>NC_091477.1:54004029-54689029 GCF_036971445.1 Narcine bancroftii
AGAACAAATATTACTTTCAAGCAGGACACAGGGTAAAGGTCAATATAATCTCAGCATGACATCAGGGCAATGAAGGTAAAGCCATACATCCATGTAAATCTTGTACTGGTCAAATCCTACAATGGACAGAGCATCGACACAAGTTATCTGTAAACTCAAGGTTAAAGATAAAGAACACCACCTCAGATTCATAGTAGTCCCAGATGGACATGAGTTACTGCTTGGTGACAAAGGATGTGAAAACTTAAACCTAGTCAAGAGGGCGAACCACGTTAATAATGACAATATATGGAACAGCAAAGAGGAATTTCCTGACATCTTCATTGGGTTTGGAGTTCTACCATTTACCTATAACAGTGGTTCACATCTTTCCACTCACATACCACTTTAAACAATCCCTATGCCATAGATGCTCTGTGATTAGTAAGGGATTGCTTAAGATGGTATGTGGGTAAAAGAAAACATTTGAAAATCACTATTTTAATAATCCCTAATTGACTTGTTATGCAGACGATTTCAGAACTCCGAATGAAATGGGCCAATGACCATTTTTCTTGAGCAAAATATTTCGGTAACAATTGTATCTAGAGCAGTGATTCTCAACCTTCCTTTCCCACTCACATACCACCTTAAGCAACCCCTTACTAATTACAGAGCACTGACAGAGAGGGATTACTTAAAGTGGTATGTGGGTGGATAGAAAAAGATTGAGAATCACTGACCCATAAGATAAAGTTAAGAGACACACAGCTCCGAGGCGGGTTCTTGCGCTACTAAAAGCTCAAGCAGGAACTAGACCGAATGAAAGCACAAGGGGTCATAAAGAAAGTGGAGGAGCCCACAAAATGGTTGAATTCAATGATGTGTGTCAAAAAGAAGAAAGGTGACCTACATATGTACATGGACCCAAAAGACTTGAATGTCAATATAAAGAGGGAACATTATCAGATTCCAACCAAGGATGAAATTACAAGTGAGATGGCCAGTGCAAAATTTTCACTAAATTGGATGCATCCCAGGGGTCCCAGCAAATAAAACTGCATGGTGATAGGACAAAATACTGTACATTCAATACACCATTTGGCTGATACTCCTGTCTGAGGATGCCTTTTGGAATTTCCTTAGCTCCAGAAGTGATCCACAGGACAATGGAGTACATCATAGAAGCATAAATGGGGTATGTGTATCCAAGGATGACATGATCCTAAGGGGATCCACATAGAACAACACACAAGATGCTCATCAAAGTGCTACAGCACATCCAAGAGCACGGACTAACGTTAAACAGAGAAAAATGTCAGTTTGGTGTGAATGAAATCACCTTTCTGGGAAATAAGCTGTCAGAGGCAGGAGTGGAGCCAGACACGAGCAAGGTGAAAGCAATTCTAGAGATGCCCAGACCCACTGACAAAAAAGACGTATTGAAAGAGCTGCGAATGTAAAATCATACCAAACCTGTCTTCCACAACAATATACCCAAGGACGTTGTTACAGGACAAATGTGAATTCTAGTGGACAGACAACCATGAGGAAGAATGTGGATGACTGAAGACCATTCTAACTACAGAACCAGTGATTTTCACGTTCTTTGATGCATCCAGAAGGATGTAAATATCTATGGACACTTCAAAAGATGGAATAGGTGCCATCCTACATCAGGTTGTGGGAGATTGGAGGCCAGTAGCATCGCATCAAGGATGATGGCAATATCTGAATGTCAATAAGGACAAATCAAGAAAGTGTGTCTAGGTCTATTCCATGAACTAGTGAAATTCCACAGTTATGTGTATCATCGACTAATATTCATGGCAGAGACAGACCACAAGCCATTAATAGTGATAATCAAGAAAAATCTTTGTGAAATGTTGACAAGAATCCAAAGCCTGATGGTGAAGCTACAACACTATGACTTTGAATTGGTGTACACACCAGGGAAACTTGTTGTGTCGGCTGATGCGTTTATCCAGGGCAACGACGCAGAGTGAAGCACACAATGAGCATTCCACAGAGACAGATGTGAATTTCCACGTGGATCTCTTCCGTATCTACATGAAATCCAAGCAGATCACAACTGAAACTGAGAAGGACACATATCTACAGAAGGTCATCAAGAATCTGAACGAAGGATGGCCTAGAGGTAACTGTCAGTCATTCTACAACATCAGAGCTGAGCTGAGTGTTGTCAATGGGCTTCTACTCAGAGCAGAATTGTCATTTCTCAATCACTGCAACAAGAGATGCTGAAGAGGGTGCACCTTAGAATGGGGAAAAAAACAAGAAATTCTAGAACTGCTGTTTATTGGCCAGGGATAAATACTGCCATTGACAGGATGGTTTCAAGCTGTGAGAACTGCTTGAAAGATCATGCAAAGCAGCCAAAGTAACCCATAATAATAAATGACATACCAGCAGTACCATGGCAGAAAGTTGGGACTGATCTGTTCCACATGGTTGGAAATAATTACTTGCTGATTAAAGATTAAACATCTCAAGGATAGGGGATGTAGTGATGGATTACTACCACCAGGAGGAGATGGAGAGTGAGGTACCTGGTGAATGTTGCATCTTCTGAATGCTGTTGCATCTTGGGTAGATTCAAGATGAATGCCTCTATGAGGTCTGACATGTGTATGTTCTGTCCTTCGTGCTGTTTGCTTAGTTATAAAGCTAGCTGTTTTAAAATGAATGCAAGTTTCTTTGTTGCAATAAAAGAATCATAACAGTCAGTACAGCCAGGAAGAATGGGATTCTTTCAGGATCCGTAGAACCGTCACAATTTACTTCTACAGATTGCATTGAAAGAATAATTATTAATTATCATTTAATGACTTCATAAACAATCATGCTCATGTGTAATTGTTAATTCCACATGACATTAACAATCCCTTGCAACAAGAACTAATGAATATGATGAAACTCCTGCGCAAATAGAATTGTTGGTCTCATTTTGTATAATCGTTGGATGGTACAGCACTGAAGGAAGCCATTCTGCCCTTAAAGACCACACCAGCTCTCTTAAAAAGCAATAGAAAAAAAAAAGTACGTGAGATATTCTGCAGTTTTGCTAGCATCTGTGGGGAGAAAGGACCAGAGGTAATGTTTCAGTTAGAATGATTTTCAGTTGTGAAGAATGGTGAAATCTGTTTCTCTTTCCACAGATGCTTCCTGACTTGCTGAGTAATTCCAGCTGCTTCTGTTTCAGTTCAGATTTCTGGCATCTGTAGTTTTTTTTTTCAGTACGTTGCTTCACTGCCTGTCTGTTTTTTCTAATTAAGTATTTATCCTCTTTGAAAACAAATCTTGAATCTGTTTCCATATCTGCATCATTCCAAATTCTAATGATATGTGACATGATTTTTTTTCACTGACGATTCTTCTGGTTGGTTCGGCAATCACCTTAAATCTGTGTCTTCCGGTTATCAATGCTCTTGCAACTGGAAACACTTAGTCTTTATTTATTCTGCCTGAGGTCTATATGATTTTAAGCATCACTCTCAAATCTTCTTTAAACTTCCCTTCTCAAAGCACAAGAGCTACATAACCATAATTGCCAATTTCTGGCATCTTCCAAGAAATGTCCTTAATGAATCTCCAAAGCCTCGATCTCTGAGACGATGTATTTGACATGACACTCCAGCTGGGAACAAGCTGAAGTTCGAATAACTTCCAGCCTCTTGTGTTTGGTGCCTTTTTTAATAAAGCAAGGTTGCCATCGTCACCACTAACATACCACCCCTCTCGCGTGTATATCCCTGCATCTCAAAGCAGACAACACTTATCTTTCAACCTCTCCTCATACCATTCCAGCCTTTAATTTTCCTCACCAGCTGACTGACAATTCACTTTCACTCCCTTCACTTCAGTGTTCTGAACTTACTGCTCATACCATCATCTCCTCTGCTTTCTGGAGCTTTTCCATTCAGGAGTATTCAACTTCCCAGTCACCTGAGACTGCAGAGGAACCTTTCAAGAGCGCAAAACATTGATTATTCCTTGTCTCCGACTGCTCAAGTTTATTATCAAGTGCAACTCGACAAAACAGTGTTCTCCAATCGTCAGTGCAAACACACATGGAGACCAATATGCACCACATATTATACGTATGTAAAGATAATTATATATGGTTTCACCAATAGTAGTCTCAAGGGTTTATATTGTGACAGTGTATTTTGAGGTGGCTTGGGATGAATTGCTAGAGTACCTTCCACACAAACACATTTTAAAACACAGAATATTTGCAGGACTTTTGCAGCAGAGGAGCAAAAAGGTAGCAACATTCAGCAGCTTACCTGGGAGAACATGTGATCCTTGCAGACAGAAGTCAGAATTTTTGCCCTCAGAGAGGGAGGCCATGAAACAGAGAGAGGAGCAGTCACAGAAATCAGTTCCAGAGGGACAAGCTGGCAAACTTTGGAAGGCTGCCTGGTCAAAGGAGAAGACAGGCGATCTGAAAGGTGACCTGAAAGAAAGAGGATCATCTGGAGAACCCTGAAGGGGCAAGTTTCGTCAGCAAGACTGATTGAGAAGGAATCAGTTGTGGATGTCCTAGAAAAGGAATCTCTCTCTCAAAACCAACAAGAACCCTCCTGAGTGGTAACCATTTGCCTGTTAAACACCAAAGCCTGGTGAACTTTGTTAATGCTAACTTCTGTGTACAGTACCAGAATTGCCTGCAACCAGTGAGATTGGACTGTGAAACAAAGAACTTTTCTAATCTTAAATATATGTTACAAACACCTGCACTTAGTATTAGAGGGGAGGATTAAGTAGGTTAGGTAGGTTAAGTAAATAAGTAATAAGTTAAAGTTTAATTCTGTTTTCTTGTTCAATTATAATTAAAAACTACTTGTGTTTAAGTAACCCTGTGTTTTGGTGCATATCTATTGCTGCTAGTTTTTGGGGTCCTCTGGACTCCGTAACAATATGAGCAGAACATTCAATTGTTCAGCATTCTCGCAGCCCATGGGAAGAAGCTGTTCCTCAGCCTGGTGATACTGGCTCTGATACTCCTGTATCTCTTTCCTGATAAGAGTAGCTGAATGATGCTGTGTTGAGTTGGTAGGGGTCCTCAACAATTCTGTGTGCCCTCTTTAAACAATGATCCCGGTGGGTCACATTGATGGAGGAGAGGCAGACCCCAATGACCCTCTCTGCTGCTCTGTGGTCCTGTGGATTGATGAATGTTCTACAGCAACCATACCACACTGTGATGCAGTTGGCCAGAACACTCTCAACAGATCTCCTGTAGAAAGTTGACAGAATAGTGGTCGATAGTTTTGACTGCCTCAGTCTTCTCAGGAAGTGCAATCACTGTTGCATCTTCCAGACAAGTGAGGGGAAGTTGTGTGTCCACAATAGGACACTTCTTAAGAGGACTCTGAAGAACCTGGTTCTCTCTACTCTCTCCACTACCAAATTATTAATATGTAGTGAACAGGTATATGGATGAGAAGAAGATGGAGGGTTGTGGGCATTGTGCAGGGAGGTGGGACTAGAAAGGGGTGTTTGGTTCGGTGCGGACTAGAAGGGCCTAATGGCCTGTTTCCGTGCTGTAATTGTTATGTTATGTTATGTTATGTTAGTGGTCATTCCTGGTCCACAATAATCTCCTTTGTCTTGTCCATGTTGCGACTCAGATTGTTATTTTCTCACTATATCATGAGATTTTTCACCTCTTCTCTGTAGTACAACTCATCGTTATAGCTGATGAAGCCAACTATTGTTGTGTCATCTGCAAATTTGCTGACACTATTGGAGCTGGATCTGGTGATTCTGTCATGGGTCAGTAGTGTGAACAGGAGTGGGCTGAGCACACAGCCTTGAGATGCTCCAATGCTTAGGGTGATGCTGCTGACCTGGATAGACTGTGATCTTACTGTTAGGAACTCCAGAATCCATTACAGAGCCTGGTGAGTCCCAGTGAGGACACCTTCTCCACCAGCCTCTGGGGAATGATCATATGAAATGCCAAACTGAAGTCGACGAACTGCAGGTTGGTGTATGAGGCGTTGTTTTCCAGATGGGTCAGGATGGAGTAGAAAGACCAGGCCTATAGCGTCATCAATGGAATGGTTTCTTCTATAGCCAAATTCAAATAGGTCCAGCATCTCTGCGAGGTGAACTTTGATGTGTTCCTCCACCAGACGCCTGAAGCATTTCATAATGCTAGATATCAATGCTACATGGTAATAGTCATTGAGGCCTGATACTGTCGCCTTCTATGTTACCAGGATGATGGTGTGATGGTTGTTGTCTTGATGCCCACAGAGACAAAGGACTACTGCAGTGACATGCTGAAGATGTCCGTGAAGACCTCCATCAGTTGGTCTGCACAATTCTTCAGTACTAAACCAGATATGTTGTCTGGTTCCTCTGTTTTGTGTGGGTTCACCTTGGATAGGGTCCCCCTCATCTCCACTGTGGTTATGCAGGGGGGGGGGCATTCATCAGGGGAACACAGAGCTTTCTTTGGTATCATCCTCTTCTTCTAATCGAACTGAAGGTGTTAAATCTGTCTGGAAGAAAGGCATTGATGTCTTTAACTCTTAAAGTTGTCTGCTATGGTCTTGATCCCTTGCCACATGTGCCTCGTGGCACTGGCGTCTGTGCGTACCCCAACTTTGCCTTCCGGCTTGCACAGGAGTGTTCCGTCCTGGCTGATCTTAGTGACATCCTATACCCTGTCCTGAAGGCAGCATCACAAGCGCCGAGAAGGGCTGGGACCTCTGCAAGCAGCCATGGTACCTGATTAGTCCTGATGGTGAAGCATTTGATCACAGTGACCTCCTCAATGCACTTGCTGATGCAGCCAGTCACTGAGTTTGTGAACTCCTCTCTACATGACCATTGTAGGTGGCTGCCTCCCTGAAACAGCTCCCATCACCCCCACCCAGCCCCAGTCACCCTGCAAACTGACCTAGTTTGCTTTACCAGCACTCTGTAACACTAGGGTTAGCAGGATGGATGTGTGATCCGAGTAACTAAGGTGGAGGTGAGGGCCAGCCTTGTATGCACTAGGGAGGTTGGTGTACACCACTCTCCTCTGCTGCTTAAATTCACATGCTGTTGAAACCATGGTAAGTCCATTTTCAAGGTGGTATGGTTGAAGTCGCCAGCTACAATCATGGCACCATCAGGCTTTGCAGATGGCACCATAAAGCTCCTTCATGGCTTCACCCTCCTTGGCCAAAGGTGGAACGAAGTCTGCATCGATCAGCGTGGCTGAGAACTCCCTGGGCAGGAAAGAGGGTCTGCATTTCACCAGCTAGTACTTGATCTCTACTGAACAAAAGGTCTTCACAGCAGTCACATTTGTCCACCAGTCCTTGCTGATGCAAGTGAATGGTCCCCCTCCTCATGTCACTGGGAAAATGTGAGCTGTATGTGAGGTCAGCAACCAGCTGTGCTCCTGATCCACCCAAATGAACAGTTTGGGCAATAGGTTGATGGTGTAGCTCTGACCTTGCCTCTTTTGATTCACCACCCCATGGGTCTTGCACTTACCTGGGCTGGATCCACTGGGCTCAGTGACTGGCCTTCTGAACCCAACTCCACAGGTACATTCTTAAGAGTGATTGTGGAGACTCCCCCCATCTCAGACAGACTTTCACAGCCAGCAGAACAATGTTTGGGGGTTTTTCCAGCTGCGAAATATCTCATTGAATTTTATAGCTTCTAAGTTTCTCCCACATTGTGAGAGAAGTAAACAAAAACACAGATACACTGGAGAAACTCGGCAGGATTCATCGTGAAAGTAAAGAAATGTGTCTGACGTTTTGGGCCTGAGGCCTTAATGTATGAGTGAAAAGTAGGCAAGCACCTGAATTAGAAGGAAAGCAGGGGGAGGAACAACCCCATAGTCAAAAGATAATAATTGGATAGATAGGACAGGAGAGGAAAGATGAGAATTGATCAGGGGAGAGGGGTGGCTCTGAATATGTAGGTCTGGAGGGAGAGAGAAGAGAGCGAGAGACAGAGCTAGAGGAAAGGAGAAATAGGAATAAGGGTGGCACAGTTAGCACAACGCCTTTATAGCGCCAGCGATCGGGACTGGGGTTTGAATCCCGCGTTGACTGTATGTTCTCCCCATGTCTGCATGGGTTTTTTCCCGGGGGCTCCAGTTTCCTCCCACTGTTCGAAATGCTCCAGGGCTGTAGGTTGATTGAGTGTAAATTATGCATCCCGGACTCGTGGGCTGAAAGGCCTGTTATTGTGCTGTATGTCTAAGCATTAGGAGATGGAGGGGGGGGGCTAACAGAAACTGGAGAAGTTAATGGCAGATAAAATGTGAGGTGTTGTTCCTCCATGATTTTGTTGAATGGGGGAAGCAGGCTCGGCAGCTCAGATGGCCACCACCCCCCCCCCCCCCCCACACCACTCCTATTTCTTGTGTGGACATGCAGTGCAGTAACAGGCCATTTCAGCCCATGAGTCCGGGCCATCCAATTTACACCCCATTAACCTACACCCAGATGGGAGGAAACCAGATCATCCAGGGGAAAACCCACGCAGACACGGGAGGGGGGGATGGGGGGAGAATGTACAAACTCCTTACAGACAGTGAAGGATTTGAACTCTGGTCCTGATCACTGGCGCTGTAAAGCCATTGCGATAACCAGCGCGACCCATGATTATGTTCTCCTGCTGTACAGCAGCATGAGTATGTACAGCCCTTTGCAACAGGGTTCTTGTGCGTTGACTCAGCCTTGTCACTCCATGAGGTCAAACACTGTGAGATCATTGCTTTGGGCACTCTGCCCACTTTTCCTGCCTCCAAATCATTATGGTAGCATTACCTGAACCTTTTTCTTTCCACTCCCCTGTTCATTTCAGGAGAAAGAGAACAGCAAAGGGCGAGATTCTTAGTTCTCCCACCTCAAAGGTCCTGTACTTTGAAGTGTGAAGCAAGCTTCCCAAAGGAGTTTTCCTTTTGAACAGTTGTTTCCTGTGCCCAAAGAGATAAAGAAGGAGTGTATTACAGCTCCTACACTGGAATGTCAATCTAGATAACAACTTTTTTGTTGATGGGGGCCCTCACTTCAAATCTTTTATCTGCTAATCGCTGCCCTGTCAAAAGTGATAAATCCTTTCAGCAGAAGAGATGAAATTTGACTGGTATGATTATCATAAAATATCACAGGATGTTTTCATTCTCCTTTCTAGCAGTTGAGCGCAAATGACAAATGCTTAGTGTAAAGTGAGCATATGGTTATGAAGAATGCTGTGTAAGTGATCGGAGATATAGTAATTGTTTCAAAGGTGGTTGTGTGCCTTGGTTTTTTTGGATTGAAGGAAAAATCTTTGATCCATAACACTTGCAGGTATAGTTCGTATTTAGTATTGGAGTAATGCCATGCTATGGCAAAGTGACAAATGTATTCATGGAAGTTCTTATGACCCTCAGGCACAATGAAGTAGATTTGATGTACAGTTGCTGAGCCAAGGCACTCAGGAACAGGAGAGCTGATCTGCCTTTAGTAGTGGAAGTCGTGGGAGGAATTCGCCTTATCACAGGAAGAGCTCTTCAAATCACATCAACTAAACATGCAACTGAATGCACATGTGACTTGTCGAAAGCTAGGCCGTTCCAACAGTGAACTCTCCCTCATTTATTCGGGAATTTAAAGTTGGGACTTTATCCTCAGGTCAGGGACAGATTCGAATCCCATACACTCTGACACGTAAGCAAGCTGATCGTTTCAAGCAGGGCCGCGTAAGACGACCCCCTCAATTCTGTCCTGAGCTGTATTCCCAGGGCAGGGAAACACCTGAGTGAAAGTAGTTCAAGAGCATCTGGCAGCATGGTTCTGTGGTTAAACTAAAACATCTGTAGATGCAGAGGTCCAGGCCTGAAACGTTGGTTACCCTTTACTTCCTCTGGATGCAGCATGACCTGAGTTTCTCCACTGATTTGCTCTTATTGTTATTTTGATGTGCATTAGTAATCAAAATGACAAATGATTGCAGAAACTACAGGCAGGGTTAATTAATATATATTGATTTCATTATCCCAAGTTATGATAGGGAAGATCAGGCCACAGTTCATTCCAAGGAAAGTAACTTCTGCCTTATTTTCACAAAGAAAGCACCTCCTCAAAAGCAAGTAACATACCAATAACAGGGACCTTTGTAATTTTTAGGAAACGCACAAGGCTGGACAAACTCAGCCGGTAAAACAGTGTACTTTTTATAGCAAAGATAAAAATACATAACTCATGTTTTGGGCTTAACCCCTTCATCAAGGTATGACCAGAAATACCAGAAAGGTTTCCAGACACCATGTTTGAAATAAAAACACAATGCTGGAGAAACTCAGCAGCTCAAACGGTGTCCTTTATATAACAAAGATAGATAACTGATGTACTTTTAAGCATTTTTATCGTAGTGGCATCAGTTTTAAGAGTTTTTAAATGCCTCCAAATAACAAAAGCATTAAAAAGCTGTTCAAATCAACGACAGGCTTTGAGAGGAGGCAAAGCTGCAGCCCCAACCCTGTTGTGGGCCGTGGGGGCACAGAGTGGGAGAGGTGGTGGTGCAAGGCACCCCATGCATTGCGTCTCCTGAGGCCTTCTCATCTCCAAGAATTTGGAAGGTGAAGTTTGTCAGTTTGCACTGGTGATGGGATCCTGTCATGTGCAGTCCATTGGCAGGACCCAGTCTTTTCGGGGAAATAACCTGAGATCTGTGGGCACCATTTGTGTCAAAGGAGACTGTAGTGTCTTACATAAGGATGACAAAGGAAAGGTCATTTGCTTTCTGTTATATTTTAAATTGGTTTAATATTTTAAATGTTTGGAAACTTTTTCAGATATTTTGTTATGTTAACAATTATTCATATTATTTTTGTAATTTTTGAATGCAGGTCAGTGGCAGCAATGGTAAAAAGAAATAGGCTTCCTTACAGCTATTAGTTTCCAAATCTAAATGTGTAGCTTTGCCAACTGTTGAAACCTCTGTAGGTGTTTCCATATCATTCCATAACTTCTGAATAATCCCTAGCAGCCACAGTTCAAGATCAGGAGAGGAGACAATAAATCATGGTCAAAATCATGCCTCAGAGCTTCAATGTTTATAGCAGATCTGCGGGGGCGGGGGGGCAGGGGGTGAGGGAGAACCTCTTCACCTGATCGTTGGAGTACCTGCCACTACCAACAACTTAAAACTAATGCTTCACACCTCTGGATTAGGTATAGGTACAGTCCATGGATGTGACTGTAAACTAGGTCCCTGAAGTCTAAGGCTGGTGTATCCAAAAGGTTTTTCTTCACCTTGACAAATAGGAATTCTATTGAAAACTCTCAATGTAGAATCTGCAAACTAAAATCACTGAGTTTTTTATAATCCTAAGAATAAAGGTGACAGCGAGTTTTCTTCAATATTGTGAATCTGAAAAATAGTTGCATTGAACTATACATTTACAGTGGGAACACAACTGCACTGGAAAAATACCTCCAAGTGTTTAAATACCTTTGCTGAGACTAGGACATTCACCTGGATGGTTTAAAAGTCTCTGAAGACAAAGACTCCAGACACCTGTGACAGAGCTTGATATGTTAAGTGACAAGCCATCTGTGATCTCAAGTCACAATGGTGGAAAACAACTTAGCTGAAGGTGTCTGATGCCTGGTTTGATGTGGACCAATGAACACAGCCCTTTTGTCTTGTGCTATTCTGATGCATGTAAGGAAGACTCAGCCATGTCAGCTTGCAAACATATCTTTTGAGGGGCCTCCTACTGTGGGGCTGCACTCTGTGCATAGTACTGACCTTTTAAATTCCAAGACTGCTGACTGGTCGTAGAGGGTTTTTCACACTGATTCTTACTGTATTAATGCCTGTATTCCACAGAATTCCATTAATTCTTCACAGACACAAATACAGGTTAGAGAACTAGTCAACCCGTCTAAGCCAAAAACATATCCCAGGGGATAAAGTGATCTGTAATGTTCATATAAGATTTGATAACAGCATTTCTCAGCAATAGTAGTTGAAGGCAGAATTATTCCAACATACAAACAGAACAACTTTGCTATAAATGGCTGGTTGTCAGCCACAAAACAGGTTAACATTTCAGTTTGTGGGCCTGCTGTGAGTTTCTGCTCTTATTTTGGGATAAACCGAAATTGTATCTGACTGCACGGAATCTCTTGTACAAGGGTTCGAAGTTGTACCATTGGGTTTTAGCTTTACATAGTGGTTCTCAACCTTTTTCTTTCCACTTATGTACCACTTTAAGAATTCCCTATACCATAGGTGCTCTGTGATTAGTAAGGGATTGCTTAAGGTGGTATGTGGGTGGAAAGAAAAAGGTTGAAAACCACCGTTTTAATCGTATTTAGTTGGCTCATTATGTGCACAGTTTCAAAACTCCAAAGGAAATGGGCCAATGACAATTTTTCCCAAGTCAAATATTCCAGTTACAATTGGATCCTGAGCAGTGATTCTCAACCTTCCCTTCCCTCTCACGTACCACCTTAAGGCATAGGGATTATTTAAAGTGGGATGTGAGTGGAAAGAAAAAGGTTGAGAAACACTGGCCTATCATTTAACAAATGCTGGGCACAGCTTTGGCAATGGCTAGAAAATTGATCTCCCTCCTTCACTTGAACTCCCAAGAGAGACTCTACAACTATGTGCATTTAATTCCAGGAGTCCAAGAGCATTGTATCAGTCCTGAATAATATTTGATAGAATTGAATGGTGATTGCCATGTGTCCTGAGAGACAGTATCCAGACAAGTTGATTGATACCTAAGTACTGAACACAATTTGCTGGAAGATCATAGCTGGTCAAGCAGCATCAGAGAGAGAAAAAGAACAGGATGTTTTGGGCCAAAACTCTTCATGGCTGAGTTCTTCCATTCCAATTGTGTTTAGATTCTGATTCCGGAATCTGCAATCCCCTATTTTGTCTCCTGATACTTACGTGCAGTAGATTGTGCGGGATTCCTTATTGCACTCTCTATAAGGAGTTTGTACATTCTCTCCTTGTCTACGTGAGTTTTCTCTGGGGGCTCCAGCTTCCTCCCACCATTCAAAAAGTACCAGGGGTTGTAGGTCAATTGTGTTGCAATTGTGTGACAGACTCGAGGGGCGAAATGGCCTGTTGCTGTGCTGTAGGTCTAAATTTAAAATAAAATGAAACAGAAGAGTAGGGAGTAGTGTTACAGTACTTCACAGAATGCAGAGTATAGTGTTACAAAGACAAAGTGTAGGGTAAAGAGAAGAATCAGAATCTTTTGTCTTGAGCAAGTCATGAAATTCGGTGTTTTGCGGTAGCATCAAAGAGCAAATATTCATATAAACCACTTTTACTACAATAAATTAAAAACAAAATAGTCCACGAAAAGTAAGCCAGTGTTGAAGGTTCATTGATCATTCAAGAATCTGATGGCAACATAGAAGAAGCTGTCCTTGTGCCGCTGAGTGCTCGTCTTCAGGTTGCTACACCTTTTCCTCGATGGTAGCAGAGTGAAGAGGACATGGCCTGGGTGGTGGGAGTCTTTGAGGATAGAGGCTGCTTTTGTAAGACACTGCCTCATGGAGGTGTCCTCAAAGGAGTGGTCTAGTGCTTGTGATGTCACAGGCTAAGTTAACAATCCTCTGGAGATTTTTCTTGTCCTGAGAGTTGGTGCCTTCATCCCAGGCAGTGATGCAATCTGCCAGAATGCTCATCAGAGTATAGCTATAGAAGTTTACAAGAGTCTTCAATGACATACTGAATCTCCTCAGACACCTCACAAAATATAGCCACTGGCAAGGCTTCATCGATATTGCATCAACGTGGAGAGCTCCAGGACAGATCTTTGGAGATGTTGACATCCGTGAAGTTGACATTCTTGACCTGCTCCACTACTGAGCCCTCAATAAGGACTGGGTCATAGTCCCCTGACTTCGTCCAGAAACCCACAATCATCTCTTTGATTTTGCTAATGTTGAGTGCAAGATTGTTGATCTCTCTCCTTCCTGTCCGCTACCTCAGAGCTGTTTGTGATTCTGCCAACAACTGTGGGGTCATCGGCAAATTTACCAATGCAAGGCCATCATCTTTTGCCAATTAAAGATCCATTTAAGAATCTAATATCAGCAGGAAAGCAACTGTGCTTGGATCTGGTAGCTCACGTGTTCATGCTCAAGTATCTACTGCCTAGGCTGAGGGGGGAGATGAGAGAATGACCAGGGTGGAACAGGTCTCTTAATATGTTACCAGCTTTCCTGAGACAGTGGGAGGGATAGATGCAATTGATGGACAGTTAGTAAAGGGTAGCTAAGATTTCAGGCCTGAACCCTTTGTCAGGTATAAACAAAAGCAGGCAGGTGCCTGCCTGTTTTAGCTCATACCACAAACAAAAATGTTGGTTTCACTTCCTATGGGTGCTACATGATATGCTGAGAGTCTCCAGCATATTTGTGTATTGCCCTCGACCCAGTAGCTGCACACTTTCTTGTAAATGTGTTTGTGATAGTACAGATCTATCACCAATGTACATAGTGTATATAGTTACTGTATCTAGACTGTGCTTACAGCGATTGGCTGAGAGCTAAGCCACACCTATTGTCTGGGCCTTAAAGGGTTGTGTCCCTAGCCAGGTCGGATCATTCCGGACTGGTCGGCCACCTGTGAAGAGCTCCGGTCTTTTGCTAATAAAAGCCTTGGTTTGGATCAACAAGTCTTTGGTTCTTTCGACGAGCTCTACAGTGTTCAGTGGCAACTTTCTGTCTGGGGTGAGGGGTAAATGTTTACATTAATAAAGTGAAACAAGGAACAAAATGTAAGGTTACAAAGTTTGCCTTTCAGAGGGTAGCGAATCTCTGGAATTTGCCGGCCCTGAAGGGTTATATTTAAGGTGTCGGTAGGTAAATATTACAAAAATCGATGATTAGCACCTTCTGGGAGACTGGCGCGGAAGATCTGAGGCCTGGAGTGGATCATCCATGATAATATTGAAAAGTGGGACAAACCGGAGGGACCTGATGGCCTCTTCCTGCTCCTGTTTTCATGGGTTCCTGCGTAATGTACCACTGCCACATTTCTGAGCAACAGCCTGCCCACCTGCAACCTTACTGTAATGACAATATTTGCACTGAAGTCAGCATGACATGAAAAGTCAGATCTACAATTCATTGGACTGTAGAACCACGAGCCCCCTCTGGTGGATCAGAAGCTTAATGAGCAGAAAAAGCCAGAAGTGCAATTAAAAAAGGGACTGCAACCCAATGGGTGAAATACACGAAAGCACATAAATGCAGGGAGAACCATATCACATAATACTGTTCATGCCAGAGATTCTGTATATGTAACTCAGCTCATGTCAGCCTATCATTGCAGCAAATCAAAGCCAGCCAGTACATCCTGTGTGGCAACAAAATATAACCCCAAGGCACCCCAACTAGGAATATAAACCAGTATTATAGGACACAGTGCAACCTAGGCAACCTGAACCTTGAGTTTGTGATTGATCTGCAGGTGTCAGTCAGGTGATGAAGCTCAGTTAAGCTTCATTTTGAGAGAATACTAAAGAAAGTTAAATGGACAGCATAATTGGTGGAGAGGTTTGTTATATTTAAGCCAATGATTGGGACCAGGTCTGAATCCCCTGCTGTCTGTAAAGAGTTTGAACGTTCTCCCTGTATCTGCATGGGTTTTCCCCAGTGGCCTCCCACCGTTCGAAAGGTACTAGGGAGGGGTGTAGGTTAATTAGGTGAACAACAATTGGGTGGCGTGGGCTGAGATGGCCTGTTTCCATGCTGTATGTCTAAGTTTGAATTATTCAAGGAGAAATTAACTTCCTGTATCTCTGCACTAACACGATGATAGCCCACTCAAAATCCACCCCAAGTTGTTGGCACAGGACTGAATGGTGCAATGGTTATGTGTGGTTTATTCCTTCTATCCAGGGATGATTTTCCAGTCATTAATTGAAACATGAATTCTAATGCTTGAGATTGTGTAACCCAAGTAATTCTCAAGGGCATTTAACACTTTAGATGCAACATTTGGCTTCTGGCATCTGTTATTTGGACACTTAGGAAATTATGGGTTCTAATAAGGGGACTAAATCACATATGTAATGTGATGTTGATTGATAAGAGCAGATAAAATACAAACAATGCTGATAACTTGCAATTCAAGATCTAGAGAAGGCTCTCTCTTATCCTGTCATATTCACAGAGACTCAAAGAAACGGGCCCTTCAGCCCATCAAGTTCACATCTACACTAATGCCATTCTGTTCTCTGCACATTTCCTGCAATCCCATCCCTCCACATTAGGGGTAATTTACAGTGTTAATCAAATTACCAACCCAACGTCTTTAGGATGTGGGATGAATGTAAAATATCCAGAACAAACACTCATGGTCACTGGGAGAAGGTGTAAAGTCCACACAGAAGTCCCCAAAAGTCAGGATTGAACATGGATGCAGTTATCTGTTTACAGTTCTTTATTTGCCATCTACTTTTTTTTTACACTACCAATAAGTGGTAATTCTGCCTGGCCTGCAGGAAAAAGAATTCCAGGGTTGTATGTGATGCCATGTATGTACTCTGACAATAAATCTGAAATCTGACTCAGTGAGGCCAGTAATCTGATAGCCAGCCAGGAAAGCCCTCCCTCCCCTCAAACCCAACAGGACCAACCAAAGCATTCGCTTATCTTCTGGTGCTGAAAGTTGGTGAAGTAAATGGAGATGGTTAAGCCAGCACCTCAAGCTTCTCCAGGTAAAAGCTTTATTAGAAGCCATTACACTGAGCGTACAGCCTGACTTGGAGAATGAACAGATGGTGCACAGATCCTGTCAAAGACGCAGAAAGAGGGATGGGGGCATTGATTGGGGATGACAAAGTTTCTCAAGAGGAAACAAACAAGATTTTCAGGAAGTAATTTTTCTATCAACGCCTTAGCATTTGAGACATCTGCAGTTTAATAAAGGTGTTTTCATTGAGATATCCTAACTGTTGTAGCTTTCAATCCCTTATCTGAACAAAGCAAGAACAGCTGACCTTGAACTTTCTGCTGGACCTGGAGTTATTTACCACATCCCACAGTTTTCTCAGCAATGGTCATCAATGCCCTCTGTCCTAAGGGACTTTTTTATCTCTTTCCAAAGAGCTGCAGGAAAGAACAGACTTGGCTTCATCAACAAAGTGGATTTCACCCTGGTGGAATACCCCAATCACTACATTCCTGTTACTGTACTGTTGTCACACATCAACTCTGAGTGGAAGGGGTGACTGGCACGATCATGTCCTCCTCACTTTTCAGTAATCCACTGTGCCATCTTGACCTGATCTACAAATGAAAAGCCAAAGATTAACAACTGATAGAAAAGGATGCTGCAGCTTCAAGGGCACCGCAAAGTCATGGAGCTACACAGAGTCCAATATAATCGACCCTGTGCATAGTCAAACAATGATTCCTTCAGCTGCAAAACTTTGCCATCACAAGGGATCAGTGGTCCTATTTAGACATGCAGCACTCTAACAGACCATTTTGGCCCATGAGCCCTCACTGCCCAATTACACCCAATTAACCAACACCCCGATACATTTTGACCATTAGGAGGAAACCAGAGCCCCCAGAGAAAACCAATATAGAAAAGGGGAGAGCGTACAAACTCCTTACAGTCAGTGCCAGATTCGAACCTCAGTCACTGGCACTGTAACATCATTGCGCTAACCATGCCACACTTAATTTTTTTTTACAGCACGGTAGGAGCCGATTCTGACCATTTAATCCCATGCCACCCAATTGCACCCAAATTAGCCTACAACCCTATTCATTTTTGGAAGGTGGGAGGAAACTGGAATGCCTGGAGGAAACCCATGCAGACAAGGGAGAGCATACAAACTCCTTACAACCATGCAAACCGGGGTCACTGGTGCTACAGTAGTGTTGTGCCTCTATCCTTAAAGCTTAAAGCTGTCCAGCAAATGGCAAAGAGGATAAGGCAGCTCAGCAACCTCTGTCTGGCTGCTGTTCGGTGACATCATCACTGTTTGCCCTTGACATTCATGGGATTACCACCGTCAAGTCCCCCGCCACCTCTAGGATGGTGCAGATTACACCACTGACCTGAAACTTAACTGATCACCCAATAAATGCTGCAGCTACATGCACAGAAAAGTACTGGTAAACCTTCCATCTGCCTGGATAAGTCCAATTCCAATGACACTCAAGAAGCTCGACAGCCACCAAGACAAAGCAGCTACTTGGATTGACACCACGGCCACTACCATAACCGTTGGCTCGCACTACCACCAGGTCTGTGGCCGTACTATACCCCAGGTAGAGAAGAGCAACGGACACTCAGCAGCACGACTGCCTGCAGGTTCTTCTCCAGGATATATACCATCCTATCTTGGAAACCTCCTTTATCATTGGTCTTAGAATTCGCTCCCCAAGAATCATTTGTGGGGTACAGTGCAGTTCGAGGTGTCTCACAACCACTATCTCAAGGGTAACAGGAATGGACAAGCAATGTCACCCTGTCAATGATATTCACATCCAGCAAATTAGAACAAAGCTTCCAGGTTGGTTTCAAGACATCTCCTCGCCTGTTCACCTTCTTCTACTGTGCCTCCTGAAAGACGACAATTGCACCCCCAAAATGTGCTGCAACAGACACAGGTTGACGTGGATATGCTGTTCACCTCTCACAAATTTGAGCCACTTACAGATGCTCTATGATATGCAGAATTCATTGTGATAAGCAAGCTGCATTAGGTGAAGTTGGAAGCACTCATTGTGCACTGTAATTTCCCTTTCCAATTTACTCCTTCGACATCTGAGACCTGCCCAATGTAAATAAAGCATACCTGCTCAGATCCTGCATGGCTGATGCCATCTTTGCACAGTGGTACTCAGCTTTACTCTGTGCTGTTGATAACAGGCCTAGTTCCCTTCTGGACTCAAGCCAAGTGTTTGCAGCCTGGATATGCAAATGCAGAGAGCAGAGTGCAGTGAACTGGAATTCACTGTCTATGGGTAGCTTAGACGAATGGCTCCTCCTTTTGGCTCTCCCCCCATCAGTCCTGATATAAAACCGCTTTTCCCGCCTTACATCCCATTGACCTGAAGACCACTGTAGATACCGGCCGTTAATTGTAAGATAATAAAAGTGTGTTTGTACTCCACATAAGCCTCTATGTACTATCAATCACCTTACACAGAGTCAGTTACTTCAGGTGATTCCATCCAAAATGAAGAAGCATCTGGACGATCAACGAAATGATCAAGGAAAATAAATCCACTGCGGACAATAGGAAGCTGGCTGGAGAGAAAGAGTCAGTCGACATCTTGGTTTGGGATCAATCCCAAATACTGAATGACCATTCCTCCCCACCCCCACCACCCCCCCGCCCCGACCCATTGGGTTTTTCCAGCTTCTCTTTGTTCGACCAAGCTTCCAGCAGTTTTTACTTATTTTTAAACTTTTCCAGCATCTTCTGTTCTCATGGTCCAGGTTCTAGTAAATGGAAATAGTGTAGATGGAGATTGTATCTTGAAAGACCTGTTTCTGTTCTGCAAAACTTGATGACTCCAAAAGAGAAAGACACATTCCTTAGTGCAAATCTAAATGCATCGCAATAACTAACCCATTTCGGTCATGATGAAGTGTGCTCACTATAAATACATTCGATTCCAACCATGAATAAATCCAATATCTTAGATCCTTTGTATTATAAATCTAAACACTTACACATCCCTCAGAACAAATAACTCAGAATGTGTGGAATATAACTTCAATTATCCCACTCCCGCACACCCTTGCCCAATGCATGGTATTAATACAAATATTCCAATCTATCAGACCTGTGTGCAATATAACTTTAAGAATAACCCCACCTCAGCCTCGGTCTCTCAAGCGTGAGTTTTCGGGATCCAGGTACACCTGTCCTTCCCACTTGCTCCTGCCTCATGATGGGGGAAAAATGTAAACACATTCAGGTCCCTCAGTCCATGTGTGTGTTCAATCTACAAGTATCTACCTCAATCCCAGATGTCACCTTTGCTCGAATTTCTTATAAAAGCCAATCAGCTGCTGATCATACTCTTCTACAGATTATCAGTTCCTTGGCTTCAGAAGTGTAGAATGTGCAAAGCTTCATATAAAGATGGACAGATATTTAGTTGTACCATCCAAAGGCCAATTTTTTCATCTTGTGTCATATATTTAAATAAAAATTTCCCTTTCAAGTATAATAAATAAGTGACTGAATACTTGCTATTTTTACAGCATAACACAATGGCAACAGGTGTAAATATGAGCAAATGGATACTGGGATTTGCAAGATTTTCCTTCTGTTAAAATTTAAAGCACTGTTTTGGCTGAACATACAACTTAGGAGACCTCGCAGGGCTCTAGCATCTGTTACCGATCCATTCCAATTTCTTGTCCCAAGTCTGAGAACCTAACACCTGCCCTGGATGCTTCCCCAAGGCATGTTCCATTCTGTGTGTAGGCCTGCAGAAGCCTGGATGGAGATAGAGGACAGCTGGAGGGGTGTGTGTGTGTGTGTGTGTGTGTGTGTGTGTGTGTGTGTGTGTGTGTGTGTGTGTGTGTGTGTGTGTGTGTGTGTGTGTGTGTGTGTGTGTGTGTGTGTGTGTGTGTGTGTGTGTGTGTGTGTGTGTGTGACATGTAAAGATTAGGCTTAGTACTCGCTTTTAATGTTTTTATACTGTACTGGTCTCCCTTGCACTGTTCTGTCAGCCAGCTACTCACCCCAAACTTGTCAAGGTTTTATTTCTGTTGACTGCTTTCCCCTTTACCTGTCAGGACAGCTAAACAGGGGTAAGAATGTTATACTCTGAAACACGGCGTGGTATTCAAAAATTGCTCCGCACGGGTGCAGTCATTCAAGCTGCAGCCTCAGAGAGTTAGAGACCTAGGTTCAATCCTGACCTTGGGAGATATATGTTGTGGGGTTATCACATTGCACCCTTGACTTGGTTCCCTTTGGGTGTTCCACTCCCGAGACCTGCAGGTTGGTAAGTTAATTGGCCACAACAAAATGCCTGTATGGTGTTGGTGAATAGTAGAATCTGGAGGCATTGATGAATGTGGACCAATCAAGAAATGGGACGATTGTAAGAAATGAGTGGATGAGGGTTCATGCTTACTCAGTGGCTGAATGACCTATGTTTTTCAGACATGCAGCACAGTAACAGGCCATTCTGGCCCAAAAGCCTATGCTGTCCAATTACACCCAATTAACCTACACCCCGGTACATTTTTGAATAGTGGGAGGAAACTGGAGCCCCCCCCCCCAGGGAAAACCCACACAGACCCAAGGGAGAACATACAAATTCCTTACAGATAGCATGGGATTCGAACCCTGGTCCCGATCGCTGTAAGAGTGTCACACTAAATGCTGCGCTAACCATGCTGCCCTTTGCTGTACCTTTCAATGATTCTCTGACAGGCCCTAAAGAGATCAATGCCCAACCCGCAACACATTGACTCAAATTTGAAGTGAAGCACCGGTTCCTATGGTGGACCATTGATGGGAGAGAAACTTGTGCTGTACTTTCAGGCAACAAACTCTGGTTGAGATAAATAACCATTGGGGTGAACAATTAGTCACATCTTCTCCACTTCTCCCACTTGAACTCCCTGGCCCAGTATTACTAAGTTCATTTCTTTTGCTTTCATAAGTAACAATTTATTCAACAATACAATTCACTCTGACAACTTTCCAACATCATTTCAGACTGTTATTTTCATGAAAATAGAGTCTTAAGAAAGCATGAATAAAAGAGACACATTCTTGAAATTGGGACAAATGTGTAATAAATCTGGATGCCTGACAAAAGATCTTAAACATGGATGGTCTACATTAAAACTAAAAATATTTGGCAAGTTTGAAAACTATGTTTTTAAGAGCTTTCCTTTAAATTCTGAAGGTAATAAAACCTCTGTCTTTGTTGTTCGAGATGTAATTTAGCAGATCTTTGGTTTGAATCAATTCGACAGCAAGTTCTGCGAGAGGAGCAAGACAGCTGTCTTGTCAAAAAAAAAGCCAGGGCTGCTGCCTGGCTCAATGTGTTTGCAGTTAAAGCTAGGAGTGAGGAAGCTCTTCACTCACTGGATGTTAACCTTTGTGGTCTGCTGCAGCAGGGGGTAATAAAATGCTGTGGCTGTGCCTTTGTTCTGATGTACCTGGGGCAGACACCTTGGCACCACATGCTTTTGATGTAATCACGCACATATGTGCGAGTTTATGCATGTGTTGCATGGGGGTTGAAGTGGGGGGAGCTGGTCTGAGGGTTCGAGACAGAATCCTGTGAAGTGCCACCAGGTATATTCAAGGAATAGTGATGACATTCCTCGATGTGCAAGTTTATGCATGTGTTGCATGGGGGTTGGGGTGGGGGGAGCTGGTCTGAGGGTTCGAGACAGAATCCTGTGAAGTGTCAAGGAATAGTGTGATGGCATTCCTCGATGTGCGAGTTTATGCATGTGTTGCATGGGGGTTGAGGGGGTGGGGGGAGCTGGTCTGAGGGTTCGAGTGATGGCATTCCTCGGGGTGTAGAAGGCTGTGTGTGTCAATATGTTTGGACCAAATTTCTATGGGTTACTGCTGCAGTACAATGCTTGATGTGAAACAAGAGCTCAGACGCAGGTAACAGAAAGATATCTGAGACACTATTAAGTGCCCTTGACTAACACCAAAACATAACCTGGTCAACTTCAGCACCCACTTCGACTCCTGGATATGACCACTCAATGAATGTGGCACCGTGATGCAGCTGGTAGAGCCACTGCAGTGCCGTGCTGGTGACCTGGGTTCAATCCTAACTACTGAGGCTCTCTGTGCCTTCTCCCTGTGATCTCATGGATCTTCTTCAGGTGCTCTGGTTTCCTTCCATGATGCAGGGAATATGCAGGTCAGTGGTAGAATCAGTGAGGGATTAATGGAAAAGTGGAGAGAATAAATTACTGGGCATATTCTGTGCACAGTAGAGTGATCATGGTAGACAGAATCCATATATGGTCAACAGTGGAGTTTAATCTCCTTGTGATCTCCAGATAGGGAGACGGTGAATTTACTGACTCTAATTCCACTGAACAGATAAGCCAGCCAAAGACTGTCATCTTGCAGGTCAACATTACCAGCACTAAGTCTTAATTCAAATCAGTTTGTTCCCCTGGGTAGGCCATATTATATAAGCAACACAGCTATCGAGATATTTGGCACAATGAGCTCTGAGAAGTGAGTCAGCACTTGGAGATCATTGGTAATCATAGTATAATGGCAGGAAAGTCTTCCATGAAGGGGAGAAAAAAAACTAGGGGAGGAAGGTCATTGTGCTTGGGTCCCTC
The DNA here is from genome assembly GCF_036971445.1 of Narcine bancroftii. Taxonomy (NCBI): domain Eukaryota; kingdom Metazoa; phylum Chordata; class Chondrichthyes; order Torpediniformes; family Narcinidae; genus Narcine; species Narcine bancroftii. The sequence continues at coordinate 54,027,352 of NC_091477.1, forward strand.
TTCAACACAATGGGCTTAAATGAGCACTGTCCAGCTTGTGGGTTGAAACCAATGAAGGTTGAGAGACCAGTCAGCAAGCCACACACTTGTTCAAGCAATGTTGGCACCAAGGGTGGAGCATCCATGGACATTTCCCCCGAATGAAGGTGTTGTGCCCACCCATACGGTCGCAGCCATCCCTGACCATCAGACTTGCCCCCATGCCCTCCCGCATCACTAGTGTCTAGGTTGACACATGCTAGCAACTCTCCACCTGCTCCCAGCTGTGTCACTAGTTTGGTTCTCTCCACCCCCCTCCCCCCACCCTGGTGAATTAACCACCATGTCTTGAATAGCAGTGTTTATTCTATTATATGTCAGGGAAAATTCACATATGTCATTGACATATAATAATGTTGCACAAGGATGATTTGTTGTTTAAAATTCAAGCCCACATCGAGGGAAAATCCTGCCGCATTCACCCTGGGTCATCCCTCTGTTTTTATCCTGAACCTATTGAGTGGGATCCTCAAGATTTTAGGGATAGATTGCTTGTAAAGACCATCCTACGTTAATGGCCACCTTCCCCTGCCCTATTGTTCTTCATCGGCTCTTCTTTCCATGCTTCTGTGCCCTCATATAGGCTGGTTCGAGAGTTTCAAGCACTCTCTGCAATTGGCTGGAGCAACCCATCTTCAGCATTCTCTCACACTCAGTATTCTCCTGAGGCTTTCTCCATTCTCCTGGAGCCCATAACTCCAGTTCTAATTGATTCTGGGCTGGAGTGAAGCCAAGAAAGTATCAGACAGCCCTTGTCCCTGAAGAGACCTATCTGTCCAGATTAAATGTAACCATCTTTCAAAAAATTTGAGGGTGATCTGACTGTCATCTGCAATCCTGCCTACATCTTGTAAACCTTCACAAGGAACAGCAGTAGATACCCTTGCTCCACCATTCACTGGATTATGGTTGATCTACCTTCAGCCTCAACTCCTTTACTGTGGAAATGAGGTGTAAACAGAGTATGAGATGGCCATGTTGAACTATATGACTATAAATATTAATGGAATACATAACCAAATTAAAAGGAAGAGGCTATTAAATTTACTGAAAAAAGAAAAAAAATAGATATAACATTTGTGCAGGAAACGCATCTAATTGAAATGGAACATAATAAATTAAGGAGAGACTGGGTAGGGCACGTAATGGCAGCATCATGTAATTCAAAAGCCAGAGGTGTAGCTATATTAATCAATAAAAATGTATCAATCAAAATAGAGGAGGAAATAATAGATCCAGCAGGGAGGTATGTAATGATAAAGTGTCAGATATATTCAGAATTCTGGAATTTGGTCAATATATATGCATCTAATGAAGAGGATCAAAAGTTTATGCATGATATTTTTTGAAGATTGTAGATACACAGGGGAATATATTGATAGGAAGGGATTTTAACCTTAATTTGGACCCAAAGTTGGATAAAACTGGACAAAAGACTAGCAAAAAATTAGTGGCCAAATTTATGGTTAAATCAATGCAGGAAATGCAACTTTTAGATATATGGAGGAGGCAGCACCCAAGGGAGAAGAAATATTCATATTTTTCGAGTAGACATAAAACATACTCAAGGATTGATATGTTCCTGTTGTCAGCCCATATTCAAGAGAGAGTTAGGAAAATGGAATAGAAAGCTAAATTGCTATCTGATCATTCACCCCTGTTATTAGCAATAGAACTGGAGGGTATCCCACCAAGAACATATAGATGGAGATTAAACTCCATGCTACTTAAAAGACAGGAATTTAGAGAATTTATTGAACGCCAAATTAAAATGTACTTTGAAATAAATACGGAATCAATGAAAGACAAGTTTATATTATGGGATGCAATGAAAGCCTTCATTTGAAGGCAGATAATAAGTTATGTAACTAAGATGAAAAAGGACTACAATCGGGAAATAGAACAGTTGGAAAGGGAAATAGTAAGTACAGAAAAATAACTAGCAACAAGGGAAGATACAACAAAAAGAAGAGAATTGGTGGACAAAAAAATAAAATACGAAACATTACAAACGTATAAGGTGGAGAAGAACATAATGAAAATAAAGCAAAAGTATTACGAGCTAGGAGAAAAAAAAACGCACAAAACATTAGCCTGGCAACTTAAAACAGAACAAGCTAAAAGAACTGTATTGGCACCAAGGAAAAAGGGCAAACAAATCACAAATAACCCAACAAAGATTAATGAAAACTTTAAGGAATTCTATGAACAATTATACCGAACTGAGAACTAAGGGAAAGAAGACAAAATAGATGAGTTTTTAGCTAAAATTGAACTACCAAAATTGCAAGAAGAGGAGCAAAGCAAATTGATAAAACCATTTGAAATAGAGGAAATTCAGGATATATTAAGAAATGCTGCCAAACAATAAAATGCCTGGAGAGGATGGACTCCCAATAGAATTCTGTAAAACATTTAAAGAGTTATTAATTCCTCCTCTCCTGGAAGTAATGAACCAGATAGAAAAAACACAAAACTTGCCAGATTCATGTAAAACAGCAATAATTACAGTGATACCAAAGACGGGTTAGGATCCACTAACACCAGCATCATATAGACCAATATCTCTACTTAATTCAGATTATAAGATAATAGCAAAACTATTAGCAAACAGATTGGCCAACTGTATACCAAAAATAGTAAAACAAGATCAAACTGGATTTATTAAGAATGACGAACAACGGACAATGTCTGTAAGTTCATTAATTTAATCTATGCAGTACAAGGAAATAAGATACCAACAGTGGCTGTTGCTTTAGATGCAGAAAAAGCCTTTGACAGGGTAGAATGGAATTATTTATTCAAAGTATTACAGAGGTTCAACCTACCAGAAAAACATATTAATTGGATTAAAGCATTATATAAGGGACCATTGGCGAAGGTGACAGTAAATGGATGTGTATCGAACCAATTTAAATTAAGTAGGTCAACATGGCAGGGATGTCTACTATCTCCCTCACTGTTCGCTTTAGCAATAGAACAATGGCAGAACAATTAAGAACAGAAAATAAAATAAAAGGGATAAAGATAAAGGAGGAGTATAAAATCAGTTTATTTGCAGATGACATCATAGTATACTTAACAGAACCAGAAATATCAATAAAAGTACGACATAAGAAATTGAAGGAATATGGAGAGATATCGGGGTACAAGATCAACGCAAATAAAAGTGAAGTAATGCCAATGAATAATGCGACTTACACAGAGTTTAAAAAAGAATCACCATTTAAATGGCAAACACAAGCAATCCGATACCTAGGTATTAGATTAGATAATAATTTAGGCCACCTATACAAATTAAATTATCAGCCATTAATGAAAAAATTACAGGATGACTTAGAACATTGGAAAGAATTGCCACTAACATTGATAGGGAGGGTAAATTGCTTTAAAATGAATGTCTTCCCAAGGATACAATACCTATTTTAATCATTACCATTTCCCTTATCAGAGAAATTCTTCAATGAACTAAAGAGAATAATGAGGAAATTCTTATGGAAAGCAGGGAAACCGAGAATAGCGCTAGATAAATTAACAGAATGGTATAAACAAGGTGGTTTGCAGCTACTAAACTTTAAAAATTATTATAGAGCAGCACAATTAAGATATCTATCAGATTTTCATCAAACAAGGGAAAAACCAGATTGGACCAAGATAGAGCTAGATAAAATAGGGGGAAGGTACCAGAACATATACTTTATAAGTGGGATGAAAAACTGGTGCAATATAGAAGTTCATTAGTACTGCACCATTTACTCAACATATGGAAGAAGATTCACGTAGAAAGGAAAAAAACAAATTACTAACTACCAAAATTATTATTGACGTAAAATCAACAAATCCCTTTCACAATAGATAATCTTTCCTCTAGAGAATGGGAGAGAAAAGGAATTAAAATATTTTTTTGGGGAAATAATTTATTAACATTTGAACAAATGAAGCACAAATATGGAATAACTCATGGTACATTGTTTGCATACCATCAACTGAAAGCCTACTTAAAAGATAAATTGGGAAGCAGACTGAGATTACCAGAAGGAAGCAGCTTTGAATATGTGATTACAGAAACAATGATAATAAAAAGATTTATAACGAACATGTATATCAAGCTGCAAGAGAAGGAAAATGATGAAATAAGCTATAAACCCAAACAAAAGTGGGAAAAAGTTTTAAACATAAAGATAAAAAATGAAATATGGGAATGTAGAGCTCGTCGAAAGAATCAAAGACTTGTTGATCCAAACCAAGGCTTTTATTAGCAAAAGACAGGAGCTCTTCACAGGTGGCCGACCAGTCCGGAATGATCCGACCTGGCTAGGGACACAACCCTTTAAGGCCCAAACACTAGGCATGGCTTAGCTCTCAGCCAATCGCGGTAAGCACAGTCTAGATACTGTAACTATATACATTGGTGATAGATCTGTACTATCACATTCACCCCTTCTTGGAGAATTGACTCTGGAAGAAAAAACAAAAAAATGAGGGAAAGAATGAAAAGAAGGTGTAGGTTAAGGACTGTAGCGGTCAGGGGGTCTGACCATCCGGCGTGACTGCCGTGGTGCAGGGATTGGGGTCGCTGGAGTGGTGTCGCCAGCGGGCTCGTCGGGTGCGACCGCTCCTTCGTTCAATTCCCCAGTTGTGTTGTCGGCAGGGTGGCCCGGGTCGTTGGGGTGCTGTTGGTCCTTCTGTTGCGGCACAGGGCCTGGGGAATAAAGAGTTGAGGAAGGTTGGGTTGGGGGGTTTGCTGGGTCTACCGCGTCCTGAGCTAGGTCCCGCACCGAAACAGTGTCCTCCCGCCCGTCTGGGAACTCAACATAGGCGTAATGCGGGTTCGCGTGGAGTAGAGTCACTCAGTCGACCAAGGGGTCGTTCTTTGAGTGCCAGACGTGGCGTCGCAAAAGGACGGGGCCAGGGACGGTGAGCCATGCCAGTACAGTGGATCCTGATTCGGATTTCCTAGGGAAAAGGAACATCCTTTCGTGGGGAGTGGCATTTGTTGCGGTACATAGGAGGGAGCGGATGGAGTGTAAGGCACTAGTGAGAACCTCCTGCCAGTGAGAGGTAGGGAGACCTTTAAACCGGAGAGCCAGTGTAACCGCTCTCCATATGGTGGCATTCTCCCTCTCGACCTGGCCGTTACCGTGTGGGTTATAGCTCGTGGTCCTGCTTGAAGCGATACCACACTCCAGAAGGTACTGTTGCAGCTCTGCGCTCATGAATGAGGACCCCCTATCACTGTGGATGGAATTGGGGTACCCGAAGATGGTGAAAATACTGTGAAGGGCCTGTATCACTGAGGTGGCAGTGGTGTCTGGGCAGGGCACAGCGAATGGGAAGCGGGAGTACTCGTCGATGGCCATAAGGATGTAGGTATTATGGTTGGTCGACGGTAGGGGCCCCTTAAAGTCTATGATAAGACGCACGAAGGGGCGGGTGGCTTTGATAACGTGGGAGTTATCTGGAAGGAAGAAGTGGGGCTTGCATTCAGCGCACACCGAACAGGCTCGGGTCATGGAGCGGATCTCCTCAACTGTGCAGGGTAGGTTGCGCGCCTTCACAAAGTGGGCAAACCTAGTGACCGCTGTATGACAGAGCGCCTCATGGAGTTTCTGTAGTCTGTCCATCTGTATGCTGGCAAACATCCCCCTGGAGAGCGCGTCAGGCGGGTCGTTGAGCTTACCAGGCCGGTACAGAATGTCATAGTTATAGGTGGAGAGTTCGATTCTCCATCTGGCAATTTTGTCGTTTTTTATCTTACCACGCTGGGTGTTGCTGAACATGAAGGAGACCACGCGTTGATCAGTCAACAGTGTAAAGCGCCTCCCAGCGAGGTAATGTCTCCAACGACACATCGCTTCAACTATGGCCTGGGCCTCCTTTTTGATCGAGGAGTGTCTACTCTCTGGACCCTGGAGGGTTCTGGAGAAGAAGGCTACAGGCCGACCGGCCTGGTTCAAGGTGGCTGCCAGGGCGAAGTCGGATGCATCGCTCTCGACTTGAAACGGGACAGACTCATCAAATGCGTGCAGCGTCGCAGCGGCGATGTCGGATTTGATTCGATCGAAAGCCGCTCTGGCTTCGGTCGAGAGGGGAAATGAGGTGGTCTTGATAAGAGGACGCGCCTTGTCGACGTAGTGTGCAACCCATTGGGCGTAACACGAGAAAAGGCCCAGGCAGCGTTTGAGCGCTTTCTGGGTATGGGGGGGTGGGTAAGTCCATTAGGGGGACGCATGCGGTCAGGGTCTGGCATGACTATCCCATTCTCCACCACGCAACCTAAAATCGCGAGTCGTGTGGTCTGGAAGACACACTTGTCCAAATTGTAGGTCAGGTTCAGCCGACGGGCAGTTTGAAGAAATTTGTCTAGGTTGGCATCGTGGTCCTGCGTGTCGTAGCCGCAGATGGTGATATTGTCCAGATACGGGAAGGTAGCGGTTAGCCTGTTCTGGTCCACCATCCGGTCCATTTCCCGCTGGAAGACCGCGACACCATTCGTGAACCCGAATGGTACCCTGAGAAATTGATATAGCCGCCCATTTGCTTCGAAGGCCTGAATGGTCGGTCCTCACAGCGGATCGGGAGCTGGTGGTAGGCCGAACGTAGGTCAATGGTGGAGAATATGCGGTATTGGGCGATCTGGTTCATCACATCCGTGATGCATGGCAGGGGGTACGCATCCAGGAGCGTAAAGCGGTTAATGGTCTGGCTATAGTCGACCACCATCCGTAGCTTTTCCCCGTTCTTGACAACCACCACCTGGGCTCTCCAGGGACTTGAACTGGGTTCGATGATGCCCTCATCCAGCAATCTACGCACCTCACTCCTAATGAATTGCCTGTTTTCGTAACTATATTGCCGACTTTTGGTGGCCACAGGCTTCCAGCCAGGGGTGAGGTTTGCGAAGAGTGCTTGCATGGCAATCCGGAGTGTGGAAAGGCCGAAGGATTGGTCCCGGGGCACGGGGGCGGGTTGCTCGGGTGTTTCAGGGGTGGGGCGATGGCAGATCGAGAGGGGGGCGTGGAGTTCCCCCAAAGTGTAGGGACACCGTTCGGAACTGACACTGAAAGTCTAATCCCAGCAACACTGGGGTGCACAGTTGGGGAAGGACGAATAATTTGAAGTGGGTGACCATTACGCCCTGTACTTCCAGCGTGGCGATGCAATACCCCTTTATCCCGGTCGAGTGCGACCTCACCGCTAATGAGATCCTCTGGGTAGTGGGGATAATTTGAAGTCCCCAACGGAGGGCCAGATCTAGCTGGATAAATCTGTTAGTTGACCCAGAGTCAAATAAACAATTGGTGGTGTCCATGCACTTTAATCAGTTCCATTGCTCTGGTGAGGGGATGAGAGCATTGCTGGTTTAGTGTTATTGAAGCAGTTGACAAGGGAGTTCCGCGTGATGACGTCACGCAACGTGATGATGTAATAGACATAGTCAACGCTGGAGGAGCAGGTTGGAGGACCTCCCGGAAGTGCTGTTGTGGCGGCGTTAGCGGATGAAAGGTAAGTAGTGGGGTTTGTATTTGCTCACGGTTGGCGGTGTGTAGGTCTTCGGTCGCTGCGGTTGTGCCCCGGCGGTCGTCAGCGATGGACTCTAGAGTGAGTACCTGGTTGGCCTCGGCGGGTCCCCAGTCGGTCGTGGTGGCCGCATCGGCGGCGGCGTAGGCAGCGGCAGACAGGGAGCGGGCAGCAGCAGCAGTAGCGTTGGCCGCGGGGGTGGCTGTGGTGGCGGCAGCAGCAGCGGTTGCCACAGTCGGGACCGAGGACGGGTCGAGTGTTCCGCACGGGGGCGAGAGGCGGGCCAACACCATAGTTGCAAGGGTGGACTGCCCCTTCCGGGTTTGGCACCTCCGTGACGTCAGGCGTTGCCGTGCAGGGGAGCCCTCACTCTCATTGGACGAAAGCTCTGGGGAAGAAGAGTTTGAATGGGATAGTGGCGGTTGGGCTTCACACGAGGCACTGTGTTTGCTGGCGGCCATTTTAGACCTACAGACTGCAGCAAAGTGGCTCTTTTTAAGGCACTTCTGGCACCTGGCTTTTCTTGCTGGGTACTGGGACCTGCTGTGCTTGTCCCTCCCGCAGAAATAACATTTTGGGTTCGCACAGGGCAGTGTAGCAGCAGCCGACAGGCCGTCAGTATCTCGGGGGGTGGTAGGGTAGAAGGGCACTCTACTCACATCAGAATGAGGGGTCCAGTCCCTAGAGAACTCGGTGGACTTTAAGGCTGCATCCTCCATTGTGATTGCAATCCAAACCACGTCCTCTAGTTTTTCTACCCCATGCTCGAGCAAGCGCAGCCTCACTTCATTCGATCGGAGACCGGCCACATAGGCATCCCGGACGAGATCGTTTGTGATCTCGGCAGCAGTTTTGTCCACACAGTTACAGTCCTTGCCCAACGCCTTTAATACTTGTAAATATGCCCTGCTGGACTCGCTGGGCTGTTGCTTCCTCGGCGCAAGCACGAGCCGGGCATGAACTCTGTTCACCGGTTGATCATACAGTTCTTTCAGTACCTTTATGGCTGAGGTGTAAGTGGTCTCATCCTGGATGTTCTCGTAGACTCTCAAAGACACCTTAGACAGCAATGCTGTTAGACGCTGGTTATCCTCCTCTACCTGAATGAATCTCAGGAAGTTTTCAAAGTTGAGCAGCCAGAACTTAAAGGCTTTGAAAGCTGTAGACTGTGGGTCGATATCAAGTTTTTCTGGACGAGTTAGACGCTCCATCCCTTTCAAAAAAAATTTTTTTTGCTAATAAAATTGTAGAGCTCGTCGAAAGAACCAAAGACTTGTTGATCCAAACCAAGGCTTTTATTAGCAAAAGACAGGAGCTCTTCACAGGTGGCCGACATTCTAGATACTGTAACTATATACACTATATACATTGGTGATAGATCTGTACTATCACAGGGAAAAGTTATGCTCTAGAACTATGAAGAATATAATAAACACGAAGTTACGCATGATACATTATATTTGGTTACACAGGGCATATATCACACCCCAAAAGTTAAATAAATGGCATCCAACATTATCAGGTAGATGTTTTCGCTGTAATAAGGAAATGGGAACAACAGTACATGCAATTTGGGCATGTGAGAAAGTGAAAAAGTTTTGGGAAGATCTAAATCAAGTATTAAATAAAATCACAAAAAGCAACATACCAAAAAATCCAGAGCTCTTTCTTCTAAGTAATATAAGAAGTAAAGAATTAGGCCTCAAACTGGATGAACCACAAAAAAGATTTATTATGATAGCCTTAGTTGTAGCAAAAAAAATGTATAATGTCATCTTGGTAATCAGAAGAGAGCGTGAGAGTACAGCAATGGTACATAGAAATGAATAAATGTATTCCATTGGAAAAAATAACATATAATTTAAAAAATAAAGTCACATTATTTGAACAAATTTGGGAACCATACATGGAACAAACAGAGAGGGCTTGCCTCGGACCTCCACCCCCTAAAATGATAAAAAGATAAGAAGACAAAATGACCTGATCCAGTGTGTAAAAGTAGATGACACAATTTTCTTGTTTATTTTCATTGTGTGATGACATTGTTTAATTGTTTTATTTAATTGTATATGTTGAACATTTAATGGGTTTGGAGGTGGGTGGGAAGGAGGGAGAGATGTTAGGGGGGAAAAAAGGGGAGAAAATGCCACTGTATATTTAAGAGGGAAATGTTTGTATGTATTTTGATTGATATGGTTCATAGTGTGAAAAATAAAAAAAATTTAAAGAAAAATTCCTTTAGTGTGCAAGATCTCCTCGGCATTCAATCTTGCAAAAAAAAACTATCTACCACTGCTTTAATTGCTTATAATGAACAAGCCTCCACAACGATCTGGGACAGAGAGTTCCAGCGATTCACTCTCTCTGCAGGAAGAAGTTACTCATACCTCAGTTTTAAATGGCTGATCTCTTATAGAACATAACAATCTAAAACACAGTACAAACCCTTCAGCCCACAATGTTTTGCTGACCTGATAGCCTACTCTAACAACTGCATAGAATTTTCCTTCTATATAACCCTCCATTTTTTTCAGTTTCTTGTACCTATCTAACAGTCTCTTAAAAGATCCTTTTGTACCTGCCTGCACCACCGTTGCTGGCAGTGCAGTGCATTCACTCTCTGAGCGAAACCTCATTGTTTTTCAAGAATCTAAGAGGTGCCATGTGCCCAATGTCCTTTGATAAAGAGTTCCAAGAACTAACAATTCACTGAGAGAAAAAAAATCACCTCATCTCTAACTTAATTTCTCAAAAGCTATAGATTCTCCACCAGAGGAAATATCGTCTCTCAACATCTACCCGATTAAGACCCCTCAAGGTAATTCTGTCAGGGAAGCTTCTTGAATGCACGGCCTTGATCCCACCACCTTTTATTTGAAGTTCATGAACAGCTCTGGCTTGCCATTGAAAAGGTCAGAATGCCACACAAATTCAGCAATCCTGGCAGTTCCACATCTCCTTAACCTAATCTGCTCTCAAATGAGTTGTGAAAAAGATGAATTATCCCTCCATAAGTATAGAGTGCTTGTGACATTGGGACAAATGGGGAAGGTGTGGTCCTTTCTGTCACTATTGGAAGGAGTGATCTGTGAACTTCGCCTCTACATTCAGACAGAGTGAATAGCTGATGGCCTTCCTCCAGGAATTGACAAATCTCTTCACAAGAAAACTTGAAGATGAATAGCTTCGTGGCTGACATGTGGCGGTTGAACGATGCTGTGTGACATTGATGTTAGCTGTCTCAGTCAGAACTATCTGGCCCTCTATCTCTGTCTTAACTTTTACTCTCTTGTCCTACATTTGGTGATGCTGCAGACCAAGTGGAGTTACTCTGGACACAGGAATAAAATGCTATCATATGTTTAGCACTCATTCAGATTTGTAACACAACTTCACTTGTCGTCTTGAGTCCTGTGGAAGGAAGAGAGCTCTCCAGGAATGCAATGTTCAGCTAAGTGTTTGCTGCAAGTAATTGCTGATCCCTTCAGCCAGCCTTGCTGTTAAAACCTGTTTGCCTGTGTGTGGCCCACATAATGTGTTCATTGCTCATCCATGCAGTAATCTTACAACTGGGTGCTGTGAGAAGGCTGACATCTCCCGTGCAACCTCAAAGTGATTCATGCCATTTCAGTTAGGAAGTGCAAGCTGTGTTTTGTAAGTGAATATACTTTTCCCTCATTAATTCCATGCCTCAAAGGTGACTTTGAATGTTCCAATGTTGAAATCTGGAAATGTGCCTCTTCAGTTGATTTTTAATTTAATTTAGAGATACAGCCGGGTAACACGTCCTTGAGGCCCATGGACCTGAACCACCCAAATTAACCTATAAATCCCAAATGTTTTCCTTTTGGAGGTTGGGAGTAAACTGGGGCACCCAGAGGAAACTCACACAGACGCAGAGAGAGCATAGCAACTCCTTGCAGGCTTACGCTAACCACGCCATGATTAATTAATTATCTTCTGATAGTTCAGTGTTTCTATCTGCATTGATTGCAATAATGTCTATCTTTGCATCATTGAAGCCAAATAGGTGTCTTTGAAAAGTTCATGATATTGTTATGAACATTCTACATCAAAATGTGGGGCAGGGAATCCAGAGAAATGGGTATTAAAAGTTATTTATTCTGTATTGTTGAACCATTCTCATGCATTACAAGGTTATGCAAATAGTGAAATAAGAGTGAAATAAAAGTTTATACCTCATATTCTAACTAAATAAATATTTGCCTTTCAATTAATGTATTAAAAAATCCTAAACTAATTTGAATTGTGTGAAAATTACAGAGTAATTTTATCATTAAATAGGGGTGATTTTCAAACAAAAAAAATTGCAGTAATGATAGTTTAGCTCAAGATCATCCATTCTCCACGGGAGCCAAACAACCCCCCACCCCCTATCCCCCACCCCCAGAGGACCACAGCACATTCAAGTGGGTGAGGGAGGGTGCAGGGACTGAATTTCTTAATAGAGTTGTGTAGGGGGCATGGAAACTCAATGGGATTCTGTATTGTATCTGCAAACTTTTTATTTGTAAGTAGGGATAAGTATTGGGACAGGCACGAGACCAACAGTATGGAGACCGACACATTGCTGTGGGGAGAGAGCAGATCAGTGGGATCAGTGACTGTGGGGAGAGAGCGGGGCAGTGGGATCAATGCGGGGACCGACACGGTGCTGTGGGGAGAGAGCGGGGCAGTGGGATCTGTGCGGGGACCGACACAGGGCTGTGGGGAGAGAGCGGGGCAGTGAGATCAGTGCAGGGACCGACACGGGGCTGTGGGGAGAGAGCGGGGCAGTGGGATCAGTGCAGGGATCAACACGGGGCTGTGGGGAGAGAGCGAGGCAGTGGGATCGGTGCGGGGACTGACACGGGGCTGTGGCGAGAGAGTGGGGCAGTGGGATCTGTGCGGGGAATGACACGGGGCTGTGGTGAGAGAGCGGGGCAGTTGGACCTGTTCGGGGATCGACATGGGGCTGTGGCAAGAGAGTGGGGCAGTTGGACCAGTGAGGGGACCGACACAGGACTGTGGCAAGAGAGTGGGGCAGTTGGATCAGTGAGGGTATACGGTATACAATTTCGCTTTTTCTAAATTACTGCGGATTTGCTCTTGGTAGCTGAATAATTATGGGACCTCGGACATATTTGAGTTCTGACGTTGCCCGATTGGACATTAAGTGGCTCATACCTAAACATGTCAGACCATGGAAGTTGCCAGACCACAGAACGCTGAATAAGAGAGATACAACCTGTAGTCAATTTTTGTTACTTTCCTGAATCATTTTACCCATGAGTTCCTCGAAGAAGCATCGGTAGTATTATCATCATTTATCATTTATCATCATTGCATCTCTGCAAAACCCTTCTCTGCCCATGTGTTTGATTTGTTTGAATACATTTTCAAACAAAAGCATGAGGCCAAGCAAGGTGAAACAACATTTAGAGACCGTACATGATGAGAAGAAAGATAAACCCTAGATTACTTCAAAACTCTTTGAGATAATTTTGAGAGAAGGTCATTGCTCAAACAGACAATTACTGAAGTATCATACAAGAAAACTGAATTGATTGCTGGAAGAGTAAATTCTTATAATTTCTCTGAGACACTTATTTTGCTTTCAGTGTCATGGACATTATTCTCCACTCCATTAAGGACATCTCTAGGAGGCAGAGTCTTAAGAAAGCAGCCTCCATCATCAAGGACCCTCACCCCCAGGCCATGCCCTTTCTTACTGCTATCATGAGGACAGAGGTTCAGAAGACCGAAGTTGTATACTCAGCATTGTTTATATGGAACTGTAATTGACAGGAATTTTGCACCGGTAATGCACAATACAAGCATTGCTCGGGTTAAATACAAGTTCCATTACCGAGGTCTGTCCTGAATTTGAATTTGTATTTAAGTTGGAAGACGTGTGTATGGTCCTTATTTAGAGGTAGAACACACGATTCTGTTAACTCCGTGGTTAAGTGAAAAAACACAAATGCTGGAGAAACTCAGCAGGTCAAACAGTGCCTTTATGTAGCAAAGGCAAAGATAGATTACCAGTGTTTCGGGCTTGAGTCCTTCATCAAGGTTTGGGGGAACATGAGAAATGTCTGAACAAAAGTGGGAAGGGGGAAGGGGGGATGGTGAGGGAGGGAGATGATAGGGGAGGAACACCGCAGGTGAGGATGGGGAGGGTGGGGGGAGAAAGACAAGCTGATTAGTGAACTCAATGTTCATGCCCTAGGGTTGGAGGAGGCCCAGATGAAAAATGAAGTATTGTTCTTCCAATCTGCGGGTGGTCAGGGTGAGGTCGTGTGAAAGGCCATGGACAGACATGTGAGCTTGAGAGTGTGACTCAGAATTGAAATAGTTGGCTTCGGGGAGGTCGCTTTTGTTGTGGACAGAGAGGAGGTGCTGGGCGAAGCAATCTCCTGATCTGCGACCGGCCTCTCCGACGTAGAGAAGGCCACAGATGGTGTACTGGATGCAGTAAATGAGATCTTTGGAGGTACAGGTGAAGTGTTGCTTCACCAAAAGCTCTGTTTGGGGCCTCGGACTGTGGTGAGGGAGAAGGTGTGGGTGCAGGTATTACATCTCCTACGACCACAGTGAAAGGTGTCGGGGGGCGATGGGTAGGGAGGGAAGAGTGCACAAGAGAGTCACGGAGGGAGTGGTCCCATGGAAGGGTGAGAGAGGAGGAGATGAAAAAATATGTCCGGAGGTGGGGTCCTGCAGTAAGTACCAGAAATTCCAGGGGATAATGTGGTGGATGTGGAGTTTGGTGGGGTGATAGGTGAGGATGAGGGGGATTCTGTGTTTAGAGGCGGGGGGGCTAAGGTAGATGAGAATGGAATGGAGGAGATGCGGGTGAGGACTGAGTTAATAGTGGTGGAGGGAAAGCCATGTTTGTATAAGAAGGCAGACCTACCATAGCCAACCATTTCAATTTTAAGTCACACTCTCAAGCTAACATGTCTGTCCGTGGCCTTTCACACTACCCCACCTTGACCACCCGCGGATTGGGGGAACAACACCTCCTTTTTCATCTGGGCACCCTCCAACCCCAGGGCACGAACATTGAGTACTCTGCATTCCACTAATTATTTTGCCTTCCCCCCCCTCCCCCCACCCTTTAACTAGTTATTCCAGTTCCTTTCTCTCTCTACTAGACTCTTCCACCATCCCCCTCCCCTTTGCAGTGTTCCCCCCCTCCACTTATCATCTCCCACCCTCACCACCCCCTTCCCCCTTTTGTTCAGACATCTCTCATGTTCCCCCACACCTTAATGAAGGGCTCCAGCCCGGAACGTTGGTGATGTTTCTTCACCTTTGCTACATAAAGGCACTTTTTGACCTGCTGAGTTTCTCCAGCATTTGTGTGTTTTTTCACTTGGTCCTTATTTAGCATCAGTTAGTCAAACATTTGTCTATATATTACCTACTGCACACAATAATAAAAGTAATTACTTACTGTCATAAGATCATGATTAAAAGTTAATACTTAGAGGAGAATATGATGGAGAGATGGCTATAGTACATATACTTTCAATTTCAAATTCTGAATCTGTTCCCACACTTGAGATATGCGATACGCTACTCTCTCATGATGGTGGGCGATGGCAGGACCCCTGACCCCACAACCCTCCCTCATCTTCATCCTTCCAATCTGCACCCGGCTCCTTCTCTCACTCCCCCCTCAGTGGCACAATCACACATTAAGACTAGGCCATCATTTTGCGGGGCCGAGCAGCAGTGCCGTGCTCGAGTTGTGATGGTACCAGAGGCATCGCAACGGCGCCCACTGCCTCTTCTTCTTCCCTCTCTCTCCTTCCCTCCCCTCTTCAGTGCAGCTCAACCCCCCTGTCCCCCCCCCGCTCCTTTCCCAGGCTGCATGTCGCTGGCCGCCCGACAATCGACGGGGCAGCAAGCCGATGGAAAGTGAGCTCCGCTTGAACACAAAACAACACATTTTGTGACCCATGTTCTTGACAATAACCTTGATTCTGATAAAGGAGTTAAGGGTTATGGGGATAAGGCTGGAAAGGGGTACTGATGGTAGTGATCAGCCATGATCTGTAAAATGGCAGTGCTGGCTCAACGGGCCGAAGGGCCTACTCCAGCTCCTATTGTCTATTGTCTATAACATCAATGCCAAAAAAAATTCAGAAAATTCCTTTGAGTAATTCCACTGTTTCTAGTAAAATTGCTGAGATGGCAAAGGGACAATGAAAAACAATGACCTCTGAAGTCATTTCATTACAATCCAAGAAATTCTCTTTACGATTGGACGAATCCACTCTGCTGACAATGCTCTTCTCATGGTTTAAGCCAGATTCTGGAATTGAAGCAAGCTGGTGGAAGAGATATGGTTTGCCAGAAGGATTAAAACAGATACTAATGGACTGACTATTTCTGAAGTTAAGAGTTACATAAACGAGAACAGAATTTCCAATCGAGAGCGCAGTTGCCTGTGCAGCTGATGATGTTGCTGCAATGGTTGGACGATACAGAGGGCTCAACACACGGCTGAAAAGATGTTACTCCTTTGGTCTTTACTGTTCGCTGCATCGTTCATAGGGAGGAAGGACTCAGTGGCTTAAAATGTACGATGACATTGAACTGCTTCACTTTCAATTGTCATAAAGACGGGAAACTTAATAAAGTATCATCCCCTTCAAGACTTGAAGCAATTTTCCATCCCCTTCAGGATGTCCTTTCTGGCAGCAACATGAAGAAAATTACAAACATTTCTAAAAGCTGCTGCTGCATTTCGAGGTGAGGCGGCCATCCAAAGGAAATGGTCTTTGTTGTTTTGTTGCACTTTGGGCCACGATTGTTTCTTTTTCATCTCATAATGCGCTTGAAGAAAAACTCACTGATGCAAAGACAGACATATTTTATCTGGTAGATATCTTTGACAAACTCAATTTATAGAATAAGACCTCACAGGGTAAACGCAATAACCTCACTGACAGTTTCTTTCCTTTAAAAAGCTCAAAGTCTTCAGGTACTTCTACAATTTCCAAAACTGAGACACTAAAGGACGATGACATTATTTTTATGTGAAACATCTATACACACATAACTGCAGGAAAGATTATCTGTTAAATCTCAATATCCCGTATTGGACTTTAGATCAATTCGAGGAACAGCCCACAGATGTTGATGCAGAAACGTTAGAGAGAATGATTGACCTCCAGAGTGATAAAATTGCACGCCATTAGTTCCAGCAACTTAAAACTTTTGGTGGGGTTAAGAGTGATCTGCCAAATAGATTTTAAAAATGATAGGAAACTTGAAAATATGTTTTCTCTGCCTTTCTCTCAACTCACTTGATTGAATGTAGATTCACCAAGGAAGTTTCCTTGACAAAATCCAGGAACAGACTTGATATCAGAGAAAGAGGTGAACTTCGGTTTTCACCCTCCAGTTTGGTGCCTGACCTCAAAAAACTTGCACTGAAACATCAAGTTCAAGGATCTCATGAAAATTTTCATTTTATAATCTTTCATTAAAGTTTTCTCATCCTTATGTTTATGCTTAAAGTTTCCTCATTGTGTACAAACCATTGTGCTCAATTAATCATTTTAAATTATTTGGTCATATGTATGTTCATGTTTTCTTATTTCCAACATGTTCAAAAAAATACAGGTGCCTAGCCTTTTATTCCCAATTCCGAAAACCGGCAACCTCCAAAAACAGATACTTTCTTCAGTAGATGACATCTGCTCATCAAACATGGCCCAACGCGGCCCTGGCTCAACTCCCCTATATCCCGTTGCATTCTGCGTCAATAATTTGCGATGTCATCACCTAATAATTGGCCCTTCATGGCACGCGCCGTCGTTATTTAGTGCTAATATGACTTTATAAGAGCAACTCCCTGTCAGGCACTGTCGCTGATTAGCACGATCATTACTGTATAAGAGCCCCTCCCTATCGAGTGACATCATCTCCTGCCCTCTCAGTTGACACTACCAGTCAGAAGCCTCTGTTAAGCCTATGAACCTGGCAAAGAGAGCTGCAGAGTCACCAATGGGTAGCAGTGAGATGCAGTAAAGGAAGTATCTTCCATTATCGATTGCGCAGAAGGTGGAGTTATTTTGATAGTGGCATACCTGTGCGTCGTCTAACAGAAGATTATGGTGTGAGATTGCCCACCATATATAATTTGAGGAAACAAAGAACAGTTGTTGAAGTTTTACAATGAGAGTGATGACCACAGACTGATGAATAAAAGGAAAACTTTGCATAGGGCAAAAAATGTAGATATTAACCAAGTGCTTATTGAGTGAGTGTGACAAAGAAGAAGTGAACACATACCATTGACTGCTCTGTTCATAACAAAACAAGCTCAACAATTCCACAAAGAACTGAACCCTGAGGATGAGTGTGAATATTCACAGGGTTTGCTGCAAAAATGTAAGAAGTGTCACGGTAAGAGGCTTCTGCAGATTATGCACTTGTTAATGCATGGAGAAATGTAACTAAAGCCACATTAAAACATGCTTGGCATAGACTTTGACTGTCAACAATGTTTGATGAAAATGAGCCTGCAGATGAAGACTTGGAAGGTTTTCATGTCAGTAACGAGAGGAGGATGATCGCTGGCCTCATTGCCGATGCCAAAAATGTTGCAGCAGAAAATATAAACACGTTAAGGCAGCTGACATCGTACATTGAGCATTGACAATGATGCACCCGTCCTGCATTACTTGAGTGATACAATTGCTGAAATTAATTGCTGAAATGGTGTTACATATCGATAAGCATGAGGAGAGTAATGATGAGAACGAAGACTTTGTGCGCACAGGTGAAAAAAATGCCCATTGATGGTAGGGTTAAAATGTGTGATCAGTTAATTGGTGGGATGGAACAATGTTCATTTATCAGTGAGCCTGAGATTATGGCTGTTTAATCAATTAAAAAGAGACTGCTTAGACAGCAATGTCCTTTTAATGAAACAGACAACACTGAAAGAAGTCTTTAAAAAGTGTTCATTTTCTGACGCAGTATTTGAGCTGTAATGTGTGTTTACTGCATTTGCACTGTTTGAGATGTCTGAGCCAGTTTTATTTTGAAGTTTTACTTTAAAAAAGAACATGCTAGTGATATATTGTGGTCCTTATGGTCTTTTTTTAGCTAAATTTATTTAAAGGGAAATCAGGAAGATTCCAACCAACGGCAGATGTGCGGTCCCGACGATTCCAGATAAAAGGTTAGGCACCTGTAATCTCCTCGCTGTCTGTTCTGAAATCACAAGCCACAGTTGTTACGCTCAGAGTAAAAGCCTCATTTTCTTTTCGCCTCACATAACATAAATATCCTTTATGTGGTTGGTAAGAGAGAAGTAACCAACTAAATGACTGCTTCGCAGGGAAGGGAGCCCATGAACATTAAGGAGATGATAACTCAAACAAAAGGTTGAGAATGGCTGTTCTAGATTGTAGAATCACATGTAAATTTGTAGTTAACAGGATCTTTATGGTTAACTAATAGTCCTGCTAAAGTTCACTGGTATTTTTATAGCTATAATTAGGCAATTGCAGGAGCCTTTTTAATTGGAGTTGAACAAGCTAATACTGTAAGGAAATGCTAACGAGATCAACAGTTGTAGCATATTGATAAGATTTATTGAACATCATCGGCTACAGTCTTGAATAAGTACAGAGCTAATGCTGGGCAACCTTTGGACTATGAGTGTATTACTATTGACACGACAATGGCTCCCTCACATCAAGGGTCATTATATCTTCCTAAACATTTCCTCTTGTGATGACACTCCACTTCCAACTGAATATTCAGCTCAATTGCCATTCTTAGATTGCACCGTAGTGTTGATTCTACACATCTGTTGGTGTTAATTCACGTTCCTCACATTGTCAAAGTGCTCGTCCTCTCTTTCAACACTATGGTGTGGGCGGATTTCTCCTGATGTTACAGCAGCTTCAATTAATGATTGAACGAATGAATAAATGAATGAATGATTTTATTGTCATGTACATAAGTATAATCTACAGATTTATGTACCTGTGATTTCCCAATTTAAGTAAAATTGACACATAAGCGGTCACAAATATAAAAAAAAGGCAGAGATAAGTAAGTGCATACATAATCGTGTTCACAGTTGGGCAGCAGCAGAACTTGTCTGTATTTGTTGTGCAGTCAGGTTCTGGAGCAGTGTTGTGGTAGGGGTAGGTCGAACTCACTCACTCAATCAAGGCCACTTGTCAGTGCCTGATGTTAATGCCAGGGGCTCCAGGTTCCTCTGATAATGACAGATTAAAGATTGAGTAGAATAATTGTTGGACAGTTTTTCCAGTTCCAGCCAACAGCCCACTTCAGATCATTTGTGTGTGAAAAGAGAGCCTCAACAGTTCGGCAGCATCCGTGGAGTGAAATGGTCAGACAACGTTTTGCATCAAAACCCTATATCGAGGTTGGACATTTATGTACATTTGACAGATATCTGTCCACATGCCAATGCTACGTATCCTGGCATTGTGTAATACAGTGCTCCTCAGACCTCCCACCGCCATGTTTACAGCCAGCTGAAATACTGGGATGGTTGTAATGCAACTCTGCAATTTCCACGCTAACTTCAGGCAGTTCCTCCATCATTTGTCCCTCACTTACCTTTAACCGAGAATTCATCTCATCCAAATAACCAATAGATTAATGCCTAATTCATTTTGAAATTTGAAAAAAATATCAAAATATATGCTTTACACAACTCCCTTTAAAGTTGACTTGTTGGCCTGGCTAATGACATAGAACATTACAACACAGTAAAAGGCCCTTTGGTTTTTATAATCTGTGCCAAAGTATTTTTCTACTTAGCCCTCCATACCTCTCCCATCCAGGTATGTGTCCAAATTATTTTTAAATGCTAAAAATTGAGCCCACATTCACCACATCAGCTGGCAGCTCATTCCACACTCCCACCACTCTCTATGTGAAGAAATTCCCCCTCACGTTCCCCCTAAACTTGTCGCCTTTCACCCTTAACCCATGTCCTCTTCTTTTTATCTCACCTCCCCTCAGTGGAAAAAAAACTTACTTGCATTTACTTTGTCTATCCCCCCCCCTCATAATTTTAAATACCTCTATCAAATCTCCCCTCATTCTTCTACACTCCAGGGAATAAGGTCCTAACTTGTTTAACCTTTCCCTGTCACTCAATTCCTGAAGTATGAGCAACATCCTAGTAAATTTTCTCAGCACTCTTTCAATCTTATTAATATTTTTCCTGTAGTGAGGTGACCAGAATTGCACACAATACTCCAAGTTTAGCCTCACCAATGTCTTGTTCAATTTTAACATAAAATCCCAACTCCAATGCTGAATACTTTGATTTATGAAGGTCAATATGCCAAAAGCTCTCTTTACAACCCTATCTAACCATGGGATTGTGTACCTGCATTCCCAGATCCCTCTGTTCTACTGCACTGCTCAGCAACCTTACATTTACTGTACATGTTCTTTCTTGGTTTGTCCTTTAAAAATGTTACACCTCACACTTGTCTGCATTAAATTCCATCTGCCATTTTGCAGCCCATCTTTCTAGCTAAGTCCAGAGCTCTCTACACTACATTGGGAAAGAGATACAGGATTACCAGAGCCAGAAACACCAGGCTGAGGACCAGCTTCTTCCCACAGGCAGTGGGAATGCTGAAAAACTGAATGAATTGCTCATACAAACCCTCCAACATTCTACTATTTCAGGGGTGGCCAAACACGCTTAACATAAGAGCCACATACAATAAACTTTAGATGTATGACAGCCACAAGATGTGAAAAAATATTACATAAATGTTTTTACTATGACATGCACATTTTGTGACAAAAGTTTTATGTAACTATTAAGAAGGACTAACTCCTTCCTTTGAGCAAACATAAGCAATATTATTTTGTATCACTAACAAATCTAGAATGAGCAATGGTTCATTCTGTGCTATTGCTTTATGCCTCATTTCAAATCTTATCTGCATGTTAATTTGAAATAGAATGTCGTATTTTACTTAAGAACATATAAAATAGGAGCAGGAGTTGGCTATCCAGCCCGTCGAGCCTGCTCCGCCATTCAATAAGTTGTGGCTGATCCGATCAATGATTCAACTCCACCCACCTGCCTTACTTTTAATTTTGGATTGGTCCCACTGCTGTCAAAATGGCTTATTTTGATATGTTGCATATTGCTGTGACCAGCCTTTTGCAAAAAGTAAATTGGTTTAAATAAAGAAAGTGTTAGGAGTCAGCCTTTTGTAATGTTTGATGTGGTGTCAGCTCAGTTATTGCACCTTGCACTGTTCGATTCTGCCCACTGCCTTGCAGCTATTGACCTGCAATGTTGATTAATTTACAGCTGAAGAACTTCAAAATGGTTAATCAAATGATGGGTCTAATTTCTAATTTTCTTAGCCTTCATATCCAAACTGAGGAAGACCAGTTACAGGTTGGCCAGAAACCTCGTCTGTTTCTCCCAGAAAAAAAATGTGGCCTCTTTGATGAGTATCTCAACAATTGTGTATAATCAGTTTGCAATATTTCATTTGAAGGCAGTCTCAGATTTCAGATTTATTGTCATATTAAATAAATGACATCACACACAATCCTGAGATTTTTTATCATGCGGGCGTGGCAGAATTAGCACTAATTGGTAGTGCAAAAATAAACAATACCCAGTGTACACATGTAAACAGGCAAAGAACTGTAAACAGATAATGAATGTAAACAAACTGTGCAATAAAGAGAGAAAAAAAGAAAATCAATAAAGTGCGCAAGTCAGAATCCTTAAGTGAGTCCCTGATTGAGTTTGTCATTGAGGAGTCTGATGGTGGAGAGCAGCAACTGTTCCTGAACCTGGTGGTGAGAGTCTTGTGACACCTATACCTCTTTCCTGATGGCAGCAGCGAGAACAGAGTATGTGCTGGGTGGTGATATTCTTTGATGATTGCCGCTGCTCTCCAATGGCAGCATTTCCTGTAGTGGGGAGGGGTTTGCCTGTGATGTCCTGGGCTGTGTCCAGTACTTTTTGGAGGGCTTTAGGCTCATGGATATTGGTGTTCCCATACCAGACCATGATGCAGCTGGTCAGCACACTTTCCACCATATCTGTAGAAATTTGCCAGGGATTCTGGTGTCATACCAAACCTTTACAAACTCCTGAGGAAGTAGGGACGCAGACTAGCTTTCTTCATGATGCCATTAGTGTCTTATGTCCAGGAGAAATCCTCTGAGATAACAACTTGCAAGAACTTAAATTTGCTCACCCTCCCCCTTCTGATCCCCTAATGATCCTTAGTTTATACACCTCTGGTTTTCCCTTCCTGAAGTCAGCAATCAGCTCCTTCGTTTTGGTGACGTTGAGTTGTGAAGTTGTTGTTGCTGCTTCAGCCAAGTTTTCAATCTCTGTCCTGTATGCTGACCACAACCCCTTCCTTTATACAACCCACTACCGTGGTATCGTCAGCAAATTTGCAGATGATGCTATTGTTGTACCGAGCCACACGGTTGTAAGTGTAAAGAGAGTAAAGCAGGGGTATAAGAACACAGCCCCTGTGATGCTCCAGTACTGATGGAGATTGTGGAGGATTAGGCCATCTGGCCCGTCAATAAGATCATGGCTAATCTGATATTTGACTCTGTGGTGAAACCACTATTGTGTATGTAAATAATATGACCTTCTATGTTTGACCCTGCTCTCACTGGCCAGCTCGTGACTCCTCCCCTTTATCCCCCATAAAGGCTGTCATGATGCAAGTCTACCCATAGTTCGTGCCTGGGTCAGTGTGAGCTAGCAACTCAGTTCCAGTAACTTCAATCTTTGTGTAATTGATCATGCATCAGACTCAATCCACCCACCTGCATTTATTTTTGGATTTGTCCCACTACTGTCAAATTAGTTTTGATATTGTTGCATATTGCTGTGCATAGCTTTTGCAAAAGGTAAATTGGATTAAATAAAGAAAGTGTTAGGAGTCAGCCTTTTGTAATGTTTGATGTGGTGTCAGCTCAGTTATTGCACTTTGCACTGTTCGATTCTGCGCATTGTCTTGCAGCTATTGACCTGCAATGTTGACCGTCTTGACTGCAATGTGAACCCCTCCCCTTTTCTTCGGCTCCAGTAGTCTAACATCAATTAAGCCATGGACCAGCCCTACTTGCAACATCAGTAAGGCTTAGAAGTGTAGCCCCATTGATGTTTTATTTTACTGACCCTGCACTGCCAACCACTGGCGGATAGTCTGTGTCTTTTGTTGAATCTTACATTCAGACCACGAGCGATTCATAATATAAATGTGAAACAACAATGGTCCAGTAGCGATCCCTGAGGCACTCCAGTAGTCATAAGCCTCCAATCTAAGAAGCTATCATCCACCACGACTCTCTGGCTTCTCCCGCAAAGCCAGTATCGAATCCAGTTTACTACCTCACCGTGTGTTTCTGCACCTGCCCGACTAACTTCCCATGTTGTCCAAGGTCTCACTACAGTCATCAACTTTCCTGGTAACCTCCTCAAAATATTGTATCAGATGGGTTAAACATGACCTACCATGCACAAAGCCATGCTGACGATCCCTAATCAGTCCCTGGCTATCCAAATACTTGTATATCCAATCTCTTAGAACACCTTCCAATAATTTACCTACTACTGACATCAGGGTCACCAGCCTACAATTTCCAGTTTCATACTAAGTACATACACCCAGGAATGGTGAGGCAGGGAGGAATAATACTTTGCGTAAGGTGATGCAGGAAAGTGCATAACAACCCATTCTCTTCAGTGCTGGCTGATTCTGTACCAACAGCTTCCTGGGAAAAAAAATCATAGTTCAGGAAACTATTACAAACATTAGCCATTAGCATTTCTGTATCCAAGTTATTGATGTATCCTATTCTTCAAAAGCCAGGTTACCAAGACTCCAGGAAGCACATGTTGTTAATTGTAACCATATGATTTATATTAATTAGTATTAATTGTATTCAGGTGCTGAGTATTACTTGGGATTTTTTTTTGCATGTATTGCACGGAAATGGGATTGGGAAGAGGAGTGCAACTTATCCAGGGGATGCCAATTTAATTTTTACAATTTAGACATACAGCACGGTAACAGACCATTTCGGCCCACGAGCCTGTACTGCCCAATTACATCCAATTATCCTACAGCCCTCGGTAAGTTTTGAAGAGTGGGAGGAAACCGGAGCCCCCCGAGGAAAACCCACACAGACACGGGGAGAACGTATAAACTCTTTACAGACAGCACAGGATTCGAACCCCAGTCCCGATTGCTGGAGCTGTAACAGCATTGCACTAACCATACCGGCCACCAATCCGGGAATTAACTATGTGCGCTTCCGTAAATGAAGGTCTGAAAGCATCTAATGTCTTGCCTTAAGTGTCGTATCTTTTGACACTTGACTATCCAGATTTAACATGAGTGGCCACATCAGAAACCCTTATTTTGTTGACTGAAGAAAGGCTGAGAAAACATTGCTATCTGCTTCTCTCAACTCAAAATTTTTGCCACATCAGTTTCGGTGCCAGGAGCAAACAAAACACTAAGTGGATTGATCAGACACAGTCATGGACTTGGCATCCACAAGGAAGCTCTGGAAAAGGTTTGCTCCACAGACGGAGGTGGTTTGCAGAGATGGATGATTACAGTATAGGTGTTTACATTCTTACTGTATAAATAATGATCTCTTAACTTGATATTGAGCTTTGTTGAAGCTGTTTCAAAAGAGGGGAAGATGATCTAAGTGATGATGCTAAGATGAAGGCGATTGTTATTTTAAGAGTGAGCTTCTCATATCCAATGCCTGATGCTGCTACTGATAGCGGGGTTGATGTCTGTGGACTTTTTGCCTGACAGTATTACTTTTCTTATTGCAGGGCTTTATAAAAGTGTCTTCTGAATTGGCACACTTCTTGGAACACTGCAGGTCAGCCTGTTTCTTCTCATTTCTCATGCGGTGATTGGGAAACTGAGAAGAATCTTTTATGGCAATTTACGGTGTTTTTAAAAAAAAAATTGGGATAAATGAGGATATTCGAAACAAATCAGAAATCCCCATTTATCCCAATTTTTTTCAGAGCCAAACTGACCGAGGATATCCACCTCCCGCCGCCAGCAGAGGCAGATCTCGGGCTCCCTATGGCAGTGAGGACCTCAAGCTCCCAGGCATGAGCGGGACCCTTGGGCTCTCAGCACCAGCGGGACCTCGGGGATGGGGGGGGTGCGTGTTGGTGATCAGCGGAGGCCAGCATTTTTTTTGGTGACTATAAAACGTTATTTTATTGCTTTAAAAGCCTTCCCTTGTTGTTTGTTATTGTTTAAATGCTGTTACGAGTGATTAGTTGTTGCTATAGGGCTGTTTTTCAAAAATTACTGGTTCTCCAAAAAAATAAGCGTTCATCCGAATTAGGCCCAGTCATTTTGGATACTCAGAGTTGTACTGTAATAGGCTTTATTTGTTGCTTTAAGTAAAAGAAAAGACAATGTTTCCCCAAACATAAAAACAACATACTACAAACAGCGTTAGAACAGAAGTACCGGGTCCCAAGAGGCCGCTGCAAGCGATGACTACGCCACCATCTTGGGCCTTAGCCGCCACTGTATCCCCGCAGGACAGTGAAATATCACAAAATTAAACTCTCTCTTACACATACATCTCCAATTAAAATGTATATATAAAACCGCTGCAGAGAACTATCGCGCCAATACCATGGCCGGGTTTCCTGGCATCTGCTGGACTCTGGATGTTAAATTGTCTTTTTTAAAGAGAAACCCCTCACAGTTCGCTGTTTCTTGAGGTTAAAGCCACGGCTTCTCCCCAACATGGCCCCAGCGATCCTGGACATGCATGCTCTGGACCCTCAAACTGGGCCCACAACTTTGCCACTCCGGACACCTCGAGGCACCTCCTCCTTCTCCACTGCTCTGAACACTTTAGGACACCTCCCACTGCGCCATTCTGTCTCCATGACCTCCAATGCTTTGGCCCCATGAAGGCCATATCACCCCAGCAGAGGCCTTGATCCCCTCAGCTGTCGAGTCTGCAAAGTAAGCTCTGTTCCTCAGAAGTCAAGTCTGCACACTTTGCAGCATCTTTCAGAGTTCTGCTCTTGCTTGACATTCCCCAAATTTCAGTCTCCATCCTCATCTGCTCAAAGATTGAACACAGCAACTAGTTGGGGGATGGTTCCTGTAGCACCCAGTCTAAGCCTGTATGGCTTCCTTGTCTAGTCACCTGTGTGTTCTTTGGCCTCAGAGCTCCTCACTGGCCTATCACCGTGTTCACCATCCTATGGGTCATCATCCCTGCTTCTCCTTCTCAAACAAAGGGTGGACTCCCTGTTTTCTCATGCCCTGCGCCAGTCCTCTGCTCCCCTGAAGCCTGCAACCCCTCAAGGACCCTGCCTATCACAGGCACCAACATGATGGGTCCAGACTCCTCGTTTGCAGGATATTCAAATAAACTACTGTCAGACCCTTTAAAACCCCGTTAACAGCCTGTGCAGAGCTGACAATAGTTGGACTGGGTGGTTGGACCCCATTTTCCACAGCAGTTTTTTTGGGCAGGGTTCTCGCCCTACCTCATGAAAAAGGAACAGATTTTACAATTGCAGAAAAACAAAGCAACAAAGCTTGTGTAGGAGCTAAAATTAGTAATTTGTTTACTTACTTCGTTTGGTAGGCATCCCATTAGTTCCCGCAGGCATCAAGGCTTCGTTTGGTTGGGCGTGGCCATCTTTGGTCTTGTGTGCACGCACAAAGTTTCGGGAGCATGCGCAGTGCATTAGTGTAGCAGAGTGCAGGCTAGAGCATGCGCACTACACTCATACGGTGTAGTACTGGTTGGCGCATGCGCATTGTGGCAGAGCGCGAATCGGGAGCTATGGAATATATTATACAACATGGCGGCAATAGGAGGATGAGTGAGGAAACACTCATAATGTTCATTGACCAATTTTAACATGTTATTCGAATCTGATGCAGATGTTATTTATGGATACTTCAATGAATGTTAAAGAAGGTAATTCAAATTTATGTTTTAAAGGATTCAAATACATCTGGACTTGTATTGGAACTTATTAAAATAGAATGTCTCCCCTAACCTCCAAGCCACTATTTATTGGATCAAAGTCGGTACATTTTAGTCAACAAAAATTTTGTTTTGGAACAGAAACTTGAAGGGTTGAAGATAGAAACGCTCTGTGCTTTGGGTTGATATTGAAAGCAATATGGTTGCCATCTTGGAAATCCCTCGAGTTGTGGGGCAATTTGTAATCTACATCCAGCCACCATAGGTAACGGTCAGAGAGCAATTTAAAGCTTTTAATCTAATAGCAAAGTGTCTTATAATCACGTTGGTGAAGCGATTTCTTGAAAAATCAGTGATATTATTGACGAATGACGCAGTGGAAACTTGTTTGTTAATAGCAGCCCATTACAGCCATCTGAAGTGGTAAGGTTAAGTCTGTGGACTCCTTCTGTGCATTTGTGGCACGTTTGAACACACTTTGGATTTTGCTGCCGCCCGTCCGTTGGGGACTGTCGATTTGGCTTGTGTCGTGAGTGCTCATCGGACGGTGGAACAAGATGAGTAAAAGAAAGGCTGCAGCAGTTTTTACTGTTGCTGAAAACAAGAAGGTTTCCGCTCTCAAAGAAGAACAGAGGTGATGGAGGAAAAAGAAGTGTAGTGATAAAAGTGTTCTCATTGGCAGGCGATGGAAGGACAGTTTGCTTCGGTTGATGGGAATTAAGACATTGCACATCCATTGCAGAAGATAATGACTGAATTTGAAATGGCTGAAGGTGTACCACCAAAAGATGAAGAAAATAAAAACCATAAAGAAAATGAAGAGGATGTAGATGCAAAAGAAGTACATTTGAATTGGAGAAAGAGGTAAGTAAGAGGACAACATCTGACCTGCAGGACGAAGTAAAATCAAGTGACAGTGCTTCAAATGTTGAAAGCCAGATAAGCAAATGAAGTTCATCTAAAATGAGCTCCAAATTTTTCAGTTAAGTGTTTGCACGTTTGAAGAATCTGGCTGAATTGGCTGTTCTTGTTGCACAATATGAATTACTTCAAAATAAATTTGCCTTGGAAGAACAAGAGGAGCAGCTAATGAGGGAAAAGCAATAGATAAGTTTAAGTTGGAACTGGAAATAAGAATTGCTGTTAGTGAGGCCAAGGGGATTGTACTAGCTGGCTTAACAACATCCGGTGTTTGAAGTAAATTATCTAAAGTGTACGATGGTAAGGAGTTATATTTAGAGAAAGGGCCACAGGAAAGGAAACCACTTAATAAGTCAGATATCTTAGTACCACAGGTACAAGACATCCATATACATGGACCAATCCTCCCAGAGCACGGTGCTATCAAGCCACATGTACAGGGGCATCTTCCACAGACAGGGCTGCAGATTGGGTTTGGTCAAATGCTGCAGCGTCAGAAATATCGGTGTAAACAGAACAATAAACTATCATTCATGAGAAGAAACAATGAAATCGCTGCATCTTTGATCCAGCTACAGTCTCTCTCTTCTTTGCCCAAGGAGGAGATTCAAACTTTTGATGGAGATCCACTTCAGTATCAAACATTCATGAAATCTTTTAGACTCAGTATTGAAAACAAGTGCCATGACCCTGGAGATTGCCTTTATTATTTGGAAATGTACACAGAAGGATGGCCAAAGGAACTTGTAAAGGACATAAAGACCTATCCTCAGATAGAGGATTTGACAGAGTTAAGTATTTATTAGAGTAGCATTTTGGTAAAAGCATCAAATTACTTTAGCTTTTATGGATAAAGCACTTAAATGGTCATCAATAAAACCGAATGATACAAAGACTTTACAAGTAGACGCTCTCTTTTTAAGAGGATGATGTAATGCCACGGAAGATATTGCCAATATTCATGAGCTTGTCGTGCCTGGCAATATGAGAATCATTTTAAATATATTACGCGACCAGATGTGGGATAGATGGATACATTTGGCTTGTGATTTCCAGAACAAATTCGATCAAAGAGCGACCTTAAAGGATTTGGTGGATTTCCTTGAAGGGCAGGTGTACATTGCAACAGATCCAATATATGTAAATATCAGAGACACTTCAGTAGGGAACAAAGATGTAAGGAGGTCCAACTCATAGTCTAGTCCGAAATTGAAAAGGAAAACTTCTGCTACTACTGTGCCAGTTATAAATAAAGAAAAAGATAAAGTAATTAAGGAAAAGGAGAGTTTACCAACTGAGAAGAGTTGTTTGTTTTGTAAAGGTGGACATGCTTTGGAAATGTGTTTATGGTTTGAAAAAAAAGAACATAATGAGAAGATCACTTTCTTAAAGGAAAATGGAATATGTTTTAGCTGTCAGAGCACATCAGTAAAAACTGCAAGAAGTGACTTAACTAGTATATGCAGTCAGAAGCATCCTAAAATACTGCATATTCATCAAAGTAACAGGGAATTGGAAAAGAACAAACCGAAACAAGGATCATGTCAGAAAATAGGTTATAGCCTTGGTTCAGACAAGTGGTCTTACTGGGGCCAGCGTGGATAACTGCAAACTCCCAGAAGTGGCTCTGCACAAGTCAAGAGCAAGAACGGGAATGCAACAGGGCGTAATTATGCATTTCTCAGCCCAGGCAGTACTGCATCTTTTTGCGTGGTAGGAATGATGAACAAATTTACTCTTCAAGGAAAAAAGATGAAGATTATGTTGAAAACCATGGGACAAGAAAAGGTCATTGACACTAACATTGTTTCAGGATTTAGAAGTTGCTGAAGTGTGTTGCAAAGATTTTTGTGATCTTCCAATTTTAATACACTTAGAAGTCTATGCCTATGCACAAAGGAAACCTCCACCATCATAACAATATCCGTTATTTTAGACAATATTGTCTATCTGTGGAATGTTTATCTACCTGAAGTTAATTCTGAAGTAGAGATGCTGATTGGTTCAGATACGCCAAAGGCTTTGGAACTATTAGTTATAATACAGAGGGTGGGAAATGAACCTTATGCTATTAAAACTATGCTTGGATGGACAAAGAAAGAAAGAATAATGATATTGCCCAGGTACAGTCAGAGACAAGTGTCAACAGGATTTCGGCTGTGAATTTGGAGCTGTGGGAACAGCAAAATAATGTAAATATGAAAATCACTTCTAAAGAAATGAAAACAGACCAATGTGAAAATAAATCAAAGGCATCTAAAACGACATTGAAGGAATTATTTTCCTCAGAAATGGATGAAAATGAAGTATAAGATGTTGCAAAAACTGCTGGTGATTATTGTTTTGTAATTGAATCAGGTGCAGGGTTAAAACAAAAGACTGAGAACAATTTGAAAGTCGCTTCTGTAGCCCAGAGGCAACAGCAGACAAGGTCAGTAAATAAATATTGCAACATGCTGCAAAACTGGTGAATGCAGAAAATTCCTCTGATAGAATAAAGGAACACTTGACTGACAATTTGGTGTGACTGCATTCAGAGAACAAAATGTTGAAAAATTACTTGGAAATATTGGAAACGAAATATTCAAATCATGAAAACGGGGAACGGAAAGATTTTAACTTTGTCCTTGGAAACAAAACTGGATTTCAAAAAGATGAGAATTAATCCAATGATTCTTCAGTTTCGAAAGTGACTGAGCAAAAGGTCCAGAGAGAGGTTGACAAGAATAAAGATTCAATTGTAGCTAAAATTAGCAAAGTCAGAAAGTGAAAGAAAAGAATAACTGCTGAAGAAATGAATAGTTATTGAGGAAAGAGATTCAGCAATAGGAAAATGTAGAAGGTTGGAGGAAGAGATTCATCTTTTGAAAGAGAACAAGCCATTTGTTAATAACACAAAACAGCTGACTACAGAAAACAAACAAGAATGTAACTTGAAAGGATCAGCTACTATGCAGAAAGAAAGGGAAACTGCATTTCAGCAATGTGATAAACAAGATAAAGAAATTCAAACACTTAACCTTTTCTATTAGCAGGGCTGACAACAGAAATACCAATTTCACTTCAGATCAAGTTATTAATTTCTTGGAAGATAATGAGAGAATTACTTTTTTATTGAATGCAGAAAGAAAATTTAATAAAATTCTTCAAAATAAATAGTCAGAGAACTGAGACTGAATTGAAAGTTGCAAAATCGGATCATGGAATTTCAGGAAATGGCAATAAAAACCACTATGGTTGAAAGGGCTGCAGCTCTAGTTAAAGGGATTTGTAGGAGCTATAAGTGGAACCAGTTGACTTCTTTACAGAAGGATTCTACAAATGTTGTGGCTGTTGATGAGTTTAAGGAAATAATGTTATTTGAATCTTACCTTATCTATGAACTTTTGAAAAGAAAGAAAAAGATGAGCAAATCTATTGGAGAGAAAGTTAAAGACACTTGTTTTATTAAAATTGGGAGAATCAGATAAATCTTTAAACTTTGGTTTTAAGAATTCATATTCTTCCTACAAGAGACAAAATGTTGAAGAAAGGAAGAAATCCGTATGACATGCTGAAGAGGCACTTCATGTCAAACTTAAGCAGAAAGCTGTGTCTGTTTTGTTTGAGGAAGTTTTGAGGTCACGTTTTAACTCAAAGATTCTGGAGACATTATTTTGTTGTTTTTGCATACTACACAGGTTACAGACATGATTGATCCAGAGTGATGGTAAAGATCTCTCTTGTTCAAGGCTATGTGCTGGTAACCTGGCCTTTTGAAGACAGAAGATCTGTATAAAGTTTGAATTTTATTGTATTATTATGCAATTACTACATCTCGTTATGATAATTAGGGGCTGGAATTATAGGAGCCAAAATTATTAATTTGTGTATTTACTTTGATTGGTAGGCATCTCATTGGTTCCCGCAGGCATTGGATCCATTCCAGGCTTGTTTGACTGGGCACGGCCATCTTTGTTCTTGCGTGAGTTCCAGAAGCATGCATAATGCATTAGTATATTAGAGTGCAGGCTGGAGCATGCACAGTGCACTTGTACATTGTAGTGCTGGTTGGAGCATGCACGGTGGGGCAGAGTGCGAATCAGGAGCTATGGCATATATTATATTATACAACATGGCGGCGATAGGAGGGTGAGTGAGAAAACACTCCTAATTTTCAATACCACTTTTACGTTATTCACGGAGTTTGATATAAATGTTATTTATGGATATTTCAGTGAATGTTAAAGAAGATAATTACATTTTTGTGTTAAAATAAAGGATTTAAATACATCTGGTCTTGAAAATGTATCTCAATATTGTGTCTCAACTAGCCTCTAAGCAACTATTTATTGGATCGGTCAGTCACTATAGTTTGAATGAAATTCACTCACCCTACACAAGAAATAAGAGAGTGTAATGGATCTGTGTTAATATTTAGGTTAATGTTAAGCTATATTTCTTATACACATTTCTTAGGTTAGTTGTGGGTTGGCTACAGGGTTACACACACAGGTCACAGTACATTTACAGAGAAGCATTGTACTCAAGAGAAGAGAGTTCATTCTCAGAGTTGCAGCATCTTGGAAGACCGAGTTAATGGAAGTGAAGTGGACTTTAATTGAACAAAGAAGTGTTTGGTTTATTTAAAACTGAAGTATTCAAGAACTCAATAAGATTTGCTGAAGGGAGCCATCTGTTTTGAACAAACCAAACCACTTAAGCCTCTTGGAACAGAGGAAGTCAGAGGTTGTTATGAATATGGAATGGCTTTGGAAAAGCCAAGAAGTTTTTGAAAAAATTAAACTAAAACTGTTAAGGATTCCAGTATATGATCATGTGGTTTCTGGGAATTGGGACTGACCTCATTAATGATGAAACTGTCACATGATTTGGAGACACTATCAAATTCAGACATTTTTTGATCAGAGTATAAAAATCAGGACCCTGTGGAAGACAGGGTTGAATTACAGTAACCAGAATAGGTGCTGTTATGGGTAACTTCTAAAACAAAAAGGGGGTCATGGAATAACTAGATTTAAAAAGAGGAGCTACTTCTAACTATCTCTTTAAGATAAAGAGGGCTATTTTCCTTGGAAAACAGATTCCAAAGTCTTCATTCAAAAGAAGATTTGATCTTGCAAAGACAGGATTTGTATTATCCTTTTCACATGAGGTACATTGGTGGCTCAGAAGATGGTAACTTCTGCTTAAAGAATATCTCTCAATGACAACTCATCAAAAGAATTGTGAGTTTATAGAGGCCTGAAGATATGATGTTTAAAAAAGCTTTATAATTATTTCTGAACTGAAAAGTTAAGACCTTCAAGTAAGTCCAAAATGATGTAGAAGTTTTAAAAATTTACTTTTCAGAGTGGGACTTTATTACACACACACACACACACACACACACACACACACACACACACACACACACACACACACACACACACACACACACATTTACATTTGCACATTAAGTTTAGAGATAGGTAAGAAATGTTATGTTATTAATAGCTTAAATTTACCATTGTCCGGTGAATTTTCCATTGCTGTTCCTTTTTTTAGTGCTAACAAAGTCCCTTTAGTTCCAAACAAAATTAAAAGGCTTGTGAGTTCATAACAAAGATCACACAAGTAGGAAGCAGTCATGCAACAAGTAGAGTGACATAGATAGCGTAGTGATTAACCCAGCGACATGGGTTCAAATCCAGTGCCATCTCCAAGAAGTTTGTACTTTCTCCCCAAGACTGCATGGGTTTCCTCCAGGTGTTCCAGTTTCCTCTCATCCTCCAGAAACCTATGGGACTTGACAGTTAATTGGTGTATTTGGGCAGCGTGGGCTCATAGGCCAGAAGGGCCTGTCTCCATGCTCTACCACTAAATTAAGTGAAAAAGAACAATCTGTTCTGATGAGTGATCTTGCAAACAGCAAATTTTCTCTTGCATTTAAAATCCTCGACATGGATAGATTACGTTGGAAAGGTCCAACAACAACTTATTAAGGATAAAGAATGGATGAGAAAGAGTCTTTGAAGAAAAATAGAAATGGTGGGGGGGGGGAACAGTGGGGGCAGAATTCAAGGATTGGGGCAATGATTACAGCGGGACTGTTAAATTACATTGGAATGGCAAACAAAAGGCGAAAGACAAGAGAAGAATTACCAAACCATATTTAGCTGTGCTCAAAAAAATGCCTCTCAGAAATGGCAGCTGTATTCATTTGAACAATTTAGATGAATGGATACAATTGACACAAGAGAGGTAGCCAAATAAGGTGACCAGTCCCCACCTTGACAACCTTTTACAGGCACCCAATTGAGAGTGTCCTGTCTGGCTGCATTATTGTGTGGTACGCAAGGATATATAGAGGATCATTAAAACAGCCTTTCATCTATAACCAATATTTACTGGGAGTGTTGTCTGAATGGGGCTCAAGGAATTATAGAAGACCCTTTCCATCCTCCTCACAGTATCTTCAATCCTCTTATTAAGAAGAAGGTGTGGGAGCATCAAAATCATGACTGCCAGGCTGGGAAATAGCTTCTTCCCATAGGCTTTGAGATTGATGATCAGTAGCCTGTAACCATGAAAGTCGTACTAAATATTTATATATACTTCATTATTTAAAAGATTGTCATGTAGCGTGTATTGTGTATAGCGAGCACCGTGGTCTGGGGAGATACTGTTTGGTTGGGTTGTGTATGTACAATCAGCTGATAATAAACATGAAATTGAATTTGATTTTTTAAAATACTTTATTTAAAAATTTTTAAAACCACAATTACATCAAAATCTAATAAAGTTCATACATATAAAAATATATGTGGATAATATAACAAACCCCACCCCCCCCAAACTACCCCTAAAAAGAAGGAAAAAGGAGGTCATCAATTATTCATATATATATATATATTTAAATATATTTTTAAAAAAATTATATATATATATATATATATATATATATATAATACAACACTTCGGCCATGGAATCAAGAATTGTCACTGGAGTGGATTGAGAGCTCAAAACTTCAAATCAACAATGACCAAATATGGGCTCCATACTTTCATAAATAAATGATATCTGCCTCATAAATTATATGTTATCTTTTCAAGAGGGATACAAATTTCATTCCAGCATGCCATCTTTGCATTTCAAAAACTAAATCAGATTTCCAAATAATAGCTAAACATTTCTTAGCTACAGCTAAATCGAAATGTAAAAATTCAATTTGATACATAGTTAATAATTTTAATATCCCCCAATAAAAACAACATTAGATTAAACAAAAGTTTAACTTTTAATACTTTTTCCAAAAATAATTTAACTTGTATCCAAAACGTTTTGACTTTGGGACAGATCCAGGTCGAATGAAGAAAAGTGCTTGTTTCTTTACCACATCTAAAACATAAGTCTGAAGACATTAAATTAAATCTCTTTACTTTATGGAAAAAAATGATATTGTACTAATCTATACCTTACATTAATAACCTTATTCATATTTACATAAATTCCTCCAATCATTTTCATCTATTTGAACTTGATTTTAGATCTAGGTGTGGGAGTTTCATGAATATTAGCTAAGGATGGAGTAAAGCTGTGCTCATTGACATTGAGGGTTTAGAGCAGTAGGATGAAGTTTAATGGGAAACACAGGAAAAGAAAGGATGAGTCATTCACCATCAAACCAAGCCTATTGGCCCACATTAATTATCAGGTGTGGGCTCATAATACTCTCTTCACATCAATTTCACACTCCTTCCCCAGATTCTACCAAATAATCAACCAACTCTCGCATCTTTTGGTGACGACAGTAAACCTGAGCACCTGGAGAAGACCTACGGAGCCATCGGGACAATGTCCACTGACAGCACCTAAGGTCAGGACTGAACCCAAGAAAAGCAGAAAGTATGGGCCAGCAGATGCACCAGCTGTGAAACTCTGCTCTGAGGAGTTAAAAGAATGAAAATTGTTTTGCATCAACAGAGATACATTAAGATTAAATGGAATAACAAATTTGTGAGTCGAAGGAAATTGATATAATCGAGTGAAATTATGAATGAAAGAAAGAATAGTGTTGGATAATGAATGAAAAAGCCATTGATAGAAGATGAAATACAAGATTGATTAGAACTTTGTGCAGATCCACAGACAAAGGAAAAGAACATAAATTGAATGGTGAAACTGTCCTTTATTACAAAATCTGGTAACGTTCATCATGGTGCTCTCCTTCCTCCTTCTTCAAACTACGTGGCTTTCCCTCTACCACCATCAACTCATCACTCACCTACATATCCTGCATAACCCTCACATCTGCCCTGCCCCCCCGCCTCCACACGCAACAAGGACTGGATTCTCCTTGTCCTCACCTACCACCCCACCAGCCCCCGCATCGCATACATCCCCTCCACCATTTCTGCCACTTATTCCATGATCCCACCACCAGACACATATTCCTCTCTCCTGCCCTCTCCACCTTCTGCATGAACTGCTCCCTTTGAGATTCCCTTGTCAACTCCTCCCTCTTTCTTCTTTCTTTGGCTTGGCTTCGCGGACGAAGATTTATGGAGGGGTATGTCCACATCTGCTGCAGGCTCGTTGGTGACTGACAAGTCCGATGTGGGACAGGCAGGCACGGTAGCAGCGGTTGCAAGGGAAAATTGGTGGGTTGGGGTTGGGTGTTGGGTTTTTCCTCCTTTGACTTTTGTCAGTGAGGTGGGCTCTGCGGTCTTCTTCAAAGGAGGTTGCTGCCCGCCGAACTGTGAGGTGCCAAGATGCACGGTTGGAGGCGATATCAGCCCACTGGCGGTGGTCAATGTGGCAGGTACCTGTAACCACAAGAGATGCCACACTTGCATCCACACTTCCTCCCTCCCCACTATCCGGGGCCCAAAACAGTCCTTCCAAGTGAAGCAACATTTCACCTGTGAATCTGCAGTGATCATCTATTGCATCCAATGCTCCCGTCGTGGTCTCCTCTACATCAGAGAGACTGGGCGCAG
The DNA here is from genome assembly GCF_036971445.1 of Narcine bancroftii. Taxonomy (NCBI): domain Eukaryota; kingdom Metazoa; phylum Chordata; class Chondrichthyes; order Torpediniformes; family Narcinidae; genus Narcine; species Narcine bancroftii. The sequence goes on from NC_091477.1 coordinate 54,064,852, forward strand.
ACTGGGAGATCACTTTGTTGAGCACCATGGCTCTCTCTGCTGCAATAGCATGGATTTCCCAGTGATCACCCATTTCAAATCCCAATCCTATTCCCTTACTGACATGTCTGTCCATGGTCTCTTGCGCTGCCAGACTCAGACCACCTTCAAATTGGAGGATCAACACCTCATCTTCTGTCTAGCACTCTCCAACTGGAATTAACATCAACTTCTCTAACTTTCCCATATCACTTCACTTCTTCCCTTGTTGCTTTCCCCCAGCTCTTTCTCTCCCTTTTCCCTATCTCCTTTCTCACAGACATGATAAATTCTCACCTCTCCACTTATCATATCTAATTAGAACCATAGAACTTTACAGCACAGAAACAGGTCACTTCAGCCTTCTAGTTTGTGCTAAACCATTTACATTTGCCTAACCCCACTGACCTGCACCCAGTTCATAGCCCTCCATACCTTTCCCATCCATGTATCTATCCAAATTTTAAATGTTAAAATTGAGCCCACATTCACATTTCAGCTGGCAGTGCATTTCACACTCACACCACTCTCTGTGTGAAGACATTCCCCCTCATGTTCCCCTTACATTTTTCCCCTTTCACCTTTAACCCATGTTTATAATCTCACCTACCCTCAGAGGAAAAAAACCTATCTACATTTACTGTCCATGCCCCTCATAATTTTAAATGCCTCTATCAAATCTCCCCTCATTGTTCTGCTTTCCAGGGAATAAAATTTAACTTTTCCCTCTAACTCAGTTCCTGAAGTTTGGGCAACATCCTAGTAAATCTTCTCTGCATTCTTTCAATCTTATTGATAGCTTTCTTATAGTTAGGTGACTGCACACAATACTCCAAATCTGGCCTCATCAATGTCTTATACAACTTTGCCGTAACATCCCAACTCCTATAATCAATACTTCGATTGATGAAGGCCAATATCCCACAAGCTCTCTTTACAGCCCTATCCACCTGTGACGTCACTTTCAGGGAATTAAGTATCTGTATTCCCAGATTTCCCTGTTCTACCGCACTCCTCAGTGCCCTGCCATTTATCATGTATGTCCTTTCTTGGTTTGTCCTTCCAAAATCCAAGACCTCACACTTCTTTGCATTAAATTCCATCAACCATTTATCAGCCCATTTTTTCAACTGCTCCATATCCCTCTGCAAGCTTTGAAAATCTTCCTTGTTTTGCACAACACTCCAATCTTAGTGTCATCTGCAAACAAGATGATCTAATTTACCACATTATCATCCAAATTTTTGATCAAGATTCAATTTGTTGTCATAGTAATAAAACAGTGCCATATTACATGAAATTTCTTTTTGCCTGCTGCAAGGCAGATAGATTCACCACTGGCAGGAATTTCCTAAGCACCTCTTACAGTTTTTACAGTAAGACTTAAAGTCAGAGAGAGAGAGAAGCAAAAGGGCACTTCCCCCAGAGTCACCGAGTGTCCGTAGATTCGCCTTCAGTGCTTCCGCAGCCCTCGCAGCCACACAGAGACCAGTCCAAAAGACCGTTGGCAATCCAAAATCCAGATCCGAACCTCCAACACAGTCAGGAACCCTTCAGTGCCCTTGGCACCTCCTCCCATCCCGGTTATGATACCAGCCAGTTTGAGCCCACAGTTTCCACGGGTTCTTCACCTTGAGCTGTCAGCAGTGCCATGCACTGGTCCCTCAACTGCAGAGCCCCCTCACTGGTCCACCACCGTGGTCACTGTCCCTGAGGATTGTCTCCTCTGCTTCTTCCTCTCAGACAGTGTGTGATCTTCCTGTCCTCTGGTGCCCTCCTCCAGTCTTCTGCTTCCCTGGAGTCTGCAGCCCCCTCAAGACTGCTGCCAATTAATAGGTGCTGCCATCTTGGGCAGAGATTCATGGTCGCAGGATTTCAAATAATCCCCCCCCCCACATCGGCTCCATCAATGACCATTCATAGCCTGTTCAGTCAGCTGGGTTGCTGTACACCATGGGAGCACTGCATCTCTGCTCCCTTGCGGGTCCGCACCAGCATCAGCGCTGCCGCTACATTGGCTCTGTCAGCGCCGCCATCACTAGTAATGGTCCCAGCACCGATCCCTGAGCAGTCATCCACTACTACTCTCCAGCTTCTCCCGTCCAGCCAATGTCGAGCCTGGTTCACGACTTCACCATAAATATCTAGCATCTGAGCCTTCCTAACTAACCTCCCATGTGTGACCTTATCAAAGGCCTTACTACCATCCATGTAGACAACATCTACAGCCTTTCCTCCATCAACTTTCCATGTAACACCTTTTGTTGGCCTGGATTCCTCCCCCAGCATTGTCTGAATTCTGAGATCTCTTCTTTTGGCTCATTTGTTGAAGAAGGGCTCAGTTCCTAAATCTCAGAAATATATGTTTGTCTTAGAAAAATATATGACATTTTTGTTAAAAAATGGCTACCTTATTCGAATCAGGATATAATTAACTTCCCTGAAAAGGTTTAAAGGTTATGGTTTCATTATTGTAACATAATACTGCCTTTACAAAGTAACATACATGAAATTCTTTAACTTTGCCTACTGCAAAGAAGACAGAGAGTCACTACTTTGTTCAGCGGCCCCTCACAGAAATGGGGCCTCAGCAAGGAATGAACTCACAAACTTTGGTTTATAAGGCCAGTGCTCTAACCATTGAGCTATCAGACCCTCTTCCCATCCTTCTGGGTTAATTTATTGGAGCCTTCCCATCTTTCAGGTTAAATAATTCCTGAAAATCAAGATGGAGGCATGCGCAAACACCCCTTCTTTTTTCAACAATTCTTTTTAATGTTAGTAGTTGAGAGTGGTTGGAATTTGGGCAATCATATGAAACTGTAATTTTAAAATACTATTTAAATGATGTATGGAAAAATTTAAATAATATATTCAAAAAAATAATCTTAGTCTCCTATGGACCAGCTGAGTTCCTGTAGTATTTCGGTGAGTTTTTAAATCTGGCTCATTGAGCCTGCTTCACTATTCAATCAGATTATGGCTGACCTGGCTATGGATTCAACACCACTTACCCACTTGTTCCCCATCACCCTTATCACTCTGTTCTCAAAAATCTTCCAATCTGTATCTTTAATACATTATTGAGGCAGTCCTTGGGCAGAGAATTCCACGTATTCATTGGTCTCTGGGAGAAACAATTCCTCTTAAATTTACTCCCCGAATCTTGAATCTATGTCCCCACACACTTCAGCTCTACTCTAAGAGCAATTTTCAGAAGCCAGTTAACCAACCAACACAGGCATCATTGCACCAGGAGAGGAAAAGCACGCATTCTGGTCAAGTGTACATACTCCGTACTGGCAGCATCGGAGGGCGGGATTGTACCAGAACTATGAGAAATCATCCCTGTGAACTGTGCTGCTGTGCTGCCTCAAGGCAGTGGACAAAACTAACAAGGCCCTTACTGATCAATGAGATAAAACTGGATAGATTGGGAAGATTGGAAAGAAATCAGTAAGATGTAGCTAATGGTCAAATGAGTGATAAAAATGGAAATCCCAGTCTGTAGAAGGCATCAGAATTCATTTGGTTTTCTGGTGAGCAAGGAATTCACCACAGAGTCCATTATTGCTCACATTTACTGGCCAGTCAATGAAAAAAACACACAGACAAAAGCTATCATACACAGGGCGATGTTATGAGCTAATAAACATAGTTTAAAACTGACTGAACTCTTCTCTGGAAAATGACAAATTAATGTACAAGAACTGAATTGCTTCTCCTGCTGAGTATCAATTGCCTGGGCTTAGTGTTTTAAAAGATTACACATCTGGTCAAAAAGTCAACTGGTCTGAATGAGAGCACTACCTGCATATGTCAAACACATGGAATTACTCTGTTATAAGATGGTTTCATACAGGTTTGGAGCATTCAACCTGTGGATGATTCAGTATGTATTTGAAACGGATACCACATTACCCTTGGGATTACTCTGCAGCTAGTTGGAAATGTTTAGAGGCCATAGCAGACTACAGCAAAGAACTGCATTAGGTTTGTCAGTGACAGTATTGTAATGTGTATTCATACAATCATAAAAATGTATAGGAATCTAATAGAAGCCTTGCAATGAATTACAATAACGTCCAACATGACCGTATTGTTTCATGCTAATCAAAATTTGTACCACTTGTAACAGAGGCAGATCCTTGGAGCAGCAATTTTTCCTGTATATTTTTCACGTGCATTGAAATAGATGGAATCAGACCACATAATGATTGTCTGCTGGTAATATTTCCTCAACATGATTATCCAACTGCACGAAAACCAACAAGGACAGGTCAGATACAGCAATGAGCTCTCTGAACCCTTCTCCATTAACAATGGCGTGAAGCAAGGCTGTGTTCTCGCACCAACCCTCTTTTCAATCTTCTTCAGCATGATGCTGAACCAAGCCATGAAAGACCCCAACAATGAAGACGCTGTTTACATCCGGTACCGCACGGATGGCAGTCTCTTCAATCTGAGGCACCTGCAAGCTCACACAAAGACACAAGAGAAACTTGTCCGTGAACTACTCTTTGCAGACGATGCCGCTTTAGTTGCCCATTCAGAGCCAGCTCTTCAGCGCTTGACGTCCTGCTTTGCGGAAACTGCCAAAATGTTTGGCCTGGAAGTCAGCCTGAAGAAAACTGAGGTCCTCCATCAGCCAGCTCCCCACCATGACTACCAGCCCCCCCACATCTCCATCGGGCACACAAAACTCAAAACAGTCAACCAGTTTATCTATCTCGGCTGCACCATTTCATCAGATGCAAGGATCGACAATGAGATAGACAACAGACTCGCCAAGGCAAATAGCGCCTTTGGAAGACTACACAAAAGAGTCTGGAAAAACAACCAACTGAAAAACCTCACAAAGATAAGCGTATACAGAGCCGTTGTCATACCCACACTCCTGTTCGGCTCCGAATCATGGGTCCTCTACCGGCACCACCTACGGCTCCTAGAACGCTTCCACCAGCGTTGTCTCCGCTCCATCCTCAACATCCATTGGAGCGCTTTCATCCCTAACGTCAAAGTACTCGAGATGGCAGAGGTCGACAGCATCGAGTCCACGCTGCTGAAGATCCAGCTGCGCTGGATGGGTCACGTCTCCAGAATGGAGGACCATCGCCTTCCCAAGATCGTGTTATATGGCGAGCTCTCCACTGGCCACCGTGACAGAGGTGCACCAAAGAAAAGGTTCAAGGACTGCCTAAAGAAATCTCTTGGTGCCTGCCACATTGACCACCACCAGTGGGCTGATAACGCCTCAAACCGTGCATCTTGGCACCTCACAGTTTGGCAGGCAGCAACCTCCTTTGAAGAAGACCGCAGAGCCCACCTCACTGACAAAAGGCAAAGGAGGAAAAACCCAACACCCAACCCCAACCAACCAATTTTCCCCTGCAACCGCTGCAACCGTGTCTGCCTGTCCCGCATCGGACTTGTCAGCCACAAACGAGCCTGCAGCTGACGTGGACTTTTTACCCCCTCCATAAATCTTCGTCCGCAAAGCCAAGCCAAAGAAGAAGAAGAATATTTATGAAAATATATATTTTTTAAAAATAAGTTTGCACTCAACCCCAGCAACTGCAGGCTTTCTGTTTAACACTATTTTAAAATAATATCTTTTTTTAGTGGGAAGGGGAGAATGATTTTGGACCAGATCAAAAGAGGGTGATTGATTTAAATGCTGTGTCTAAGTCTAAACTGTGATTAACATTTCCAACTGGGACCGCCCCATGCCTGGCCTGTTTCTTTGGTTGTCTACCTGCAATTGCTAGGGCCCTCATCTCAATCTGCCAGGCGAGCCCCTCCAGTCCCACTGCATCAACACAAGCAGCTCTTTTCCAGTCACAGGGGAGTTCTGCGACAGTACTCACAAAATGGATGCAGCAATGAAAGCACTTGTGGTAGGTGCCATAGAGACACTCCAGGGATATAGCCAGGAATTCGTGGTGTGAGGTTGCTAGACAGATCCCTCCATGAATGCAGTCTTTGAGGCCTGCACTTCAGAAAATTCTGCAATGCAGACAAATTCCCATAACCACATCTGTGGGTTGAAGGAAGGTAGGTGAAGTCTCCTCCCCTTGATGTCCAGCTGTTTCAAAATATATTGGCACAAAAAAAATCCAAAAAGTATCTGCAGATGCCGAAAATCAAAAACAAAAAACAGAAAACCCTGCAGGTTGGGCAGCATCTGAGGAAAGAGACATGGAGTCAGGTCGGCAGACTCTTCACCAGTAATGGCGTCACAGTGAGATGAAGATCATTATTCCTCTACATTCACTGAACTTTACTGAAAACTGGTGCAGGGGGATTTGAGATGACATTAGAATTGTACAGACTTTATTGCTCCCCCAAGTTGATTATTTGGGCTTGATGCTATAACTGCTCAATAAGCACAATAATATCCTCATTAGTGGAACTGCACATAGCTTAAGTGAGCAGCTTTCAGGAGAAAAAATAATGACAGACAATCACAGGATCATAGAATAATCCCAGAACAAGAGAAGACATCCATGCTGGGTCTCCACCAGAAGACTTCCTTAGTTTCACCCACTGGCCCTTTCTCCATAGCCTTGCAAACTTTCTTCACCACAGATTTATCAGATTCCCAATCGAAGGCCACAAGCGAAGCTTTCTCCACCATAACTTGAGGCATTATATCCTAGATTCCAGCCACACGCTGTGTATTAAATCTTTACATCGTATTAAGTCACCTTTATTTATCGTTCATACCATGCTCACATGGTAAAGATGAGATAACGTTTCTCCAGAACCATGGAGCAGATTTACATAAATAGAAGTTAGAATAGAAGTTAAACACGTAAAATATTAAATATTAAGTTGTGTACTGTAAGAGTCCGTGATACCAAGGCACTCAGTGTACATATGTTCTGAGAATTCAGGAGTCGATGGCCTGGAGGAAAAAACCAGTTGCCCAATCTGGACATAAGGACCTGAGAGCTGCAGATGGCAGAATTTACATGAGGGGTGTGTGGAGTTCATTGCAATGTTTATTGACTTTTGCCTGCGTCGGGTGCTGTACCTTCATGGTAGGACATCACTCTTAATTATCCTTACCTGAACAACTGTGACCTACAGACCTCAGTTCTTCACCAAATAGATCACTCTTCCATTATTCACTTTGTCCAGACCTTTAATCATGGTTAGCATAGTGGTTAGTGCAACGCCTTTCCAGACCAGAGATTAGAGCCAGACCTGGGTTCAAATCCTGCTCTGTTGTAAGAATTTTGCACATTCTCCCTGTGTCTGTGTGGGTTTTTCTCCAGGGGCTCTGGTTTCCTCCTGCCCTTCAAAAACATACCGTGGTGTAGGTTAATGGGGTGTAAATTGGGCGATACGGGGTCATGGGTCGAATTGGCCTGTTACCGTGCTGTATGTCTAAATTTTAAAATTTAAAATATTTATATCAAATCTCTCATCCTTTTCTTCTTGAAAAAAAAACACCAGACTCTCTGCTTGATATTTTAACTGTGATCCCTCAACCAGGAGCCATTCTTATAAATCATTTCTGGGCCTCCTTCAGCAAAGAAACAAAAACATCTTTAATTCTTTCAGTTAGATTCCATACCATAACCAACATCAGTGATTAGATTCTGTCCTTGAAACCGCATCATAGTTAGGTTCCAGGCAACGGTTAGAAATATAAACCACCTGACAAAGTAAAATCCATGAGCAAAGTAAATGAATTAATATCCCAGAGAGCCTGTTCTTTTACCCGTATTGTAGAAACACCGTTAAATAAAGCAGTATTGAGGGAAAATAGAATTATATAGCTGATGGATCCATGCTTTTTGCTTTGGGATTTGGTGAGCCAATTACTTAAACTATGTCCTTTCATTTCATTTCTTAGACCTTAATCAGTTCCCATTCAAGATAGCTCAGTCTTGAAACAACTGTCCCCAAGACAGTTCAGTAGCAGCAACTGTTTCTTTCTGGCCATTCTTCAGAAGGAAAAAAGAAAGAATGGACTTTGGGAAATGTTAATCTGTTCATGGGTATAACCTTTTGAGGTTATTGTCAATCCATGCCAGTAGGAAGTAGAGGGGAAATAACATTTCAGGCCTTAGCCCTTTGACAGGGATAAGAATAAAAACAGGAAAACAGCGGAATAAAATGTTGGAGGAGAGGAAGGAAAATAGGAGAGGAGGGAGGAAGGGGTAGGGGGAGGTGAACATGCCAGTTGTGGGGTCATAGAATACATGTGGGAAGGTATAGGAGTAAAAAGCTAAGAAGTGATAGAGGAAGAGTGCAAATAGGAAGCAGAAGGGAAGGAGGTAGGGCGCTAGATGGATAGAGAGAGGGGGAAGAGGGAGACACAGGGGAGAGGGGGTAACATAAACTGGAGAACTCGATGTTAATCCCACCTGAATGGAGACTGCCCAGATGCAATATAAAGTGTTATTCCTCCAATTTGTGGGTGATCTCCGTTTGGCAATTTGGCAAATGGTGAGCAGATTGGTTTAGCACAATACTATAACAGTGCGTGCAACCCATATTCAAATTCACTGTTGTGTGCAAGGAGTTTGAACGTTCTCTACGTGTCTGTATGGCTTTTCCGAGTACTCCAGAATCATCCCACCCTCCAAAACTATTAATTGATATATTTGGGTGACGTAGGGTCATGGCACAGAAGGTCTTGTTAAGAAGTAACTGGACCAGAATTATTTACAATACTCCAAATACAGACAAGTACATAGAAGAGAGAAGCATGGAGGCCTATGGAATGGGTGTAGGCCAGTGGGACTAGGCAAAAAAATGGTTCAGCACAGACTAGAAGGGCTGAAGCGGGCTGTTTCTGTGCTGAAATGTTCAATGCTTCTACACGGCCTTACCAAAACCCTATCTTTCTTTGGCTTGGCTTCGCGGACGAAGATTTATGGAGGGATAAAAGTCCACGTCAGCTGCAGGCTCGTTTGTGGCTGACAAATCCGATGCGGGACAGGCAGACACGGTTGCAGCGGTTGCAAGGGAAAATTGGTTGGTTGGGGTTGGGTGTTGAGTTTTTCCTCCTTTGTCCTTTGACAGTGAGGTGGGCTCTGCGGTCTTCTCCAAAGGAGAACTGCCCGCCGAACTGTGAGGCACCAAGATGCACGGTTTGAGGCGATATCAGCCCACTGGCGGTGGTCAATGTGGCAGGCACCAAGAGCTTTCTTTAGGCAGTCCTTGTACCTCTTCTTTGGTGCACCTCTGTCTCGGTGGCCAGTGGAGAGCTCGCCATATAACACGATCTTGATAATTGTAACAATTCTCTTGATTGCCAAATTCCACCCCACAATAAAAGCCAATATGTAATTTTCCACCTTAATTACAGTACTTGCTTCACCTGAAGGCTAATACTTTCTGTTGAAGTATGAGAACATGTAAGTCCATCAGCTTTACTCTCATTTCCAGTTTATTTCCATTTAGATAGTAGTCAAATCTTTTGATTAACTGAAGTGTATGACCTTAGACTTCCCCATTTACCCTGTTCTTCCCCACTCGCTAAACCTATCCATATCTTCCAAATGCCCACATGTTCCAAACAAAAAGGTGGACAAAGATTCCATTGGTTTAGAGGAATCAACTTTGTGATGTCTTCACTCGTGGAAAAGACAACAAGAGGATAGGACCTCACTTTAAATAGAGTACACAACCAGGCACCCACATCTGGTATTGAACCTGGAAGCCCCAGTAATCAGGCAGATTCAGCTCATTTTTCTCAACAGGCTGGCAGCAAATCAGCCTCCTTGACCCTCAGCCACTGAGCCTAAAACTAAAATTTGCCACTTTTGGTTCTTGGGAACACAAGGGTGATGTGCACCTACCCTTCCTCACTGCCACCACTCCCCTTAATTTCAATTGAGTTGAGGCTTCCCCTTCACTGTCAGATAGACTGTTTTATGTGATGATATGTATATACTGCTTATCGTGTGAGTGCCGTTAAAGTTCTAGACGCTCAGCTGATCAGATGTCTTCCTCTGCCTCTGCGCAGCTCTGCCGGCTCATCGCTGGTCGTATGTCCTGAAGCGGGGGGGTGGGGGGGGGGAAAGGGGGGAGTATGGCTGTTGCCATAGGAGGTGAGGTTTAGTTGTCTGTGGGGGCGGTCATGGTGGTCGGCTCAGCTGGGTGAGGGTCCTGGGCGTGTGGTATGGGTGCCCAGAGTGCGTCGCTAACCTGCACCAAGTCCCTGAGGGGGACGATGTGGGTGTTGGTGGTGGCTGGGGGGGAGAAGTGGGTGGGTGTCTTCAGCACGCACCAGGTCCTGGACAGGGACTGTGTCCTCATGGCCTTCAGGGTACTGGACGTAGGCATATTGCGGGTTTGCGCGCAGGGGCTGCACCCCTTCGAGAAAGTTTGTGAAGCAAGTGATCCACTGCTCATACCGCAGCTGTCGTCGTCTGTGGATCGATCTCAAGCCCGTCAGGTCTTAGCAGCTTCTCCATCCCGTGTGGAAAATTGTGTATTAAATTGATACGCTCTATCAATGACTCCAAAGACTGAGTGAGGAACGATAGGAACACATTAGATCACAGTGGCCCGACTCCACGTGCTCGAATGAATGGAAGGGGGTAGAGAAGTCGACCTTTATGGCCAGGGGATCGAGTCATCGGTGGGCCGGCCAGCCACTCACACACACAGCAGTATATATATAGCACTACATGTTACTCTCCCTCCGGCCTCACACATAAAGAACAGTCACTTGGATGAGGTCCATCACCAGCTGTGATACTATGCTTCGACATCATTGTGCTTTGGAGAGAGAATATTAAACAGGTTTTGATTGACAGATAGGTTACCGGGATCAAACTTCCACTTTCAAATTAATCAAATTTGTTAATACTAGTAAATGATTCATACTTTGATCTCCCTGCAGATAATATTCTGGACACTTTCTTCCAATCATTTCATGAAATGTTTATTATTTATTCTTTAGCTTCAGGCCATTATTCCTGGCTTGGTTTTGTGTCCTCCCCTGATTTACTCAGGCAGAAGTGCACTAAAGGTTACATTTGTGATTATATATGACATTATGCACTTCTGGCAAGGACACATGAATAATTGTTGCTGTAAGTTATCCTGAAGGAAATGCAGTAAACTATAGAGGCAAATGTTGCATGCAAGCATTTCCAAATAATTGGTGTCAACTCTACCTATTATTGTGAATGCTGATGTGATCTGCTCAACCCTAAAGGCCTCAGCCGGCAGCACACTCCTGGGTATCCATTATTTTAAATATAAATCGACAGAAACTTCAATTAGATTCCATTCTGTAACTCATCTTGGAAAAACAGTGTTCACTGGTAACCAGTCCCCCAAAGCATTCAAATCAAAATCCTTCTGAACCCTCAAGTTTTCCCTGCACAATTTAGGGAATTGTTGAATTGCTGTATTACCCCAGGCAGTACTATAGCTATCTTTTGATGAGATATTAAGATGAGACATCTGTCTTTTCAACAATAAATCTCATGACAGAATTCAACGTAAGCATCTGAAGTCAAGTGATCCCACCAACATTAACCCCTCAATTAAAACCGTTAAGACAGCTTAACTGGTTATTTATCTTATTAGGATTTGTAGAAACATTTGTGCTTCCAACTTGCAACGTGAACACTTGCAACATAATGAAGACAGGAAACATTTTAAAAATGCTCCCTTTTATCTCTGCTGCCTTCAGTCTCCAACCTGCACCAATTCTTCTCCCAACTCTGGCTCCTCATTGAGCTCCTGTTACTTAGAAGACAAAAGAGAATGCAGATGCTGGAACCTAGAACAAAAACAGATTGCTGGAAGAACTCTTCGGCCATTCAACACACGTGGAAGCAAAAGGAGCAACATTCAGACAGCAAGACATTTTCTTTAAACTTAACTATGATAGAGCAATTTGCAAACTTTTGTGAGACATATAATAGGGGTGGCACAGTTGGCAAAGCTCCAGCGATTGGAACCGGGGTTCGAATCCCACGCTGTCTGTAAGGATTTTGTATGTTCTCCCCATGTCTGCATGTGTTTGCCCCGGGGGCTCTGGTTTCCTCCCACCTTTCGAAGCATACCGGGGGTGGAGATCAATTTGGTGTAATTGGGTAGCACGGACACGTGGGCTGAAATGGCCTATTACCATGCTGTATGTCTAAATTTAAATTTAGAATAACTCAGGAATTTGTGGCCAAGACCTGCTCCTTTTGTTATGTCCTTATACTGTGAGCCTGCACTCACCTTGATTATACCATTCTTGCTCAGAAACAAAAAAAGCCAAACCTTTATTTAAAATGACAGTGGAGTGTTTGCCAAAAGAAAGGGAATAAATTCTTGTTAGATATCACCCTGTAAAAACCTTGACTATTTCCTGATGTATGAGTCTCAAATTGATGGGGTGTCAATGAGAAGTTAATACCTTGAAGATTTAACTCTGGGCCCTATTTAAGCAAGAAAAAACATAAAATGCTGAAAATGTTTAGAAGATCAGGTACTATCCATGGAATGGGAAGGAAAGTTAATGTTTCAAGTCTAGGACCCTTCATCACTGGGATTAGTTCCAGTACTTCCACCTCATTCCAGGGTAAATTTGGGGGTTTCCCTCTCTCTCCCTCCCGAACCAAGATTTAACTTGTTTGATGGTTAACTGTGAAACCTAGTGGCTCAAGGCCCTAGGGCTTGGCGTCAGAGATAACAGCAATTTTAGTGATGACTACATCAGATGGAGAGTCATTCTGGAGGGGGCTGTGGAGATTACTGTGGGAAGAGGTGAGGGGTATTTGAGACGATTCCTTGAGCTAATGGGATGGTGCAAGTTAACAAACATCCTCTGTCTACTACCGCACTCCAGTGTGCGTGTACAGTAGGCCGAGGGGACAAGTAAGGTTCAGAGTCAGGACTTGGGCATCGGGAGCTCCAGTGCCCTCGGCCTACCTGATCTGTGGGGCACAATTTGCAAATCAATTCAGTTTTTAAATAAAGCATGCATTTTACTCACAGCTCTCACCTCTCGAGCTCTCCCTCCCTCTCCAATTTACTGTTCGAACATCGAATTCTTTTCACGCCTTGTGTTTGGGTGATCCACACAAGCGTGGCTTGCGATCCATGGCAGCTAATAGCCCAATAGCAGGGAGCACACACAAAGCGACGGCAGGGCAGATCAGTGACACCTGTTTTTGATTTGTGAGACCATGGCATCTGCAGCAGATCAAACACATGATGAACAAATGTTGCAGAGGGGTGGTCATTCCCCCTGCACAACTACCATCCCCACCCCACCATGCCACTGTCTGTGATGCATCCAGCAAATATGTAGCTGTACACATGTTACAGAAGACCAGCAAGCAAGTACATCAATAAATTAGTGGGGAAATGGCATGTGAGCCTTTATTATGAAATGGTTTGATTATAGGAGGAAGGAAGGCTTCTTGCAATTGTATTGGGTCTTGGGTGACCACATTTTGATTTTCCACCTCAGATAGTTATGGATCTCATTCATCAAGTTCATTCAAAAGAAAGGTCAAATAATCTTATGGAAGTTAATAGAATAAAAGCATATGAAGAATGTCCTGGAAAATATCAGCGAGGTTTAAAATGAGCCATGACATTAATGTATGGTGAAGGAGGTTTGAAGGGTCAATGCCCTCGTTCTGCTCCTTATTCATATGGTCTCAATAAGGCCTTGCAACTGTAAGTTACAGTTAATCCCTGCTGGAATTATGCAGAATTATGTCCAAAAACATACAAGAGGGGCTTGCAGTAAATGTTGAAGGATTTTTTGCTTTGCAGACTACCTAGTAACTGATACTGATGAACAGATACATCTTGGCATGTTCTTTTTTTGCTTCACCCTGGTGATCAGGATCTGCCATTGAGTTTTAACTTAGATGAACACCATGGTAACAAGCCCCGTTGGCCCAAGAATCTGGGCCACCCAATTAACTTATTACCCCCGAATATTTTGAAGGGTGGGAGGTAGCCCACGCTGATACGGGGAGAACGTATAGACTCCTTACGGACAGCACCGGATTTGAACCTGGGTCGCAGGGTCTGCACTGAATGCAGCCCTAACCAAATCGCCACTTATGCAGGGTCCACTCTCCCTTGGACAAGGCCATACCATCACTTAATTAGTACATGTTCCACTTCAAGAAGGGCAAGAAAGCAAGTGCCTTTCATAATATCAGGATGTCCAAATTTCTTGATACCTGATGAATGACTCTTAATAGGTCGTCTCTTTTAATGTAGGAAGTATGGCAGTAGATTTTCATGCAGCAAATTCCCACAGACAGCAATGTGTTTATCTCATGTTTATCATCCATGATATTACTGAAGAATGTCCAGCAGACATTCCCTGACAATTTTTCATAATGGTGTCATTGTATTCTCAATATATCTCGCATCAACCCTCTTTTCAATCTTCTTCAGCATGATGCTGAATCAAGCCATGAAAGACCTCAACAATGAAGACACTGTTTACATCCGGTACCGCACGGATGGCAGTCTCTTCAATCTGAGGCGCCTGCAAGCTCACACCAAGACACAAGAGAAACTTGTCCGTGAACTACTCTTTGCAGACGATGCCGCTTTAGTTGCCCATTCAGAGCCAGCTCTTCAGTGCTTGACGTCCTGTTTCGCGGAAACTGCCAAAATGTTTGACCTGGAAGTCAGCCTGAAGAAAACGGAGGTCCTCCATCAGCCATCTCCCCACCATGACTACTAGCCCCCCCACATCTCCATCGGGCACACAAAACTCAAAACGGTCAACCAGTTTACCTATCTCGGCTGCACCATTTCATCAGATGCAAGGATCGACAACGAGATAGACAATAGACTCGCCAAGGCAAATAGCGCCTTTGGAAGACTACACAAAAGAGTCTGGAAAAACAACCAACTGAAAAACCTCACAAAGATAAGCGTATACAGAGCCGTTGTCATACCCACACTCCTGTTCGGCTCCGAATCATGGGTCCTCTACCGGCATCACCTACGGCTCCTAGAACGCTTCCACCAGCGTTGTCTCCGCTCCATCCTCAACATTCATTGGAGCGCCTTCATCCCTAACGTCGAAGTATTCGAGATGGCAGAGGCCGACAGCATCGAGTCCACGCTGCTGAAGATCCAGTTGCGCTGGGTGGGTCACGTCTCCAGAATGGAGGACCATCGCCTTCCCAAGATCGTGTTCTATGGCGAGCTCTCCACCGGCCACCGTGACAGAGGTGCACCAAAGAAGAGGTACAAGGACTGCCTAAAGAAATCTCTTGGTGCCTGCCACATTGACCACCGCCAGTGGGCTGATATCGCCTCAAACCGTGCATCTTGGCGCCTCACAGTTCGGCGGGCAGTAACCTCCTTTGAAGAAGACCGCAGAGCCCACCTCACTGACAAAAGGCAAAGGAGGAAAAACCCAACACCCAACCCCAACCAACCAATTTTCCCCTGCAACCGCTGCAACCGTGTCTGCCTGTCCCGCATCGGACTTGTCAGCCACAATCGAGCCTGCAGCTGACGTGGACATTTACCCCCTCCATAAATCTTCGTCCGCGAAGCCAAGCCAAAGATATCTATCTATGGGGGCAGAGGAGCCCTGGTTCGATGCTTCCTGTGACAGGATCTCCAGGAATTCACCTCTCCTTCAGAATACACTGTAGTGCTTGTATATATCATGTGCTGAATCCAGAAGCCTCTCAGCCATTTGAGTTCAGCTGATACCATTGGGGTTCTTTGTTTGCACCTGTACACCTAATAGCCTGGGATTGCCTAATCTTGGAAGTTAATCAGGCTCAGTACTTGCAGGGGAGACTGCCTAGGAATACCAGATAGGTTTCTGTGAGGGGCACATTGCTGGGCAATGTGGTGACTCTCAGTCTGCCTTACTGTAGACAAAAGTTAAAGGATTTCATGTATGTTACATTCTAAATGTAGTCTTATCTGACAATAAATGGAAGCTTTGCCTTTATACAGTGGCCTTCAACGAGCACCAGCCATCTAACAAGGGTTTGCAATATCTTCAGCCTACACTTCCCATCCTTGCTGAGTTTGCTTTGCCTTTCTCACAACAGTTCCTCCACCCAAGATAATTCAAATTTTGGAATAAATTTATATTCATGAATTTAGACATAGAGCATGCTAACAGGCTCTTCCAGCCCAAGAGGCCATGCTCCACTGGTGCTGTTACAGCACTATACTAACTGCAATGCTAACCATGGATGGATGAATGAAAAATGTATTTAAAATACATTTGGATAGGTTTGAAATAATAATTCCCTCGACATGAGTGCTTTAAACAGGCTGTCCCTTTAAATTTTAGTTACTACCTTTTAACTCCAAATAACGATAAAATATTCCTTGTGAAATATTCCTTGTCAGCAGACACTGTGATTGTCGTATCAACACAGAAATGCTAGCGGAACTCAGCAGGTCTCACAGTCAAAAAGCTCCCCAGCCTTTTAATTCAGGCACCTGCCTAATTTTTACACATAGCTTGAAGAAGAGCTCAGGTCTGAAACTTGGGATGTACATTTTTGTCTCCTCTGGACGCTGCGAGATCTGCCGAGTTCCTCCAGTATTTCCGTGTTGTAAATAAACTATTCCTTTGGGCCTATTAAGATGGACTGAGATGTCCAGGATTCAGATGTTGGGGGCCACTTCTGGAAATCCTGTCTGGTGAGATATCAGGCTCACAAAGGACAGGCCTGGAGAATGTTACTTAAAACATTTCTGAATTCCAATGATCAGAGGGCTAAATCTTCAAGCACAGCCATGACATGGAGAATAAACTGCAAGACCTAACTTCTCTGCAAACAGAAGAATTCATTTCAGAACACCGACATGAAAACCCTGCTTCCAGAGGGAATTTTTAATGGTAGAGACCACATTTTCGAGCACTAGACCCTAATGTTTTGCACCAAGCACTGACTAATGTCAGCAGGGGAACTAGACAAAAATAACCATGTCCTGACTGAATGAACTGAACAGAAGCTGATCCTATTGGTACTGCTCAGTAGCAAATTTCAGTGGTTCTACAGAAATATGTTCCTTTTTCATTTCATGCCACTCTTCACAAAGTGAAAGATGTGACATCAAGTAACAGCCAATATTCATTTTTTTGCCACAGCTAAGACTATCATTAATAAATCTTTTTTGCGCTTCATCCAGTTTAAGGCCTAATTTTCAGAAGAGAGCCTGAGAGTACACCAATGGTACATAGAAATGAATAAATTTATTCCATTGGAAAAAATAACATATAATTTAAGAAATAACGTCACAGTATTTGAACAAATTTGGGAACCGTACATGGAACACAACAGAGACGGCCTACCGCGGACCTCCACCCCCTAAAATGACAGAATGAGAAGAAGACGAAATGAACTGACCCAGTGTGTATAAGTAGATGACACAATTTTCTTGTTTATTTTCATTGTGTGATGAAATTGCTTAATGGGTTTAATGTATTGTATATGTTGAATGTTTAGTGGATGGGGAGGGGGGTGGGAAGGAGGGGGGGAAGGGGAGAAAATGACACTGTATATATTCAAGAGGGAAATGTTTGTGTCTATTTTGGTTAATATGATTCATAGTGTGAAAAATGAAAAAAAATTAAAAAAAGAAACAGCCAATATTCTCGGCATTTAATCACATTGACGAAAATGCTGGGTCTCATGACTCAGCTGTAAATTCACTGGTCAATCACTTCATAATAAGCATTCCTACCTTTTGTTAAAGGGATACTGCTACATTTGTTCTAATAAATATTAAACGAAGCATTCTGTCTGTTCTTCCCAACGATTCTTCTGGCTGTCAGATATCAAGCCACTGAAAGCAGTTTTCTTCCAGTTTCCTAACCAACAGCCCATCCCCAGGCAACACCATCAAAATAAATTCACCAGATCCTCCACATGTAATTTTAACAATGCTTATCTCTTCACAGAAGCTGCTTTAACCGAGTAATTTGCCGGACAATTGGAGCAGCAAACAAAATGCTGGAGGAACTCAGCAGGTCAGAGAGCATCTAAGGCTTCCTGATGAAGGGTTTCAACTCAAAACATTGACTCTCTATTGCCTTCCTTGGATGCTGCTTGACTTTCTGAGTTTCTCCACCATTTTTGTGTATTCTTAAGTATTCTCTGTCTTTAAATTAAATTTAGAATACAGCACGTTAACAGGCCATTTTGGCCCACTTTCCATACCGCCCAATTTACACCCCTGGTACGTTTCGAACGGTGGGAGGAAACTGGAGTCCCCTCACGCAGACACAGGGAGAAGGTATAAACTCCTTACAGACGGCACGGGATTCGAATCTCGTCCTGATTGCTGATGCTGGAAAAGTGTTGTGCTAACCTGTTCACTGACAATCCTGTTTTAATTAGGAATTTTTAAATCTGATTATTATTTGCACTTCTTTTTTACACACAACTTGTGGACTACGTGGTCACTCACAGAACAACAGCTATTGTGATGAAATTTAAGTATTTCTAAAACTATGCAATAGGTGTCCTGTGAAAGGATACATTTTTTCAAAAGGTTTATTGCTATGTTTAGTTTCTTGAAAACTCAAAAAATTCCAGTTATTGGCTTTTCTGATCATCGCTTTTTAGTAAACAGCAAAAATTTGAATGATCCTATCCCCATTTTCACCAAGAACACAGAACTCCTACCTTAACTGCAAGTTCTGAATTCTTCCATTATTGATCCGTTTTGCCTTCCCGTCTCAGCTGCAGCCTGCTGTTTGCTTTTCCTTCTTAATGGATGAGGTTCTCATGGTGAGAATCCCTGAATGTGGCAAACAGAACTTGGATTAAAACAGCTTGTCAGCCTAGATTCAATGCCTAGACAATGCCATAAAGTCAATGTAGCTGTTTCTGAGCTAAAATTTATCAACATCAAGGTCTTTGAGAATAAAAAGAGCAAATCATCTTCTTGCACCTCCATTTTTCAAATCTCCTCTCCACAGATGTGTCTGCATGAATCCTATTCATAGCGCCCTCCCCTCTAAGGCTGTCAGTTCAAGTTCATTATCATCTTACTGTGCACATACAACCAGATAAGTAAACACACCACGCTGGAGAAACTTAGCAGATCAAATAGTGTCCTTTATATAGCAAAGATAAAAATATGTAACCATTTCAGGCTTGAGCCCTTCATCAAAGTGTGGAAAAATGTTGGCAGTTGTCCGAATAAGGGGCTGGGGGAGTGGGAGGTGTGGGGGATGAGCACGGTCCTAAAGGCAGGAGTTAATAGGTGCAGAAGGGAGGAAGGGCACAGCAGCAAGCAGGAGGAGGAGGAGGGATTGCAAGGGGAATAGAGAGGGAAGGGGGTGGACAGCTCAGGGAAATAAGACAGGGGGAAGGGAAGGGAGGAAGAATGGAGAGCAGGTTAGCAGAAACTGGAGATGTCATTGTTAATGTCACCCGGCTGCAGTGTGCCCAGACAGAAAATCAGGTGTTGTTCCTCCAATTTATGGATAGTCTGCTGGGATAGTATGTAATATTTAAATGAACATAATTTTAAATAAATATTTATAAATATTTTGGAATAGCTGATTTCATGCCCCACTCTTGAGAACAGTAAAGAAACATCTCAGCTGACACCAGTGCAATGCTGAGAACGTGCATTATGGTCAGGGTGCCACCTTTTGGTGGGCCATCATACTGAGGCCCAAACTGCTCTCTCAACTGGTCGTGAAAGATTCCTAGATTGGATGTCCTCTTCTCAATTCAGTGAATTATTTGAATATTATGACATTCTGTCTGTGGGAGTTTGCTGTGCGGATTAGCACCCACATTCTCAGATGTTAAATTATTTAGTCAACTCTCTGTACTTAAAGATTTAACCTTCAGTGTCCCCCCCTAATCTAATATATATTCCCATTTTGTAAATGTATTAATTCTTACAACATGACAACTTTTCTTCTGAGTATTTTCTGCATTTTTTTTAACTCTTAAAGGAAACAAAATTCTTATCAATCACCATTCTTATTGCTGACCTGTGCATTCAGTTTGGTTTTCACATTCTCTGCAGATGTCGGACTTATTTGCAATGTCTCTCGCTTCAAAGATCTGATGTAGCCATGATTTATAGAATCCTAAGCACCAACAATTCAATCTAATACCACCATCCAAGGCCCTTAAAAGCCAACAAAACAGAACTCATTATGTTAGAGGGTGGTAATGGTTAACCCAGTGGTTCTCAACCCTTTTCTTTCCACTCAGATCCCACTTTAAGTAATCCCTATGCCATCGGTGTTCTGTGATTAGTAAGGGATTGCTTAAGGTGGGAAAGGAAGGTTGAGAATCACTCCTCTAGACCCAATTGTTACTGAAATATTTTGCTTGAGAAAAATGGTCATTGGCTCATTTCCTTTGGAGTTCTGAAACCGTACACATAACGAGTCAATGAGGGACAATTAAAACAGTGGTTTTCAAAGTTTTTCTTTCCACCCACATCCGACCTTAAGCAAACTCTTACTAATCACAGAGCACCTATGGCATAGGGAATACTTAAAGTGGTATGTGAGTGGGAAGAAAAAGGTTGAGGCCCACTGTGTTAATGCCAACAAAACAGGACTCAGTGTGTTAAAGGATGGAAATGGTTAACCGATCACTTTTGCTCTTGCCTTGCCTCTGTAACTCAGTAAGTGTATAAATAAGCCAGAGCCTTCTGTTCCTGATCAAGGTGTACTTGTGACTTGTCCATAAAAACGAAACATCTAAATGTTGTTATAATAGGCCACTCAGGACTGAGAACATACAGCAACATATGTGCCCTCATTGTTTGCTGATATCATCGTCATGTTTACTGCTGAGCTCTACTTGATTGTGTTTAAGAATTCAGAAGGATTAAATATCGATGTAGAAAATACTTGGGTTAGGTTTGATTTCCCAAATGTCTTGCACACATGTTCTGTGTTTAGTGACCATCTGGACTCAATTGTACAAGCTGTTACACAGCCTATGAAATTATTTATTAACCAGCCTGGAATATATAGTGCATTGGGGATCACTTTAAGCACATAAGTGCCCATCTCTCACCTGCACAATAAGGAAAGCAAAAAAGTAACCTCAGAATTCAGTGAAAATGACCTGATGTCTAGAATTTTAATTATGTAAATTTTCCAAGAGGTAATTTGAGTCAGAAAGAGGCTGAAACCCTTTTTTTCCAGATGGAGTGGCAATGATAAACAAGATCTTTAAGTGGAATACATTGCTCAGTCCAGCATAAGAAAAATTAGATTTACAAATAATTTGCTGTGTTACCCGGCTTTTCGCATTGATCAGGTGCAAAGACCTTAGCTGTTATGTCCCTTCAGTTTCAGTGTCCTCTGCTCTTTGTTGATGGCAGTCCTTGAGTGCCTTCCTATCATTCGATTGTAGATTTGGTTGGGGCATTTCTCCTGCCAGAACCCATTGCATCACCTCTAAGAAGGGCCTATCTTCAACCAAGGAAGTGTTCATGAATTTTTAAAAAATCTTTCTGTCCCGTTGGGAGATTAGGAGCATTTGGATTCTAGTGAAACCATTCCCAGGGGTACAATCAGAATTATTCAAATGTGGAAATTCAATCAAAATATTCAAATTCAGAAATTATACTAATTCACTGCAGTTTGATGGAAATAATAAAGATAGTGAAAGGTAACTTATGCAATGAATAATAATAGTTGGTTTATTCTGGCAAGTTATTCCACATTGAAATTTTTTAAATAGTGTAGGTTGCATGATTGATAAATCCATGAGTTGTCCTGCATATTTCCCACACTGTGCATTATATTTGCCTTGGCCATTTCATCATTTTGGATGGTGGTCGTTTCTAAGTTTTCACGAGGTTTAGCAATATCTCAAACGGCTTGAGGTCTGTTGTGCAAAACTGTCCACTGCTGATTGGCATTGAATTAACAATCTTCTACAAGGTATGCCATAATGACGGTGAATTATTTTTTTTTTAATTGGTGGTTTGGAGGATACTGAACTGAGATCAGAGTAAGGGCATTGCCTGCCTCTGATTTAAAAAAAGAACTATTTAGTAGGCAAGTATGGTAGTGATGAGCAGGTTAGCCATGTTATAGTACAGATCTATCACCAATGTATATAGTGTATATAGTTACAGTATCTAGACTGTGCTTACAGCAATTGGCTGAGAGCTAAGCCACGCCTACTGTCTGGGCCTTAAAAGGTTGTGTCCCTAGCCAGGTCGGATCATTCCGGACTGTTCGGCCACCTGTGAAGAGCTCCTGTCTTTTGCTAATAAAAGCCTTGGTTTGGATCAACAAGTCTTTGGTTCTTTCAACGAGCTCTACAATTTTATTAGCAAAATAATTTTTTTTAAAGGGATGTAGCATTTCACTCGGCCAGAAAAACTTGATATCGACCCACAGTCAGCTACAGCCTTCAAAGCCTTTAAGTTCTGGCTGCTGAACTTTGAAAACTTCCTGAGATTCATTCAGGTAGAGGAGGATAACCAGCGTCTAACAGCATTGCTGTCTATGGTGTCCTTGAGAGTCTACGAGAACATCCAAGATGAGACCACTTACACCGCAGCCATAAAGGTACTGAAAGAACTGTATGATCAACCGGTGAACAGAGTTCATGCCCGGCTCGTGCTTGCGCCGAGGAAGCAACAGCCCAGCGAGTCCAGCAGGGCATATTTACAAGTATTAAAGGCGTTGGGCAAGCACTGTAACTGTGTGTACAAAAGTGCTGCCGAGATCACAAACGATCTCGTCCGGGATGCCTATGTGGCCGGGCTCCGATCGAATGATGTGAGGCTGCGCTTGCTCGAGCAAGGGGTAGAAAAACTAGAGGACGTGGCCCAGATTGCAATCACAATGGAGGATGCAGCCTTAAAGTCCAACGAGTTCTCTAGGGACTGGACCCCACGTTCTGATGTGAGTAGAGTGCCCTTCTACCCTACCACCCCCCGAGATACTGACGGCCTGTCGGCTGCTGCTACACTCTCCCGTGCAAATCCAAAATGTTATTTCTGCGGGAGGGACAAGCACAGCAGGTCCCAGTGCCCAGCAAGAAAAGCCAGGTGCCAGAAGTGCCTTAAAAATGGCCACTTTGCTGCAGTCTGTAGGTCTAAAATGGCCGCCGGCAAACACAGTGCCTCGTGTGAAGCCCAACCGCCACTATCCCATTCAAACTCTTCTTCCCCAGAGCTCTCGTCCAATGAGAGCGAGGGCTCCCCTGCACGGCAATGCCTGACGTCACGGAGACTCCGAACCCGGAAGGGGCAGCCACCCTCGCAACCATGGTGTTGGCCCGCCTCTCACCCCCGTGCAGAACACTCGACCCGGCCTCGGTCCCGACTGTGGCAACCGCTGCTGCTGCCGCCGCCACAGCCTCCCCCGGGGCCGATGGTACCGCCGCCACAGCCACCCCTGGGGCCGACGCTGCCGCCGCCACAGACACCCCTGGGGCCGACGCTGCCACCGCCACAGCCACCCCTGGGGCTGATGCTACTGCTGCTGCTGCCGCCGCCACAACCAACCCCGTGGCCGACACTGCCGCCACTGATGCGGCCACCATGACCGACTGGGGACCCGCTGCAGCCAACCAGGTACTCACCCTAGCGTCCGTCGCTGACGACCGCCGGGGCCCGACCGCCGCGACTGATGACCTAGCTACAGTCAACCGCGACCAACTACAAAGCGCACTACTTACCTTTCATCCACTGACGCCACCACAACAGCACTTCCGGGAGGTTCTCCAACCTGCTCCAGCGTTGACTACATCTATTACGTCATCCCGTTGCGTGACATCATCCCGTTGCGTGACGTCATCACGCGAAATTCCCCTGTCAACTGCTTCAATAACACTAAATCAGCAATGCTCTCATCCCCTCACCAGAGCAATGGAACTGATTAAAGTGCATGGACACTTCACCAATTGCTTATTTGACTCTGGGTCAACTGACAGTTTTATCCAGCCAGATCTGGCCCTCTGTTGGGGACTTGACATTATCCCCACTAGCCAGAGGATCTCATTAGCGATGAGGTCGCACTCGACCCGAATAAAGGGGTATTGCATCGCCACGCTGGAAGTACAGGGCGTAACGGTCACCCACTTCAAATTATTCGTCCTTCCCCAACTGTGCACCCCAGTGTTGCTGGGATTAGACTTTCAGTGTCAGTTCCGAATGGTATCCCTACACTTTGGGGGACCCCACGCCCCCCTCTCGGTCTGCCATCGTCCCAACCCCGCAACACCCGAGCAACCCGCCCCCATGCCCCAGAGCCAATCCTGCGGCCTTTCCACACTCCAGATTGCCCCGCCAGCACTCTTCGCAAACCTCACCCCTGGCTGGAAGCCTGTGGCCGCCAAAAGTCGGAAATATACTTACGAAAACAGACAATTCATTAGGAGTGAGGTGTGTAGATTGCTGTATGAGGGCATCATCGAACCCAGTTCAAGTCCCTGGAGATCCCAGGTGGTGGTTGTCAAGAACGGGGAAAAACTACGGATGGTGGTCGACTATAGCCAGACCATTAACCGCTTCACGCTGCTGGATGCGTACCCACTGCCACGCATCACGGATGTGGTGAACCAGATCGCCCAATACTGCATATTCTCCACCATTGACCACGTTCGGCCTACCACCAGCTCCCGATCCTCTGTGAGGACCGACCATTCACGGCTTTTGAAGCGAATGGGCGGCTATATCAATTTCTCAGGGTACCATTCGGGGTCACGAATGGTGTCGCGGTCTTCCAGCGGGAAATGGACCGGATGGTGGACCAGAACAGGCTAACCGCTACCTTTCCGTATCTGGACAATATCACCATCTGCGGCCACGACATGCAGGACCACGACGCCAACCTAGACAAATTTCTTCAAACTGCCAGTCGGTTGAACCTGACCTACAATTTGGACAAGTGTGTCTTCCGGACCACACGACTCGCGATTTTAGGTTGCGTGGTGGAGAACAGGATAGTCATGCCAGATCCTGACCGCATGCATCCCCTAATGGACTTACCCCACCCCCCCCACCCCAATACCCAGAAAGTGCTCAAACGCTGCCTGAGCCTTTTCTCGTATTACATCCAATGGGTTGCACATTACGCCGACAAGGCGCATCCTCTTATCAAGACCACCTCCTTTCCCCTCTCGACCAAAGCCAGAGCGGCTTTAGATCGAATCAAATCCGACATCACCGCTGCGACGCTGCACGCGATCGATGAGTCTGTCCCATTTCAAGTCGAGAGTGATGCATCCGACTTCGCCCTGGCAGCCACCTTGAAGCAGGCCGGTCAGCCTGTAGCCTTCTTCTCCAGAACCCTCCAGGGTCCAGAGAGTAGACACTCCTCGATCGAGAAGGAGGCCCAGGCCATAGTTGAAGCGGTGCGTCGTTGTAGACATTACCTCGCTGGGAGGCGCTTTACACTGTTGACTGATCAATGCATGGTCTCCTTCATGTTCAGCAACACCCTGCGAGGTAAGATAAAAAATGACAAAATCGCCAGATGGAGAATCGAACTCTCCAACTTTAACTATGACATCCTGTACCGGCCTGGTAAGCTCAACGACCCGCCTGACGCACTCTCCATGGGACGTGTGCCAGCATACAGATGGACAGACTACAGAAACTCCATGAGGTGCTCTGTCATCCAGGGGTCACTAGGTTTGCCCACTTTGTGAAGGCGCGCATCCTATCCTACACAGTCAAGGAGATCCGCTCCATGACCCAAGCCTGTTCGGTGTGCGCTGAATGCAAGCCCCACTTCTTCCGTCCGGATAACTCCCACGTTATCAAAGCCACCCGCCCCTTCGAGTGTCTTAGCGTAGACTTTAAGGGGCCCCTACCGTCGACCAACCGTAATAACTACATCCTTACGGCCATCGACGAGTACTCCCGCTTCCCGTTCGCTGTGCCCTGCCCAGACACCACTGCCACCTCAGTGATACAGGCCCTTCACAGTATTTTTGCCATTTTTGGGTACCCCAATTCCATCCACAGTGATAGGGGGTCCTCATTCATGAGCGCAGAGCTGCAACAGTACCTTCTGGAGTGTGGTATCGCTTCAAGCAGGACCACGAGCTATAACCCACGCGGTAATGGCCAGGTTGAGAGGGAGAATGCCACCATATGGAGAGCGGTTACACTGGCTCTCCGGTCTAAAGGTCTCCCCACCTCTCACTGGCAGGAGGTTCTCACTAGTGCCTTACACTCCATCCGCTCCCTACTATGTACCGCAACAAATGCCACCCCCCACGAAAGGATGTTCCTTTTCCCGAGGAAATCTGAATCAGGAACCACTGTACCGGCATGGCTCACCGTCCCTGGCCCCGTCCTTTTGCGACGCCACGTCCGGCACTCAAAGAATGACCCCTTGGTCGACCGAGTGACTCTACTCTACGCGAACCCACATTACACCTACGTTGAGTTCCCAGACGGGCGGGAGGACACTGTTTCGGGGCGGGACCTAGCTCAGGACGCGGTAGACCCAGCAAACCCCCCAACCCAACCTTCCCCAACTTTTTATTCCCCAGGCCCCGTGCCGCAACAGAAGGACCAACAGCACCCCAACGACCTGGGCCACCCTGCCAACAACACGACTGGGGAATTGAGCGAAGGAGCGGTCGCATCCGACGAGCCCACTGGTGACACCACTCCAGTGACCCCAATCCCGGCACCACGGCGGTCACGCCGGATGGTCCGACCCCCTGACCATTACAGTCCTTAACCTACCCCTTCCTTTCATTCTTTCCCTCGTTTTTTTTCCAGGGTCAGTTCTCCAAGAAGGGGTGAATGTGATAGTTCAGATCTATCACCAATGTACATTGTGTATATAGTTACTGTATCTAGACTGTGCTTACAGCGATTGGCTGAGAGCTAAGCCACACTTACTGTCTGGGCCTTAAAGGGTTGTGTCCCTAGCCGTCGGATCATTCTGGACTGGTCGGCCACCTGTGAAGAGCTCCTGTCCTTTGCTAATAAAAGCCTTGGTTTGGAGCAACAAGTCTTTGGTTCTTTCGACGAGCTCTATAAGCCACAAGAGTTTAATTTCCCTCTTTCTTGCAATCGATCTATCTGATTCCATTGCCGAAGGCCCAAAGCATACACTCTCTGAGATTTACTTCATCTGGTAGGAAGTTTACTGTGGTTGTATGAATATTTCCTGTATGTAATATACTAATGTTGTGACACAAAATAAAACGCAATATGGAAATATCACAATGCCTTTGCAAAAGTCCCAGGCAATTATCTCTCAAGGTGCCTGTTTTCCCATCCATGTACTTACTTGCCACTTCTTTGGCTTGGCTTCGCAGATGAAGATTTATGGAGGGGTATGTCCATGTCTGCTGCAGGCTCGATGGTGACTGACAAGTCCGATGCGGGACAGGCAGGCACGGTTTCAGCGGTTGCAAGGGAAAATTGGTTGGTTGGGGTTGGATGTTGTGTTTTTCCTCCTTTGTCTTTTGTCAGTGAGGTGGGCTCTGCGGTCTTCTTCAAAGGAGGTTGCTGCCTGCCAAACTGTGAGGCGCCAAGATGCACAGTTGGAGGCGATATCAGCCCACTGGCGGTGGTTAATGTGGCAGGCACCAAGAGATTTCTTTAAGCAGTCCTTGTACCTCTTCTTTGGTGCACCTCTGTCTCGGTGGCCAGTGGTGAGCTCGCCATAGAACACGATCTTGGGAAGGCGATGCACCTCCATTCTGGAGACGTGACTCACCCAGCGCAGTTGGGTCTTCAGCAGCATGGATTCAATGCTTGCGGACTCTGCCGGCTCGAGTACTTCGATGTTGGTGATGAAGTCATTCCAATGAATGTTGAGGATGGAGCGGAGACAGCGCTGATGAAAGCGTTCTAGGAGCCGTAGGTGATGCCGGTAGAGGACCCATGATTCGGAGCCCCGTTACTTGCCACTGTTTAGTACAGTAAACCAATATGTGCATAATTAGCATTAATCTTGCCTCATAAGCTTCAAACTAGGAATAATACGATCATGAATCACATGATCATGGAATTGCCGAAAATTTAAGGGAATGTTTTACGTCCCTGAAAATCCTGATCATTCAAAAGTAACCCTTGAAGATTGTCTGAGCAAGGAAAGGAACTTGGAACCTCCATTTCAGAACACAAGCCATTGATTGTCACCTGAAGTTCTATTTATGTGTATTAATGAGCTCCAACTTATCACCATTCACAGCACAAACAAGACATCAAGTTCTTTCCATGAGTAAAGCAGTTGCTATTTCTCCAGCTGGTGAGATGTGTTTTACTTGGCAAAACTCAGCTGTCTGAGTTGGAATATTCAGAGCCAATTCAGTTGAGTACTGTAATGTAGTCCAGCACTCCAAATAGCTAAATATTGTTTCACACGTTGGAATCAATTCTTTAGACATTAATTTGTGTGAAATATTGCACTCCTTTGGGCAATGAAATCACCATTGACACTCAGAATAGATACAAATATTATGTTGCACACATTAAAGAACAAAGCCATAGCCTGACGAGGGATTTAGATGATGCTGTTAACTGTCCAATCTGTGATTTTTTAATGCCAGTTCTGCAACTGGATTACAGTTTTTAAATCACTCTCCATAGGCTCTCAAATTTTACTGTCTACTGAAGACTTGTTTTCAAATTTCTTTCATTATTTTTGTCCCATCTTGACTTTGCACAAATTTGCGAGGCACTGATTATGGCCTGTCCTCACAGGGGAACCTTGCCAAAAGTTGAGTTGGAAGACTTCATTCTGAAACTGATCACCTCGACATACATACACAACACTTTTTTACAAGTTTTGCTGAAGCCAGTCATGTACCCATTAGCGGCTGTGATTATCTAACAATGCAGAGGCCTCTGTCAACCCTTCTCTTATCTGATACAGCACTCACTGGGTAAGTCACCGATCGGTTAGAGCAGAGGCGCGATTGGTGCATCTTGTGATCTTTCTTCAACTGCTTCAAGGAGTTATTGTTGTGAGGGAGAAAACAGATTTGATGGATCTCAAAAGCAAGGACTCTGAACACATTCTTGTAGTAAATGATTTTATTTACAAAAGATGAGTATGGGAAAAAGGTAACGGGAATAACACTCAAACACGCACAGTTTAGAGCAAGTGCGGGAAAGTGGTAACAGGAATAAAACACAAACACAAACAATTTATAGATGATGAACATGGGATAAAGTACATACACACACATACACAACGAACTGGGTACATTCAACAATCAAAGGAAAAAAAACAATGCGACACCTGCCAGCCCTGGACTCAGTAAAAGCACTGCTCTTCGCTACTACAACTAAAACACTCCCAAACATTTAACAGTACACATCATATCAAGCCTGAAGTGGGCCCCTGGTGGTCAAGGAGGCTCTGCGTGCCCCATAACTGCCTGGGGACGGGGATGTATGCTTCATCCTGGGTTGGAGGATGGCGTGGTGTGGTGGGTGCTCCTGCTGGTGCCAGGTCCCAAGTTGAGACAGTGTCCTCCCTGCCACTGCCGAACCTAACATAGGCGTAGTTGTGGTTTGCATGTAGGAGGAATACCTGCTCGACCAGGGAGTGACATTCCAGTCGCCGACCTCCTGGGGAATGAGAACAGACGTTCATGAGGGGTCTCCTTGGTAGCTGTGTGCACAGCAGTGACCAAATGCATGAAGCGCTTCGGGCAGGGCGTCATGCCAGAATTCAATGGCCCACCATTTTGACCTGAGAGCCAGGAGGACTGCCTTCCAGACCATCCCATTCTCGCGTTCCACTTGCCCATTGCCTCTTGGGTTATAGCTCTCATGCAACTGGTCACGATACCCCTCGCCATCAGGTATTGGCGCAGGTACTAGTATCATGAAACTAGACACCCGATCACTGTGGATGAAGGTGGGGTAGCCAAACATGGTGAAGATCTGCCCCAGGGCCCTAATGACAGTGGCCATGGAGGTGTCCGGACAAGGGATGGCAGAAGGGAAGTGTGAAAATTTGTCCACTACCGTGAGGAAGTAGACATTTCTGTTTGTGGAAGGCAGGGGCACTTTGAAATCCATGCCGAGATGCTCGAAAGGCCGAGTAGCCTTTACAACATGGGCCTGGGGAGGGGGGGGGGGGCAGAAGAAGCAGGATTTACACTCCGTACAGACCCATAAGGCCTCGATCATGTCCCTGATGGTGTACGGCAGATTTCGGGACTTAATGAAATGGTACAACCGGGTGACGCCCAGATGACAGAGGGACTCATGCAATGCCTGCAATCTGTCGTCATGCATAGATGCACAGGTGCGAGAGAGGGCATCAGGGGAGTCATTAAACTTCCCGGGGCGGTACTGGATGTCGTAGAAGTAGGTTGCCTGCTCGACTCTGCAGCACAGGATCTTGTCATTCTTTATCTTGCTCTTGTGGGAAGTGTTAAAAATGAACACCACGGCCCGCTGGTCCGTGAGGAGCGTGAATCTTCTGCCGCCCAGGTAGTGGTGCCAGAGGCAGACCGCTTCCACAATTGCCTGGGCCTCCTTTTCAATGGCAGAGTGCCCTAACTCGGAGCCGTGGAGGGTCCTGGAAAAGAACGTGACAGGACACCCCCCCCCCCCACCTTGATTGAGGGTAGCAGCGAGGGCCACTTCGGAGGCATCGCTCTCCACCTGGAAGGGGAAGTTCTCATCCAGAGCCTGCATCGTGGCATCCGTGATGTCTTGACTGATGCGGATGAAGGCTGCCTGTGCCTCATGTGGAAGGGGAAATTTTGTGGCTTGGGCCAGTGGGCGGACCTTGTCCGAGAAGTGAGGGACCCACTGCGAGTTTTAAGAGTACAGGCCCAGGCACATGCGGAGGGCCTTTAGCATGGGGGTGATGATGACTGCATGACCACTGAGCTTCCAGCAGGTTTAGAGAAGCACACTTTTGCAAAGTGGCCTTTCTTGCCACATCGGGAACAATACAGGTTCCAAACTGGGCAGTTTTGGCGTGATCGTCGATCTGACCCGCACCAGGACCAACAATACTTACAGGGGCACCGGGCTCCTGCTACAGCGACATACTCCTCCCCAGCTCGTCCTGGATCTGCTGCTGCAGTGTGAGAGGGCCATGAGGGAGCCTGGGGAAAATGGGAATTGAAGGCTTTGACGTGCAGGGCTGCTTCTTCCAGGGTTTGGACCACTTCCACAGTCCTGGTTAGGGCATAGATGTTGCCTCCAGCAGCTTCTGCCAGATAGCCCTCGAGCGTAGCCCTCGGTCGAAGGCATCCCAGGTCAGCTTCTCGACCTCCTCTACACCTACCCTGGGTATAGCCAGACACGGTCGGGCCAACTCTCACAAGTATCCCAGGTAAGACTCAGCCATCTCCCCAGGTTGCTGGGCTCAGGTGTTGAAGAGGTGAGCGGCCCAAGCGGGTGAGCGGCCCAAGCGGGTGAGCGGCCCAAGCGGGTGAGCGGCCCAAGCGGGTGAGCGGCCCAAGCGGGTGAGCGGCCCAAGCGGGTGAGCGGCCCAAGCGGGTGAGCGGCCCAAGCGGGTGAGCGGCCCAAGCGGGTGAGCGGCCCAAGCGGGTGAGCGGCCCAAGCAGGTGAGCGGGAGCACAGGTTGAGGATGAGTCACTGCACATTAAGGTAAGATAGTCTTTATTACTACTTCATTGGGGTAAAGGATGAGTGTTAGGGCTGTGTGTTGTTGGGAGTGCCAGATGTGGGAGATCCTGGAGTCTTCCAGACTCCCGGATGTCCATATCTGCACTAGGTGTGTCGAGCTGCAGATTCTTAGGGACCATGTTAGGGAACTAGAGCTGCAGCTCGATGACCTCAGGCTGGTTAGGGAAACAGAGGAAGTCATAGACAGGAGTTACAGCCAGGTGGTCACGCCAGGGCCACGGGTGGAGGAAAGGTGGGTAACAGTTAGGAGAGGGACAGAAAAATGTAAGGTGCCAGAGAGGAGCCCTGTGACTGTAACCCTCAGCAATAAGTATGCCTCTTTGAGTACTGTTGAGGAGGACATCAAAGTTGGGGGGAGCGCAGTGGCTGTGCCTCTGGCACGGGGTCAGCCCCTGTAGCTCAGAAAGGTAGGGAAAGGAAGAGGAGGGCAATAGTGGTAGGGGACTCCACAGTTAAGAGGACAGATAGGGGATTCTGTGGACGCAGCAAGGAGAACCGGATGGTGGTTTGCCTCCCTGGTGCCAGGGTCCGGGATGTTGCTGCTCGTGTCCCGGATATCCTAAAGTGGGAGGGACAGGAGCCAGAGGTCGTGGTACATGTAGGTACCAATGACATAGGGAGGAATAGAGAAGAGGTCCTAAAAAGTGAGTACAGGCAGTTAGGTAGGGAGTTAAAAAGAAGGACCGCAAAGGGGGTAATCTCTGGATTACTCCCTGTGCCACGTGACAGTGAGAATAAAAATAGAATGAGGTGGAGCATTAACCAGTGGCTGAAGGGGTGGAGTAAGGGGCAGGGTTTCAAGTTTCTGGATCACTGGGACCTTTTTTGGGGAAGATGTGACCTGTACAGTAAGGACGGGTTACACTTAAATCCCAGGAGGACCAGAATCCTGGCAGGGATATTTGCTAGGGCTACTCAGGATCCTTTAAACTAAAATGGTTGGTGGAAGGGAGCAAAATAGAACAGAGCAGTAAGGAGAAGGTTAGAATGCAAACAAAGAAAGTTTGTAGTAAGTATTTGAATATGGATGGGAAGGTGATAGAGAAAGGAAGTGCTCTGGAAGAAGATGAAGGGCAATTGGCAGGAAAAGGAAATAATGTTGTTATTAAAGATGAGGGAAAACGGGGATTAAGAATTGGGAAATCTCTGAAATTCATATATTTTAATGCCAGGAGTATTGTGAAAAAGGTGGATGAGCTGAAGGTGTGGATTGAAACTTGGAAGTATGATGTGGTAGCGATTAGTGAGACATGGTTGCAGGAGGGATGTGATTGGCAGCTGAATATCCCTGGGTTTCGTTGCTTTAGGTGTGATAGAGTCGGAGGGGCAAGAGGAGGTGGTGTTGCATTGCTTGTCAGGGAGAATATTACAGCGGTGCTTAGGCAGGATAGATTAGAAGGCTCGTTCACAGAGGCTATTTGGGTGGAAGTGAGGAGTGGGAAAGGAGAGGTTACACTTGTAGGGGTGTATTATAGACCACCCGGAGGGGACCGAGACCTAGAGGAGCAAATCTGTAGGGAGATAGTGGATATTTGTGATAAGCACAGGGTTGTAATTATGGGGAGATTTTAATTTTCCACATATAGATTGGGAAACACATTCTGTGAAAGGGCTGGATGGGTTGGAGTTTGTGAAATGTGTGCAAGATAGTTTTTTACAACAATATTTAGAGGTGCCGACCAGAGAAGGAGCAGTGTTAGATCTACTGTTGGCAAATGGAATGGGTCAAGTGATGGAGGTTAGTGTTGGCGAGCACTTCGGGTCCAGTGATCATAATGCCATCAGCTTCAATGTCATTATGGAAAGAGAGAAGTCAGGGCCAAGGGTTGAGGTTTTTGATTGGGGAAAAGCTAGATTTGAGGAGATGCGAAAGGACTTACAGGGTGTGCATTGGGACAATTTGTTTTATAGGCAGGATGTAGTAGAGAGATGGAAGTCTTTTAAAGATCAGATTTTGAGAGTGCAAAAGCTTTATGTTCCTGTTAGGTTAAAAGGAGGGGCAAAAGGTTTGAGAGAGCCGTGGTTTTCAAGGAATATTGGAAACTTGGTTTGAAGAAAAAGGGAGGCGTACATTAGGTATAAGAAACATGGAATTAAGGAGATGTTTGAAAAATACATTGAATGTAAGAGGAATCTTAAGAGAGGAATTAGGAAAGCTAAAAGAAGGTACGAGGAGACTATAGCAAGCAGGGTGAAAATTAATCCAAAAGGGTTCTACAAATATGTTAATGGTAAAAGGAAAGCGAGAGACAAAATTGGTCCCTTGGAGAATCAGAGCAGAAAACTGTGTGTGGAGCCTAGAGAAATGGGGGAGATATTGAACAGTTTCTTTTCTTCGGTATTCACCAAGGAGAAGGATATTGGAATAAGTGAGATAAAAAAAGCAAATTGGGTAAATATGGAGAATATAGTGATTACGAAAGATGTAGTGTTAGGGCTTTTGAGGAATATAAAGGTGGATAAGTCTCCGGGACCAGACGGGATCTTCCCCAGGACATTGAGAGAAGTAAAGGAGGAAATAGCAGAGGCTCTGATGGTAATTTTCCAAATGTCATTAGAGATGGGGATAGTGCCGGAGGATTGGCGTATTGCTCATGTGGTTCCGTTATTTAAAAAGAGTTCAAGGAGGAAGCCTGGCAATTATCGGCCTGTAAGTTTGATGTCTGTGGTAGGTAAATTAATGGAGAAAATTCTTAGAGATAGTACTTATAAATATCTGGATAGACAGGGTCTGATCAGGAGCACTCAACACGGATTTGTGGGCGGAAGGTCCTGTTTGACCAATCTGATTGAATTTTTTGAAGAGGTGACTAGGAATGTGGATGAGGGTAGCGCGGTGGATGCTGTCTATATGGACTTCAGTAAGGCCTTCGATAAGGTATCACATGGAAGGTTAGTTAGGAAGGTGCAGTCTTTAGGTATAAATTTTGAGATAGTCAAATGGATTGAACATTGGCTGAAAGGGAGAGGCCAGAGAGTGGTAGTGGAAAATTGTCTGTCAGGTTGGAGGCCGGTGACCAGTGGTGTGCCTCAGGGATCTGTATTGGGCCCATTGTTATTCGTTATATACATTAATGATCTAGATGATGGGGTGGTGAATTGGATTAGTAAATATGCAGACAATACTAAGATAGGCAGAATAGTGGATAATGACGAAGGTTTTCAAGGATTGCAGAGGGATTTGGGCTGCTTAGAAAAGTGGGCTGAAAAATGGCAGATGGAATTTAATGCTGATAAGTGTGAGGTGCTTCATTTTGGTAAGAAGAATCAGAACAGGACATACGTAGTAAATGGGAGAGCATTGATGAATACAGAAGAGCAGAAGGATTTAGGAGTAAAGGTACATCATTCCCTGAAGGTAGAAACTCATGTGAATAGGGTGGTGAAGAAGGTTTTTAGTATGCTGGCCTTTATCAATCATTGCATGGAATATAGGAGTTGGGAAGTGATGTTGAGATTGTATAAGGCGTTGGTGCAGCCTAATTTAGAGTTCTGTGTGCAGTTCTTGTCGCCTAATTATAGGAAGGATATAAACAGAGTGGAGAGAGTGCAGAGAAGATTTACCAGAATGTTACCTGGGTTTAAGCATCTAGAGTACAGGGAGAGATTGGGCAGATTAGGTCTTTATTCTTTGGAGCGTAGAAGGTTGAGAGGGGATTTGATAGTGGTATTTAAGGATATGAAAGGGATAGACAGAGTGGATGTGGATAGACTATTTCCATTAAGAGTAGGAGAAATTGAAACAAGAGGACATAAGTTAAGAGTTAAGGGGCAGAGGTTTAGAGGTAACATGAGGGGGAACTTCTTTACTCAGAGAGTGGTAGCGGTGTGGAACGAGCTTCCAGGAGAAATAGTGGCAGCGGAGTCAATTTTATTATTTAAGAAAAAGCTGGACAGGTATATGGATGAGAATAAGGTGGAGGGTTATGGTCATTTTGCAGGTAGGTGGGACTAGAGAGGAGTGTTTGGTTCGGTGTGGACTAGAAGGGCCTAATGGCCTGTTTCCGTGCTGTAATTGTTATGTTATGTTATTATGGTGGACCAGAATAGGCTAACAGCTACCTTCCTGTATCTGGACAATGTCACCATCTGCAGCCACGACACGCTAGATCATGATGCCAATCTGAAATTTTTTCAGACTGCAATTCGGCTGAACTTGACCTACAATTTCGACAAGTGTGTCTTCTGGACCATTCGGCTCGCAATTCTAGGTTGTGTGGTAGAGAACGGGGAGGTAATGCCAGACCCTGACCGCGTGTGTCCCCTCATGGACTTGCCCCCCCCCATCCCACACCCAGAAGGCACTCAGACGCTGCCTGGGCTTCTTCTCCTACTCTGCCAAATGGGTTCCACACTATGCCGACAAGGAACGGCAACTCATCAAGACCACTTCCTTCCTCCTGTTAACCGAAGCCAGAGCGGCCTTCGACCGCATCAAATCGGACATTGCCGCTGCAACGCTGCATGCCATCGACGAGTCCATCCTGTTCCAAGTCGAGAGCGATGAGTCTGACTTTGCACTGGTAGCCACTTCGAACAAGGCTGGCCGGCCGTTAGCCTTCTTCTCCAGAACCCTCCAGGGTTCTGAGAGCCGACACTCCTCTGTCGAGAAGGAGGCCCAGGTCATAGTCAAAGCAGTACATCATTGGAGACATTACCTCGCTGGCAGGTGCTTTACACTGCTGACCAACCAACGCGTGGTCTCCTTCATGTTTAGCCTTTGATTCTTTTGACGTGCACTACACAGTAACTAGAATTACATCATACAGAAGCAATTTATTTAGCACGTAGCAGTGCTTCCCTTTCCTCTATTAATAACATTCACTTGGACCGTTGCTTAAATAGGGCTCAAGGATTTATTGAGGGTCCTATCATCTTTGACCCACCACCATCAGGAAGGAGGTACAGGAGCATCAAAAGCAGGACTGTCAGGCTGGGAAATAGCTTATTCCTACAGGCTATGAAATTACTGAATAGCATCCTGTAACCTTGGGTCTCTTACAAATTAAACTAAGTAAATTATTCCAGAGTATTTATACATACCGGTATTTATTTTGTGTTATATTTGTTTGCATGTATGATTATTATGTGTTGTCAAGAAATTTATCGTATATGTATGTGTGAGCCCCATGGTCTGCAGAAACAGAAAATCATCTGGTACAGTCAGATGACGATACACTTGAACTTTTAAATTTAATTGGGGCACCCAATTACACCCAATCAATCTATACCCTGGTACGTTTTGAACGGTAGGAGGAAACCAGATCCCCCAGGGAAAATCCACTGAGACTCGTGGGAGAATGCACAAATTCCTTACAGACATAGCTGGATTTGAACCCTAGTTCCGATCGCTAGTGCTGAAATGGC
This sequence comes from Narcine bancroftii, assembly GCF_036971445.1. Lineage (NCBI taxonomy): Eukaryota > Metazoa > Chordata > Chondrichthyes > Torpediniformes > Narcinidae > Narcine > Narcine bancroftii. Next base: position 54,101,779 of record NC_091477.1, read on the forward strand.
ATTGTGCCCAGCCCTATGCCAACCATACTGCCTCATTGCCATCCGTGGTGCCCAAGCATACACACACACGTATAATGTACACATAATTTCAGTATATAGATACATATAGAATGTTGAGGATGGAGCGGAGACAGCGCTGATGGAAGCATTCTAGGAGCCGTAGGTGATGCCGGTAGAGGACCCATGATTTGGAGCCGAACAGGTGTGTGGGTATGACAACGGCTCTGTACACGCTGATCTTTGTGAGGTTTTTCAGTTGGTTGTTTTTCCAGACTCTTTTGTGTAGTCTTCCAAAGGCGCTATTTGCCTTGGCGAGTCTGTTGTCTATCTCATTGTCGATCCTTGCATCAGATGAAATGGTGCAGCCGAGATAGGTAAACTGGTTGACCATTTTGAGTTCTGTGTGCCCGATAGAGATGTGGGGGGGCTGGTGGTCATGGTGGGGAGCTGGCTGATGGAGGACCTCAGTTTTCTTCAGGCTGACTTCCAGGCCAAACATTTCGGCAGTTTCCGCAAAACAGGACATCATGCTCTGAATGGGCAACTAAAGTGACATCGTCTGCAAAGAGTAGGTCACGGACAAGTTGCTCTTGTGTCTTGGTATGAGTTTGCAGGTGCTTCAGATTGAAGAGACTGCCATCCGTGTGGTACCGGATGTAAACAGCATCTTCATTGTTGAGGTCTTTCATGGCTTGTTTCAGCATCATGCTGAAGAAGATAGTAAAGAGGGTTGGTGCGAGGACACAGCCTTGCTTCACGTCGTTGTCAATGGAGAAGGGTTCGGAGAGTTCATTGCTGTTTCTGACCCGACCTTGATGGTTTTCATGCAGTTGGATAACCATGTTGAGGAACTTGGGGGGGGGGGGGAATCCGAGGCGCTCTAGTATTTGCCAAAGCCCTTTCCTGCTCACTGTGTCAAAGGCTTTGGTGAGGTCAACAAAGGTGATGTAGAGTCCTTTGTTTTGTTCTCTGCACTTTTCTTGGAGTGAGGGCAAAGACCATGTCAGTAGTTCCTCTGTTTGCGCGGAAGCCACACTGTGATTCTGGGAGGACATTTTTGGCGACACTAGGTATTAGTCTATTAAGGAGAATCCTAGCGAAGATTTTGCCTGCAATGGAGAGCAGCATGATTCCCATGTAGTTTGAGCAAGTGTGCGCATATATACATATATGTGTACATACAAATCATGGCTTGACTTTGCGAGCAAAGATTTAGGAAGGGGGCTGTTCATGTCTGATGCAATGGCTGTAAGACGTAAGCATGTCCTTCAAGCCTGCACAATGGAATTTTTAGGTGGAGAGCAGTGTGCGCAGTACTGGCCCCACTTTTTACACCCAGGGTTTATCTGCTGCAGCCTAGCACACTGGAACAATGACAGACAGGTCCTTGGGTCGTAGGTATTACATTGGAGAGCCCTCCTCCTAGATGGATGGCCTGAAAAGGCTAACGAGCCCCTTCTGCCCAGGTTTAAAATCAGAGTTTCCCTTCTCTTAGGCTGGCTGCAAACCAAGGCGAGCAAGCCCAGCCAGTTATACCGGTGGACACTCGGTCATGCCATGATGTAGCAAACTCAGTGAAAAACAGGGACACGGATGAAAAACTGGTGTTACAGAAACAGTGATGTAGGAGAGGCCATTTGCAGTTACCTCCTGCCTGACAAGCACTGACCATACAGCGATTACTACACTGAGAAAGGAGAGGCCATGTATTACATGTGCACTTTTGCAGGGTGAATGGGACATCAGACCCCGAGCTCACCAGCCCCCATACATTTATATAATAAATAAATAGATAGGTGTGTGTGTGTGTGTGTGTGTGTGTGTGTGTGTGTGTGTGTGTGTGTGTGTGTGTGTGTGTGTGTGTGTGTGTCTGTGTGTGTGTGTGTGTCTGTGTGTGTGTGTGTGTGTGTGTGTGTGTGTGTGTGTGTGTATACATTTTTGATTTTAAATTTTATATAAATACTTTGGATGATTTACAGGGTAATGTTCATCAATCTCACAGCCTGAGGGAAAAAGCTATTTTCCAGCCGAGAAGATGAGATTTTGATGTGCCTGTACTTCCTTCCTGATGGTAGTTGGTCAAAGTTCAAAGTTTTATTTTGTCAGATACATGCATAACACTAGATACAACCTTGAGATTCTTTTTTTTCCCTGCAGGCCAGCCAGAATTTCTACTATCAGTAACTGTAAAAGATTCTGTGCACTGGATGGAAAGGGTTCTCAATATTTCCTTGATCCCTCTTTCAGCAATGCTGCTGGTAAATGTCTTCAATAGAGGAAAGGGAGACCCCAGTGATCTTCTCAGCTATTTTGATGATTCTCTGTTTTGCCTTTGAGTCCAATGTTTTGCAGGTTTTGTACCACACAATGACGCTGCCAGACAGGACGTTCTCAATTGTGCTTCTGTAAAATGTTGTCAAGTTGGGGACTGGTAGCCTTGCCTCCCTCAATCTCCTTAGGAAGTGTAAGTGCTGCTGTGGCTTCCTCTGTTATAAGGAGGTGTTATGTGTTCCTTTTTATATACACCAAGGAACTTTCTGCTCTCCACTTTCCCCATGACTGAACCAATGGTGCGTTGACCTTCGTCATCTTGAAATCCACAGTTATCTCCTTTGTCTCATCTACTTTGAGACTCAGGTTGTTGTTTTCGCACCATTTTACGAGCCTCTAAACCTCCTCTCTTGAAGCCGACTCAGCATTGTTGCCAATGAGGCCAACTGCTGTTGGCAAACCTGATGATTTAAATTTAAATTTAGACCTACAGCAAGGTTAAAGGCCCTTCCAGCCCACCAACCCGTACCACCTAATTATGTTTTGAAGGGTGGGAGCACCTGGGGGAAAAACATGCAGGCATGTGGAGAATGCACAAACTCATTACAGTCAAAGCTGGATTTGAATCATGGCCATTGATGCTGCAACTGTTAAACTAACCATGCCCCTGAATCTGACTGTGCAGTCATGAGTCGGCAACATGAAGAGTTGCGGGCTGAGCAAACTGCCCTGAGATGCACCAGTGCTCAGCGAGAAGGGATTTGGAATTTTGCTGCAAAATCAGACAGCCTTTGGTCTCTCAAGTCCTCTGTTTGCGCGAAAGCCACACTCTGATTCTGGGAGGACATTTTTGGTGACACTAGGTATTAGTCTATTAAGGAGAATCCTAGCGAAGATTTTGCCTGCAATGGAGAGCAGCGTGATTCCCCTGTAGTTTGAGCAAGTGTGTGCATATATACATATTTGTGTACATACAAATCATGGCTTGACTTTGCGAGCAAAGATTTAGGAAGGGGGCTGTTCATGTCTGTGAGGGGTGTTGAATGGTGTGAGGACAGTTTATCCATCAGCCTCTAAGGTATGATTACATATTGAACATTGAGTTGAAGTCAATGAACGACATCCTGGTGACTGAGGAATGGAGAGTCAAAGCTATATCTGAGGACCAGTTTGGATGGTAGGCATTGAAGATGATGAACTTGAACAAATGAGGGATCTTCCACAAATATAGAACTTTGGCAATGATTCCAAAATCAAAACCAATTATTTAAATTATAGCTAACTGAGCTGATCTTTGTGGGATATTGCTTCCCATATTTTGCAGATCTGAGTTAACCTTATTTTCTGAGCTGGAAGTTCCCTTGCACAGACTGTAGGGAACAAGACAGGGTGGGTGACAGAAGTGTGTGTAGGGGAACATTTTTGGTCCAGCGATCATAATGCCATTAGTTTCAATTTAATTATAGAGAAGAATATAGTTGAGATTCCAAACTGGAGAAAGGCCAATTTTGAGGAAATGAGTAAGGATCTAGAATGCATTGATTGGGATAAATAGTTTTCTGGCAAGGATGTTTGCGGTAAGTGGAGAACCTTCAAAGGTGAAATTTTGAGAGTATGTTTCTGTCAGGATTAAAGGCAAAGTTAGAAGGCACAGGAATGTTGGTTTTCAAGGGATATTGGGGATCTGGTTTGGAAGAAGAGAGAGGTGTATAGCAGATAAAGGCAATACGGAGTAAATCAGGTACTTGATGAGCATAAAAATGCAAGTAAAAAACTCAAGAGAGAAATCAGGAAGGCTAAAAGAAGACAGGAGGTAAATTTGGCAGACAATGTGAAGGAAAATCCTAAGGGTTTTAACGGGTATGTTAAGAGAAAAAGGGTAGTAAGGGACAAAATTGGTCCCTTTGAAGATCAGAGCTTTGAATGGAGCCAAAAGAAATGGGAGAGATCTTAAATGTGTGGGGTTTTTTTCCCCCATCAATATTTACTCAGGAAATGGGCCAAAATCAAGGGACATTCAGAGACCAGACAGTGAGGTCATGGAATCTAGACAGATTAAAGAGGAGGAGGTGCTTGCTGTCTTAATGCAAATATAGGTGTAAAATCCCCAGGGCTTGAGAAGACATTCCCTCAGACCTTGAATATAATTTGCAGGGGCTCTGGCAGAAATATTTTAAATATCCTTAGTCACAGGTAAGATGCTAGAGAATTAGAGAGTAGTTTGTGTTGTTCTGTTGTTTAAAAAAGACTTTAAATTTAACCCAGGAAATTATAGGCTGGTGAGCCAGAAGTCAGTGATAGGTAAATTATTGGAACATTTTCTAAGAGATCAGATATACAAGTATTTGTATATCCAGAAACTGATTAGGAATAGTCAACATAGCTTTGTGCATGATAAGTTGTGTTTATCCAATCTTATGAGTTTTTTCAAGGTGGTTACCAGGAAAATTAATGTCTCATAGACTTTAGTAAGACCTTTGACAATGTCTCATGTGGGAGGTTAGTCAAGAAGGTTCAGATGCTCAGTATTCAGGGTGAGGTTTTAAACTGGGTTTGACATTGGCTATAAGGGAGAAGCTAGAGAATATTTGTGGATGATTGCTTCTCAGACTGGAGGCCTGTGACTAGTGGACTTCAGGGATCAGTGCTGGGACCATTCCTGTTTGGTTATGTGTTAAATTGGATCAGCAAGTTTGCAGATGACAGAGATTGAAGGCATTGTGGGCAGTGAAGAAGGTTTTCAAAGCTTGCAGGGAGATCTGGACCAGCTGGTAAAATGGGCGGAAAATTGGCAAATACATGTAATGCAGACAAGTGTGAGGTGTTGTACTTTTGAAGGACAAACCAAGAAAGGATATAGATCACACATGTCAAACTCTGGCCCGCGGGCCAAATTTGGCCCGCGATATAATTATATCGCAAGATCATTTTAAAAGTGTATTAGAGGTGGCCCGCCCTGCAGCGAGAGCCGATGCTGTTTTTTGGTAATGTCACCCCCACCATCCTCCCCCTTCATTGCACATCCTTCCCCATTGTAACACGAGAAATTGTAACACGAGAAGTCTGTCGATGTCATCAGCCGGCAAGCCGGTTGTAAGGCTCCCCGCACAACCAGTCACTTCTCCCACCTGTCGAGCGGTGCGGCGGATTGGCGAGCACCTGTGATTTCCTGTCGGCGTGACGGGTATGGCAGGCTGCGCATGGCCCTCGGGCAGCGCGAGCCCCGCGCGACTGGCACCAGACGGCCCTTCCACAGCGCGAGCACACTTCTCCCGGTCGCCATGGCCTTCAGCGCTTGCACCCGCGCGGACCCCAGGGACGGCTGGCTCGGCCCTGCACATGAAGAGAGAGATGGTGGCTGTTCGCAAAGGCTGATCGGCAGCACGCTGGGCCTGAGTGGGTGGGTAAGCAGGGGTGGGCAGAGGGTATAGGTGAGGAGTAATGGGCAGGGGAAGTTATGGTGGTGCGAGGGGCAGTTAGAGGGAGGGATAAGTAGAAGGAGGGGTGTATAGGGAAGAGGTAAAAGGGGAGGGGCAGGGCGAGTAGGGGAGGGGTGATTAGAGGGTGAGAGACGGGTAGAGGGAGGAACAGGTTGAGGGGAGAGGCAGTAGAGGGGCATGTATAGGATGGGGTGGGTAGAGGCGGAGCGAGTGGAGTGAGGCGTGAGTAGAGGTTGGGTAAAGGACTGGTCAGGTAGAGGGATGGTGGGTCGAGGGTGAATAGAGGCCTAGAGCCTGAGGAGTGAGCAGGAAATGCTGAGTCCTGATGCAGGCCAAAATGGACACAGCCTGTGAATGCTGACTACATCTCCACAGGGACCAAATATGTTTCCCTCAGGTCAAGCAAAGGGTGAACTTGAGCTACCTACTCCTGACCTGTAACATTATCCTCCTAAAGTTATATCCTAAAGTTTAACATTACATATGTTGAAAGAAGAGAAAACATGCAGATATTGTTGAAAATTTTCAATAAATATTTAGTTCGGCCCTCGACTTAGTCCAAGTTTTTAATTTTGGCCCTCCGTGAATTTGAGTTTGACACCCCTGATATAGATGGTAAATGGAAGGGTTCTGAGGAGGGGCCTGGGAATAAAGATACTTAATTCCCTGAACGGTGGTGTCACAGGTTTGTAAATTGTGCTTCTGTAAAATGTTGTCAAGTTGGGGACTGGTAGCCTTGCCTCCCTCTATCTCCTTAGGAAGTGTAAGTGCTGCTGTGGCTTCCTCTGTTATGAGGAGGTGTTATGTGTTCCTTTTTATATACACCAAGGAACTTTCTGCTCTCCACTTTCCCCATGACTGAACCAATGGTGCGTTGACCTTCTTTAGAGACCTTTTGGCACCTTTGCCTTCATAAATCAAAGTAATGAGTATAGGAGTTGGGATGTCATGGTAAAGTTGTCTAAGACATTGGAGAAGCCAAATTTGGAGTATTGTGTGCAGTTTTGGTCACCTATCTACAGGAAAGATATCAATAAGATTTAAAGAGTGCAGAGAGGATTTACTCGGATACTGCCTGGATTTCAGGAACTGAGTTATAGGAAAAGATTAAACAGGTTAGGACTTTATTCCCTGGAACATAGAAGAATGATGGGAGGTAGAGGGTATTTAAAATTACAAGGGAGATAGACATAGTAAATATAGATAAACTTTTTCTATTGGGAGTAGGTGAGATACAATTCAGAGGACATGGATTAAGAGTGAAAGGGGAAAGGTTTAAGGGTAATGTAAGGGGGAACTTCTTCACATAGAGAGTGGTGGGAGTGTGGAATGAGCTGCCAGCTGAGGTGGGGTCAATTTTAACACTTAGTAATAATTTGGACAGGTACACGGATGGGAGGGGAATGGAGGGTATTGAGGGATGTTCACTGGGTGCAGATCAGTGGGACTAGACCAGGGATCCCAAACTTTTTATACCACTTTATGGAATATTTGATCCCACATAGACCCCCCCACCCCAGGCATGTACAAAATAAATAAATAAATAGATAGATAAGTAGATGTGCAGTTTCCATATGTATTAGTGAGGGAAACTGCATCCCAGCAACAACCCAAACTTTGTTAAAACACCCCAATCTTCAAATAACAAATCTGTAAATTAACCAAGCAAGTGATTACAATAACAGCAAAAATAAAACCTTTGCTTCTGGCCGGGAAGATACCAAAAGGAGCTGGGTCAAAGTCTTCAGCATCAGCGATGGTGACTCCATTCTCAATAGGAGGTGCGGTGGCATCACATTGAAGAAGTCACCTCGGGCTCCCAGGCAGGAGCGGGGACCTTGGGTTGCCGGCAGGAGCGGGGACGTCAAGCTCCAGGCAGGAGTGGGAAATTCGGGCTCTACAGTTCTTTTGACCTCAAAAGTTCAATCAACCCCCATTGACCACTACACTAGACAGAAAAATAGTTTGGCACAGATTAGAAGGGGTGAACGGCCTGTTTCTATGCTGTAATTTTCAATGGTTCGTTGGTTTGTCCTCAGTGAATGAATTTCCCATGTAGTGCATTCCCTCACACCACAACCAAAGCCTCTGTTTGTATGAAGTGCATCTACCAGAGAGGCTTCCAAGAATGTGATATAGAATGTAACGCACATCTTGCATAACATCATTCAACGATTGAGGTAAGTAATACAGGTACATTTAAAGGAATGCTTGATAGGAACATGAAGGAAGAAAGGACTGAAGAACATGGTGAAAGTATGTAATGGTGGACGAGGATGGTCTCGAACACAGTTCAAGTTTGAGTTTATTATCGTCTTTCAGGCAAGAAATCCAGAGGTAAGGATGGCACAGTTAGCACAGTGGTTAGGCACTGCACTCCACCTAAAAGCTCCTTTGCGCAGGCCCAAGGACAGGTCCACGTCCTCCCCCTCCACGTCCTCCCCCTCCACGTCCTCCCCCTCCACGTCCTCCCCCTCCACGTCCTCACCCTCCACGTCCTCCCCCTCCATGCCCTCCCCCTCCACGCCCTCCCCCTCCACGTCCTCCCCCTCAAAAGATGCTCACAAACTCAAGCTAGCATGCTGGAACATCAGAACCATGCTAGACAAGGCTGACCGACCTAAACGTCGGTCTGCCCTCATTGCACATGAACTCCTCAGGTCAACACTATTACAGAAACAGGGTTTGAATCCGGTGCTGTCTTTAGGGAGTTTGTATGTTCTCTCCATGTCTGAGTGGGTTTCCTTGGCGTGATCTGGTTTCCTCCCGCTCTCCATGTATGGGGTTAATAGGTCTGGTGTATTTGGGCGGCATGGACTCGCGGGCTAGAAGGGCCTGTTACCATGCTGTAACTCTAAATCAGTGGTTTTCAATCTTTTTCTTTCCATTCACATACCACTTTAAATAATCCCTATGCCATCGGTGCTCTGTGATTAGTAAGGAATTGCTTAAGGTGGTACGTGGGTGGAAAGAAAAAGTTTGAAAACCACTGTTTTAATCATACCTAATTGACTCATTATGTGCATGGTTTCATAACTCTAAAGGAAATGGGCCAATGACAATTTTTCTCAAGCAAAATATTTCAGCAACAATTGGGTCTAGAGCAGTGGTTCTCAACCTTCCCTTCCCACTCACATCCCACTTTAAGCAATCCCTTACTAATCTCAGAGCACCAATGGCATAGGGATTACTTAAAATGGGATGAGTGGAAAGAAAAAGGTCGAGAACCACTGATCTAAATTATTTTTAAAAATTAAAAAGAATCAAAAATGAAGAATAGGCATGTTATTAGAAAATGTTTGACATGGATCATTCTGCACTATTAAGCTGTGGGAGGTAAAATAAGCCCATATGGGTGACCAAAGTGTATATTTCAAGGCTGCATTATTCTGACATAGAATTTAGGATACAATAACCAAATTGAGATCGAATACCAAATAGAAATGAGAGTAAAGTAGTGACAATGGTCAATCAGTCCAAAGCATAGCACTGGGGAAAGGGAACTGATAGGTAGAAAGGTTATTCTCAACATATCTAACCTTAAACAGCATAAACTGAGAGTATTATATGTATTTCCCATTGTTACAACATTGAAAGGAAATAGGGACATTGCAGTAGATCTAAAAATTAGTGAAAAGGAAGATACAGGATATGTGAGGATATACTGAGCAGGAAAGAGTGAATAAGCTTGAAAAATATGACCATAATCAAAATTGTTTAGCTCTATGAAAGATTTTGATAAGTTAGGCACAAAAGGAGGGTCTAATCTTGAGACAACGATCAAAGCTTAGAGTCTTCCATGTCAGATGGCCACAAAGAAATCAAATATTAAAGTTGGCCAGGAGCACTGAGATGTGAACTTGTGCCATGTGTTCAGTTAAATGGAAGATTAATGAGAGAAATATCAGTAATGGGGGGGAGAAAGGATGAGTGGTGAATCTGGGAAGCTCTTTGTGTGCAGCTACAATGACCCAGGCTCTGACTGTAGGTGAATGCAGGTTAGCCATAAGGATTTCCCCTTGGTGCTCTATTTACATTCACAATCCCAAAGATGTGCTGGTTAGTAAGTTAAATGACTACTGTGATTTCCCCTTCATATAGGTAGGTGGTCAGGATCTCAGGGAGTCGATAGTCATGTGAGATGGAACAAGTTGCAAGGATTATTAGTTGCAAGGGTTATGGGATTGCTTGACAGTTGACACAGCCTTGATATACCAAATAGCCTCTTTTCATATCTGAAGAGATATATTGGAACCTCATGACAGATTGGGCTGAATGGCCTGTCCTCTACACTCCAATAGATTATTGGCAGTCATGCTTATATGTTTTTGAAAATCTTGAGGGTCTGACAGGAGGTACTTAAATGCATTTATTTTTAAACCTTTACACCTCAATTCAAACTTTTTAAAAAACACAAATTGATGTAAAAAATTCAAAGCAATATTGCCACTACTTGTCACTTTAGTTTGAAGAACTAAATCAAAAACGTTGTACGCATAAATTAATGCTGGACAATTCCACATTAATTGTTACTTTAATTTACTCATTGCAGTCTGCTTCAAAATGCCATTGTTTAAAGCACCCATTCTCAATGGAGGGGGTCATACACCTTCCCCTAGGGATATTAGTATATTTAAGTGGGGGGCAGGAATTGAAATCATAAAATATTTTTTATGTTTTTATGTTGTCAGTAGGGGAGAAGTTTGGAAGAAACCAACTAAACGACTGCTTCACAGGGAAGGGGGCCCATAAACTTTAAGCAGAGTCTAAAGAGAGCCATAGCCAAATAAAAGGTTGAGAATGGCTGGTTTAATTGTGGTGGTCACCACTGGCCTACTGCAGGGGGCAACCTCTGTACCTGCAGGAGTGTAAGGGGAAGGACAACACCTGGGCGGCTGTCAATCAGTTGGCTTGAATGGATCAAGCCCCACCCGGTCGGGTGTCAATCACCCTCCGGGATATAAACCTGCGCCGGCCTCCCGAGGCCTCACACTGAGTTGGTGCAGCCACAGCCAGCCTGGCTCTGTGGAAGTCTTTGTGGATTAAAGCCTGTTGTTCAGTCTTTATCTTGTGTGTGTCTGATTCTGTCTAACAGCACACCACAATTTAATCCACAAAATTTTCCCATGGCTGCCATGAATATGGTCTTTGCAAGATACCTCCTCAACACCCGAGCCCAGCAACCCAGGGAGATGGCTGAGTCTTACCTGGGACACTTGCGAGAGTTGGCCCGACCGTGTCTGGCTAAAACTGGGGTAGGTGTAGAGGAAATCGAGGGGCTGATCTGGGACGCCTTCGTCCGATGACTACGCTCGAGGGCCATCCGGCAGAAGCTGCTGGAAGACAACATCTATATCCTAACCAGGACCGTGGAAGTGGTCCAAACCCTGGAAGCAGCAGCCCTGCACGTCGGTCTTCGATTCTGGATTCCCCGCAGGCTCCCTCATGGCCCTCTCACACTGCAGCTGCAGCCCCAGGCCGAGCTGGGAAGGAGAACATCACTGCGGTAGGTGCCCAGCGCCCCTGTAAATACTGTGGGTCCTGGTGTGAGTCAGGTCGATGATCACACCAAAATTGCCCAGCTAGGAACCAGTATTGTTCCCGATGCAGCAAGAAAGGCCACTTTGCAAAAGTGTACCTCTCTAAACCTGCTGGCAGCTCAGCGGCCCTCTTTGACCTCCCTACCTCCCCCATGGATCCCCCCCATGTGCGTATGCCAGACGGTGCCATTGTCCCCGCGATGACTTCCATCTTCCCTGACTTTGACCGCACAACATCCGGCCCCCCCAACAACCATCGCAGCATGTGCCCCGAGCATCTGCACCAGCCCTCTCCCTCGCCACTCGCTGAGAACTACAGTGATGTCATTTCTGGCTCATAGTGTGACGTCACTTCCGGCTGACGGAACAAGGTCACTGCCACCGGCCATGATGACGTCATTTTCACTGCCGCAGCTGATTAGGCTGGGGAAGGAGGCCAGCCACACAGTGGCTCCCCATGTGTTGCCGCCATTTGGGCCAGGCAGTGCACAACATGGAAGGGCCCCAAAAACATTGAGAACGATGTGGTAAACATGGGCAATGACTAAGCTGACCTACCGACGCATCCCACGCCTCTGGGTGCCATCAGCTGACACATTCTGCACCCAACAACCATCAGCAACTTGGTCAACACAGGCGATGACCAGCTGCCCTACCGACGCTCCCCACACCTCTGGATAGCGATGACTCCGACTCCGAGATGGTCCTGGCCGCCACAACACTGACCAGGGACATTCCCCACAATCTCAGGCACTCGATGCTGGATTTGTGAGTCAATTGGCAGGAAACAAAGTGCCTGTTGGACAGTGGCAGCAACAAGAGCTTCATTCACCCGAACGTGGCCCACTCCCTAAGGTTAAAAGACCACCCCACCACTTGCTTGATCGTCCTTGTCACTAAGGATAAGAATGTTGGAACCCTCAGGTGCTGTTCGGTCGATATAATGATGGGAGGGGAGACTTACACAGAATTCAGGCTCCTGGTCATGCCCAAACTCTGCACACCACTCCTCCTGGGCCTGGATTTTCAGTGCCACCTGCAGAATGTCACCCTTGCCTTCGGGGGACCCCAACCTCCACTAACATTGCACAGCACGCCAACCTACCAGCCCCCGCCAACCTGTGGCCTCTCCACACTATGCATCACCCCACCGGCGCTCTTCCCACATCTTGCGCTAGGCTGCAAACCGATCACCGCCAGAAGTAGGCGCTATTGCGCTGCAGACAGGGACTTAATCAAGGCAGAGGTCCGGCGACTCCTGGTGGAAGGCGTTATAGAGAGCTCAGTAACAGCACTTGGAGAGCCCAAGTTCTGGTGGTCAAAGGGGAAAGTAAGCCGAGGATGGTTGTGGATTACAGCCAGACCATTAATCGGTACACCCTGCTAAGTGCCTACCCCCTGACAAGGATCATCGACATGGTCAATGAGATTGCTCACTACCAGGTTTTCTCCTTGATTGACCTGAAGTCGGTGTATCACCAAATCCCTATCCACCCGAACGACAAGCCTTACATCACCTTTGAGACGGATGGGCGCCTGTACCAGTTCTGCTGGGTTCCTTTTGGGGTCACAAACAAAGTCTCCGTCTTCCAGCAGGAAATGGATCACATGGTAGACTGGCACAAGCTGAAGGCAACATTCCCATATCTGGATAACATCACTATCTGTGGCCAATGCTAACCTGGAAAAATTCCTCCAGACAGCTTAACCTCACTTACAACAAGTGTGTGTTCAGCACCACCCACCTCGGCACCACCCACCTCGCCATCCTGGGGTACATCGTGGCCCATGGAGTCATCGGCCCAGATCTGGATAGGATGCACCCATTAATGGAGTTACCCCTCCCCCCCCATGCAAAATGCCCTCCGCAGGTGCCTGGGCCTGATCTCTTATTACTCGCAGTGGATCCCTCACTTCTCGGACAAGGTCCGCCCACTAGCCCAAGCCATATCTTTTCCTCTCCCTTCTGAGGCGCAGGCAGACTGCACCCGCATCAAGCAAGACATCGTGGATGCTGCGATGCAGGCTGTGGATGAGGACTCCCCATTCCAGGTGGAGAGCGATACCTCCGAAGTGGCCCTCACAGCTACCCTCAACCAAGGGGGGCATCCCGTTGCCTTCTTCTCCAGGCCCCTCCACAGTTCTGAGCAAGGGCACCCTGCCATTGAAAAGAAGGCCCAGGAGATTGTGGAAGTGGTCCGCCATTGGCGCCACTGCCTGACCGGCAGGAAATTCACGCTCCTCACAAACCAGTGGGCCATGGCATTCTTGTTTAACACTACCCACAGGAGCAAGATAAAGAACGATAAGATACTGCACTGGAGAGTCGAGCTGGAAACCTACAGCTACGACATCCGGTACCGCCCCGGGAAGTTTAATGACTCCCCTGATGCCCTCTCTCGCACCTGCGCATCTATGCATGATGACAGATTGCAGGCATTGCATGAGTCCCTCTGTCATCCAGGCATCACCCGTTATATCATTTCATTAAGTCCCGAAATCTGCCGTCCACCATCAGGGACGTCAAGGCCTTTCAGGTCTGTGCGAAGTGTAAACCCCATTTCTTCCCCCCCACCACCCAGGCCCACATTATAAAGGCTACTCAGCCTTTCGAGCATCTCAGAGTGGAATTCAAATGGCCCCTGCCTTCCATGAACCGAAACATCTACTTCCTCACAGTAGTGGATGAGTACTCACGCTTGTCCAGACACCTCCATGACCACCGTCATCAGGGCTTTGGGGCAGCTTTTCACCATGTTTAGCTACTCCACTTTCATCCACAGCGACCGGGGGTCTAGTTTCATGAGCGACGAGCTGCGCCAGTACCTGACGGCGAGTGGTATCGTGACCAGTTGCACGACAAGCTACAACCCAAGAGGCAACGGGCAAGTGGAACGCGAGAATGGGGTGGTCTGGAAGGCAATCCTCCTGGCTCTCAGGACAAAAGGGTAGGCCATTGAGTTCTGGCAGGACGCCTGCCCAAGGCCCTCCAAGCCATTTGATCACTGTTGTGCACGGCTACCAACGAGACCCCTCACAAACATCTGTTCTCATTCTCCAGGATGTCGGCGACTGGAATGTCACTCCCAGCATAACCCACATCCCCGGGAATGGTGCTTCTGCATAAGCACTTATGGACACACAAGGCTGAAGCCCTTGTAAGACCATTCCAAAAGGAGCAGGTCTTCCTCCTACATGCAAACCACAACTATGTCTACATTAGGTTCAGCAGTGGCAGGGAGGACCCCATCTCAACCAGGGACCTGGCACCTGCAGGAGCACCCACCACACCACGCGACCCTCCAACCCAGGACAACACTGACCAGACATACATCCCCGTCCCTAGGCAGCTATGGGGCACGCAGGGCCTCCTTGACCACCAGGGGCCTGCTTCAGCCTCAGGAGACGAACTCGCCCCCCCCACCCATCCAATACAACCCGCAAACGTTGACCCCTGCCCCCCCGGCCACCCCTCCATGCGGCACCACACCAGCCACACACACCCCTGCCGCCAGCCCCCCAACTTCCCCTCTGACCAGGTACCAGGAGCCAGTCCTACCACAGTCACAGAGACCCCGGCGGCCGCCGAATGGTCTCAACCTGTAAATATTGTATGTACATAGTGGGTGTGATTCCTTGTTACTGCCCCTCCCCCCAATTCCGGGACAATTTTAAAGAAGGGGGTGAATGTGGTGGTACACCACCAGCCTACTGCAGGGGGAAATCTCTGTACCTGCAGGAGTGCAAGGGGACAGGACAACACCTGGCCGGCTGCCAATCTGTTGGCCTGAATGGATCAAGCCCCACCCGGTCAGGTGTCAATCACCCTCTGGGATATAAGCCTGCGCCGGCCTCCCGAGGCCTCACACTGAGTTGGTGCAGCCACAGCCAGCCTGGCTCTGTGGAAGTCTTTGTGGATTAAATCCTGTTGTTCAGTCTTTACCTTGTATGTGTCTGATTCTGTCTAACAGCACACCACAACAATGCAAAGATTTGCATGCTCTAAAAACATAATTAATTGGCAACTCTAACCGAACATAAAAGGTCTACAGGAGATAGTCCAATTACTTCTGAACAATTCTACATTTTACTTGGAGACCTGGCATTAATATTGGGAATTGTGACTATTTTGGGATGGGATCACTTTTCATGGGTGAAGATATAATTTTAGATTGAGTAACCTCCAACCCAAACATCAGAACTATGTGCGCCTTTTAGCAATTACTGGAATCCAACAAACTGGAATTCAAACCACAATTCCCAGGTTATCCCCAAAGCCGACTGAAATTTCTTCAGAGGATTGTGATGACTTTCCACTTTGTTAAACTATTTCAATAGTTATCTTTGACATAATGGCAAACATCCCCATACACGAATTATCACTATTGCTTAGAAATTGGATGACAGCCTTCGGGGCACTAAATATGTGCTGCATTCAGCACAAATGTCAGATCATATACCCTGAAAAAAGATCATAAAGCAGGCCAAAAATACTTGTTAAAAATCCAGCAAAATGGTATTACACCAGATTCTTATGCCGTAATATTCTCAGAATATTCTCAGAAGGACCAAAATGTTGCTCGTACTCATTCTCAGTGATGTTCACAAAGTAGCTGAATCTAAAAGAAGCCAGGGAGAAGGGGAAGATTTAAAAGAATCCTGAGAAGCCCCTCTTAACATCGAGAGTGTTGGGGTGATGGGTACATGGAACAAGCTGTTCGATGAAGTACTAGAAACAGAATTATTATATCCAAAAGTGATTTAGAAAAGTATATTATGACTTCTTACTTGTTAGTCACTGCTCCTTCCCCTGCCACATCCTCCCTCCTCTTCTACTTCCCCTTCCCCCCCCATCCTTTTATTCAGGCACCTGCCAATTTTTGGTTATACCTTGACGAAGGGCCCAGCCCTGAAATGCCTGCTACCCTTTGCTTCCTATAGATGCTGCTGGACCTGCTGAGTTTCTTCAGCACACTTGTGTATGAGACAAGTACATAGAAAGGTTTAGAGGGATATGGGTGGAGTGCAGGCAAACGGGAATAAATTGGTCGACATGGATGAATTGTTTGTGGCATTTTTGCAGAGTTTCTGTGCTGCCATTCATGGTTATCATGACCCAGTTAAATACTCCTTCTATACTGGCCCAGTGCAGCGGCAATGGAGCTTGCACTCCGGGCAGCGAGTTCAACCAAAGGCTAGCAGCCCATGCAGCAGCACTGGTCCCAACAAGCAAATCGGCAGGTGAACAGCAAAGGCAGCTTAAAGGCCAGCAACTCCAAAATGGTGCTGGCCTTGCTGCGCAGCCAACAGACACAGTCAGCATGTGGGGAAGAAGGGCATTGTTATGCAGAAAAGTGCCCGTGTGCAGGAAACCCACTTTTGTTATGCATATTGTGACGTCAGCCAAGGGGGGCCACCGCAGGAACAGTGCAAGTATAAAAGTTGGGCCTGAGCCCCCAAAAACTCGGAGCTTAACGTGACTACACTACGTGTGTGTGTGTCTTCTTTTGAGTAAGGGACGGTTACACTTCTTCACTTTGAACAGTCGTTGGGCAGACATTCCCAGGAGTCAAAGGATATTGCAATTTTTCATGAAGATTTTGAGCAAATCCTTGAATATTTTCTTATGTCGTCATGGTAATCTCTTCTTCGACGGAATTCAGAATAGAAAGTTTGTTTTGAGAGTTTGGTGTTGGACTAATGAAGGAAGCAGATGACTATAATGAAGGCTTTAAAGCTGAGGATATTGGCCTGAGCAACAACAGTAACAAGGTTAGGTGAGGCAAGTAAGAGACAACATGGGTTAAGGATGAAAGGTGAGATGTTTAGGGGGAACACGACAGGGAACATCTTCACACAGAGAGTGGTTAGAATATAAATTTAAATTTTCATCTTTTTAATTGAATTTTAATTTTAAAAAAATTTAAATTTAGGCATACAGCACGATAACAGGCCATTTCAGCCCACAAGTCCATGCCACCCAATTTACACCAAATGAACCTCCAACCCACCCCAGAATGTTTCAAATGATGGGAGGAAACCGGAGCCCCCAAGGGAAAACCCAGGCAGACACAGGGAGAATGTACAAACTCCTTACACGCAGCATGGGATTCGAGCCCCACTCCTGAATGCTGGCACTATAAAGGCATGGCCCTAATGACTACACCAACCATGCCACCTTATGGAATGAGCTGCCAGCTTAACCAGTGAATACAGGTTCGATTTTGACATTTAAGAAAAATTTGGATATGTACATGGATGGGAGAGGTATGGAAGTCTATGCTTCAGAGGCAGTTCACTGGGACTAGGCAGAATAATAGTTTGGTACAGACTTGCTGAGGGAAAGGCCTTGTTTCTGTCCTGTAATATTCTATAGTTCTAAGTGCTTTCAGAGAATTTGAAGGACTTTGTGGAGATAATGCTGGAAGTATCTTTCTAGAGCCTTGAAGTGTCTGCTGAGGTCTTCATCTTTAAATACTCTTTTCCCCAGTCCTCCGCCATCAGTGGCCAAAGGGCAGATTACTCTCATGGCATGGAAACCATGTTCCAAACCAACAGGTCTAAAACAGGATACAATATAATGGATTTGAAGGATTTTGCAGATGAAACATGTCCAATCTTGGTGAAGACCAGTGTCAAATAAAATCATATCATTAACTCAACATTTATTTAATCTTTCTTGCCATAATGTTTCACCTCACATATATGAGAACTCCCTTTGGGGCTAGATCTAATCTCCATTCGACCTCTGACAACGACAGTCCATAATTAAGATCACCCAAACATCAGTTGTTGAGTACTGTATGCAAACACCACTGGCATTTACATATACAGGTCTGAGCTCTGAACCACCATCAGTTTGTTCATTTAAGCACATAAGAGCATTGGCCTCAACTTAAATATCAGCAAGACGTAGGAAAAATGGGAATTCATGGAGACTCCTTAGACCACCTTTTATCCCTCAAGAGCCATGTTTCATCGCAGATGTGTATGTGAGAATGTCATGCATATACTGTATACGTGACATAAGCATTACTTGTTAGTATTCTGCAACAACAAACAGTTCTGTGTCCTGAAGAACTCTATGACACATTGTTGTAGTTGGAGAACCAGATTGGTTCACAGTCTAGATCCAAATATGTCGAAGTGTTGGAAACGATAATGGCAAGAAACCATCAAAATGACCAACTAGGAATAAGGCACATTTGGAGGCAAGGCATTCAATGAGGAATATTTGAGGTAGCTTTGGTTATCTTGGTGGAAGACGGCTGACAGCAAAGGTAGTAGAATCAGTTTGGAATGGTTGGCAACATAGGAAAGTGTTTGCACAGGTGTTAAGGATAACATCGTACCTATTCACAGTGTTGAGTTGAATTTCACTTCAAGTAGATCGAAAGATCACAAGACACATGAAGGGAACTGCTCTTGACATGAGGGTAGACATTACAAAGAGATTGAGTATATAAAATCACAACACACACACACATATATATATATATATCTATATATAGATATATATATCTATATATAAATATAGATATATATACACACATATACTGTAAATATTCATGTATGATGCATTTTGTGTATAATGTGACTCCCATTTTTGAGGGAAAAAAAGGGAAAATGTTTTACCCCTGTGTATAATATGACCCCCCTTTTTTATTGGCCCAAAATCATCATGGAAGTGCCACTTTGACAGGTTGTTTCAAATGGCGGCCGCCATTACCGCACTGCATTGTGGGAGAAAAGTGGTGTTGTGCTGAATGAAATTACAAAAACATCATAGCAAACATAATCAATTTAGTGTTCAAAATATATGTGTAAATAAAAACAAAAACATTATTTATTTAAAATCCTTCAAAAATTAGATATCATCATCATCGTCAACAGATTCATCAAAAAGTGCTTCCCATTCTTCTCTGTTGATCTTCTCATCTGTGACCCAGCCTGTTGTGTCTGTTATTTCATCTTCAGATTCCTGTTCCTAGTCTGAAGTAGTGGTGGTACTTGCATTGTCCCATAAAACATCATCTTCAGTCCCATCCATTTTGTTGCTGAACCCTGTCTTTAAAAAACTCAAGGAGACCATATTGCTTGGAAGTGAATCCCAGGCCTGCTTCATCCAGGAAACAACAGTGGATAGGCCTGGTTTCTTGAGATTTCCCCCTGCTGTTTTCTCCACTTGTTCTGAGGCCATCCAAGAAATCCAGTTTTTTCTAACATGGTCCTTAAATGGCTTATTAAGCACAACATCAAGGGGTTTCAGTACACTTGTCAAGCCACCAGGAATAATAGCTTGGTGTGTCTTGAATCGCTTGATTCTGTCAGATGGGCTTGAATCTGGTCCCACACTAACATTGATGGTTTCTTTAAAAGAAATCCAGGTCTTCTATTCCACACCTTCTCCAACCACAGTTTGACAACCTCTTCACCCATCCACCCTTTGGGATGGCAGTGTACAAGAACACCTGGTGGGAACTTATCTCCTTTTGGAATGGTCTTACACTTAAAGATCACCATTGGCTGTAACTTGGACCCCTCAGCTAAACAGCACAAAACTACGGTGAAATGGGTCCTTTCATGGCCTGTCGTCCTTATGTAAACCGTCTTACTACCCACTTTGTCAATAGTTCTGTTATCAGGCATATCAAAACACAAGGGAATTTTATCCATATTGCCGATATTATTCATATCAAAGTCATGCTCTGTTCTTAACTTAATCACAAATTCGTGAAACCTAATTATCTTGACATTTAAGTCGCTGGGAAGCTTCTGAGATATCTTGGTTCTCTGTCATGTGGTCAGGGAGTGCCTCTTCATAAACCTCTGACATCATCCATTTGACACCTTGAATGTGCCACTCATTCCATATTTGCGATCTTTCTGCAGTTTTCTAACTTGAAGCTGGATATGGAAACAGGTGACAATGTAGCCATCCTTTCTCCAACTTTCTACCCAATCATCCAGTGCCTTCTCCAGATCTGAATACAGAGCCTGTTTTCCCCTATGAGCACATTTGGTCATGGGCAACTCGGCTCTCTCTGATTTCTGCTTCCTCCAAAACCTGACGTTACTCTCAGCAATGCCGAATTTTCTGGAGGCTAACGATGACTTTTTTAAAAAATCTTGGTTTCATGTGACCATGTACCACCAACGTAAACAATACCACGTGGTACGTCAGTCAATGTAGGCAACTGCTGATAATCTTACGGATCGTTAAACCTGGCAGAAAAAAAATGTTAAAATAATAACCTTGTGTATAATGCAACCACCTACTTTGAGCTTGAATTTCGGTACAAATTTTTTCGCATTATACACGCATATTTATGGGTATATCTGGGCCATAGTGCACACACAGAGATACAAAGTACACCCCACACACAAACAAAGCTCAAAAAGTTCATATTTCAAATTTATTGTCAGATTACATACATGACATCACATAGAACCTTGAGAGTACTA
Source organism: Narcine bancroftii (assembly GCF_036971445.1). Lineage (NCBI taxonomy): Eukaryota > Metazoa > Chordata > Chondrichthyes > Torpediniformes > Narcinidae > Narcine > Narcine bancroftii. The sequence goes on from NC_091477.1 coordinate 54,122,495, forward strand.
CATATACAGGTATACAGAGGATCCAAAATAAATATACCATATATACCATGTATAATGTCACCCCAAAACTAAGGGCAGACTTACATGCCAAGTATAAAATCCAAGCCTTATCAGTAAAGTCTCAACGCTACCCTTCGGGGTCCATCCACCCAGCACCACTGCTATCAGCTCTCTACAAGCCGTAAATGGCCTGTTGAAGTGGTTTACTGTAAAATATGATAATAAAATTTAAACCCCGACAGGGTAATTTGCTTTTAAAATATTGTGAATTAGTATATAAAATGTGCCTAGCAGCAGCACTCCACTGGTAAGTGACAAACGAGGTAATCTTAAACAGCAAATATAGATCAAAACCCACATTTTAGGTGAAAATTCATGGAGCTGCCTTATGCATGAGTTGTCTTACACACTGGCATATATAGTATATGAAAATAATTTATGGGTTTCTAGAATTATTCAACCTTCTCACTGACTGCGAGAAGCTGCTTCCAAGCCTGGCCATTCAGGCTTTTATGCTCCTGTACCTTTTACTACAAAGGTATTGTTTTCAAGATACTGTGAGCTGAATGGTAAGGGTTCTCAATGATTCTCTATGTCCTCTTGAAGCACCACTCCCTATAGATGTCATCAATAGAAGGGAGACCCCAATGAACCTCTCAGCAGTTTTATTCATCCCCTGCGCTGATCACTGATCTGATGCTTTGCAGCTACCACATAGCCAGTCAGGATGCTCTATGGTGCTCCTATAGAACATTGTTCAGGTGGTGACTGGTAACCTGCTCTCCTCAACCTCCCAAGGAAGTGTAGGCACTACTGTGCCTTCCTGACTAATGAGGAGGTGCTGTGTGTCCAGCATAGGTCGTCCTTTAAACGAATGCCAAGGAACTTGGTGCTTCCCACTGTCTTCATAACAGAACCATTTATATGCAGTGGGGAAGTGGTCCTTCATCCTCCTAAACTTCACAATCGTCTTCTTTGCTTCTGGAGGGTCATCTGACCCATCAGGTTGAAAGTTATTTTCCCATGTCAATCAAGATTAGCCCCTCCCACAGGTGAGGGTGCACCTTATAATGGGCTCTCTTGAACACCTTGCCTCATTTGGGCAAGTCCGAACTGGCCCCTCCAGCCAGCTGCAGCATAAAGTCCACCACCTGGATCAACTCTATTTTTCCCTTGGGAATGAACCTGACCTCCACTCCAGATTGCGAGCTCTGCATATAAATGACTCCGTCGTGAAGACCGAGGGGAACACCATGTTCCTTGGCATCCATTTAAAGGGACCTACGCTGGACCCACAACACCACCTCATTAGTCAGGAAGGCACAGCAGCGCCTACACTTCCTTAGGAGGATGAGGAGAGCAAAGCTACCAGCTGCCACCTGAACAAGGTTCCACAGTTGGAATTCACGTCATTGCTCTTGCACCACTGCACAAAGCTAACTCCTATTGCGTCATCCACAAATGCAAGTTTGTTGGAGTTGAACTTGGCAGCACAGTCATGAGAGGTGAAGGGCCAGGCTGCCTTCAAATTAATTTCCAATATCCATTTTATTCAATATATGAATTATAAAGGTACAAATGATCATTATCTTCTGGTGAAGATGATTCCCTTTATTTTAATGATGTTTTGAGTGTTATTCTAAGTCAACTTTTCTCCCAATTGAAGATGTTTGCACCCTGCAATCAATGTTTCCTCTGTTAATTGTTGGCTCATTGTTTTGAACAATGTTATGTTATCACATTCACTTCATTTGCCTCAATTTCTTTTGAAAGTTATTTCCTTAAACATTACACTTTTTTTAAGTATCTCCCCCAAGATACTTAACTAATGACTCCTATTTTACATAAAAGTTGTAAATGTTCTGCCTTTTCCTTTTAATTAATGACAGTCTGAGAAGTAACGTGTCTGAACACAATTCGATCTCAGCAAATATCTTCAATTACTCACGGGGGAAGTCACCACAGAGATAGCACACCCATATACCCCACACCCATCCAATAGACACACACACACCTGACACCCACACACAGACACCCACATACCCCATAACCACCCACACACACCCACACACACCACACCCACCCAAACACACACACACCCACTCCCACCCAACAGACACACACCCCCGACACATACACACACACATACCCCATACCCACCCACACACACACCCACCCAAAAGACACACACCCCACACCCATCCAACAGACACACACATCCACTCCCACCCAACAGACTCACACACATACCTAGATACCCCACACCCATCCACACACACCCACCCAACAGAAACACACCCCTACACCCATCCAACAGACACACACACATGCCCAACAGACACACACACCCACCCAACACACACTCACACACACCCAACAGATACCCACACACACCCACACCCACCCAACAGATAAACAGCCACCCAACAGACACACACTGACCCATCAGACACACACACTCACACCCACTCAAAACATACACCCACACACACACACACCCCACACACACCCCTACACCCACCCACATTCATATAACCTCACACACACACAACCATACACACACACCCACATCCACACACACGCATACCCCCCCCACACACTCACATACCCCTACACCCATCCACATACACACCCACATACACTTGGATGCCCCTCCACACCCACCCACATACACACTCAAACAAGGTACTCACAATACACTTGCATCAGGCAACAGATACAACTGAACAACTGACAACCAGCACTTGCTATTGATCACGGATGGTTAAATATAATGAAATTTTGCAACAAATGGTACTTGTCACCCTTGATCTGGTGCAGGCACAGCACCTCGATTAGTATGGAAAAGCATTTACAGTGATCGCCACAAAAGAAGCACAATAGTGGTTCTGGGCATGCACCTTGATAAGCCCCAACCCTTTACCTGCATATAACTTGCAAATGACTCTCCAGCATCACCCACAGCTGACAACCTGGAGTGCATCTTGAGTTCATTCTCAGGGGAAAAGGCAGAGTGCTGCTCCGTGTGGTGGGTTTTATACTGCAGCTGGTTGGAGGGGCCAGTTCAGGTATGTCCATATGAGAGAAGGTGTTCAAGGTAGGCAATCGTAAAGTGTGTGGGTGAGCAAACCCTGATTGATATGGGGAAATTACTGTCAGTCTGCCTGGTCAGATGACTCTCCAGAAGTAAGCACGTGGATTTTCCTTTCTTCTGAGCAATTTCATGTCCGACCTTTTGGATAATCCTCCAGATAACTCTTCCCTATCATGCATTTCAACAAACCCATTTGCTTTTATTTTATTAAGTTATTATTTTCACTCATCTCAGTCCTAGTACCCCCATCTTGCAATACTTCCCATCTCTCTTTTAACTCGCCTTGAACATTATCAGTCCTGCTGTAAGTCAGAAGATGGTTGTTGCCCCACTGTCACCTTCCTGGTTTGTGGAGGTCACTACAGTGCTGTAAGAATATGGACCCTTTCCTTCTACTCCAGTTTGAATCTTGCACTGTCCTTTTGCACCTCTTATCATCGATAGAGCCAAATGAACCAAATGAAATCCTGCCACCCTTGGCATTCTGCCTACATTTGAACATTCTCTGCTAAACCACTTTGCGTCAGTGATTTAAGCTACTGACTAGACATTGCAACCTCTCCTGATGAAAAGATGTTGCCCACCTGGAACAGCCATTGAAGTTAGGGTCGTGCCCGAAACTAAACTCCATCTTTGAAGGCTAGAAGAGAGAAACTCAGCAGATCATGCAGCAGCTGGAGAAAACAAAAGGCAGTCATCATTTCGGGCCTGCACCCTTCTTCAGGATAAAAATGTCAGGGACTGAGTGTGGAGAAGCAGGGGGAGGAACACAGGCCAACAGGTGAGTGATAAGAGGTGGATAAAGGTGGAGAGTAGAAGAGAAAGCTGAGGTGTTAGGGAGAGGCAGAGGGCTGAGAAGGGTAGCTCTTTGATAGGAGAAAGGAGTGAGGACCTGGAGGAAGGGATGAGGGAAAGAGAAAGACCAGGCAAGGGGGTTGATAGAAATTGGAGAAGTCAATGATGATGCCATCTGGTTGGCGACAGCACAAAATGGAATTCAAGCCCCCAGCATCTGCAGATGCTCTTGTTTATCTTTTACCCTTCCATGCTTTTGAAAACTCTCAATAATAGATTGAGGGGAAAATGAAATGATAACTAATTTTGGTTTGGAATGTAGCCCAACACAACAATGTCCATGCCTCCTGACTCGGACACACAGATGAATCCATTAATAAGGTTCCTAGGTGGAACGCTGCAGCTTTTTGAAGAACTAGGAGGTGAAATTGCCCTTTTGTGCTGCTGAGAAACAGGACATTTAAATCCTTCACCAGCAGGACAAGTAATAATTACTGGCTATTTGCCGGGGTGTCATTTCTGATTGAATCGTGTCATTTCACAGTCGATGTCAAGTATAAGGCAATCATTGGAGTGCAATTTTAACAGTTTAGTAACTGCTACTGTTCAACATGACCCCTGTTATTGAAAGTGAACCACATTTCAAGTAGCAAATTAAATTTGTGACACAGAAGCCTGCCAGCATTACAATTAGATCTTTGGCTTGGCTTCGCGGACGAAGATTTACGGAGGGGGTAAAAAGTCCACGTCAGCTGTAGGCTCGTTTGTGGCTGACCAGTCCGATGCGGGACAGGCAGACACGATTGCAGCGGTTGCAGGGGAAAATTGGTGGGTTGGGGTTGGGTGTTGGGTTTTTCCTCCTATAGCTTGTTGCTAAATCACTCAGTTCAACAAATGCTAAGCAACTCCGTCATCTTTATATTGTCATAGAGAACGATACTCTATATAGAGGAAATATTTAATTGTGACCTTAAGATAATGCTCATGACCTCTTTGATCAGCACTTCATAATCAGAGGTCTTGATCTCTGGTCCTTGAAGTCAGGCATCTTAGCCCAGCTTATGCATATATTTTCTACTCTGTTTCACTTGTTTGATTTTATTTTTGTCCCTCAAAAACTGGATGCAATTTACTTTTCTATTGTTTTTATATTTTATTTTGAATTTTTCAAGTCATACATGCATTCACATTCAAAATTCATACACAGTATGTGAATAGCTAATGACGGCTTTTAAAACCCAAATCTAATCTACCCTCTCCTCTCCCCCAATAGAAGATAAGAAATCCCCAAAAAGAAATCGATAAAGAACTCAAAAGAAAAATAGAAAGAAATGTATTAGAACTATCATCCAAACTAGAAAAATCTACTTTTCTTGACTTTACCAGAGGGCATCGGTATGAATTTCATAAATACAAAAATGCAAATTAAAATTGCAGCATTATTGAATTATATATCTTATCATCATTATATTAAACATTTAAAAACATAATTTCACAAATATAGGTTCAGTTCCATATTTTTAAATATATATATAGGGTATCTATTTCTTATACCCCACACACACACACACACACACACACACACACACACACACACACACACACACACACACACACACACACACACACACACACACACACACACACACACACACACACACACACACACACATATATTCATCTCAATAACGTAAAGGTTCATCTGTTTCCATTTCTGAACCTATATAAATATAAAATAATGCTTAAAATTCTTTTAAAAACATATTAACCATATCACCAAAGTCCAGTTATTCGAAATCTTACAACACTTCTTCTCCCTAACTTCTTTAATCTAGTAAAATTAACTCTCTTTAAACATACCTAACCCAAAATAAAAGTAAGATGTTTTTCTATTGTTGCCTCGTTGGTGAATGAGTCCTCAAGTGGAACATAAAAAAAATCTCATAATGACAAGTTTGAAAATTAATTGTAATATGGATACAAGTTCAAGTTTATTGTTACATGCACCAAAGGTGCAGTGATAGAATTTGTTGTGTGAGCAGACCAGTTAGACAGTAAGACAGTCATCTCTGTACAGAGATACAGAAAGAGATCAGTTGGTATGAAGCAAAGCCAACATAATTTTACTATTTTAGTCATACATAGACATACACATACACCACAGAAACAGGTCCTTTGGGCCCACAAGTCTGTGTCATCCAATTACACCCAATTGACCTACAACTCCGGTACATGTTCTTGAAGAGTGTGAGGAAAGCCAGAGCACCCGGAGGAAATCCATGGGAGAACGTACAAACTCCTTACAGACAGTGCAGGATTTGAACCTGGGTCCCAATCACTGGCACTGCAACAGCGTTGCGCTAACCGGTATCCCAACTGTGCCACCCTTTTGAAATTTGTTCAGGTGTCTGAAAGAAATGGGAAAGAACCTGCCCTAGAATCTGATGATCTCATACTCGTGAATCTTCTTCCTGGTGGGATGGAAATAAAGAGAGTGTGGCCTGGATTTAAACTGCATAGGTGGATGCTGAAACTCCATGATTCTCTTTGGCAGTGGCATCTGTAAACCTATACAGCATCAAAAGATGGGCATACAAAGAGATCAAAGTAACTTACATGACGACACTGAAGTGTTGGACACACTAAAAAAAAGAAAATGTTATAAGTGAAAATAATGGACAGACTCTGGCAACCCATGCTGCCTGGAACTTCACTGGAACGTTTTGTTTTAGTGGTGAAATCTAATGAGAAAATATTGATATATAGAAGTTTTCTCAGCAATGATTTAAAAAACCATAGAAAGGAATCCTTGTGCAAAATTGTCATCACATCCTCATGGGACCATGTGGACTTTAATTATCAACCGTTTGTTTGGGTGACCAAGGTAAACAGTGACAGCATTGTTCGTATCTTCAATTACAGTCTAATTTCTCACCAGTGGCAGTGCCTTGGTATGGATCCGAGCTCTCTTCATCTACCCATGAACTTTCTGTGAAGTCAGCAGACAGACATAAAATATAAGTATCAACTCTTTACTGCTGGAGCCCCATCCAGATGCATGGTTTTCAGAGGATTTATTTTACTTCTTTACTGATAAGATTGTGTTAGTTTTAGATTAGCATTCCCTTGACCATATATCCATTTGTATAAAAAGATCCAGACCCATGCAATGAATTACAGTTTGAGAACCATTAGTCAAACAGCTCCATAAATACACAGATCCCCAACATTTTGAGAAGCATGGACAATGTACATGATTAGATTAAGTAACATGAGCAGAGAAAAGATTGAAACAAAACTTAAAACCTTCCACTTCCTAAAAACCAGACAGGAATTTTTGCTTTTCCACCTGCCCTACAGAAATGATCTCTCAAAGGAACAGTTAATGCCATATTGATTAAATCCTGAAAGGAATTGTTATCTGGTTAGAGGCTTAACGGGGATAAATAGACATGGGGGTAAGCAGCTGTCACAAGGATTGCAATGGTACCTCAGCAACTAATACTGCAGAAGCTTTGTAGCAAGGAACTGTTTAAAGAAAAATAATATGGTTGGATAGATATCCTGGAGTTTTGTTTTATTGCTTTTGGATCGAGAGTGAAAGTTTGCAGTCTTCCCTTGAGAATGATCATATTAACAAAGGTTCATATGGAAAGTGGTCATTGGAAAAAGGTTCTCTTCTACTCTTTTCCTTGCATTCTGAAAACTTTACTACGGCATTGATTGCTTGCAACTATGCAATGATACAGGAACTGATCAAGCTCATGACCAACAATTAACTTTAAAAATCAGAGAGAAGAAAAGAAAGACAAAAGAAACAAATTGAAGCAGAAAAATATAGCTACATCTATGAAGAGTGAGTAAAAGCAAGGATGGCCTGCTGATATGGCTGCACCTTTATCTTTCATATCTATTTTGTACAGTCTTCTGGCTCTAACTGCGATTTTTAAAGGTTGTTCTTGCGATGTTTCTTTTTATTTTAATAAAGAAACTTGTGCTCTTTAAAAACAACTACTGGTTTATTCAATTAGCTGCAGACTCAAGACAGTGTGGATGCATCCATCTTGAATCCAACCGAAGCTGCAACAAACTAGTCTCCAACTCCCTCTGGTGGTCAAGAGTGTTACTAGCACCCCCTTTCCTTGAACACTTCCGGAGCAGAGGAGATTCCAAAAGGCATCCTCAGATAGGAGTATCAGCCAAACGGTATATCGAATGTTAAGTATTTTGTCCTATCATCATGCAGTTTTATTTGCCCGAAGCCCTGGGATGCATCCAATTTAGTGAAAAACTTTGCACCTCACTTATAATTTCATCTCTGGTTGGAATCTGATCATGTTCCCTCTTTATAATGACATTCAAGTCTTTTGGGTCCATACACACATGCAGGTCACCATTCTTCTTTTTGACACACACCATTGAATTCACCCATTCTGTGGCCTCCTCCCCTCTCTTTATGACCCCTAGTGCCATCATTCAGTCGAGTTCCTGCTTGAACTTTTCTTTTAGTGGTGCTGGAGCCTGCCTTGGGACTGGCTGTGCGTCCTTTTTTAACTATATCTTATAGGTGAATGTAGAACTCCAAAATGCCTTCAAAATGTTGGGAAATTGTTCCAATGTTTCAGAATCAGAATTCATTGTCATGAACAAGTCATGAAATTTGGTGTTTTGTGGCAGCGTCACAGTGCAAACATTCATATTATAACCAGCTTATAACATTAATATGAAAAGGAAGGCAGTATCTTTGGTTCATTGATTATTCAGGAATCTGATGACAATGGGGGAAAAGCTGTCCTTATGCCTTTGAGTGCTCATTTTTAGGTTCCTGTACTTTTTTCCCCAATGGTAGCAGAGTGAAGAGGGCAGGGCCTAGGTGGTGAGGGTCTTTGAGGATAGAGGCTGCTTTTTTAAGACACTGCCTCATGTAGATGCCCTTGATGGAATGGCCTAGTGCCCGTGATGTTGTAGGCCGAGTTAACAACCCTCAGGAGTTTATTCTTGTCCTAAGAGTTGGTGCCTCCATACCAGGCGGTGATTCAACCAGCCAGAATGCTCTCCACAGTACACTTATTGAAGTTTACAGGAGACTTCAGTGACATACCGAATCTCCTCAGACACCTCACAAAGTTAAGTCGCTGGTGAGCCTTTGTGATTGCATCAAAGCAGAGGCTCCAGGACAGATCCTCAGAGATGTTGACACCCAAGAATTTGAGGTTCTTGACCCTATCCACTACTGACACCTCACTGAGGACTGGGTCATGTTCTGTTGACTTCCTACTGAAGTCCACATCATCTCCTTGGTTTTGCAGACATTAAGTGCAAGATTGTTATCATTACACCATTCAAAGAGCTGATCTATCTCCCTCCTATATGCTTCCTCATTGCCATTTGTGATTCTGCTGACAACTATAGTGTCATTGGCAAACATAGAAATTGACCTTTGCCCCCGCGTCCAGCTTAAAAGGAATATTTGCTCCATTTCTATGCAATGACATAGTCCACTTGTCCTGCTTGATTCTGTTCATATTTGGCTGTTCAGTGTCTATTGGTTTAGAATCTTCCTGCACTACCAGGCCTATGAAAAATGTATCACTGAGAGCAGTTTCTTCTATAGTGTGTACAGTGTGCACGTTTTCACTTCTGTTTTGTTTCCCTTTGGGAAAACATTGCTTTGCATAGTGATTCTGCCCTTTGCACTTATTGCAGACTTTTCCATAGTCAGGGCATTGTTTTGGTACAAGTTGAGATCCACATCATTTGAACTTAAATGTCTCTCCATCTTTTTGTAGTTTCCTATATCTCTTTTTTTTAATGTATATAGCCACACACTGTGGCTATGACTATGCCTTTATTTTCACTGGCTTTTGGACTCTCACTGAACTTTTATTACTTGCTACAGAGCTAATTCACTGGTGTGGCATATCTTCACAGCTCCAGCTAAGGTAAGCTCTGTCTCTCGCTGCAACCTCTCTCTCATTTTCTTATCAATAATCTCGAACACAATTTGATCACTGATCATTGAATCTTGCAGTGATCCAAAATTGTATGTTCTTGCTTTTCATTTCAAGTCCATTTAAAAAAAGGTATCAAAGCTCTCTCTCTGCAGCTTTGTGAATGATCAAAACACATACTTCTCGAATGTTTCATTTTTCTTTGGTGAATAATGTTCATCAAACATCTCGATAACCTTTTTGAGCTTGCCCTGATCATCTGCCTCAGTAAAAACAAATGTATTGAAAACCACTAGTGCTTGAGATCTTGCCATGGTAAGTAGCAGTGCAATTTTCCATGCATCAGGTTTGCTATTGAGTCCAATGGCATGCAGATACAGCATAAATCATTATTTAAACAGCTTTACTCATGGTTGACATTTCCAGTCAAATTTAGAGCATCAGGATTCTTTACACTCTCCATATCCCTGCTGATAATGACCAATATACACGCTGCACACTCCTAGTGTTTATTCCACTCCTGGTACCATGCACACTCCTGGTACCATGTGATGTTTATTTTATTGTGATAAAGAAACTTGAGTTCTTATAAAACAACAATACTTTATTAGCTATAGACTCAAGACCATGTGGAGGCATCCATCTTGAATCCAACCAAAGCTGCATAAACTAGTCACTGACTTCCTCTTGTGACTTCCTCTTGTGGCCCTTTTTCACTACAGTTCTTACCTTGCCATGTTTGGACACAAACATTTAATTTGTTTTCAGCCTGCCTTCTCACTTTTCTGCTTTGGAGTCCTTTACATGAAATGTCCACCCAGATGCTGCCTAACCTGGCGAGTGTTTCCAGACTTTTCTGTTATTATTTTGGATTTCCAGCTTCTAAAACTCTGCTCAAATTTAAAGTTATGTTCCCATGATCCCACAAAAGGATGAAAATTTCTTATTTCTAACAATGCCCTTCAGGTGGACATTAAGTCGAGAATCTACCTTACTAGTTTAAGATCATTAGAGAAGAAACACAAATTCTTTCTCTTTTCTAGAAAATGCTCCCACCATTTGACCTCAAAGTCAACTATTTGTTCATCACTATTTCTCACATGTCCCTGAGACAAATCAGTTTTGATGCTTATCTCCTTAAGAACAGTTAAAATGTGTGTGGACCTTTAAAACGTGGCAACACGACAAGATATGTGAGATGTGCAGAGAAGCTGTGGAATATAAAATTGGAATTCTTTCATTTTAGAAAGGACCAAGTAGAACTTCCAAAGCATCAGCTGGAACTTCTACGGGTGACATTCAAATGATGAGAGGCCCGAGAGATTGCAGATGCTGATATCTGCAGCACGTGTCACTTTCATAGCATAGTGGTTAGCACAGCGTTGTTACAGCGCCAGTGATCGGGACCTGGGTACGTATCCCGCACTGTCTGTAAGGAGTTTGTACATTCTCCCCAGGCCTGCGTGGGTTTTCCCTGGGGGCTCCGGACTCCTCCCATCCTTCAAAATATACCAGAAATGTAGGTTAATTTGGTATAATTGAGCAGTACAGGTTGTAGGCCAAAAGAGCCTGTTACTATGCTGTATTTTTAAATAAAGAAAAATTTAAAAAAATGAAAGAGTGCTCTGGTGCATCATTGACTGTTAACATTAGCTGCTTCTTGCCAAGTACTTCTTATTGGCCTGTCAAGATTAATTCCAAATTCATCTGTATTCCTGTCTTCTATTCATTTTTTGCATTCTCCAAAGAATTCAGTGGCGACACTTGTACCTTTGATTAAGAACGTTGTAGGTTAAAATCCATGTGTGCATTATACAGGAACATTGTCACTCTAGAGGTGATACAATGCCAAAGTGCCAGTACTAGATACAGAAATTGCTATGCCACTGTTGAATGTCACTAACAACTTCTTTGTGTGCTTTAAGGTGGCGGTGAAGACCATTTCTCCTCCAAATGACCAGGTGTTGTGTCTTGCAGTGGCTGGTGTGAAGAGAGAGCTAGGCAAGGTCAACCCACGGAAAACTGCTGGACCAAAAAACATTCCCGGCAGAGTGCTCAGGGGATGTGCGGCTCAGCAAGTGGATGTTCTCACTGACATCTTTAGCATCTCTCTGAGAAGAGCCGTGATTCCAACATGCTTGAAAGCTCCCACCATTGTCCCCGTGCTGAAGAAGTCATCTGTGTCCTGCCTCAATGACTACCACCCTGTCATACTCGCATCTCCATCATTGAGTGCTTCGAGTGGCTTGTCAAGGGGCACATCAAGCTCCTGCTGCCCCTGACATTGGACCCCCTGCAGTTCGCAAATAGACCCAACCACTCTTCAGACGATGCCATCGCCACCTCCCTCCATCTAGCCCTCACCCACCTAGAAAATAAGAACTTGTATGTTTGAATGTTGTTTATTGACTTCAGTTCGACATTCAACACCATCATACATCAGTATCTGAAAGGGAAGTTGGGCCTGCTGGATCTAAACACTTCCTTCTGCAATTGGATTCTCGATTTCCTGTTGAGGAGACCTCCAGCCATCCAGATCAGTAACAGCACCTCCAAGACCATCACACTGAGCACGGGGGCCCACCAGGACTGTGTGCTCAGTCCACTGCTGTTCACTGCACCTACCCACGACTGTGCATCTAAACACACTCGAACCACATCATCGAGTTCGCTGATGACATAACCGTCATGGGCCTAATCAGCATATAGAGATGAAGTGCAGTCCTTAATGGACTGGTGCAGAGCCAACAACCCCTATCTGAACATTGAAAACAACAACAGAGATTGTTGTTGACTTTAGGAGGGCCTGGGGTACCACGGTCCCCAACTGTTGAGGTCGTTAAGAAGGTCAAGTTCCTTGGAGAGCACTTGGTGGAGAATCTCATCTGGTCCCTTAACACCAGCTCCATAGCCAAAAAAGCCCAGCAGTGCCTTCACTTCCTGCAAAGGCTGAGGAAAGTCCATCTCCCACCCTCCATCCTCACTACGTTCTACAGAAGATGTATTGAGAGCATCCTGTACAACTGCATCACCACCTGGTTTGGAAGCTGTACCTCTTCAGACTACAAGACCCTGCAGAGGATAGTGAAGTCAGCGGAAAAGATCATTGGGAGCTCTCTTCCTACCATGATGCAGGCGAAAGGCAATAAACATTGTGAAGGACTCCCCTCTTGTAGGAGGTACCATAGCATTCGGGCCCTTACGTCCAGATTGGGCAACAGCTTTTTCTCACAAGCCATCAGACTCCTGAATTCCCAGAACATTTGTGGATAAATGTACCATGGACTTTTACTGTATACATCTTAATATTTTAATTTTCTAACTTCTATTTATGTCAATATGCTCAGTGGTCCTGGAGAAACACTATCTTGTCTTTACCGTGTGAACATGGAATGAACAATAAATAAAGGTGGTTTGACTTGGAAAGTATGCACCTATATCACAACTCCCTGCTAACATTTACCCTTCAAACAATGGTTAAACCTCTAACAAAGTAGGTCAAGAAGGTGGATTTTGTAGTGGAACCAAGCCTTACTAGGTAGGGCAAACCGGTTCCATCTGCAGGTAACTGCAGCTTCCTGTCTGCAACCCTAACAAACCTACACCATGTGGACAGGGTAACCTTATCCCCAGCACCTGCAAATAGACTGAGAGGGAACTCGCAACTCATTGTGTCTGTGCTGGTGGAAGAAGAGTGAGCTAACTTCCAGCACTGGGTCTGCAGCCCTGCAACTAATTGGCAAAAATCACTGCAAACTCTTTAGCACATCAAAAATTTAAATATAATTTTAAACAATATACAGTACAAGCCAAGACTTGGGTAACAACCTGCTTCAAAACGCTTGCTCAGCTCAAGTTTATTAATCATCTGATTGCAAGGACCAGAGAACACTGTTTCATCAGGTTTCATTGCCATTTCAGCACTGTTTCATCGGGTTATACTTATGCAACCTGATGACTATAAACTTCTTTCTTTTCAATCTTTTTATTAATTTTCCACAATAAAAGAAAAACAGAATAATATGCAAAAAAGGTGAAAAAATAATATTCAGTGATCTTGAATATAACAATCAAGTACTTTCAAATTAATTCAACGTTTCCATATATTGACAGTTACTTTGAATAAGGAAATAAAAAGTTAATGCATAAAACAAAAAAAATCATTTAACTCCCATGAAAAAAATATTTAAAAACCCCCAAAAAACAAAAACAATGGGTTGATCCATTCTGAGAGTAAGTAAGTAAAGAGATTCTGCCTGAGTAAACATAACACACCTGGAGAGAGAAAAACAAACAAACTTGAAGTGGTTCAATTTTGTTTATTAGTTAGAGTCATGCAAAATGTGAAGAAATGGTCGCCAGGTTTTCTCAAAGTTAAAGGTCGTATCAAATGTCTGACATTTAATTTTTTCTAAGTGTGACATAATGGAGGAAAACCATTGAAGTAGGCAGATTGGAATCGTTCCATTTGAGTAATGTAGCTCTCCTTGCCATCAACATAGAAAAGGCTACTTATCCTCTGGGCTGAAGCAGGTGCAAAGCCTGATCTCAATACCGTGATCACAAAAATAGCTGTGAGTAAGTGTGGCTGTAAACCTAGGCCCAATACTTTAGCTAAAGTTTCAAAAAGCACCTTGCCAAAAATAATCTAACTTTGTACACGACCAAAACATACAAGTCAAAGTGGCCTCTTCGCATTTACACCTGTCACAAATAGGATTTATACGGGCCAATCTGTCCTTAGACATATGTGCCTTATGCACTACCTTGAACTGAATCAAAGAGGGATGGGGACAAATTGAAGAAGTCAAAAACCTCTTTCTCATAAATCATCAGAAAGTAGCTGCTCAAATTCCAGTTCTCAGGCACCTTTAATTTTATTATTGGATATCGGACATAAATTAAGTCAGCTGCTACAAATATTCGCAATCAATCCTTTTTGGGAAGGATTTAATTGAAGAAGAGTTTCAATCCAATTAGTTGAACAGGCAAATGGAAATTTGGCAGAAAAGAGTGGAGGAAACTCCTCATTTGAAAATATCTAAAAAGATGCATCTTAGGCAAATTGATCAAATAACATTAAACGATTTCTTTTAAACATATCAAGAAGGTTATTACTCCTTTATCTTTCCATAGGGCATAAACTTGGTCAGATGATAAAATAATTGGAATACATTTTATTGGGCAAAATAAAATTTAAAAAATATGACACTGAAACCAAGACGATAAACTTGACTTAACTTCAGCATTGTCCAGAAGAAGCAAAAAATACATTAGCCATTCTGATAAGCAAAGGCGTGCTGTCTTTCTTTTTTTAAATTACTCGCCAACACTTGTATTAATATCGTACTTTTAGGAAATGAAATATGCCCCTGTCTTTCACGGAGAGTTATGAAGAAATGGTTGACGTGACAGGTAGATAAGGGAAGATGACAGAAGGATTTGGATGAGGGTTTTGTGAGATGGTTCAAAAAGGTGCAGAGGTTTATCAAGGGATTTTTAATAAGCTGAGTACTGCCTGCTGAAGAATCAGACAATGTGTTTGAGCAAGGGGAGCGGGGGTGTGCAAAGGGCAAAGTGAAAGGAATGTGAAGAAAAATAGAGTGTGTTTACGTACAACATTCCCAAGTGCTTTACATCCAATGGAGTACATTCCAGATGTGGAACTGCTGTAATATAATTTGCACAGTGTTTGTTTCAACAGACATCAATATGATAATGACCAGATGTTGGTGGTGCTGCATTGGATATTAGGGCATGACTCATCAATCATCGACAGCTTTGATGAGCAGTCCAACATGGTCACATGACACACCTTCTCCGCACACTAATAATGTCACATTTCTTATTTGGTAGACAATCGGCTTGCAACTCTCAGTGTAGTTGCTCTGGCCGTGTCTATTTCTGGAGTAGGGGTGGCTGTACACTTTATACCCATCCCCGAAAATACGACTCATTAACATCAATTGGGTCTGCATGTCAATCATCTGGGTGGAACTGGGGGCTTTCCATTTTAAAACAAATGATCATGGTTAGCATAACAGGGAACACAAAGTAATTCCAACTTGGGTTCAAATCTGCCACTGTCTGTAAGGAGTTTCTACATTGTCCTCGTGTCCAAACAAGATGAGGTTGAAAAATCTAACATGTTCTATCACTTCAATATTCTTATAATACAGCTATTTCAGATTTACATGACATCACATACAATCCTGAGATTCTGCGGGTGAGGCAGAATTACCACTTATTGGCAGTGCAAAGAAAATCCATTCTCAGCATATACGTGTAAACAAATAAAGAACTGTCAACAACTGACTGCAATGTAGAGAGAAAAAAAATCAATAAAGTGTACAAGTAGGAGTCCTTAGATTGAGTTTGTTGTTCAGTCTGATGGTGGAGGGTGGCTGCTGTTCCTGACCCTGGCAATGTGAGTCTTGTGGCATCGATACCTCTTTCCTGATGTCAGCAGCAAGGACAGAGCACGTTTTGGTTGGTGTGGATCCTTGATGATCGCTGCTGCTCTCTGACGCCAAGAGTTCCCTGTAGATGTTCTCAATGGCGGGGAGGGCTTTGCCTCAAATGTCCTGGGATAAGTCCATTAACGTTTGCAGGACTTTATGCTCAGGGGTATTGGTGACCCCATTCCAGACCTTGACGCAGCCAGACAGCACACTTTCCACCACACATCTGTCGAAATTTGCCAGGGTTTCTGATGTCATACCAAACTTCCGCAAACTCCCGAGAAAGTAGAGGTACTGACGTTGCTTTCTTCACGATGCCATAAATGTGTTGGCTCCAGAAAGATCCTCCAAAATAGTGACTCCAAAGAACTTAAATTTACTCACCCTCTCTACCTCGGATTCCCCCGATGATCACTCAGATCTGCCTTTCCCTTCCTTTTCTTTTAATTTTTTTTTATTGTTCACACTATGAACCATATCAATCAAAATATATACAAACATCTCCCTCTGAAATATACACAGTGGCATTTCCTCCCCTTTTTCCCCTCTACCTTCCCACCCCCCTCCAAACCCATTAAATGTTCAACATATACAATACAATTAAACCATTAAACAATGTCATCACACAATGAAAGTAAACAAGAAAATTGTGTCATCTACTTTTACACACTGGATCAGGTCATTTTGTCTTCTTATCTTTTTATCATTTTAGGGGGTGGAGGTCCGAGGCTAGCCCTCTCTGTTGTGTTCCATATACGGTTCCCAAATTTGTTCAAATAATGTCACTTTATTTTTTATATTATACGTTATTTTTTCCAATGGAAAACATTTATTCATTTCTATGTACCATTGCTGTACTCTCAGGCTCTCTTCTGATTTCCAAGTTGGCATTATACATTTTTTTGCTACAGCTAAGGCTATCATAATAAATCTTTTTTGTGCTTCATCCAGTTTGAGGCCTAATTCTTTACTTCTTATATTACTTAGAAGAAAGATCTCTGGATTTTTTGGTATGTTGCTTTTTGTGATTTTATTTAATACCTGATTTAGATCTTCCCAAAACTTTTCCACTTTCTCACATGCCCAAATTGTTGTTCCCATTTCCTTTTTACAGTGAAAACATCTATCTGATAATGTTGGATCCCATTTATTTAACTTTTGGGGTGAAATATATAACCTGTGTAACCAATTATACTGTATCATGCGTAATCTCGAGTTTATTATATTCTTCATAGTTCCAGAGCATAACTTTTCCCATATTTCATTTTTTTATCTTTATGTTTAAAACTTTTTCCCACTTTTGTTTGGGTTTATAGCTTATTTCATAATTTTCCTTCTCTTGCATCTTGATGTACATGTTTGTTATAATTTTTTTAATTTTCATTGTTTCTGTAATCACATATTCAAAGCTGCTTCCTTCTGGTAATCTCAGTCTGTTTCCCAATTTGTCCTTTAGGTAGGCTTTCAGTTGATGGTATGCAAACAATATACCATGAGTTATTCCATATTTGTACTTCATTTGTTCAAATGTTAATAAATTATTTCCCAAAACACAATTTTCTGTTCTTTTAATTCCTTTTCTCTCCCATTCACAATAGATAACCTTTCCTCTAGAGAAGGGGATTAGTTGATTTTCCATCAATAATAATTTTGGTAGTTGGTAATTTGTTTTTTTCCTTTCTACGTAAATCTTCTTCCATATGTTGAGTAAATGATGCAGTACTGGTCTGATAAAAATCTGATAGATACCTTAATTGTGCCGCTCTTTAATAATTTTTAAAGTTTGGTAGCTGCAAACCGCCTTGGTTGTACCTCTCTGCTAATTTATCTAATGCTATCCTGGGTTTCCCCCCTTTCCATTAGAATTATTCTCTTTAGTTAATTGAAGAATTTCTCTGTAAGGGAATTGGTAACGATTGAAATAGGTATTGTATCCTTGGGAAGACATTCATTTTAATGGAATTTACCCTCCCTATCAATGTTAGTGGCAACTCTTTCCAATGTTCTAAGTCATCCTGTAATTTCTTCATTAATGGCTGATAATTTAATTTGTATAGGTGGCCTAAATTATTATCTAATCTAATACCTAGGTATCATATTGCTTATGTTTGCCATTTAAATCGTGATTCTTTTTTAAACTCTGTGTAATCTGCATTATTCATTGGTATCGCTTCACTTTTATTTGCATTGATCTTTTACCCCGATATTTCTCCATATTCCTTCAATTTCTTATGTAGTTCTTTTATTGATATTTCTGGTTCCATTAAGTATACTTTCATGTCATCTGCAAATAAACTGATTTTATACTCCTTCTCCTTTATTTTTATCCCTTTTATTTTATTTTCTGTTCTTATCAGTTCTATTGCTAAAGCAAACAGTGAAGGAGATAGTTTACAGCCCTGACTAGTTGACCTACTTAATTTAAATTGGTTTGATACATATCCATTTACTGTCACCTTCGCCAATGGTCCATTATATAATACTTTAATCCAACTAATATATTTTTCTGGTAGGGTGAACCTCCGTAATACTTTGAATAAATAATTCTATTCTACCCTGTCAAAGACTTTTTCTGCGTCTAAAGCAACAGCCACTGTTGGTATCTTATTTCCTTGAACTGCAGGGATTAAATTAATGAACTAACAGACATTATCTGCTGTTCGTCTTTTCTTAATAAATCAAGTTAAATCTTGTTTTACTATTTTGGAACACAGTCAGCCAATCTGTTTGCTAATAATTTTGCTATTATCTGATTATCTGAATTAAGTAGAGATATTGTCTATATGATGCTGATGTTAGTGGATCCTTCCCTGTCTTTGGTATTTCTGTAATTATTGCTGTTTTACATGAATCTGACAAGTTTTGTGTTTCTTCTATCAGGTTCATTACTTCCAGGAGAGAAGAAATTAATAACTCTTTAAATAGAATTCTATTGGGAGTCCATCCTCTCAAGGCATTTTATTGTTCAGCAGCTTTTTTAATATATCCTGTATTTCCTCTATTTGAAATGGTTTTATCAACTTGTTTTGCTCCTCTTCTTGCAATTTCAGTAGTTTAATTTTAGCTTAAAAACTCATCTATTTTGTCTTCTTTCCCCTCGTTCTCAGTTTGGTATAATTGTTCATAAAATTCCTTAAAGCTTTCATTAATCTCTGTTGGGTTATATGTAATTTGTTTGTCCTTTTTCCTTGATGCAAATATGGCTCTTTTAGCTTGTTCTGTTTTAAGTTGCCAGGCTAATATTTTGTGCATTTTTTTCTCCTATTTGTAATACTTTTGCTTTATTTTCATTATGTTATTCTTCACCTTATACGTTTGTAGTGTTTCATATTTTATCTTTTTGTCCGCCAATTCTCTTCTTTTTGTTATATCTTCCCTTGCTGCTAGTTCATTTTCTGTACCTACTATTTCCCTTTCCAACTGTTCTATTTCTCGATTGTTGTCCTTTTTCATCTTAGTTACATAACTTATTATCTGCCTTCTAATGAAGGCTTTCATTGCATCCCATAATATAAATTTGTCTTTCACTGATTCCGTATTTATTTCAAATTACATTTTAATTTGGCGTTCAATAAATTCTCTAAATTCCTGTCTTTTAAGAGGCATGGAGTTTAATCTCCATCTATATGTTCTTGGTGGGATGTCCTCCAGTTCTATTGCTAATAACAGGGGTGAATGATCAGATAGCAATCTCGCTTTATACTCCGTTTTCCTAACTCTCCCTTGAATATAGGCTGACAACAAAAACATGTCAATCCTTGAGTATGTTTTATGTCTACTCGAATAATATGAGTATTCCTTCTCCCTTGGGTGCTGCCTCCTCCATATATCCATAAGTTTCATTTCCTGCATTGATTTAACCATAAATTTGGCCACTTTATTCTTTTTGCTTGTGTTTGGTCCAGTTTTATCTTTGGGTCCAAATTAAGGTTAAAATCCCCTCCTATCAATATATTCCCCTGTGTATCTACAATCTTCAAATAATTATCGTGCATAAACTTTTGATCTTCTTCATTAGGTGCATATATATTGACCAAATTCCAGAATTCTGAATATATCTGACACTTTATCATTACATACTTCCTTGCTGGATCTATTATTTCCTCCTCTATTTTGATTGGTACATTTTTATTGATTAATATAGCTACACCTCTGGCTTTTGAATTATATGATGCTGCCGCTATGTGCCCTACCCAGTCTCTCCTTAATTTATTATGTTCCACTTCAGTTAGATGCGTTTCCTGCACAAATGCTATATCTATTTTTTTCTTTTTTCAGTAAATTTAATAGCCTCTTCAATTTTTTATGTATTCCATTAATATTTATAGTCTTAGAGTTGAACATGGCCATCTCATACTCTGTTTACACCTCATTTCCGCTTCCTCACCACCACCTTTCCCCTTTTCCCCATTTTCATCTCTCAGTTTTCCCTTTTTGAACTCAATGTATGAGTTCTAAAACATAAAATACTTCAAGGACTCCCACATCTAAAATTCCCTCAACCCCAAGTGTGCCCCTGCCCCCTCTCTGAGTTGCCCCTTGTCCCTTGCTGGGCAACCACAACTCCCCTCTCCATTTGGATTGCGAACCCGCTCACAAGCGTCAACTGATTTCGCAGTGACTGTTATTCTCTCCCACCCAACCCCCTCAAGAAAAGACTTTTATCTTCACATTTAACAAAGCTCACTTTCTTTTCTTTTTTTCCCCTTTTTTTTCTCCCCCTTACTTCCCTTTTCTTTCCCTTCTTTAGTTCTTACATCTTTATATGTGGTTTGTCATCATTCTTTGTTCTTGTTACATCTCTTCATCTCTCCTTCTGTCCTGCAGGTGTTCTGCAAATTCTCGTGCTTTCTCTGGATCCAAGTACAGTCAGTTTTGCTTCCCCAGGATAAGTATTTTAAGCACAGCTAGATATCTTAACATAAATTTATAGCCATTTTTCCATAGGATCAATTTTGCTGTGTTAAACTCCTTCCTCTTCTTTAGGAGTTCAAAACTTATGTCTGGGTAAAAAAATATTTTTTTGACCCTCATAATCCAATGGTTTTTTGTCTTCTCTAATTTTACTCCTTACCCTCTCCAATATATTTTCTCTTGTCATGTATCTCAGAAATTCTACTCAAACGGATCTTGGTTTTTGTTGTGACTGTGGTTTCGGGGCTAGTATTCTGTGTGCCCTTTCTATTTCCATTCCTTCCTGTATTTCTGGCATTCCCAGGATCTTTGGGATCCATTCTTTTATAAATTCTTTCATATTTTTCCCTTCTTCATCTTCCTTTAGGCCCACTATCTTTATATTGTTTCGCCTACTATAGTTTTCCATTATATCCATCTTCTGAGCTAACAACTCCTGTGATTCTAACTTTTTTGTCACTGTCTTCCAATTTCCTTTCTTAAGTCATTCACTTCCATTTCTACAGCCATTTCTTGTTCTTCCACATTTTCTAATCTTTTCCCTATTTCTGTCGTGACCAGCTCTATTCTATTCATTTTTTCTTCTGTACTTTTCATTTTTGTTTTCGTTTCATTAAATTCTAATGTCAACCATTCTTTTAATGCTTTCATTTGTTCTTGAATTTTTTTTAAATGTATATACTGTCCATCTATTTTACCTTCTATTTCTCTGTGCAGAGCTTGGTCTTCTTCTTCTTCTGTGTCTACACCTGTGTTTGTGTCTTCTACTTCTCTTCCTTGTATCTGTGTCTCTTCTGACTTTCTTGTTGAGCTGCTTGCCTCAGTTTGCTAGGTGTTTTTTTGCATAGCTTCTTGCTGTTGGTCCTCTACTTCTGGGCTGTCATCTGTGGGGCTTCTTGTTGCTGTTTTTCCTTCCTATCACTCCCTTTCCTGTCGCTTTCCTCTTCTTCCAGCTGAGACACCTGCTGACGGGCATCTCTCAGCTGGTCGCGTTGTGTAAGTTCACTCCTCAGTGAACACCCCCTCCTTTCGGTGTTTTCTTTTTCCTTAGTGTGCGCATTGTGCACTTCTCTTTGGCTCAGAGAGCCATTTTTGCGGTCCCGCGGTCGGGAGGTCATGACTCTGCGGGGTCGCCACTAACCTCGGGGAGCGGGGTCCTCTCTCTACAGCGGCTCCCTGCCTCTTCATGCAGGTAAGGCCTTCTCCTTTCTCTTCCGGCGTCTTTTCTTCTTTTTTTTACTTTTTCCTTCTTGGGTGCCACTTTCTTTTTTTCCCCACACCTTTATCTTTTATTTGATGTGCTTTGTGTTTCTTGAACTTTGTGTTTTCTTCACTTTATTTCTTTTCTGGAGAGGGCTAGTATTCTCCTACCAGCCACTATTCCATCATGTGACTCTTCGGCTTTTCCTTCCTGAAGTCAACAATCATCTCCTTGGTTTTGGTGACATTGAGTGCAAGGTTGTTGTTGGTGCACCATTCAGCCAAGTTTTCAGTCTCCATCCTGTATGCTGAATCATTGACCCTTTACATGTAATCTTATCGCTGCTTTTTATACAACCCACCATTGTGGTATTGTCAGCAAATTTGTATATGGTATTGTTGTTGTACCAAGGCACACACTCATAGGTGTAAAGTGAGCAGAGTTGGGGGATGGGGTGGGTAAGAATGTCACCCCATGTGCTCCAGTCCTGATGGAGATTGTGGAGATGTTCTTACCAATCCTCACTGATTGTGGTCTGGAGGTGAGGAAATCCATGATCCAATTACACAGTGGGGTGTTGAGTCCCAGGTCTGGGAGTTTGCTGATCAGTTTTGAGGGGGGTTAATGGTGTTAAATGCTAAACTGGTTGATAAAGAGCATCCTGATGTTTGCATTTTTGGTGTCCAGGTGATACAGGGCTTTGTGTAGAGCCAATGAGATGGTAACTGCTATAGACCTAATGCTTTGATAGGCAAATTGGAACATATTCATGTCGCCATTCAGAGGAGATGATATGCTTCAACACCAGCCTTTCAAAACCCTCCATCACTGTTGACATGAGTGCCTCTGGTCAATAGTCGTTTAGGCAGGTTACTACACTCTTTTTGGTACAATTGACACCAGTTTGAAACAGGTGGGTACCATATCATACTGGAGTGAGATGTTGAAAACATCCATGAATAAGCTATGGAGCTCCAGTTTTCTCACATGTTATAAGGGGTTTGCAGGTCAATTGGTCATATAGTGTATTTTGGCAGAGCAGGTTCCTGGCTGGAAGGGCCTTGCTTTGCATCTCCAAAGCAAAATTTGAGTCACCATATGTTTCAAGGGGAAAATCACTCTTTACTATATGTTGTCTACTCAATACCAAAGTGAGATGGTTATTTTTTTCTCCAATGAAATGTGAAGGATTCTTATAGGGTTTATCCCCCTGTATCCAGACTCCACTTAAATGCTTCCAGTTCAGGGAGCAACAGGTTAAATGCAGGATATTTACTCAGCTTAGTGGGGAAGGAAAAGACAAATTTTCTCTGGGTACTTTGTGGTTTGGGCATGAATGCAAATTCAGTATATTTAGAAAATCATTCCCCATTTCTCGTGGGTGAAAACTGGACATCACAGGTGTAATACCCTTGCATTTGGGCCCAGCACACTGGAACAAAACTGTCCCATCAACCACATTTCTCATCCAAAGAGAACAGGAAGGTGAGAGTGGACAAATGCCTCATTTGGTGAATAAAATATGAATCAGAACATGTTAGAGTTCAACATCTTAAGAAGCACAAGATAATGGGACTTCCAGAGTTGAACAAAATATCTGCCTTGCATAGTGCATCTCCTCAGCTCAGAGAAGCTGATGAATTCTACCTGAAATGGTGTAAGCACCTCACCAGAAGGACAGCAGTGACTCAGAAAGATTTATTACCATTACTTTCTCAAGGACAATTAAGGATGAGCAATAAATGCTGGCGTTGCCATTGATAATTCAGACACACCCACACAGCGAAATTTAAGACATGATCTTTGAGGTCAAAAATCTGCAGATGCTTGGAAGTCCGAGATGAGCAGATTGTCAGGCACTGCCACATCTGACGGCCTGCGGTGGCGCTGATCTGCTGGGTGCTTCCTGTGCTCATCTTTGTCCTTGCCTTTAAACTCTGGCCAATGCTGAACTGAAGGCCAGAGAGAGAAAGAGAGAGAGAGAGAGAGAGAGAGAGAGCAGACAACCTGAGTGTACAAGCTTCCAGAAATAACCAGGTGGGAAGCTGTCTTGGATGCCTGTTCAAGCCCTTTTTTTAGCAAAAACACATGCTCTTCAATGGTTAGGAATAATTTAGGGACAAATAATATGGAACAAATGCAGACAATTAAGACAGTCTTAGGAAGACACTTTGGTTGGCATGGACAAACTGGCCTGAGGAATCTTTTTCCTGGCTGTAAAGCACAAAACATAGAGTCATTAGAACTTGAGTGTTCCTCAGAAGGGTGAAATGGACTCAGATCCCAGTGAAATGACAACACATCTCTAACTACTTCTGGCTGTGGGGTGTTTGATGAGTGTGTGTCAACACACAAACCTACCTGGAATTCAGTGCAACAGGCTGCTCTCCATATCTCCAAGCACACCTCCCTCTGAACAATGCCAGCTTTGGGAACCGAGAGGCTTTCACCACACAAGCACGGTTCTGGTTTGTGATGGCCTGAGAACACTCCGGGCAGGATGAGGATGAACCCTGGCGGCAACCTGGATTTAACCATCCACCTGAACTTTATGCAAAGTGTGGGGGTCCTGAGGGAGCTGACTGCCCACACTAAAAAGATGAAGCTGAGTGAAATTCCAGACATTCCACACTCTGAAACTACACGCCCAACCTTCTGGACAGCTCGTTTCCCTCAATTACATGCTGCCTCCAATGAAGATGTTTGAAAGGGATTGAAATCCAGTAAAACTCCAATCCTGCATAGCGTTGGACTGGCAGACTTTCCTAACTACTGTATATTATGCCAATTACTGCTGCACCATTCTTTTCATGCACTGGTCTTTACAACAGAAACATTTGTTCTCCAGTTGGCACTGATGTAAATGTACAGTCCCCTTCCTCGAACCTTACCAAAAGCAGCAGCATCTCGTCTGCGCTGAAGGAGATCAGGCCAACCAGCTGGATCGCCGAGTTTGGAATGGTGTCCTGGAGTCATGTTTCTGTAATCACCAGAGCACAGCCGCCCTGCAGATTTCTCTGGTTCAGAAGCAGCCTTGCATAATCCATTTTCTTCTACAGCGATATTGCATTTTTTAAACAATATCTTTGTTAATTTTTTTAAAAAACCATACACACCTTTTGATCCAATACATGGGGTGAAATAGAAGACAGAAAATTTGTGCTTCTGAAATTATACCTTGAACACAACATAGTAAAAATTGTCTGTACCCTTCTCTATTTCTTTTCCAAAAGAAAAACCAGAAAAAAGGACCGCCCCCCCTTAATCAAACCCCTCCCTCTAAACCAGGTCAACTTGCATATCTAATATTCATGGGAAACGAAGGACGACATTCAGGGACGAGACCACGCTGCACCCTTATTCTTTAAATTATGGTGATACTCCATGAATGGGCCCCATGTCTTATAAAAATTCACCTATATATCTTTAACATTTTATGTTTGATGTTTTTTTCTTAATCTACAAAGGACATGACCTCCTGTAACCATTGAACATGAGTAGGTGGAGTGCTACCTTTCCATTTCATCAAACTTCCCCGTCTAGCTATCAATGAGGTAAAACCTAAAATCTGCTTACTATCTTGCAGTTGAGAACAAGATCATTGGGGGGCACAGATCTGAAGGGGGTTAATTCCCATTCTAACCCCAATGCTGGTCCGCTTTCCATACTTATGTCTTCTCCAACAGTGCTTCCAATGGCCTTCCATGTACCTCTTGTGATACACTCCATGTTTTTCTGAAGTCTGTGATCCCTGCTTTTAAAACCATTAACTATTTTACCAATCCAATCCATTAGTTTGTGAGTTTGAAACATATAATATTATAAAAGGAATAAATAGATAGGGATGGTACGATTAGTGTAGTGGTTAGTGCATCGCTCCTTACACATTTGCCATTCTCCAAAACTCCGGCACCTCCATAGCCAAGGAAAATGCAAAGATCTTCACCAATGCCCCAGAAATCTCTTTCCTCCCTTCCAATAGCAACCTGGGGTTTATCTCATCATCCCAGGGATTCATCAATCCAAATGTTTTTAAGAAGATCCAGCATATAAGCTTGTTCTATTCTGACCTCACCTTAACCAGGTTCAATTTCTCTGGTGAATTCTGAAGCAAAGTATTCATTTGGAATCTCCCCAAAATTCTCCATCTCCAGGTACATGCTGCATCCTTTATCCTTAAGAAGCCCCACCTTCATTCTTGTCATCCTTCTGTTCTTCAGATAAGCATAAAGAAATAACCATAGCTTATTGCTTTAGGTTTTTCCTTAATCTTAACTGCCAAGGCCTTCTTGAGCCCCCTTCTAGTGCTCCAAGTCCTTTCTTGTCCCTTCCTGGCAACCATACAATTCTCATGAGCCCTTCCTGATTTTGCTTCTTAAATCTAATGTCTGCTTCCTACTTCCTCTTAACTAGCTGCCTCACCTGTTTTGTCAACCAGGCTTTCCTTTCCAACCATCTTTTCCCTGTCTCAGTGGGACAAACCGCTCCAGAAACTCACAGAATCAGTCCCTAAACATCTTCCACATTACTTCTGTGATTTCTCCCAAGGACATCTGTTTCCAATTTATTCTCTCTGGTTTCTGCCTTGTCCTATTATAATTAGCCCTTTCCCAATTAAACTCTTTACTAGTTTGTCTTCTTTTATCCTTGTCCATAGCTATACTAATGCTCAGGGACCTGTGATCGCTATCACCGAAATTCTCCCCCACCAAGAGGTGTGCCATCTGACCAGTACTAGATCAAGTATGGCCTCTCCTCAAGTTGGCTGGTCCACATGCTGCATCACATACTATTACAGGACAATAAAGAAATCATATCAGCCAGCCCAGAAAATGCATGCATTGCCTTTCAGTGTCCAGCAGCCTAGCAGACTGGGCTGGCACCTGACTTCCAGCTCATCCCAGATGTCCAATCACTTCTGGAAGTCTCGCCATCCTTGGCCTGAGAAGTGGCAGACACTGGTTCCCTGGGCGTGTAAAATCATTGAGAATCCCTTTCACAGCATCTTTCAGTTGCTCCCATTGGGGAAGAGATACAGGAATATCAGAGCCAGCACCACCAGGCTAAGGAATAGTTTCTTCCCAATGAGCAGTACTGAATGAACTGCTCACACTAACTATCTGAGACTCTCCTTTGTACAAAACAAAATTTAGTTATTTATTTGTATAGATAGAAATACTTGTTCTCCATATGTACTATTTGTCTGTCGGTGTGTTATGTCATGTTTTGCAGTGAACATGCTGCTGTTCCCTCTAAGCTGTGTGCATGTGCGGGCACCCACGCGTTTTCCCACCAGTGCCCAAAGGAAACTAATGTGCTCACAATAGGTGAGTTACCTAAAATAATGCAGTAATTGATAATCATACATATTGAAAATAATCTTAACTAACTGTTTCCGTTAACTAGTTAGTCGGCTAAACAAGTAGTTAATCATATTGGGATATTAAAACATGCCAATCCAGTTTCATTCGCCATGAGAGATTGGCGGTCGCAAAATTAGCTTAAAACAATTTCACATTTACATTTGCACAAGCATTCAATTCACACGTACTTCTGTCACAGAAAAATGTTTGCAAACACGGCCTACTAAAAATCAGAGGGAATGTGGCTTTGTCAGGTTGTACTTGTTCGATCAGATGACAATAAATAAGACTTGACAATTGTCAACTATCTTGATTTTGTTCCCCGTTCTTCAGTCTTCTTTTCCATCATCTGCAGATAGAAACCAACAAGACCAATACAGACGACTTTTTAATTCTGATTTACAATCAGAGGCAGAGATCAGTGTGGCCTTTTGCAGCAGGTTCAAGGATTTGATATTCTTGCTGAAAATGAATTCCATTAAGAACTCCAAGCCATCATTTCAAATGTAATAACCAGTGACACAGTTTTTACCTTTATAATTTTAACATGTATTCATATATCCAGAAGATTTAATCACTTGAGTGGTAAAAGCTGGAGGCTTTTAAGATTAATTTGCAAAAAAATGCTCAGTAAAATGCTGACAGGATGGAAGTTTTATTGAGTGTGACAGCACAAATCATTCCTGCCTTTTTTCCCTCTTACATTTTCCAAACCCTGAAGGTCAGGATCTTTCGATTAACAGAATTTTGTAATGATTTTAATTTTTCAGTCAAATCTGAATGAGAACATAGTGTGCCTCTCTTTGTCTCCCAGTATCATCTGTCTCCAATTTGCTCTTTAGGCTTGTGTGACTGGGACAGACGGCATGGGATCACTAATTTAATCAGAACAGACAGTGGCATTTCTATTCTGTGTACCTTTGCTTTATTTTCTATGAGCACGATCCCTTTTCTTGCAAGAAGGGCAATATCTGCAGCAGAAGTGGAAGACATAGCAGGTTTGAAGTGAAGAATTATTTACCTTGTCACGTCTAATCTGGAGAAGAGGAAACCTGGATAGACTCCTATTCCTGACAATCGCGTTACCACTACAGATATGGGATTGCCTCTTGTGCCTCGTTGGGTTGGGGGTGTGGCTGAACCATCATCTTCAGTGTGGTCCAACGCAGGGACCAAGTCCAAGATTGCATAGCAGCAGATTCAAGGACAGTTTCCTTCCCATTGTTATGAGACTCCTGAATGAACCACAATATAGTAAAATTATGTTGCCTTTGTTCCATACCAACTGATCTCTGCAACTGTACTTTGGTGCCGTTCTCCAACTGGATCCTTGACTTTCTAATTGGAAGACCACAGTCAGTACGAATTGGAAACAACATCTCCTCTTCACTGACTAGCAATGCAGTGCACCTCAAGGATGCGGGCTTAGCCCACTGCTCTACTCATTATATACCCACGACTGTGTGGTCAGGCACAATTCCAATGCTACTTACAAATTTGCCGATGACCTGCGGTTGTCAGCAGAATCACAAACGACAATGAGGAAGAGAGCAGGAGGGAGATAGATCAGCTCTTTGAATGGTGTCACACCAACAATCTTGTGTTCAATGTTAGCAAAATCAAGGAGATGATTGTTGTCTTCAGGGGAGAGTCAGGGGAACATGACCCAGTCCTCATCGAGAGCTCAGTAGTGGAGAGGGTCAAGAACTTCAAATTCATGGGTGTCAACATCTCTGAGGATCTATCCTGGAGCCTCTATGTCAATGCAATCATGAAGGTAGCTTGCCAGTGGCTATACTTTGTGAGGTGTTTGAGGAGATTTGGTATGTCACTGAAGACTCTTGAAAACTTCTACAGGTGGACCATGGGGAGCATTCTGTATGGTTGCATTTATGTCTGGTATGGAGGTGCTAACAATTAGGACAAGAAAAAAACTCTAGAGTTGTAAAATCGGCATGCAACATCATGGACACCAGAATTTACTCCATCTGCAAGAGGCAGTGTCTTAAGAAAGCAGCCTCTATCCTCAAAGGCCTCCACCACCTAGGCCAGGCCCTCTTCATTCTGCCACCATCAGGAAAAAAAAAATACAGGAGCCTAAAGACGAGCACTCAGCGGCACAAGGACAGCTTCTTCCCTCAGATTCCTGAATTACTGTATTATTGAACCAAACTTTGACTTTTCGTGCACTATTTTTATTTTTTTTTGTGGTCAGGTGGTTTTTATGAATTTTTACACTCTGACGCTGCTGCAAAACAATGAATTTCATGATTTGTTCATGGCAATAAATTCTGATTCTGATTCTTTTGTGCTGTCTTTCTTATTGTAGTGTGTATGAGAAGTTGACTGGTCTGCTCACAAAACAATATTTATCACTGCAACTTTGTACCTGTGACAATAAACCTGCATTTGAACTGTGCTCTGTGAGGCCAACACTGTGTACTTTCAACCTATTTGTACTGAACAGTTAAAGGGGCAGCACCCATTGAGGACCTCTTGATCTGGATCTCAGGTGTTGTCTGTGTGCATTCTGCATGTTCTCCCTTGTCTGCCTGGGCTTCCTCTGGGTATTCCAGTTTACCTTCATGTCAAAAGATAAGAGGGTTTCCACTGTCAATTGCCCCTGATGTATGGGTGTGATCATGGTTAGATCTTGCATGAGACTACACTGTTGTCAAAGCCCAACAGTCTGTCCTGTGAGTGGCTCATTCAAGAGCTGGTAACAGTTCCCACGGTATCCTACAGTTCATTGATATTGGCAGCTAAATGACTCAGTAAGTAGTAGGGTGAACCAAGAAGGGAGAGTGGTTCACCAAGCAAATAGGAAGGCAACCATTGCCAATGGTGGGTGCAAAAAATTGAGCAAGTCTTGCTGAGATTGTTCTGGGCTTAGGGGAGGGTCTATTTAGAGCACATTAAGAAGTTGTCCTTCCAACAGTATGGAGTCAGTGCAATGTGGATTAATTGTCTTGTTCTTTGGTGGAGAGTCTGAAATTGGGTTTACATTCCCCGGAGTTTTATAGGAATGAGAATAGATATCAGAATAGATATTTCTTTTGCTTTGAGTGGGATTGACAGGAAAAATGTCATGATAGTCCTTCTAGCTGGAGATCCTACAACTGGGATGGAAAGGTTTATGAGACAAGGACACATTTCCTTAAACAGAGGGTACAAGTCTCTAGAATCCTCCACCTCAATGCCCATTATTGAATATGTTTAAGGCTGAGAGTGAGATTTTAGGACACGAAAGGAGACAGAAATATAGGGATCATATGGCAAAGCCTCCAAGCCAAAAGATCAACATGGTCATAATAGAGTAGGGCAGGCTCAAGAATCCACATGACCTATCCTGCTCCTATAGAACACCACAGCATGGAAACAGGCCCTTTGGCCTATCTAGTCCATGCTAACCAATTATTCTGCTGAATCCCATTGACCTCAATACCATAGCCCTCCACAACCCTCCCATCCATTTACCTATCCAATCTTCTCCTAAATGTGGAAATCAAACCCACATTCACCACTTCCACTGGCAGCTCATTCCACATTCTTACCACCCTCTGAGGAATAAGCTCCCTTTAAACATTTCACCTTTCACCCTTACCTCGTGACCTCTCGCTCTTGTCTCACCCACCTTCAGTGAAGAAGGCCTATTGGCATTTACTCTGCCTAAACTCCTTGTAATTTTATGCACCTCTATTAGATTCCCTCTCATTCTCTGGCATTCCAGGAAGTAAAATCCTAATCTTTCAAAACTTTCCCTACAACTCACCTCCTTAAGCCCCAGCAACATCCTTGTAAATTTTCTCTGCACTCTTTCAATCTCACTGATAAGTGAGCGACCGAAACTGCACAGAATACTCCTGATTTGGCCTCACTAATTTAAAAAAAAAGAGTTTATTTTGGACATACAGCATGATAACAAGCCATTCCTACCCACGAGTCCATGCCACTCTATTAAACTATAGTCCCCCAGAACGTTTTGAAGGGTGGGAGGAAACCGGAGCCCCCAGGGAAAACCCACGCAGACACGGGGAGAACATACAAACTCCTCACAGACATGGTTCAAACCCTGGTCCTGGTCACTGATGCTGTAACAGCGTTGCGCTAACTGCTACGCCAACCATGCTGCCCCTCTGAAACATCTAGGTTCCATTTACACTTTAAATGAGCATGTGCTGTCAGCAGTTAGCTGAAGGGCTGTTATGGGGGCCTGCTTCCCAGTGGCTGTGATCATTCTTTTCACTGTCTCCTGCTCCCTCTAGAGGTTAGATGGGAATTAGCTGCACTTTAAGAAAAGTTCAAGTTTCTTGTCATCTGACTGTACATATACACACAGATGAAGCAGCATTTCTGAGGACCACGGTGTGCACACACACAGCGCACAATAATCACACATATACATAAAGATATAACATTAAACAAGCATATCCTATATATTCATGTAATAACCAATCCGTGTAAAAGTCAATTCCCCTCTTTTTGGCCCAAATATTGAGTATTTCTGTATATCCCATGTCAAAGTTGACCTTCCCCGCGCCCCCCCCACCAAATTTTGGCCATGACCACCCACTCATTCAAGCTCTCAACGCTCGTCCATGGATCCTCACCCTGGACGCCTGCTCACCAGAGCTACCAGTGCCCCATCTGTGAAACCTTGCCTCAGCTGCCCACCCATCCGAGCTCCCAACGCCCTGAACTCCGACTTACCGCCCAGTCCCGGCCATCCAAGCACCCAACGTCATGAACAGCGCAGATACTTAACTGCAGTCAAAAGTAGTATTCGTGTAAAAGTCAACCCTAGAAAAGTTGACCTGAAAAATTAGTCCCCAAAATTTGAATATTACTTGAGTATATATGATAAATATTTTGGGATGCTTTGCTTGCTTACAGGACACTGTACACCAGCTTCACAGCCTATGGGAAGAAGCTGTTTCCCAGCTGGGCAGTGCTGATTTTGATGCTCCTGTACCACTATCTTAATGGTAGTGGGTCAAAGATACTACATGTTGGATGGAAAGGGTCCACAATCATTCTTTCAGCCATGTTTAAAAAAAAGATCCCAGTAAATGTCATTAAGAGAGCAAAGACAAACCCCAATGATCTTCTCGGCTCTTTTGATGATTTTGCTCTGTATCGACTTCCGGTCAGATTCTATCCAGCTACCGTGATGCAGCCAGACAAAACACTTTCAATTGTGCTCCTATAAAATGTGGTGAAGATGGGGCCCAGTAGCCTTGCTCTCCTCTACCTCCTCAAGAGAGTAGCCGCTGCTGAAACTTTGTGACTAATGAGGAAATGTGTTGTCCTTTATATGTGCACCAAGGAACTTTGAGATCTGCACTCTCTCCACTGTTCCCACTCTGCATCGTAAATGCAGGAGAAAGCCAAGGAGCCAATACCATCAGGGGAGAAAACAAATCAAAGTAACAACATCAAGGTATATGCTGCATGGCAGCACCAACATGGAGCACGATGGGCAGGGAACACAGCTGAGGATTAACAGTCGTGAGCTTACGATTTAAAAATCCTAATTAAGGAGAAAAGATCACAAATTATAAGAGTCTTGCAGGAACAAGATGGTTCACTGAAATAATTCCCGTAAATCTGACATCGCCATTTGAATATCTTCCACTTCTCAGACCCAGGACCTTATTTTTACTGCAGTCTCAGGGTCAAGCTCAAATTCAAGTCTATTGTCACATGTACAGTGAGGAAGATCATTTTGCAAGCTGTCCAGCTCGTTAACTCATACATAGTACAGCAGTAAATTCACAGCAGAGTGCAGAGTAACAGAGAGAGATCCGTTAGTATGGAGCAAAGTCAACATTATAATAATGGTGTGAGGTTTGTTCTGCATCTCCCCTTCAGGATTGAAATTACTACCTCATCTCTTCCTTTTTTCCTACATCCAGTCTCCATTGCTCATCCCAAGTGGAACTTTGACACTGTTGAGTGCTGGTAAATTCAACTGATTATGATAGTCAGGAGTAAAATCACGAAAATCTGTAGACACACAAAAAGATGGAGAAACTCAGTAGGTCAAACGGTGTCCTTTATGTAGCAATGGTAAAAATACAAGATTCAATTTATTGTCATTGTAATAGAACAGTGTCCCATTACATGAAATTCCCTTTTGCCTACTACAAGGCAGACAGATTCACCACCAGCATAATTTGCCTAGATGCTTCTTATATTACTTACAGTCAGAGAGAGAGAAAAAGCAAAAGAGAGTCCACCCCCACCCCCGAGGTACCTAGAGTCCGCAGATTCTCCCCCAGCGCTTCTGCAGCCCCATAGAGTCCAGTCCAAACCACTGGTGACCCAAGCTCCAGATCCAACCCTCCGACACGGTCAGGGACCCTCCAGCGCCCTTGGCACCTCCTCACATCCTGGTTCCGATACGTGGTACGCCTTCGGCCAGTTCGAGCCAGTCTGCAGCCCAGCGCAGGTCTCCCGATGGCAGTCTCTAGCAGCCTGCAGCTGCCGAGGGTTCCTTGCCTCGAATTGCCAGCAGCTCGCCGCAGAGCCCTCTTACTGGTCCACCTCTGTGGTCACAGTCCCATGGGTTCTCCTTCTACTTCTCCCTTTCAGACAGGGGTTTGATCTTCCCATTTTCCAGTGCCCTGCTCCAGTCCTCCGCTTCCCTGGAGACTGCGGCCCCTCATGGCTGCTGATTAATAGGCACCGCCATCTTGGGTGCAGACCCCCCAGGTCATGGATCTCAAATAAAACCTCTAGAGGTTGGCTCTCCCTCAACAAGCCGTTGAAGCCCCAGGTGGAACTGACGGCTCCCCACCGCTAGGCGCAACCAATAACTGCTTCTACCTGGGACCCTGAGATCGCCGCTCCTACCTGGTGGGCCGAGGTTTCTGCTACTGACGGGAGCAGGATGTTGCCATTCCAGCTCCATGGGCCACAGGACTGAGGGGCTTTTTGGTTTTTTTTAAACATATTTAATTTACAGCTTTATTACTTGCAATTTTTAATATATATTTTGGGTTATTCCTAGGAGGCCTGAACAGCCCAAAAAAAAATTAAAAATCAGGGTCAACTTGTACACTCTTTCTCTTTGGCTTGGCTTCGCGGACGAAGATTTATGGAGGGGGTAAAAAGTCCACGTCAGCTGCAGGCTCGTTTGTGGCTGACAAGTCCGATGTGGGACAGGCAGACACGGTTGCAGCGGTTGCAGGGGAAAATTGGTTGGTTGGGGTTGGGTGTTGGGTTTTTCCTCCTTTGCCTTTTGTCAGTGAGGTGGGCTCTGCGGTCTTCTTCAAAGGAGGTTGCTGCCCGCCAAACTGTGAGGCGCCAAGATGCACGGTTTGAGGCGTTATCAGCCCACTGGCGGTGGTCAATGTGGCAGGCACCAAGAGATTTCTTTAGGCAGTCCTTGTACCTTTTCTTTGGTGCACCTCTGTCACGGTGGCCAGTGGAGAGCTCGCCATATAACACGATCTTGGGAAGGCGATGGTCCTCCATTCTGGAGACGTGACCCATCCAGCGCAGCTGGATCTTCAGCAGCGTGGACTCAATGCTGTCGAGCTCTGCCATCTCGAGTACTTCGACGTTAGGGATGAAAGCGCTCCAATGGATGTTGAGGATGGAGCGGAGACAACGCTGGTGGAAGCGTTCTAGGAGCCGTAGGTGGTGCCGGTAGAGGACCCATGATTCGGAGCCGAACAGGAGTGTGGGTATGACAACGGCTCTGTATACGCTTATCTTTGTGAGGTTTTTCAGTTGGTTGTTTTTCCAGACTCTTTTGTGTAGTCTTCCAAAGGCGCTATTTGCCTTGGCGAGTCTGTTTTCTATCTCATTGTCGATCCTTGCATCTGATGAAATGGTGCAGCCGAGATAGGTAAACTGCTTGTCTGTTTTGAGTTTTGTGTGCCCGATGGAGATGTGGGGGGTCAACTTATATGTCAAAAATCATGTTATCCATTAAGGATCATGTTAATCATATATCAAAGTTGATAAGTAACAAACTTTGGAAAACTCCATTCAACTTATCATGGATCTTTTTCAATGAATGGATCATAAAACAAGGACATTCCATGCTCTCCAGGCAAATATACAAGAAAATAGTCTCGACATTTACTCAATAAAAAGGTCATTTTTAAAAAGTATATTTATTTACAATTTTTGCATACATGTAATTAATAAACTTTTACATAAACTGAATATTAATTAAATTTAAAATTATAATGATTACATGATGGTATTACCCCACTCTTACCTGCCCCTTCCTATACCCCCCTCCCACTGAAAAAAACTATAAATACTAATATATAGTTTTATAAAATATAGAAAAATATAAAAATAATTTCCTGGATTGCACAAAGGGTCAGATCGCACACTGGGGTCTACAGTATTTATACAACCATTTTAAGGAAGAAGCTTAACACAGGCCAGACGTAAATTATTACATATTCAACCCTAAACTTTGCATATGTGGGATCCAAATTTGTAAAAAGGCAGGGTATTTATTTATTAAATTATATGTAATTTTTCTCCAGAGGTATACAACTTTGAAATTCCACCTCTCCATACCTAAATATGCGTCTAATTTCCAAGTCACTGTAATACACTTCCTTGCCATTAATGCCACTAATTTAACTTAATAAAAATTATAATTTTAATTTAGGTCTTGTCCTTCTATATTCCCCAATAAAAAAATAAGTCTGGATTTTGTGGAAATACAGTATCAGGTAATTTGTCCTAAAAAATTTCTAAGTCCACCCAAAAGGACTTTAATTTAGAACATGACTAAGTAGAGTGTAAAAATGTTTCCTACCTCTTCAGTACATCTAAAACATTTATCTGATAAATCTGATTTCATTTTATTCAATTTTTGCAGTGTTAAATATAATTGATGTAATAATTACATTGAACTAATCTATACCCTACATTTATAATGTTTGTTATTCAGCCTTGACAGAGATCTGACCATCTTTTCTCATCATTTGTAATATTTAGGTCTACAACCCATTTCTGTCTCGAAAAAAAATGGGCTACCTTGTCAATAACATTAGTAGAAAGGGTTAAATGTATTAAAATGAATATTTTTCTGTGAATACAATATCTTTTTCAAACCTTACCAATATTATTACCACAAAAGTCTTTTCAAGAATTAAATAAACATATAAGGAAATTTCTTTGGAAAGGTAAAATGTCAAGAGTTTCTATAGAAATACCAATGTGGAAACATGAATTGGGAGGTTTGCATCTTCCTAACTCTAAAAATTATCACTAAGTGGCTCAATTGAGATGTCTTACTTCTCTTTTTGAGGGATCAGGAAAACTGGCATGGATAAAATAGGAGTGAAACTAG
The DNA here is from genome assembly GCF_036971445.1 of Narcine bancroftii. NCBI lineage: Eukaryota > Metazoa > Chordata > Chondrichthyes > Torpediniformes > Narcinidae > Narcine > Narcine bancroftii. The sequence continues at coordinate 54,159,602 of NC_091477.1, forward strand.
CAGAGGAATTCATATACAAATGGGATTCAAGGTTAATAACTGACATGAAAGAACCACCTTTGTTGAAACATTTCATTACTATCTGGAACAAGATATATAATGAAATTGAACAAAAGGAAGACACCTTTGATTCAAAATAATCTCATACCGTTTAATAAAGATAATCAATTTTTAAATATTTGGTTTCATAAAGGTATTAAAAAAATAGGAGATTGTTATAAACAAGGTTAATTGATGTCATTTCAACAAATAAGAAATAAATATGGAATAATTCAGAATACACTCTTTTGCTATCTTTAATTGAGAGGTTATTTGCAGTTAAAAATTAGGTTCAACAATGTTCTTACCAGCTTGTAGTGAGTTTGAACTTCTTATTGGGAGAGGTTATATAAGAAATTTATTTCTGCAATGTTCCTTTCATTAAAAGCAGGCACTATTAAACAAGGAGTTCAAAAAGGTTGTTATTGGCTTGTTAGTCAATAAATGGGTTGTTATTGACTTGTTAACGACAGAAGACAGATCTTCAACCAAGACTTATAAGCCAAAGGAAATCTGGACTATTGACTCATTAATCAATAGTTTGGAAGATTATTGGGGGTTGGAAATCAAATTTGGAAGAAGACTGGATTGTTTGGGCTCAGTTAAGAGCAACATGAAAAGCAACAATGAAAACCATTGTTTGAATGGGTAAGCCTTCTGTCTTTATTACTGTTACAAACTACTAGTAATGAGCAGCGATACACAATGAACCAGACAGCGTTTAATTTTAAAACACAATTTTTTTTCTTACTCTTAAACTATCCTTAACACTAAATCTATCCTCAGGTGTGTGTGTGTGTGTGTGTGTGTGTGTGTGTGTGTGTGTGTGTGTGTGTGTGTGTGTGTGTGTGTGTGTGTGTGTGTGTGTGTGTGTGTGTGTGTGTGTGTGTGTGTGTGTGTGTGTGTGTGTGTGTGTGTGTGTGTGTGTAACCATTACAGTCCAGGCCAAAATCTAGAAAGTTACTTCAAATTCAGTGTTGAAGTGTAGGCCTTTGAAATTTGATCCCCAGATTTAATGATGAACTGTTGAGAAGACTGGAGCTGTGGCTTGCTACAAACTCACGAATTCTTCTGGCGTTGCCTTTCAAGAAATGTTCATCCATTCGAGTTGTGGTCATAACTGGTCGTTTTGTAGGTGAAACTTGAACTGGGCGGCCTCCACGCAGCTTCCAAGACCCTGGTACTGGTCTCTCCAGTGACCTTCACAGTTAGTCACAATCAAAATGAAGCACTTTGCTTCCCAAAAAGACCCTCCTGGCACAGGTCAATCCATTGAAAAGGCCCAGTCATTTACAGAACATGCCTTGCTCTGTATCCCTCAAAAGTGGCTGGCCACAAGAACGGCTTCAAAAAGCTGCAGTCAGCATGGTTCTCCCTTACAAAATCACGATGTCTTTGCAATGTATTGAATTCTGGAACAGACTGTGACAAACCTTCCCTCATTTCTTCCAATGTATCGAATTGTCACTGGGCTGTGACACCTGCTTGTGTGAAATGTTAACTGTGACCATTCAATTCCTTTTGTCTATACTTTCGCTTACAGTAATAATCCCATTTTACTCAAATTGGAGCTCGTAATAATTACAGATTAGAACACGATTTGGGGCATTGGAGCCACTTATCTGAATAGGATTGTTGTGGTTTTGGAGACATTGTGGTGCATATTTAAAATCTAAGTGCGACAAATGACACAATGGGCAGGGGGAAAAAACAGCAGTTGAGCCAGGAGGAGCTGCGAAGGAACTATGTATCAAGAACATGTGAAGGTAACAGAGCTTACAGAAGAATTGCAAAGGTGGCAATTAGATACAAAGCCAAACAAATCAACTCTTCAAGCAAGACTGAGGGAGAATGTAGATAAAGAAAACAGTTGTGTGGGATACGCATCTCCCAAAATTACTGCAAAAACCATTAATAAAATTTGAGACCAAATTCTCAATAGTGGCTGCAGCTGTTCCACAAGATGATGGTATGGAGGATGAACAATCCAAAATGGAGATATGGCCAGAGATTAAAGCATAATCTAATAGGATCTCATGATAGTGTGTCAAAAGTTTCCAGCAGGAGGAGCTCTAGAGCAGACTCCAGAGTTTCAAATGTTGAATCTATGCGTTTAAAGGTTCAAGCAGAAAATGCTTCAGTTTAAATGGAACAGAAGATAAGGAGGAGCAGAACAGAAGGACACAGGTGTGGTGTCAACAAGAGGAAGAGCTGCAGGAAGAACAGCTAAAAATGGAGGAAGCACATCTTTAAAAAAAGCGTAAGAAGCAACTGGAACTAGACAAAGAAATTGTCTAGTTTATTAGGCTAGGTCACATGCACTGGAAAGTTCAGTGGTATCTGGTGCTCAAAGTAAATTACTGAAATTGTACAAGGCATTGGTGAGGCCAAATTTGGAGTACTGTGTACAGTTTTGGTCACCAAATTATAGGAAAGATGTACAAAATAGAGAGAGTGCAGAGAAGGTTCACGAGAATGTTGACAGGATTTCAGGGTCTGAGTTACAGGGAAAGGTTGTGCAGACTGGGGCTTTTTTCTCTGGAGCGTAGAAGATTGAGGGGGACTTGATAGAGGTGTTTAAGATTTTAAAAGGGACATACGGAGTAAATGTGGATAGGCTTTTTCAATTAAGAAAGGGGGAGATTCAAACTAGAGGACATGGTTTAAGATTGAAGGGGGAAAATTATAAGGGGAATATGAGGGGAAATTTCTTTACGCAGAGGGTGGTGGGGATGTGGAATGAGCTTCCGGCAGACATGGTTGAGGCGGGATCGTTGGTTACATTTAAGGAAAGACTGGATAGTTACATGGATAGGAGGAGACTAGAGGGGTATGGACTGGGTGCTGGTCAGTGGGACTAGGAGGGTGGGGATTTGTTACGGCATGGACTAGTAGGGCCAAACTGGCCTGTTCTGTACTTTAAGTGGTTATATGGTTATATATCAGGTTTTGATGAAGAACTCCAAAAAAGGAAGCTATTAGATACCACAGCTGAGTTGTTAGCATTATGGGCTTGGTCTTGGAATAGACAGGTCTCGCCACAGGTATGAGCCAGAGATAGAAGCACTTGATCAAGTAGATTAAGTCTCAGTGCAGAGCCAGTGCTACATCCAAAATTCGGACTCTGTCTTGAGCTCTGTCTAGAGCTCCTCCTGTCTTGAAACAGGGGATGACCCAGTGCCGCAGAGGCAAGATCCCATATTGACGAGGTGGATCCAAGGAGCCAGAGATCAAACCCTGGTGATGGCCACATTGGGCAAAGATGGGAGTCAAGTGCCATCTCTTTATCGGGTCCTATTAGGAGCTCCCAGCAAGAGTCAAAAATCTGGGTAGACAAAGTAACGTAAGCCTAGACATGACAAGACAGGATAAAATGGCTGTATTGTTAATTTAGTTATAGATATTCTCTTCTCTGCCCAAGCTAAAAATTCCAATTTTTGATGAGACCCACTTCGATTTCAAGGGTTTATGAAAAGCTTTGAATGTGGTATTGAAATTGAAAGTCACAGCTCAGAGGATTGTTGAGAGTATTTGCTTCAGGTTTTGAGTGGATGACCAAGAGAGCTTGTAAAGAGTTGCCAGCATATGGTTCCAAATCAAGGATTCAAAAAGGCTAAATGGTTTTTAGAGAGACATTCTGGTGACAAGCAGAGCATTTCTTTTATGGTCATCAATAACACAAGAGGACACTAAGTGTTTACAAGCCTGCGCCCACTTTCTTAAAGTCATGACAGAGATTTGGCTGCTTGACATACATCAGAATAAGGGGGACTTTGTAGATAGATTACCCAACCAAATGAGAGAATTATAGAGAGAATTATAGAAAGAAAACATAAGGTGGCAGGTACTTTCAAGGATTTGGTGGATTTAATTGAAGGACAAGTGGACGTTATCACAGATCCAGTGAATGGAATTAATAGTACTCAAACAGTGTGTAAAGAAGTTGAAAAGTCCAAATCGTATCCTTGACCAAAATTGAAGAAAAGGTACATTTTCTGCCCTGACAGTTGCGGGCAAAGAAATTAAGGAAAATAACTTTCTACTTTGAAACAAAACCGAATCTGATGATTCTTCTGTTTTGCAATGACCAGATGAGAAGCCCAGAGAGCTGTTGACAAAAATGAAGAATTAATTGTAAATAAAATTCATATGGTTAGGGTTAAAATTATTTAAAATCTTTTGTGCATTTGCACTGCCAGCCTGTGGCAGCCAGCAGTTTGTTTGGCATTCCTTTGAATGTTTCTGCGGTTTTGAGATAAGAAGGTCAGTTTTGAAACTTCTTTGATCTGAAAAGATGGAGGGTCTAGGAATAGACCTGAAACTTTATTGACCATCATAAGTACCATTTCAAGTAATGTATTAACCATCATGTTAATTGTATATCAAGGTTGATAAGTAATAAACTTGTCATGGATCTTTTACGAACGAGTCATAAAACAAGGACATTCCAGGCTTTCCAGCTGACTATACAAGAAGATCGTATCTACACACTTCATCAAGGTATGATAGAATATTGGCAGGTGTCCAAACAAAAAGATGGGGGGTGGGTCAAAAGCTGGTGGTGATGGGTGGAGAAGGGAGGGAGAGGACAGCAGAAGTCAGGGGGAGGAGGAAGGGAGGGGAGAACTGGAAAGGGGGAGTGGAAATTAAAGGTGAGCTAGTTTAGCAGAAAGCCAGATGGCATTAGAGGGTGCCCAGATGGAAAATATGGTGTTGTTCCTCCAATCTGCGAGTGGTCAGGGTGGGATATTACACAAGGCCATGGACAGACATTAGTGTGGTGGACGGAGTGGAGGTGCTGAGTGAAGTGATCTCCCAATCTGTGGCCAGCTTCTCTGATGTAGAGAAGGCCACAAAGGAAGCATTGGATCCAATAAATCAGTCCTGTGGATATGCAAGTAAAGTTTGCTTTATTTGAAAAACCTGTTTGGGGGCTCCAGACCGTGGTGAAGGAGGAGGTGTGGGCGCAAGTGTTGCACCTCCTACGGCAACAGGAAGGTGCTGGGGGTCGATAGGTGGGGAGGGATGAGCACATGAGGGAATCACGGAGGGACCAGTCTCTATGGAAGGCCGAGAGTGGAGGAGAAGGTGGTGGTGGGATCCTGTAGTAAATGCAAGAAATTCCAGTGGATAATGTGTTGGATGTGGAGGCTGGTGGAGTGGTAGGTGAGGATGAGGGGAATTCTATATTTGTTGTGTCTGGAGGCAGAGGAGGCCAGGCCAGATGAGTGGGAAATGGAGGCAATGCAGGTGAGGGCTGAGTTGATAGTGGTGGAGGGGAAGCCACAGTTGTGGAAGAAGGCAGACAATTCAGAAGATCTTATCTTGGGAATTGATGCAGCAGAGATGGAGAAGTTGAGAGAAGGGGATGGAATCCTTGCAGGGGACAGTATGAGGAATTGTAGTCAAGTAATTGTGGAAGTTGAAGGGTTTGTTGTATATGTTGGTGTAAAGCTTGTCTCCTGAGATGGAGACAGACAGATCCAGAAAGGTGAGTGTTAATAGAGACGGACCAGGTGAGTTTGAGATCAAGGTGGAAGTTATCTGCAAAGAGGATGAAGTTGACAAGCTCATTGTGAGTGCATGAGGTAGCCCCAATGTAGCCATTGATATACCAGAGGAAGAGTTGAAGGGTCTTGACTGTGTAGGATTTCTCCACAAAGCAAATTAAAAGGTGGCATAGCTGGGACCCAAGAGGGTACCCATGATTACTCCTTTAATTTGGAGGAACTGAGAGATTGTTTAGAGAGAGGACAAGTTCTGCCAGGTGGAGGAGGGTAGTGGTAAAGGGTGACTGGTCAGATCTTTGGTCTAGGAAGAAGTGAAGTGCTTTCAGACCTTCTGTGGTGGGGGGATGGAGGTATAAAGTAACAAGGAACATGTGGCATTTGTATGTATGTGTAAAACAAAAAAAAATTAAATGATGATGTCACTGAATACTCAGATCCCACAACATTTACATCGAAAGCACACTGAAGTAAATATTTCTCACAGATGTAAGCACCTCATGAATCGAGCCTGTTTCTGTTTTCCCTCATCACTTTAACTTCCTCAGGAGTGCATCTGTTCTCGAGAGAGGAGCTCATAACTTCCTGACTCACTGCACATCTATGAGTCTTGAACTGAAGTTAACTCTGCACCAGCGTCAGGCAGGTTCTTATGACCTTTTTGATCAACATTCTTGACAAGATTTCCAATATGACCCAGGCATCTTTATGAACCACAAATTTGGACAAATTCCTGAAATGAGGAGAAAAGAGACCAGTCACAGGTGAAATAGAATTCTTGCTGGCTGCAAGTGCACAAGTATGTACGGTACACCAGGTTCTTCATTGAAGCCTGATTGCTGAATCATAGACTCCCTCATGGTCTGTTGACGCCGATGCCTTCATACAGTAAAGATTGATTTGATGAAAAAAAGCGTACCTCTTCCTCAGTCCCTTTATGTCCAGCTCGATCATGTGCTGCCAGAAAAAGACTGGAGCTAGCATGAGAGCAAGTCTGCCAGTGCTCACTTGCTGTAAAATAAACATCTCAATTTTTCAATGTTACATTCCACTGATGTACAAGTAGACATGAGTCTGACCAAGAATCATTTTCCACGGGGAAGTGGGAATTCCTCTCTGGACCAAAAAAAATCTACCTGGTTGAGTTGGTAAATTCCAGGAGTATAAAATTAATTTATTTGCTGATGATGTGTTGATATATTTGTCACAACCTAAACATTCTTTCAAACCTTTACAAGATTTATTAAAATTTTATGGATCGATTTTATGGTTATAGGGTGAATTAGGATAAGAGTGAGATAATACCAATATCTGATAGGGATTAGCCGGATTGTAGGCAACTTACTAAATTTAAATGTTTAGATAAGTATTTGGGTGTAATTGTAGATAAGGAATATGAAAATTTATATGATTTAAATTATTTGCCATTGTTAAATAAAATTAAGTCTGATTTCAATAGATGGAAAGATTTACCATTAACATTGATGGGTCGAGTAAATTGTATTAAAATGAATGTATATCCTTGTATTGAGTATCTGTTTCAATTAATTCCAAGTCCTATACCAGGGAGATTTTTTAAGGAATTAAATAAAGTGATACATTATTTTTTGTGGAGTGGCAAATTAACTTGAGTATCGATGGAGAAATTGACATGGAAGTATGATTTGGGTGGCCTCCAACTGCCACATTTTCAAAATTATTATCAGACTGAACAGTTGAAATTTATTAGTAGGCTGTTTGATATTGATCAACTACTGATGTGGGCTTATGTGGAAATTGATCAGAAACAGGAGAGAGTAGGTAAATTCCATGGAATCATCAACAGTATGTCTGGCAAACTAAACACAAGCATACAGCAGCACCTCAATTCCAATTAAAGTTTAACAAATGCATAAAACTCCATGTTGACCATTCCAGTGCAATGGGCAAGTAACGAGCTTGCTTTCCTTTTCCTGAAATGTCTGCTCAGTGTCCCCACTTTAAGCATCCTTGGTCATTCGATCATTCAAATCTATGCTCATTGAATATCTGTAAAGTTTCAATCTGACGGGTGTCCAGATGAAATTGAAGAGGAAAGTCTGTGATTTTAGTTCAATGCACAAAGTACTGGATAAACTCCACAGGTTGCATAGCAAAGAATGTAGGTGAGAGCTTGAAAACAGACAACACTAGCTCCTCTTATCAGGAACCCCAAGGATGCAAGGATCTGGTTCAGGCTGGTACAGTGACCTAAGGTAGTCTATAGCTAGTACTGCGCTTGCTTAATAGAGACATAAATATTAACTTAAACGCCCCTAAGGAGGGAATTAACTAATTAACATAACATGCAATGTATGAAGAAGGAGGAACTGAGTGATGCCTGTATTGATGGAAGAGAAAAGGAGAATGTTGTAATGTATTGGGATTCTGATCGGAAGAAGGTAAATGAAGGTGGGGTGATGTTGAGCGCAGGACTGTACAAAAGAGTTTTGGACCTGAGTCAAGGTATGAGCAGGAAATAGGCAGATGCCTAAATAGAAAAGGCAGGGAGGAAAGAAGAAGGGGCAGGGGGGGAGCACAAGCCAACAGACATCATAGCTAGGCATGGGTGTGTGGGCAAAAGCTGAGAAATGATAGGGGGAAAGGGTACCTCTCTGAATGGAGGGGGGGGATGAGGTGGGGAGCTGGAGGGATAGGAAGAGGGTATGTGAGAGGCAGGGTAGGTGTTTAATGGAAACCAGAGAAGTCAATGTTAAAGCCATCTGGTTGGAGTAGTGCCCAGATGGAACATTTAATATCGTTCCTCTAATTTGCAGTTGGTCTCAGTTTGGCGTTGGTGTGGGAATGGAGCATGGAATTGCAATGGTTGGCCACTGGGATGTCCCAGCTATTGCAGACCAAACAAAGCACCTCAAGCAAATGATCTCTCAGTCTTCGTCCAGTCTCTTCAATGAAGAGGAGGCAAGAAAAGGAGCACCAGGGGCAGAGGATAATCCCTGTAGATTCACGAGTGAAGTGTTGCTTCACTTGAAAGTATTGTTTGGAGCCATAAATGGTTGTGCAGGAGGAGGTGTGGGTGCAAGTGCACCAATACTTGCAGTCATTGGGATAGGTAGCAAGGGGGAAACTAGTGGAAAGGGTTGAGTGGAAGAAGGAATCATGGAGGGACCAGTCCCTAAGGAAGGTGGGAAAAGGATGTGTCTGATGGTGGAAGTACATTCCAGGTGGGGGAATTTGCAGAGCACCTATGTTGGATGCAAAGGCTGGTGGGGTGATACAAGGGGAATTCTGTCCTTGTTGCATCTATTGGCAGGAGGGCCAGGACAGATGTGCAAGAAATAGAGGGTCAAGGCTGATTTGTTGGCAGTAGAGGGTGTTAAGATCCCAGAGGACCCCAAAACCCAGCAGAAGTAGATATTCACCAAGACAAATGGTTACTTAAACAAAAGTTGCTTTTAATTATCTTTAAACATGAAAACAGAATCACACTTTAACTTGTCTTTCTCTCTTCTTCTCTTTGGCTTAGCTTTGCAGACGAAGATATATGGAGGGGTAATGTGCACGTCAGCTGCAGGCTCGTTTGTGACTGACAAGTCCGATGTGGGACAGGCAGACACGGTTGCAGCGGATTCAAGGGAAAATTGGTTGGTTGGGGTTGGGTGTTGGGTTTTTCCTCCTTTGACTTTTGTCAGTGAGGTGGGCTCTGCGGTCTTCTTCAAAGGAGGCTGCTGCCCGCCGAACTGTGAGGCGCCAAGATGCACGGTTTGAGGCGATATCAGCCCACTGGTGGTCGTCAATGTGGCAGGCACCAAGAGATTTTTTTAGGCCGTCCTTGTACTTCTTTTTTGGTGCACCTCTGTCTCGGTGGCCAGTGGAGAGCTCGCCATATAACACGATCTTGGGAAGGCGATGGTCCTCCATTCTGGAGACGTGACCTACCCAGCGCAGTTGGATCTTCAGCAGCGTGGATTCGATGCTGTCGGCCTCTGCCATCTCGAGTACTTCGATGTTGGTGATGAAGTCACTCCAATGAATGTGGAGGATGGAGCGGAGACAACGCTGGTGGAAGTGTTCTAGGAGCCGTAGGTGATGCTGGTAGAGGACCCATGATTCGGAGCCGAACAGGAGAGTGGTGAAACGGCTCTGTATACGCTAATCTTTGTGAGGTTTTTCAGTTGGTTGTTTTTCCAGATTCTTTTGTGTAGTCTTCCAAAGGCGCTATTTGCCTTGGCGAGTCTGTTGTCTATCTCATTGTCAATCCTTGCATCCAATGAAATGTTGCAGCTGAGGTAGGTAAACTGGTTGACCGTTTTGAGTTTTGTGTGCCTGATGGAGATGTGGTGGGGGGGGATGCTGGTAGTCATGGTGGGGAGCTGGCTGATGGAGGACCTCAGTTTTCTTCAGGCTGACTTCCAGGTCAAACATTTTGGCAGTTTCCGCAAAACAGAACGTCAAGCGCTGAAGAGCTGGCTCTGAATGGGCAACTAAAGTGGCATTGTCTGCCAAGAGTAGTTCACGGACAAGTTGCTCTTGTGTCTTGGTGTGAGCTTGCATGCGCCTCAGATTGAAGAGACTGCCATCCGTGCGGTGCCGGATGTAAACAGCATCTTCATTGTTGAGGTCTTTCATGACTTGTTTCAGCATCATGCTGAAGAAGATTGTAAAGAGGGTTGGTGCGAGAACGCAGCCTTGCTTCACGCCATTGTTAATGGAAAAGGGTTCAGAGAGCTCATTGCTGTATCTGACCTGACCTTGTTGGTTTTTGTGCAGTAGGATAACCATGTTGAGGAACTTTGGGGGGCATCCGAGGTGCTCTATTATTTGCCAAAGCCCTTTCCTCACCCGGGAAGAGACATATAAGACAAATGAACAACTGAAAAGTGGCAAAGCAGCAGGTATGGATGGAATCCCCCCCAGAGGTCTGGAATGCTGGCGGCAAAACTCTGCATGCCAAACTGCATGAGTTTTTCAAGCTCTGCTCGGACCAAGGAAAGTTGCCTCAGGACCTTAGTGATGCCATCATCATCACCCTGTACAAAAACAAAGGCGAGAAATCAAACTGCTCAAACTACAGGGGAATCACGCTGCTCTCCATTGCAGGCAAAATCTTCACTAGGATTCTCCTAAATAGAATAATACCTAGCGTCGCCGAAAATGTTCTCCCAGAATCACAGTGCGGCTTTCGCGCAGAGAAACTACTGACATGGTCTTTGCCCTCAGACAGCTCCAAGAAAAGTGCAGAGAACAAAACAGAGGACTCTACATCACCTTTGTTGACCTCACCAAAGCCTTAAGTTATCACTATTGACTTAACTAACCTAAGATAACCCCCTTCTAATTCTAAGCACACGTATATGTAATGTATGCATAAGTTCAGAAAAGTTATTTGATTCTCAGTCCAATCTCACTTCTTATTCTTCCAATTCACAGGTTGCAGGCAATTCTTATACTATGCACAGAATTTAACATTTATAAAATTCACCAGGCTTTGGTGCTTGAAAGGTAAATGGTTACCGCTCAGGAAGATTCTTGTTGATTTTCAGAGAGAGATTCATTGTACGCTGGACACCCACAACTGATTTCTTTTCTTAATTGGCCACTTCAGTGTCTTGCCGAAGAAACTTGCCCCCTCCAGATGATAATCTTTTTTTCTTTCAGGTCACTACAGAGTTCCTTTTGGTTTCTCTTATTTCAAATGAAACATTAGACAGCCAGTCCTCTCTTCTTGCATGAACCACAAGGGCTTTGACAAGGCTGAACTAAGCACTTACAACCCGACTTCCAAATGGGTTTTTCCATAAGCTTGCCAGCATGTCCTGTTCCACTCCCAGCTGCTGCTGCTGACTGTAAAATAGCAGAACTGAATTATGTCTCTGTCTCTGTCTCTGTCTCTGTCTCTGTCTCTGTCTCTGTCTCTCTCTCTCTCTCTGTCTCTCTCTCTGAGAAAAGCTGCTTTGCTTTCTCTGCTTGCAAAACCACATGACCCTCTTGAACAGCATGTTACCCTTCAGACAATATGTGGCTCTGACAAGCTCTTTCATCTGTTGCCTTTTTCTAAACAACAATCCTTAGTGAAGTCTCTTGGGCACTCTCCAAAGCTTTTGCAAAGGCTCAGGGGCCAACATGTCTAGGATGGGGCAGAGCTCCAGCAATTCAAATAAGATCTGTTATAAAGTGTTTGTATGTGACCTACTCTAACAAACCTTTCCCAATTTATCTCCCAAAAACATATCTATATACTCTGTCATACTTTCAAAGAAATTTTTCACAGTGCTCAAAAAATATATATTCCCGTTTTTAAAAAAAAATAAATAAAGGCAGTAACAGAGGGAAGAGTCAGCCTTGGTTAACTTTGGAAATAAAGGAAAGTATAAAATTAAAAGCTCATGTGTACAAAGTAGCCAAGTGTAGTGGGAAACTGAAGGATTGGGAAAACTTAAAAAGGCAACAAAGGAAACTAAACAGGAAATAAGGAAAGGGAAGAAGGATTATGAAGGTAAATTAGCCCAAAATATAAAAACAGATAGCAAAAAAACATTATAAATATATGAAATGGAAAAGGGTGACGAGTCAACATAGGACCCTTGGAAGATGAGAAAGGGAGAATGATATTGTGTAATGAGGAAATGGCCGATGCATTGAACAGAAATTTCATGGTGGAAGACACATCCTGCATGTCAAAAAGTGGTGATAGGGATGCAAAGGGAGGTGAGGGCCTTGATAAAATAATTGTTATAAAAGAGATGATGATGAACAAATCCCCTGATCCTGATGGGATACATCCCAGGGAACTGAGGGAAATGACAGGAGTTATAATCGATGCTTTTTAAAAAGGGATGTAGGCAGAAGACGAGTATCTGTCGCCCTGTTAGCTTATCGTCTGTAGTCGGAAAAATGCAATGAAGGGGTTCCATCAGGCAGATGCAGCATGGATTCAGAAAGGACAGGTCTTGTTTGACAAACACGCTGGATGTCTTTGAGGATATAATGAATGATGTTGATAGAGGGGAACAGGTTTTTTTTAATTAAAATTGTTTATTTTTCACACTATGAACCATACTGACCAAAATACATGCATACATTTTTCTCTTGAATATATACAGTGTCATCTTCTCCCCTTTTTCCCCCCTCCCTTCCCTCCCTCCCTCAACCCCCCTCCCCATTTATTCAAAGTTCAATCTATATGTGTCGTCACTTAATAAAAATAAACAAGATATTTTTGTCTTTTACTTTAACATTCTGGGTCAGTTCATTTTGTTGTCTTCTCCTTCTGTCATTTTAGGTGGTGGAGGTCCGTGGTAGGATTTCTCTATTGTGTTTCATGTATGGTTCCCATATTTGGGAAAAGCTATGCTCCGGAACTATGAGAAATACAATAAACATGAGGTTATGCATGATACAATATAATTGGTTACACAGGCTATACATCACACCCCAAAAGTTAAATAAATGGGACCCAACAGTATCAGACAGATGTTTTTGCTGTAAGAAGAAATGGGAACAACAATACATGCAATTTGGGCATGTGAGAAAATGAAAAAAATTTGGGAAGATCTAAACCAGATATTAAATAAAATCACAAAAAGCAACATACCAAAAAACCCAGAGATCTTCCTTCTAAGTAATATAAGAAATAAAGATTTTGGACTCGATTTGGATGGAACACAAAAAAAGATTTATTATGATAGCCCTAGCTGTAGCAAAAAAATGTATTATGTCAACCTGGAAATTAGAAGACAACTTGAGAATACAACAATGGTACATAGAAATAAATAAATGTATTCCATTGGAAAAAATAACATATAATTTAAGAAATAACATCACAATATTCGAACAAATAGAGGGGAACAGGTTGATGTTGTATATTTGGATTTCCAGAAGGCATTTGATAAGATGCCACACAAGAGACTTATCAGTAAGATAAGATGAATGGAGTCAGGGGAAGTATATTGGCGTGGATTTAAGATTGGTTAACTGACAGAAGGCAGAGAGTTGAGATAAATGGGTATTTTTCTGATTGACATACAGTGGTAAGTGGAGTGCTGCTGGGTTCGGTGTTGGGCCCGCTGCTGTTCACCATTTACATTGATGGATTGAAAGAGGGGACAGAGTGTAGTGTAGCCAAGTTTGCAGATGATATTAAACTGAGTAGAAAAGAAAATTATACAGAGGATGTAGAGAGGCTGTAGAAGGATAGAGTTAAGGTAGGTGAGTGGGCAAAGGTCTGGTAGATGGAAGACATTAGTAAATACAAGGTCATCCACTTTGGTAGGAAAAATAGAAGAGCAGATTATTATTTAAATGGTGAAAGACTGAAACACGCTGTAGAACAGAAGGACTTGGGAGTGTTTGTCCATGAATCGCAAAAAGTTGGGTTGCAGGTACAACAGGTTATTAAGAAGGCAAATGGAATGTTGGCCTTCATCACTGGAGCAGGGAGGTCATGCTGCAACTGTACAAGGTACTGGTGAGGCCGCACCTGGAGAACTGTGTGCAATTCAGGCCTCCTTACTTGAGGAAGGATATACTGGCCTTGGAGGCAGTCTAGAGGAAGTTCAACAGGTTGATCCCGGAGGTGAGGGTGTTGACCTACGAGAAGAAACTAAACCGTCTGGGATTATACTCACTTGAATTCAGAAGAATGAGAGGAGATCTTACAGAAACATATAAAATTATGAAAGGGAGAGAAAGATAGAGGCAGGAAAATTGTTTTCACTGGTAGGTGAGACCAGAACTAGGGGACACAGCCTCAAGACTCAGGGGAGTAGATTTAAGACGGAGATGAGGAAAAACTGTTTTTTCCAGAGAGTAGAGAATTCTCTGCCCAGGGAAGTGGTTAAATCTACTTCATTAAACTTATTTAAGGTTCAGTTAGATAGATTTCTACATTAAAAAAAAGGAATGAAGGGATATGGGGAAAAGGCAAGTAGGTGGAGTTGAATCAATTATCTCACTGAATGGCAGAGTGGGCTCGATGGGTCAGATGGCTGCCTCCTGCTCCTATTTCTTATGTACTTATAAACAGTGTGATCATCGCAATTCGGAGCAGGAAGTTGTCAAAATGGGGAGGAGCAGGGAAATCAAATGGTATTGTTACAGGGGATTCAATAATTAGATGGGCCAGAAGTGCATTTTTAAAGCAGCATTGAGACTTCTATGGTAGATTATCCATCTCTATGGTGAATAAGAAGTGTGGGAAAGAGGTCCTCCCCCTTCTTACCACAAAGGAAGGTGATTGTGCTTGCTGAAGATCATTGCATCAGCCCCAAGACACAGCTGTAGGACTTCCTTCGGCAATGTTGTAGACAGCCCTCATCTTCAGCTGTTCCATCAAAGGCTTTGTTGACAGTGTGGTGATATGTAATTACATAATTAGGTCACCAGGGGTCATCCCGGTGATCTTGTATACAAAGCAGTCCAGAGCTACAGTCTAGCCTTCCAGGTTTGTCTTGCAGAGAGACAAGACCTCTTAGTATACATATTAGTTTATTAAACCTGTCTTACACTCGCACTGCTGGTGTGGTTATTGTCAGTACAGACATGACCATCAAAGACCTCCCCCTCCAGCAGCTGGAAGGATAAGGACAATATGATGGACCGATATCACTAAATATTTCTCCAAATCACACACCATTCATTATTGCAACTTCAAGATCCAACATAACCACACCATGAGTTTTTAAAAATATTTTTTTTAAACTTTTTTAACTTAGACATGCAGCACGGTAACAGGTCCATGCTGCCCAAATACCCAAATTAACTCACAACCCCTGTACTTTTAAACCAGAGCAACCAAAAATCCAGAGACACAGGGAGGACACTCGAACTCTTTGCAGACAGAGCCAGATTGGAGCCTGGGTCACTGGAGCTGTAGTATCATTATACTAACTGCTGACGTATCCATGCCATCGACAGTGCTGAGTTCCTTCAACACATCAGTTACAGCAGTTGCTGAAAGCACGTCATCACAACCTTTACAAGGGATGGTCAATAATCACAACCTCATAAGTGATGCTTGCAACCCCTTACAGAAATTTTTTTTTAAATAAAACCGACCCCTTGTTCCTGTATATCATGAATAATGTGGCAAGATTAAATTAGCTATAGTGACATAAGATCTTTCAGATGCTCATTTATCTGTGTGATTTGTAAATAAGCTCATGGTAACACTGTTCATCAGATGGCCAATTTAAAGGTTGCCTTTTCAATGACAAAAACTGATCTGCTGTTTACACAGTCAATAAAAAGTTTCCTTGGAGACTCACACTAAAGGTTTGCCAAGAACCTCATTTAAGGTTCTTGCCTTAGTTCCTGCAATGATAGAGTGGTAATCCTGAACACTAGAAGGAGTCAGAGACAAGTTGTTGCAGAGAGGAGTAGATTGAAAGTGGATGCCTTCATCAGTTCTAAATCTAATAAATTATAGTTGTTATAATAGAACCCAACTTTATTTATTACAATTAAAGACACTTCATAGTTCCTTCCTGTTTTCATGATTGTTGTTAAGCTAGATGTGTTGTTCCCCATCTTGCTCAAGAGATAATGAGGCAGTCAACTCACTACCATGGGTGCTGCATATCTGAAATGTGATACTTCATGGTTCGGTCTAACTTTATCTTCATTCAACATCCATCCACTTTCTTTAGTCTACTAGATCCTTATAATAATTTCAACCAGATTTGGAAAACCTAAATTCATACCTATTTACCTTAAACTCCGTGTCTGAATCTTCCAAACATTGATCTGACAGTAGCTCACATCAAAATCACAAAAGGCCCTCTCTTTGATGATATGGTTAAGCTGGTTATTCCACAGAGGCAACACAGTTTGCCAGCAATCGGGACTGGGTTTGAATCCCACGCTGTCTGTCTCCCCATGACAACATGGGTTTTCCTTGGGGGCTCCAGTTTCCTCCCACCATTCAAAAATGTGCCGGGGGTGTAAGTCAATCAGGTATAATTGGGCGGCGGAGGCTCATGGACCGAAATGCCCTGTTACCATCTTTTTTTAAAAATTTAATTTAAAAGGTTGTGATTGTAGTGCAATACCCACACGTACTTGAAAATCTCAGCATCTATAGGAAGCAAAGGGATATAACCATCGTTTCAGGCCTGACCCTTTCGCCAAGGTGTGAGCAGAAAGCAGGGAGGGGCCTGAATATAAAAGGCAGGGGGAGGAACTATGAGAAGGAGGGCAGAAGAGAGAAAAGCTGATAGGAGGAAGGGGTAACTTTCTGAATGGAGAGGGAAGAGAGTGCAGAGTTGGAGGAAAGGAGAGAGAGAGGGAAACACGAGAAGTCAATATTAACGCTGTCTTGTGGAGAGTGCACAGGCAAAATATTAAGTGTTCTTCTTTGATTACAGTTTTGTTCATCCATCCTACCTCAACACCTTCAACTTTGCCACGTTTGATGCAACCTGATCTTTTGTCCAGCGGAGCAGATATTCACACGTCTCATTCTGTTCCTATCTTTCCAGCTGCCACCGGAAAACATCTTACAGAGGATTCCCTTCTTCCTGTGTTATTACCTTTGGCGATCGTGAAGGATCTATCAGCTGCCAACCCACAAAACTTTACCTGAAAGCAGAGAGATAGTCTCCACATGAACATTGGTACCACCCATTTCAACTTCTCCCCTACTTTTTCCAAATCACTACAACCTCTGTTATCTATCTGTCCAATCTGGAGGAGTAGATATTCCCTGGAACTCAATACTGGGAAGACCAATACCATGTGGTTTGGCCCCATCACTCTCTTCTCAATCTCCACCCTTCTCCCAGCCACAGCAATATGTTGGCCATTGAAGTGACATATTTGAACCTCCTACCCTAAGATGAGCTTTGAACCACATCCATATAACCATTAAATCAAGCTTAACCTTTTCATCTTCATTTTATAAACTTTTGATGGGTTCATCTCACCATCGATATGAGGTACTCTTCTTACCTGATAACTATCTGAGATACCTTTAATTTAAAAGTTTGATGAACTCCAAATTGATCACTCCATCTTTTACCTTCAGTTGACAGAGCTCAATGCTCAGAAATTGCCTCCATAAATCTTTTTACCTCTCCATTTCTCTTTATCGGATTCCATAAAACCATGTTCTTTCAACATTTTTTCAAGCATTTTAAATCTCCCATGCTGATCAGCGTAAATTTGTTTTTTGATATTCTTGGAAATCCATTGAGTGTATTGCTGTGTTAAAAGAAGTGTGTAAAAGGTGTCATTGTTCCTCGCAGTGAGTACAACAGTGCTCCACATGAAAGACCAGTGTTTACTTAGTTGTGGCATGTGCCAATATACAGATATGGAGTAGAGGAGGATGGGGTCATATATTTTACTTGATGGGTGATACCAAATCTAATAGGGATACACTCAATGACTCAGAGAGATCTTGGCGAAATGTAATTACTCATTGACTTTAATATCCACCATTGTAACAGGCCATTTCAGCCCACGAACCCATGTTGCCCAAATTTACACCCAATTAACCTACAACCCCATATGTTTCAAATAGTGGGAGGAAACTGCTGTCCCTCGGAGAAAACCCACACAGACATGGGGAGAACGTACAAACTCCTTACAGACAGCGTGGGATTTGAAACCCAGTCCCGATCGCTGGCGCTTTAAAGGATTTGCGCTAACCGCTATGCCAACCGTGCCATTCCATTGGAACTGATGTGACTGTGATTAAGCCACTGGAGACTGATTCTCCGCAATCTGATAGCATTAGAATCAACTTCTACAGTTTCAATTAAAACCCTCCCCGAGTCTTTCTTTTTCCCTATTCCTGTCTCCTTTCTTCCAGCTCTCTCTTTCCTTTCATTATATAATGCCTTAATCCAATTTATGTCTATCCAAACCCAAATTTATCCTATATTTTAAAAAGTCCCATATCCAATCTATCAAATGCTTTTTCTGCATCCAATGTCACTGCCATTCTTAAATTTCCTCTTTTTTGTGCTATATGCATAATACTAAATAATCTAGTTACATTATCAGCTGACAGTCTCTTTTGCAAAAAAAACCTGTCTAGTCCTTATTTACTAAATTAGGGAGATATTTAGTAATTCTATTCACCAAAATTTTAGCCACAATTTTTAAATCTTAATTTAACAATGAAGGTCTATAAAATAAAGGTTTCAAAGGAACTCTATCTTTTTTTGGAATCATTATAATTATTGCTGTTGAAAAAATTCTGTCAATATATGAATTATTGACTTCATAAGATATGAATTAATAGATATTTTAAATCTTTATAAAATTCAGGCAGATATCCATCTTCTCCTAGGGGTTTACTGCTTTGTAGTGAAGTCATTGCTCTCCTTACTGCCAACTGTATTATTGGAGTACTCAATTCCATCTGCTTCTCTAATATTAATCTTGGTAAATTTATTTGAGATAAATATCTATTTTATATCATTTTTAAAGATTCTGATCTCTATAAGTTAGAGTAGAATCTCTTAAAAGAGTCACTTAGTTATTGCATTAATGATTCTTGAAACTTGCTCTGTTTTTAATTACTATGCAAGAACTTTATGTGAATGTTCACCCAATTCATAATATCTTCGCTTAGTTCTAGTAATTGCTTTCTCTATTTCAAGTTTTCATTGAGCTATATTGAAGTTTTTATTCATCAGATATCTTTGGAACTCCTCTTCCAAAGATCTTTTTCTAAAATTGTAATATCTTTTTCCAACTTATCTAACTCTTTCATATATTTATTTTTAATCTTAGTCCTCTTAAGTACATTTTCAATGCATCGCACATTATAAACTTGTTACTTATTGCTTCAGAAAATATTTGAATATGTTCTCTAATAAAATCACAGAAACCAGATATCTTTAACAAAGATGTATTCAATCTCCTTCTATATACTGGTTTCTCTTTATCATGTATTATAATTGTCATTAATAAATGTGATTGATCAGACAAAATTCTTGCTTTATATTTCACTTCCAAAATTCTATCCCACACCTGTGCTGAAATCAAAAATAAATCAATTCTGGAATAAGAATCATGCCTATGTGAATAAAAAGAATAATCCTTTTCTCTAGGATGGACCATTCTCCATATTTCTATAAAATTCAAATCCATTTTAGCCACTTTAGTTCTTATCACTCCTCTTGCTGATCTATCTAAAAGTGAATCTAAACAAAAATTAAAACCTCCTCCAACTAAGATATTTTCATGTGCTTCTGCTAAGTTAAGAAACATTTCTTGAATAAGTCTCTTATCATGTACATTAGGGGCATACAGATTTAGAAGTGTCCAAAATTCCAAATATATTTGGCAATTTACCATTGCATATCTCCCTACTGAATCAGTCACAACATTATAAATTTTGTTGGTAATTTCTTTTTTTATCACAATTACCACTCCTCATGCCTTCAATTTAAATGAAGCCACTACATTTCCACCCCAATCCCTCTACAATTTCAAATGTTCTTTTTCAGTTGAATGAGTTTCCTGCAAAATAAGCCAGATCTACTCCCATTTTCTTAATATATGCCAAAACTTTCTTTCTTTGGACCATCCAGTTCATCCCATTAATATTAAAATTTACAAATTTCAATGTATTACTCATCTTAGTGAACCATTTCACTCTCTTCTGTCCTACTCCCTTCACCCTGCCCTGCAAATCTCCTCATAACAATTCCATTACCTATTGTCCATCATGTCATAAGCAGAAAAAGAAAAAAGCAACTATATGTTCCAACTTGCATAACTATATTTAAACAAGAAAACACCTCCCCCTCACCAGTGCCCCCTCCCCCCACCTTATGTTGACTAAATTATACACAACACTACCTTCCTTTATTTTATGGGTTGTGACCAAGGTCACAACTACACACATGATGTATAGCAGTTAGTACCCTCCCTGTACCCCAAACCCCTTTGATTTATTTAACTTACAATCTTTAAACAATTCACATATTAAGAAATATGGAAAAGGCTTCCCCCAAATCAGAATAATTATTTTTATTATTATTCCATAAAAGAAAAATCATTATAACAATTGGTCTTACAACTCTTCACTCTATCTGTGAAGTTGTAGGATATCGCAATACAAATTATATCTTTTCTGCTATATTAAATTCTCTTTTTCTTTTCAGAAAGTCTTCACTTTTATCGGGATAAAACGAGACTTTTTCTCCTTGATATATAAGAGGGCCTCGACTGTCTCTTTCTCTTTGAATTGCAAATCTCAAAATATTTTCTCTCTCCTGGCATCAAAGAACTTTCATCAACACTGAGTGCGGCCTTTGACCTGGAGATGGTTTCCCTCTGAGAGCTCAATCTCAATAACATCTCAAAAATATTCTTCTCCCAAAACTTTTGAAAAAATGTAATAGCATCTTCTTCCTCTAATCCTTCCTTGAGGCCCATTATTTTAATATTATTTCTCCCACTGTAATTTTCTAACACACCTACTTTTATGTTGAAGCTTGAGTCTCCAGGGCCAAAGCAGTAGTATTATCTTCTGCTCGAACTACTCTGTCTTCAAATTGTAACATATCCTGCTGCATCCACTTCATCTTCTCATCCACTTTATCTAACATTTTTTCTTAATTTTATCAACTGATTCTTTAATCTCATTAAAATGCATCAAAGTGAACTTCCAAAATGCATCACCTTGCACTTATCTAGATTGCACTCTTGAATGCAATATTACTTATTTTGTCTGTTTTAGTCTTACTACTTAAAAATGTTACTTTAGTGGTTCTCAACCTTTTTCTTTCTACTCACATCCCACTTTAAGTATTCCCTATTGCATCGGAACTCTGTGATTAGTAAGGGATTGCTTAAGGTTGGAAGTGGGTGAAAGAAAAAGTTTGAAAACCACAATTTTAATCTTCCCTAATTGACTCATTATGTGCACAGTTTCATAACTCCAAAGGAAATGGGCCAATGAGAATTTTTCTCAAGCCAAATATTTCAGTAACAATTGGGTCTAGAGCAATGATTCTTAACCTTCCCTTCCCACTCACATCCCACCTTAAGCAATCCCTTACCCCTTACTAATCAAAGAGCACTGATAGCATAGGGATATACTTAAAGTGGGATGTGAGTAGAAAGATAAAGGTTGAGAAACGCTACCTTGCTTCTTTCCATTCTCCACTTCAGATAGTTGTATTTCTTCTTCTCCTTCATCTTCTTTGTCGCTTGCCAATTTTTTTTTCTGAGCCTGACTCAATCTCAGACATTACAGAGGACCTAGGTTTACTGTGCATGTGTGACCTACTTTCAGGTTCTTTACCAGTTCTGTCTGTGATACCATATCCCTGCTGCTTTAGGGGAAATCAGTTTGTGTGTGTCCAACAAGCAACAAATATCTCTCTAAAACCAACAAGAACCTTCCTGAGCAGTAAATATTTAACTTTAAGCACCAGAGCCTGGTGGAGATTCATAAATGTTGAATTCTGTGCTCAGTATAAAAATTGCCTGATACTAGTGAATTTGGAGAAGAGAAAAATGAAAAATTAGACTGTGAAACAAAGAACTTTCCTGAACATATTCACATTACATACACGTGCACTTAGAATTAGAGGGGGATTAAGTTAAGTTAATAGTAATAAGTTAAAGTTTGATCTTGTTTTTATGTTTAAAGAAAATTAAAAAAAACCTTTTTTAAGTAACATTGTCTTGGTGACTTTCTATTGCTGCTGGGTTTTGGAGTCCTCTGGGCTCGTAACAGTACAAAGTCCCACACCAAACAGCTGGTTACATTGACCTTAACGTGTAGGTGGAAGTTAAATTGTGAACAGATTTTTTTCAACGGTGAAAGAATTTCAGGGGGAACTACACATGTTAAAAAGCTTCCCTAGGCCAAAATGGTAAATCACCATTTCAGGTTTGAGCCCTTTCTCAAAACTAGTTCTCGTTTGAATTAACTAATTGCTCCCCCATTCTAAAACTCCTGAGGATGTCCCAAATCACCACAAACTTGACCACTTGAGACCTATCCCATATTCATCAGGGAAAAAGAAGGCAAAAATTTTTCTGAAGGTTAAACATAAATGTTATTTGTGTTACGATTGTTGAATGTGCAACTATATTCCTTTACAAAGGGCATTTTAATGCTATGTGCCCCTTCCTTGTCGAGTGTTCCATCTGATTATTTTATAATTTGAGAATCATGTGAGGTCATTCTAGGGTTTGAGGGTTGGCTCACTTTGAGTCAAGATGTTTTGATAATTTTCAAGACCACTCAACCTTGGTGCCCTTGCCTGATGAGGTGGAGAGATATTCTGATGTGGACTGTGTCTATGGGCAGATGTATTAACACTCCAACCCACTTCATCAAAGACCTATAAAATCGGTTGAGTCAATGGACTTACAGATTGAATTGGACTGGAATCAATTTCCAACAGTGAGTCACCAGTCCCTGCAGCTGCATTCTAACACATAGGACAAGTTGTCAGATCTGACAGAAAAGTAAAAACACTTTGTTTAAAAACGAAAGCAAAAAGCCTTACCTGGGCTGTTCTGTCTATTCACTTTTCAGGATCTTGGTGCGACTAGCAAGACGTTAATTACTTGGAACTGAACGAATTGCTGGACATGTCATCACGGATTTAAGATTCAAGCATGTTGATCAGACTTATTTCTGGGCCAGAGCAGATAAAATGACAAATTGAAACACAGAAGTCTGCAGATGTTCTCATTGTTCTGAAAATAAACAGAAATGCGAGAGGGATTCAGCCGGTCTCGGAGCTCCCTAAAAGCTAATGACATTTTACTGACATTTCAGCTTCAGCCCTTCATCAAGCTATAAGCAAAGAACAACAAGACATCTGAATAAAAATTGAAGAATATCAGGGGAAAGAGTCCAGAGCAACAAAAGGTGTTAATTGGACATGATAAGAGGAAAGGTGAGAATTAAATTTGTGAAATGAGACACAGGGAAAGATGACCAGGGGAAGAAGAGGGAGGGAGTTTCACAGAAACCGATGAAGTTGATGTTAATGCCATCCAGTTGGAGGGTGTCAGACAGAAGATGAGGTGATGTTTCTCCAATTTACAGGTGGGCTCAGTTTGGCAGTGAATGAGACCATGGACAGACATGTCATCAAGGAGTGAAATATAAAGTGTTCACAATCACTACACTGGAGACAAAGTCTTGGAGAATAGGTTCAGCTTTATTTCGAGTCTGCAGAGTCGGGTATCCCCGGTCTGGAGACTCACCGGAGGTTCAGAATCATTACTCTTTTGTACACTCCCGGGCTCAACATCACCCCACCTTCATTTACCTTCTTCCAATAAGAATCTTAATACATTACAATATTCTTCTTCTCCCTTCCATCAATCCAAGTATCACTCAGTTCCTCCTTCTTCATACATCGCATGTTATGTTAATTAGTTCATTCCCTCCTTAGGGGCGTCTAAGTTAATATTCATGCCTCTAGTAAACAAGCGCAGTACTAGCTATAGCCTACCTTAGGTCACTGTACTAGCTTGAACCAGATCCTTGCATCCTTGGTGCTCCTGATAAGAAGGGGCCCACTAGCCAGTACTGTCTACTCTCAAGCTTTTAACTACATACTTTGAATTCCATTACTTTTCACAGAATGGTGCAGGTTTAATCATTTTCCTCCATATTTCACAATTGGAGTGGGACAGGGAATTGAAATGGATGGTCACTGGGAGATCCATGCTAATGCAGCAGACAGAGCCAGAGCACTCAATGAAGCAATCTCACAGTCTGCATTCAGTCTCTCGAGCATAGACGAGACCACAGTGGGTGCTGCAGATTCACAAGTGAAACATTGCTTCACTTGGAAGGACTGTTTGGGGCCCCGAATGGAGGTGAGGGAGGAGGTGTGGGTGCAAGTGGAGTATCTCCTGCGCTCACAGGGATAGGTGCCATGGGGACGATTGGTGAGGAGGACGGAGTGGACAAGGGAGTCATGGAGGAATTGTACTCAGCTTCTGGTTTGTCCTTCCAAAATGCATCACCTTGCACTTATCTAGAATGAACTCCATCTGCCACTTTTCCCCCAATTCTGCATCCTGTATATATCCTTTTGCAACTTACAACAACTTTAAGCACCATCCACAACTCCTCCAACATTCGTATCATCCATAAACTTACTAACATCTTTCTACCTCTTCATCTAGATTATTTATAAAGATTACAGAGAGCAGGGGTCCTAGAACAGATCCCTGTGGCCCCTCCACTAATTACTGACCTCCAGGCAGAATCCTTTCCTTCTGCTCTCTCCTTTCTTTATGCAAGCCAAATTTTAACCACACAGCCAAGGTTCCATGGATCCCATGCCTCATGACTTTCTGAACAAGCATCTCATCAGGGACCTTGTCAAATGAATATAGACCACATCTACAGCCTTACCCTCATTAATTTTCTTTGTTACTGCCTCAAAAAATTCAATTACTTGTGAAGCATGATCTTCCCTTCTCAAAGCCATGCTGACTATCCTTGAGTAGACTGCTCATAGATCCTATCGTTAACAATCCTCTCCAGTAATTTGCACACCACTGAAGTAAGACTCACTGGTCTATAATCCCCAGGATTCTCCCTATTGGCTTTTTTTCTTTTTCATTTAACATTTTTATTAACATTGAAATTTCACATCCAAAAATACAGACTGCATACAAACATATGTTAAAAGTCAAGAAGATACATTACACTTATATCATTTCATCTAAGTTACCCCACATTTTAACCAAACAGATTATATTGTATTATAAAAAAAGGGAAAATCTAACCCCACTACCAAAAAAGAAGCTGTTTGGCCAAAAAAAGACAGACAGAATTCTTATCAGAGAGATAAATTACCTTCATAATAGATCAAAGATTATAAAAGTAATTCAAAAAGGGTCCCCACAGTGTTTGAAAATTTGAATTCAAATCAGAAATTGAGCATCTAATCTTCTCTAAGTTTAAACGTGACATGATGTCACGTAACCATTGAGCAAGATGAGGTGGGGTAATGTCCCTCCATCTGAGAACATCGCCCACCTAGCCATAAGAGAAATAAAAACTAATTCATGCAGATCAGATGTCACCAACGTTATGTCACCCCTCCAACCATACCAAATTAAGCAGTTAAGGGATTAGGTTTAAAATTAACTTTAAAAAGTGCAGAGGAAGTTTTAAATACTCTGTTCCAATATTTCTCAAGACACTGACATGTCCAAAACATATGAATTAATGAAGCATCTCCATTGTTTTATTTATCAAAATGAGGAGATACATCTGCAAAAAAATGAGATAGTTTGACTTTGGACATGTGAGCCCTATGAACTATTTAAAATTGTAGGAGAGAGTGGCGGGCATATAAAGATGAGGTATTAATCAAATTTGAAAATTACATTCCAATTATTTCAGAAATTAAAAACCGTATGTCCTGTTCCCAAGCTTTTATTAATTTTATCTGAGGGAGCCTCCCTTATTCCCAACAACATATCATAAATGTTAGATTTTGAACCATAATAGGAAGGCTGCAAATTAAAAATTAAATCAATTCAATTCTTATCCGTCCTCTTCGGAAATGTATGAAATTGCAATCGTAAAAAATCTCTAATCTGCAGATAACGAGAAAATGAGCACTTGGTTAACCATACTTAACTGAAAGTTATTCAAAGAAAGCAAAAATTTCCTCCGCAAATAAATCTTCAAAACATTTAATGCCCAATCTATTCCATTCTCTCAAAGTTACATCAATTATGGAAGGTTTAAAGAAATAATTAGAAAAAATAGGACTAGAAAGAGAAAATATTATTAACCAAAAATGTTTCCAAATTGTATCTTCAAAGGACTGTAGGTTTAACCACCAGATTATTAGTTAATTTATTTTAAGATATAGCAAGTGAGATAAGAGAAAATTAGATTCCAAAGAGACTCATATTGGACAATCTTCATGGTTAATGTAATATAACCAGACGTAAGGTTTCGTATATTGAGAACCCAATAATAAAACCAAAAGTTTGGCAAGGCTAAACCTACATTCTTTTAAAGTTTTTGTAAATGGACTTTACTTAGATGAGGATGTTTATTCTTCCATACATAAGAGGCAAGACTTAGGAATGAAAACAGGCAAAGACTGAAAAAAGTATAAAAATTAAGGTAATAGATTCATTTTAATACAGTAAAGTTAATTCAACCAACCAGTGATAAAGAAAGGGGAGACCAATTGGATAGTGCCCCTTTCACATGTTTGAAAATTTTCTCTGAAACCGTTTTTATGGTTTGTAGTAATTGTTACACCTAAAAAGGTGAATTGATTTCTTAGAATTTTAAAAGGACGGTTAGTATTTATCAGTGCCAAATTATTCAAAGGAAAAAGTTCACTCTGGTGAAGATTTAACTTGTAACCTGAAAATTGACTGAAATGAGAAATTAAAGAAAGCATAGGTCTGAAGATCAGAAATAAAAAGCAACATATCATCAGTATGAAGCAAAACTTTGTGGGCTGTGCCCTTCCTTAAAATGCTAGTAATGCCAGTAATGACCTTTAGCAACAGCTAAAGGGTCTAAAGCCAGGTCAGAAAGCTGAGGACTTAAAATGCATCCTTGTCTGGTTCCACGCTGAAATCCAAATGGTTTAGAAATCTGAAAATTAGTAAGAACACAGGCAGAAGGGGATAAATATAGTAACAATTCATTGAATAAAGTCATCTTTTTAAATTTTTTTTAAACAAAGCACTACATTTGCCATTCTCCAATCCTCCGTCACCTCCCCTGTAGCCAAAGCAGAGACATTGCCTCAGCTATCTCTGCCCCCACTTCCCACAGAAACTGGGGATATATCACATTCCCCATGGACTTAACAATCTTAATGCATTTAAAAAGATACCTTTAGAACCATAGAATGCTATAGCACAGAAAAAGGCCATTTGGCCCTTCTAGTCTGTGCCGACCATCATTTTGTTAGTTCCACTAAATAACCTAGTGGTCCTCAACATTTTTCTTTCCACTCACATACTACTTTAAGTAATCCCTATGTCATAGATGCTCTGTGATTAGTGAAAGGTTGCTTAGTGTATTATGTGGTTGAAAAGAAAAAGTTTGAAAACACGGTTTTAATCGTCCCTAATTGACTCATTATGTGCATGGTTTCAGAACTCCAAAGAAAATGGGCCAATGACAATTTTTCTCAAGCAAAGTGTTTCAGTAACAAATGGGTCTATAGCAGTGATTTTCAACCATTCCTTCCCACCTACATACCACCTAGCAATCCCTTACTAATCACAGAGCACCGATGGCATAGGGATTACTTAAAGTGGTATGTGGGTGGAAAGAAAAAGGTTGAGAACCACTGCACTAACCTGCTCCCATTCCATAACTCTCCAGACCTCTCCCATCTATTCTTAAAATTTATTCTTAAAACACAAGATCGAGCCTGCATTCATCACATCAGATGGCAGCTCGTTCCACACTCCCACCACTTTCTTAGTGAACTTTCCGCATTCAACTAAAAACTATGAACCTCTTGTATTTTCTCTCCCAATCTAAGAGGAAAAAACCTATTCGCATCCACCTCTACACCTCTCAGAATCTTGTAAACCTTCACTAAATCTCCCCTCATTCTTCTTCACTCCAAGGAATAAAGTCCTAATCTGTTTAATCTTTCCCTGTAACTTAACTCCTGAAGACCCGGAAACATCCTAGTAAATCTTCTCTGCACTCTTTCAATCTTATTGACATCCTTCCTATAGTTAGGTGACCAGAACTGCACATAATATTCCAAATGTGGCCTCACCAATGTCTTAAACAACTTCAACATTACATCCCAACTCCTAACTCAATACTTTGATTTATAAAGGCTAAAATGCCAAAAGCTTTCTTTATAACCCTGTCCACCTGTGTTGCCGCCTTCAGGAAACAATATATCTGTATTCCCAGATCTCTCTGCTCCTCTGCACGCCTCAGTGTCCTACCATTTACTGTGCATATCCTACCTTGGTTTGCCCTTCAAAAATGCAACACCTCACACCTGTCTGCATTAAATTCCATCTGCCATTTTTTGGCCCATTCTCCCAGTTGGTCCAGATCCCTCTGCAAGCTTTGAAAATCCTCCTCACTGTCCACAACATCTATCTTTGTGTCATCAGCAAACTTGTTGATCCAATTTATCATATTATTATCCAGATCATTGATATAGAAAACAAACAACCTGAGGCACACCACTAGTCACAGGCCTCTTGTTGGAGAAGCAGTCATTCACCACCACTCTCTGTTTTCACCCACAGCCAATTACGAATCCAGTTTACTTACCTCTCCTTGGATACCTAGTGTCATTACACACAGAAGTAGGCCTTTAGGCCCTTCTAGTCTGTGCCTAACCATTTATTGCCTTACCCCACTGACCTTTTCCCAGTCCATAGTCCTCCATACCTTTCTCGTATATGCATCTGTCCAAATTCTTCCTTATAGTAAGAGGTTTTGAATTTAAAAGCAGAGAGTTCTTACTCAGTTGTATAGGGCCTTGGTGAGGTCATACCTTGAATATTGTGTGGAATATTGGTTTAATTTGATGAAGGACATTCTTGCTATTGAGGGGATCAGTGAAGATTCACCTGGGATGGTAGGTCTGATGTCTGAAAAATGACTGATTATTGGAATGTCAGAGGATGAGAAGGGATCTCATTAAGAAGATATAAAATTCTGATGGAACTAGACTGTTTAGATATAGAAAGAATATTTCCAATGTTGAAGTTCAGATCAAAGGGTCACAGTCTGAGAGGAAGGAGTAAACCATTTAGGGCTGAGATAAAGAGATACCTCTTCACTCAGAGTTGTTAGCTTGTGGAACTCACTACCACAGAATGTGTTCAGACTTTTTCGTTAGATACTGTACATACAACAATATGTTGTATGAATGAATCAAAGAGAATAGAGATAAAGCAGGAATAGGGTACTGGTGCTCTATGATCAGCCACGATCGAATTGAATGGTGGAGCGGGTTCAAAAGGCTGGAGACCCTACTCCTGAATCTATTTTCTACGATTTTGTATGATTCCATGAAAATGAATTCATTCAATATCACATGTAAAAGATGGCCCCTTTGATGGTGTCACGTTCCCTCTCTCTGCGTCAGCCTAGATGATGCACTTCCCTCTTTAAAGTGGGAAAATAAAGCCTAGAATTGAGGAAGGTGTGACCTCTCCAATCAGGAATCCACAGAAGGGCAGGAAGGTCAATAGACAATAGATAATAGACAATAGACAATAGGAGCCGGAGTAGGCCCTTCGGCCCGTCGAGCCAGCACCGCCATTTTACAGATCATGGCTGATCACTACCATCAGTACCCCTTTCCAGCCTTATCCCCGTAACCCTTAAAGTCTTATCTAACTCTCTTTTGAACATAATCAGCAAATCTGCCTCTACCACCCTCTGTGGCAGAGCATTTCACAGATTCACACTTCTCTGGGTAAAAAAATGTTTTCTCATCTCCGGCTCCCCCATCATTGGGAACAAGTAATCCGACTTCACCCTGTCTATCCCTCTGATAATTTTGTATACCTCAATCATGTCCCCCCTCATCCTTCTAAACTCCATCGGATACAAGTCCAGTTTTTCTAGCCTTTCAGCATGTGTCAACCCCGCCATCCCTGGAACTAACCTTGTAAATCTGCGCTGCACACCCTCTATAGCTAGTATGTCCTTCCTCAAAATTGGAGACCAGAACTGGACGCAATACTCCAGGTGGGGTCTCACCAGGGCCCTGTACAACTGCAGAAGGGCGTCTCTGTTCCTATACTCCAATCCCCTCTTTATGAAAGCCAACATGCTATTAGCCTTCTTCACAGCTTTCTGAACCTGCATGCTAGTCTTCAGTGACCGGTGAACAAGAGATAATTTCATCAGTCAGCAGGACGTGGCAAGGTTGGTAGTGAGGCCTTTCACGTTCCTGATAAGTGATTGGAGCTTGGGAACTGAGAAAGGAGAACAGGAGTACAGGAAGTGGGGTGAGAAGGCAGCCAGATATATAACTGTTGAAAATTACCAATGACGTTTCACAGTGAGAATGGGGAATGGGAAATGACAATGAAAAAGGAACAGAAGGAGTTTTTTAATTCAGTCATTCAAGGTTACATCTTGGGAAAAAAGACAATTCAAAAATCAAAATGAAAAATCTTGATTCAATTTCATATTAAGAAAATGACGCAGTGTCCTTTTCAAAGAAGCCTTAATTTAGAGCAGATTTGGTGAGTGGAGCAGAGATTTTGCTATATATTGTTTAGGAATCGTTTTGGAGGTGAAAGTCATCAAAGTCTTCTTTTTAAAAATGTAAATGAAAATATAAATCTGCCCTTCCATATATCATCCATAATTGTGAAAATTATTTTAAAAACTAACTTTGAATTTTGAGGTAATCCTGGGCTAGATTATCTTATTGACAACAATTTATTATGCTCACTGCAGGCAGAATATTAATAAAAGATGAGCTCAGTTCCACAGGACGTCCCAGAATAAT
The DNA here is from genome assembly GCF_036971445.1 of Narcine bancroftii. NCBI lineage: Eukaryota > Metazoa > Chordata > Chondrichthyes > Torpediniformes > Narcinidae > Narcine > Narcine bancroftii. Next base: position 54,190,575 of record NC_091477.1, read on the forward strand.
CAGGAGTCATGGGTGTTCGTGGATTGGATTCATATCTCTGATGGCTTGGTTTTTTTTTAAAGTTCCTTTGGATAGGTTTTGTTACAAATATTTTCTTTTCTCATTGCTAAACTATTCTCTGACATTTATTCACGCCTCAGCATCATGTTCCCAGAAGCCAAAATTGTTTGACTAATGTCATTTCTGCCACCTATGCAGATGCACAGAGACATTTGTGGAGCTAATTGGCCAAATCCATATTGATAAACAAGGACAAAATTTCTTCGCACAAAAAAATAAAATGCAGTCCTGTTTAAAAATAAGTCAACTTGGAGTAAGGTTACTTTGCACACTCTTGTGGGTGTCGGTGTGCTCATCAGAAAATTCACTCCTCATTTTTCGTTCACCCATCAAATGATAGCATTAGTCTCGCAATGTGAAAAATTCATCTGCTGTGAGATCGTCCACCTCGCACCAAGGTTGTGCATTTGCTTACAGGGCAGTCAGGTTTCATTGAACCGTTTCCTGATCAAGGGCTCAGGGCTGAAACATTGTCTTCCTTCTGCTTCCTATAGCTGCTGTGTGACCTTCTGAGTTTCTCCACCACTCTGTGTACTGAACGAGAACCCGGACATCTGAAGATTCCTTGTTGACCACAATACTTTTAACACTTGCCTAAATTTTTGATTATACCTTACAATTACAATTTAGCAATTATTCACAAATAAAAATAATTAATGGTTTGACTGATATGATCTGCAGCAGTCTAACATTGTGGCTATCCCATGTAGTCAAGGATGATGGCCTTTGTTCTGTTGATACACTGAGCCTGTGCGTGTATTTGTTTAACATGTACTTGATGTTGCACTCCAAGAAGCACACAAAACTTCACAAATCAACCAACTAATTATAATGGCAGGAAAACCATGATGATTGGAGCTGATGGATTTGTTGCAGTCTTCACAGCTGTTGAGTCCAGAGTACCTTCGTCTGTCTGTTCCACCATTGAGGACTTGGTTGGATTGTTCTTTGTCAGGGAACTCACCTTGGATTTCTCGCCAGAATGAAATGGATCTTCTGTGCGCGACTCCCCATCTCATAATGTATGTCTTTTCTTTTTTCCTTTGGTTCCTTTATTAACAACCATTCATTGAATGTTGCCTGATTTTTTAAAATATTTTATTTAAAATTTAAAATCATGTAACATACATTAGTTACTATACATTGATACAAACATGATTAGATTAGTTATTTGTATATAACAAAAAAACCCCAACCTCCCTACTAATACCCACCCGCCTCCCTTCCCCCATCTACAAAATAAAGAAAAAGGAGATCATCATCTAATACAATCACATTTAAACTTTTTGGCTTCAAGAACAGCTGCACCCATCGAAGCGGACCGATCAAATTTTAACATTAATAACTTTCAAATAAGGGCTCCAAACGTTAATAAAGAAAATATATTTATCTCTCAGTTTATATGTAATCTTTTCTAAAGGAATACAACCTTTCATTTCATTATACCATCTTTTCATCCTAAAACTAAATCAGATATCCATGTAATAGCCAAACACCTTTTAGAAACAGCCAAGATCAAGGCTAAAAGTAAAAATTCAATTTGATACATAGTCAATCTTGACCGAGCTGCCAAAAGGGCCAGCTTCTCTCCATCAACCTAGCTCAGACACTCATTGATATTAGACTCCTCTGTCAGGTGCCTTCCCAACCTTCCTGAACAGCTCCTGCTTACCCAATCTGTCATCTCACCATGGGACTGGTCCTAATTATCCCTTGCCCCTGCATGTCCCACCTCTCTAAAACCTTTGCAGCAGCCCTCACTCAGTTAATGAAAGTCCTGTTGTACATTCTTCATCACCCCATCAACAAAAAAGCACTGGAGAAACTCAGCAGGTCACGTGGCATCAATAGGAAGCAAATGGTTCCAAACATTTTGGGCCTGAATATGCAGGTGCCTGAATAAGAAAAAAAGTGGGGAGAGGAGAGGAGGGAGGAAGGGGCAGGGGGTGGAGTGCAGGAGAACAGGTCATTGATGCATACAGGTGGGATGGTAAAAGAAAGAAAGGTGAATTGGGGGAAGAGGGTGACTCTTGGAAGGGAAGTGGGTGTGAAGCTGGAGGAAAGGAGACAGAAGGATGAGGAAAGAGAGAGCTAGCAGAGGGGTTTAATCAAACTGGAGAGGTCGATGTTAATGCCATCTGGTTGGAAAGTGCCCAGGCAGAATATAAGGTGTTATTCTTGCATTTGTCAACTTTAATTTGTCACTTTAAGGGACTTGAGCCCCAAGATCCCACCATTAATCGATATTCCTTAGTCCACTACCATTTACTATTGTGGCAGAGTATATAGAAATATTTTGGGGAGATAAATTGGGAAAGGTTTGTTAGAGTAAGTTACATACAAACACTTCAAAACAGATCTTATTTAAAATACTGGAGCTCTACCCCACGCTAGACATATCGGGCCTCAGAGCTTTTGCAAGAGCTTTCAAGATGCTCAAGAGACTTCAATAATGGATTGTTGCTTACAAAAGGCAACAGCTGAAAGATCTTGCTGGAGTCACACATCGTCTGGAAGATAACTTGTTGTTCTAGGTTTTGCAAGCAGAGAAAGTCAAAGAGGCTTTACTGTCTGTATCAGGGTCACACACACACACACACACACACACACACACACACACACACACACACACACACACACACACACACACACACACACACACACACACACACACACACACACACAGATCACTTGTACACTGTTACAGCCAGCAGAAGCAGCTGGGACTGGAACAGTACAAGCTGGCAAGCATGTGGAAAGCCGGCCTGGTCAAAGCCCTTGTGGTTCATGCAAGAGGAGAGGACTGGCTGTCTAATGTTTCACTTGGAATAAGGGAAACAAAAAGGAAATCTGTTGTGACCTGAAAGATAGAGGTTATCATCTGGAAACCCCTGACGGGGTCAGCAAGACACTGAGGTGACTGATGGAAGCACATCAGTTGTGGATGTCCTGGAATAACAAATTTTTCTCTGAAAACTGACAAGAACCTTCCTGAGTGGTAACCATTTACCTTTTGAGCACCAAAGCCTGGTGAACTTTATAAATGTTAAATTCAGTGCACAGTGTAAGAATTGCCTGCAATCAGTGAACTTGGAGGAATGAAAAGTGAGAGTGGACTGTGAACCAAAGAACTTACAAATATATTACATACACGGTGTGCTCAGAATTAGAAGGGGGTTGTTAGGTTAAGTAAGTCAATAGAGATAAGTTAAAGTTTGATTCTATTTTCATGTTTAAATATAATTAAAAGCAACTTTTGTTTAAGAAACTTGGTGAATATCTATTGCTGCTGGGTTTATGGGTCCTCTGGGCTCATAACACTATACAGAATGTCCTAGCCCTTCTTAACTTCCTAAAATGCATCGCCTTATACATGTCAGGATTAAATTCCAGCTATCAATGTTCTACCCAACTTTTCACCTGATTAATATCCTGCTTGGCCATTGACAGCCTCCCTTGCTGTGCAAAACTCTCCCCAATTTTCATGCCCCCAGCATATTTACACATCATTACCTCTATATTCACATGCAAGTTGATAACAACAAGGATCCCACTCTAACATCATAGACCATCAGCAAGAAATTCACCAAGACAAAGGTATCTTCAAAACAATAATTTTTATTAATAATGTTACCTATTAGATCAGCAGCAAATGGTAATAACCAAGTGTAATGTGACAGATTGCACTCAGAGACAAGTGAGGATGCTTTTAATAGCTTACAATCAATGGCCGGTAGATACAACAGTCCTCAGGGTAATCTGAGGCAAGGCAAGAAAACCAGGGTCTATATTGGGGTAGGTAAGGGTGGAACCAGGTGAGGAGCCAGCCATCTGAACACCACATAGACAGTGAATTCGAGTTCACTACATTCACCCCTTCCTTCAGAATTGAGCCTGTGGGTGAAAAACAGAGACCATTTATTCAAACAACTAATACTTTACAAATATTTACATTAAGTTTGTCAGGGGGTCTGGTAATTCTGGTTGAGCGCTGCAGTACTGGAGGACTTTGGGTTTCCTGAACATTTTGGACCCCCCCTGTGGGTGGAGGGGTCCAGCTCAGCTCGTGGGGTTGATTGGTCCACTTCCCGAGCAGTGTCCTCCGGGACCCTGGGTGGGGTACACAGGAGTTCCTGGCTCACTCGAGGCATCGGATCCTCAGTTCCGGCAAGTGCTCTGATCGAGACGGTGTCCTCTCTACCGTCAACATATGCCACATAGGAATACATTGGGTTGGCGTACAGCAGGTGGACCCTTTCAGTCAGGGGGTCTATCTTGCTCCTCCTCACGTGCTTTTCAGCAGGACTGGGCCCGGTGGCATCAGCCAAGCCAGGAGAGTAGTCCCAGATGTGGATTTCGTCTGCCATGTAAACATAAGCCCATGAGGAGTTGCGTTGGTTACGGGGTGGAGGAGTGACCTTATGGCGTGGAGCACCATGGGTAGAACGTCTTCCAAAGCTTGCCAGCTTGTCCCTCTGGAACTGTCTCACTCTCCCCCTCCAACTCTGATAGCAAAGCCTGTCCTTTTTTATCTGCTCTCTGCCTGCAAAGATCACATGACCTTTCAGACAGCAAATGCTCTTTTCCAGACAAATCTGCTACTGGCTGTGTTACATTTGTTGCCTTTTTCAAAGAATAGTCCATCATGAGTCTGAACCCTCTTGCAAAAACTCCTGCAAAAAGTCTGTGTTTTAAAGTGTTTGTGTGTGACCTGCTCTAACAACCCTTTCCCAATATATCTCCCAAACACCTCGATATACTCTGTCACACTTCACTTTGCTCCTAAAAAGCAACGTTGAAGTATGTTGAAACATCAAGTCAACTGACCTCTTCAAAACTCACAACTTTGTTTTGTAGACTTGTTTTCAGAGCAATGTTTCTTCATACAAATTCTTTTTTTCTCCTGCTTGGAGATTTTGGAATCTGCGTTCCACATGATAAATTTGTCCTCTTTTCCGAAGAGGTAGCAAAGTGACTATTTTCTTGCACGGTGATTTCACAAACTCAGACAAGGGCGACATGAGTCACAGACTTGATCATCCTTTGGAATGTCCCTGGAGCATTCCAAATGGTAGAACATTATATTCATATCAACTTGATGGGGTTACAAATGCAGAATTTTCCCTACCTCTCTCTGTTAAGGGAGTACACCAGTAACCTTTCAATAAGTTCATATTTGTAAGAAATTTAGCCTTTCAACCTTGTCCACACAATCATCCACCCGAGGGAGAGGTTAAGCATCTTACTTTGTTACCATATTAACTTTTATATGATCAGTTCAAAATCTAGCCATCCCATCTGTTTTGGGCACCAGGACACAAGGTGAACTCCAATCTGAGGTAGAACATCTAATAATATAATTCTTTAACATATATTCAATCTCTTGATCTACCAGTTTACACTTCACAACATTCATTTGATGTGGATGGTGTATGATAGGTTCTGCATCTCCAACTTCAAAATCATGACAAGCTATTGAATTTCTCCGAGGCGCATCTGGAAGCAAATTCCTAAATTTTAAAATTAACTCTTTAATTTTTTTTTCCTGGGTCTGCAGGTAAGCCAACATCATCTAAATTCTGAAAAATATTTGAATTAGACAGACAAACTGGAACAATGTTTTGTTTAATATTACTCCCTCGACTGTCAGCTTGTATTGTTTCATGATCCATAAACTCCTCAATTTTATCAACAACCAATACCTCTGGTAAAGGCTAATTCTTGCTGGCATCCAAGTAAGGTTTTAACATGTTGACATGGCAACTCTGTGTTTTACATCACTGATCGGGTGTTTTAACTGCATAATTGACTTCATTTACCTTGGACTCTATAGAATACAGTCCTGAAAATTTTGCCCTAAGAGGAATAGAATTAACACTTTATACCCTGGTTTAAAAATTCTCACTCTTGTTTTTTTTTAACATTCCAGACTTTGATTTTATCTTGAGCCATTTTCAAATTCTCATCAGCTATTTTATAAACTTTCGGCAAATGATCTTTAAATTTTGAAATATAATCTAATAAATCCAAATGCACATCCCTATTAACCCATTGTTCCTTCAACAACATTAAAGGTCCTCTAATTTGATGTCCAAACACCAACTCAAAAGGGCTAAAACCTAATGATTCTTATACAGACTCTCTTACTACAAACAATAGTAAATGGACACCCTCATCCCAATCCTTCTCATTCTCATAAAAATCAGTCCTCAAGTTGGTTTTTAGGGTCAAATGGAATCTCTCCAAAACTCTAGATTCTGGATGATATACAGATGACATGATCTGCTTAGTTCCCAATTTATAAATTAAAAGCTAAAACAATCCTGACATAAAATTACTCCCCTTGTCTGATTGGACCTATTAGGCAGACCAATTAAAGTAAACAAAAATCACAAGAGCTCTTGACACAGTTCTAGCTTGAATATTTCTAAGTGGTATTGCTTCTAGAAACCCAAAGGCCATACACATAAGAGTTAGCAAGTACTGATTCCCAGTTTTATTCATGGGTAATGGGCCAACACAATCCACAATAACTTTAGAAAAGGTTTCTCCAAAAGCAGGAATAGGTTTTAAAAGAACTACTGTGAGATCCTGATAAGGTTTCCCCGCAACTTCACAAGTGTGACAGGTCTGACAAAATGTCTCAACATCTTTTCTCAAACTAGGCCAACAAAATTGTTTCATAATTTTATAGGTAGTTTTCTTTACCCCAAGATGACACCTAATGCTGTAGTATGGGCCAAGGTTAAAATTTCATCCCTATAGGTTTTAGGAACTACACCCTGGTTAACAACTGCCCATTCTTCACTGCCAGGGATATCAGGTGATCTGCACTTCCTCATCAACACACCTTCCTTGAAATAATATCTAACTGGCACTTTATTAATTTCATCAACAGAGAGGACCTTATTTCTCACTTCAGTAAGATCAAGATCTCTGTTCTGTCACTCCATTAACTCCTTTGGGATAATGACAAATCCTTTGGCAAGTCATCACAACCTGATTGCTGCTGTGCACTATCACAGACTTCCATCCCTTCTAATTCAATCTGCACAGCACTGTCTTCACAGGCAAGCCATTTAGCCATAGCCTGCATTACTGCACAAATTGAACATATCAAACTCTTGTCTCATCAATAACTGGCTTATCTATCAACTACACAACAAGGACAACTTTACTCTCTGCAAGATCATTTCCTAATAACAACAAATCACTGTCCACTGGTAAACCTGTTCTGATCCCTATCTTACCACTTCCATTAACTAATTTTGATTTCAACATTATCTTCTGCAGAGGCATCAACTCTGAATCATGCCCCAAACCTTGAAACAAATTAATTTCACTTGTAGCAGTCTTATCATCAAAATCCACAACACTGACTAACATGAGTGACTGGGTGGCCCCAGTATCTCAAAGGATTTTTACCTATGGTAATCCTTCCCCTAACAAAACCTTGCCCTCTGATACAAAATATTCAAATTCCTTCCAAATTTTAACAGCAGCCACAAAACCTTTTTTATTTCCATGTGTTTCATCACTTTGAATACAAGCATCTGGTGCTACCTCCTTTTCTTTCTTTTCCTTCAACACAGGATAATTTGCTATCATATGACCAGGTTTCTTACAATAGTTGCAAATTAGATCCAAAGGTTTTTCCTTTTCTTGCTTTCCCTTCTTCTTTACCACTAGCACTATTTCCCCATTCATTTTCTACCTTATTTGGATATTCCCTATTCACTTTTTGGAAAGGTCTATTGAGTACAAACATAACCTTGTGAGTCAAAGCATTCTTATCTGCAAATTTAGCAGAATCTTACCAGGTTTCCACTCCCTTCTCATCCAAATATTCTTTTATCTCATTAGAAACAATTCCTCAACTAATATCAACTCTTTTAATCCAGCATAGTCATCATTTATCTCTTTTGATGTGCATCATTGGTCAAAGCACACAGCATTGCAAAATCTGTATAAGACAAGGTCACCGATTTTCTCAAGTTCCTGAATTTTTGTCCATAAGCTTCTGGAACCAATTCCTAAGCCTTCAGCATATCTTCCTTTACAGTATTCCAATTAGTGGCTTGTTGAATTGGAAGGGCAGAGTAAGCCTGCTGAACCATCCCTTTAATTATACTCTGTAACATAAGTGATCAATGGTTTCTTGGCTATTTTAAACTCCAGCAACTTCCTCAAAATGCTGATCACTGTCAGCTTTATTAAATGGAGGAACTAACTTCACCCCTAAAACTTTAATGAGGACCAAGAGATTGATTTCCATCTTCTCTCTTCCAAACTAGCTTTGTTTTTCTGCTTCCTTAACTTTATGTTTTTCTAGCTCTAGGCCAACCTGCTTTTGTTCTTTCTCAAACTGCCTTGGCCTTTCTACTTCTTCCTCCTCTAATCTACTTTATCTCTCACCCCATCTCCAGGGCTCACGCTTCTTTTGATCTCTCTAAAGCTTAAATTTCCATCAATCTAGCTCAAACTGTTCCAACTGCTGCTGCTCAAGTGTTTCACTCACAGGAAATAGTTTTTAACTCCTTCTCTCGAAACATCTCCTCTTTTAATGGTCATCAGCTATAATTCTCAGGACCTCAATTTTTTTCATCGACAGTTTTACCCATGCAAGTTCTGACTTTTGGGCTATAGTCACTGACCCACTCCCTTTCACCCTCTGCAAATCTGCAGAGGTCAGCAGTGCCAAAAACTTTTTAATATCCATTGCTGCTGCTTTTCCACACACACAAGCCTTTTAATTGGCTTTCAAAGCAGAAATTTAACCAAACAAATCAAAAATTAATTGATCAATAAGCTCCAATGTTGTTCATATCCTGGACAAGTCCCCAATTTGTTATGTCATAGACCAGCATCAATTAAAATTCACCAAGACAATGGTATCTACAAAACAATAATTTTTATTAATAACTATTAATAGTATAAAATCCTACTTAACCTCCAACTAAGTGCAAATGTATATATGTGAATATAAAAGCCAGCCAGGCTCTGGGGGGGGGCTGCATACCAGAGTGCTAAATCAACACAAAGTCCGTATCTCCACAAAGCTGAAAGTCTACAGAGCTGTGGTTATCCCTTCTCTCCTATATGGATGTGAGACCCTGGACTGTGTACTGATGTCGCATCAAACAACTGGAGAAATTCCACATACTCACCCTTCGTTCTATCCTTGGCATCATTTAGCAAAACCATGTCTTCAATCTGGAGGTCTTGGGTCATGCAAAGTCCGCCAGCATTGAGATCCTGATCATTAGAGTCCAGATGTTGTGGATGGGACACATCATCTGAATGGACAACCACCGTATGCCTTGCCAGCAGCTCTATAGTGAACTGAAGACTGGAAGGAGACCTCATCATCCATATAAGCACTATAACAATGCAGTGAAGGAAACTCTGCACTACTGTGACATCCAACCAAGGGAACTAGAAGCTGTGGCTGCTGACAGGTCCCATTGGTGAGCCCTGTGAGATGAAGCCTACACCAGTTTTGAAGACAGGCATTGCCATAAACTGGTGGAAGGTCAAGAACAGCATCACAGAGCAGCAACCACTGTTATTACAACAACGGACATCCAGTGGCCCCATTGTGCTAGACTGTGCTTCTAGACTGGGACAGCAAAATCACCTTCATGTCCACAGATGAACTCCACAACAATGTGTCCTTCTTCAAACCAAAGGACTACTGTGTGTGTGTGTGTGTGTGTGTGTGTGTGTGTGTGTGTGTGTGTGTGTGTGTGTGTGTGTGTGTGTGTGTGTGTGTGTGTGTGTGTGTGTGTGTGTGTGTGTGTGTGTGTGTGTGTGTGTGTGTGTATGGGAAGGGGGTGAGTTGATGAAGGGAGGCAGATCCCAAACCATTATAGCTCAGGAACGATTCTAAAAAGACAATTTCAAAGTCAGTCTTACAAATCTTTTGTTTTGAAACTAAGAATCTTTAAATTGTTGTTCAAAAGTCATGAGGCACTAAAACAGACAAATTCTTGTGGAGTTCCTTTCGGATAAATGTTTCTTCATATGAATGATTATTTTTCACAATTCTCCTCTCCTACATGGAGTTTAGGGAACTTGTGGTTTCCATCAAGATTTTACAAAGGGTTTTACAAAATAATAATTGTCTCTTTGAGTGGTATCACAACAACAACCTTGCGCTCAACATTAGCAAAGGCTTCTGGAAGGAGTCAGGGGAACACAGCCCAATCCTCATCAAGGGCTCAGTAGTGGAGGGTCAAGCAGAGAGAATCAAACAGGCTTTCTCTCAGAAAGAGAGAGAGAGAGAGACAGAGAGAGAGAGAGAGAGAGAGAGAGAGAGAGAGAGAGAGAATGAGAGATTTCTTATACAGTGTTACAGCCAGTAGAAGCAGCTTGAACTGGAACAGGACAAGCTGGCAAGTTTGTGGAAAGCCCCTTTTTGTAAGACGGCCTCGTCAAAGCCCATGTAGTTCATGCAAGAAGAGAGGACGAGCTGTCTAATGTTTCACTTGGAATAAATGAAACAAAAAGGAACTCTGTGGTGACCTGAAAGGAAGAGGTTATCTGGAGAACCCTTATGGGGCAAGTTTTGTCAGCAGGACACACTGAGGTGACTGATGGAAGTGCATCACTTGTGGATGTCCTGGAACAACAAATCTCTCTCTGAAAATCAATGAAAACCTTCCATTTACCTTTCAAGCACCAAAGCCTGGTGAACTTTATAAATGTTAAATTCTGGGCCCAGTGTAAGAATTGCCTGCAACCAGTAAACTTGGAGGAATAAGAAGTGAGATTGGACTGTGAACAAAAGAACTCTTCTGAACTTAGACACACATTGCATGCATGTGCACTTAGAATTAGGAGGAGGGTTAGTTAGGTTCAGTTAAAGTGTGATCCTGTTTTCATGTTTAAAGATAATTAAAAGCAACTTTTGTTTAAGTAACCATTTGTCTTGGTGAATATCTATTGCTGCTGGGTTTATGGGTCCTCTGGGCTTGTAACAATATATTGTTTATCGTTATAACAATCTTTGTTTTTCTCACTTTAAATTTCTTTTCTATAGACTTTTTCTATTAATTATTATTTTTGTTAATATATGGAGCTATATTAAGATATTCAGTAGAATTGTGTGGGGTTATAATGTATTTTTTGAGCTGGTTGCTACTTTGTTTTGCAACCTTCAGATCTGAAATGTTTGGGTGGGGAGGGGTTTTTGTTTTTGTTTTAATGGATTTGCAAGTTTATTTTTGTTTCATGGTTTAAATATTGTGCATTACATATTACAGCATGGCTCTTGGAATGGTGACAGACACAGTTGGGTCCTTTTCATAACATACATTAATATTAATTAAGACTCATGATTAATCTAATTAGGCTTATACCATGGAATATTAATGGTATGAATGGTCATGTTAAATGCCTAGGATATTGTTTTTATTCAAGAAACCCACATCAGGAATTCTGATAAGGATGTCTAAATGGAGAGGACACTGCTTTCATTCATCTTCTGATACTTAAATCAAGGGTGTTTCTGTTTTTATTTATCAAAACATCGCATTTGTACACCATAATTTTATCAGACAATCAAGGTCATTATATTATTCTTACAGGCAAATTATATAATAAAATGGTTTGTTTTTTTTTTCAAATTTATATGCCCCTAACACTGATGACCCAGAATCTTTTGAAAAGTTTTTCAGCCCTACCAGATTTAAATCAATATTCACTGGTATTGCGGATGACTTTAATTGTTGGCTAATACTTTTCTAGATCATTCTTCCTCATGACCAACTGTTCTAAGTAAACCTGCAGCTGAAATTCATTCTTTTTTTAAACAAATTTTGGTATTTAAGATATTTACCGTTTTTATATCCTAAGCAGAGAATATTCATTTTTTGCAAATGTACTCAGTTTAATTATTTTCTAATAGATATTGAATTGATTTCATTGACAAAATTATGTGAATATCAAGGAATAGTGATATCTGATCATGATCATGATATGTTATCTTGTCTTTAAATTTTCCTGACATTCATTTTACAAAAAGGCACTGGTGTTTTAATTCTACATTACTCTCAGATCATGATTTTTGAATTTTATTGAAGAGCAAATTCAGTTTTTCTTCACTACAAATTCATCTCCCACAGTTTCTTACCTGATTGCTTGGGACACTATGAAAGAATGTCAGAGAGCTAGTTCTTTCTTATACAGCTAATATAAAGTAATCAGATTAAATAAATTGATTTACAGTGTGTTCACAATTTAAATATTCTGATTTATACAAAAGGAGAGTTGAACTTTATTTTTAATTTTTTTTATTTTCACACTATGAACCATATCAATCAAAATATATACAAATATTTTGCTCTTAAAAATACACAATGGCATTTTCTCCCCTTTTCCCCCCTACCTTCCCTCCCCACTTCCCACCCCACTCCAAACCCATTTAATGTTCAACATATACAATACAATAAAACCGTTAAACTATGTCATCACACAATGAAAATAAACAAGAAAATTGTGTCATCTACTTTTACACACTGGATCAAGTCATTTTGTCTTCTTCTCATTCTATCATTTTAGGGGTGGAGGTCCACAGTAAGTCTTCTCTGTTGTCTTCCACGTATGGTTCCCAAATTTGTTCAAATAATGTGACTTTATTTTTTTAATGATATGTTATTTTTTCCAATGGAATACATTTATTCATTTCTATGTACCATTGCTGTACTCTCAGGCACTCTTCTGATTTCCAAGTTGATATTATATATTTTTTTTGCTACAGCTAAGGCTTATCATAATAAATCTAATTTGTGCTTCATCCAGTTTGAGGCCTAATTCTTTACTTCTTATATTTACTTAGAAGAAAATCCACACGGACATGAGGAGAACATACAGACTCCTTACAGAGAGCACAGATTTGAATCCCAGTCCTGATCGCTGGTGCAGTTAAGGCATTGCACTGACCGCTACTCCAACCATGCTGGTAGTAGGTCAAAGATGTTGAGTGGATGGAAATGATCCTCAATAATTCTTTGAGCCCTATTTACGCAACGTTCCCAGTAAACATCATCAATAGGTCAAAGGGATAAAGACCTTATCATCATATTCTAGCTTTCGCACAAATTTGCTCTTCAATGTCCCTCTCTGCCATTGGCAGCAGTATAGCCTTTTCCCAACTCAAGTCAAGTGGATTCTGATCTTAACCATTCCAGATTTACCCATTTCTCAGCAGTGCAACCTTCGCCTGAATCAATACTCCCACGCAATACTGCTCTTCCCTATCGTACCTGAGCTCCTTGTATCCAGGGATATGCAAAACCCAGTCCAGCCATGACTTCATTTGTGCCTCTCTTTTATTTGGTCTTATGTGTAACCATACTATTTCTTGCTCTTGTTCTCTCTCCCCCATTCCTTGTTCACCTTTTCCAGCCTTACCTCCCCTGTCCACCACTACCACCTCTCAGCCATGTCTTCATTAAGTTATTACTTTAGAGATTAAATCAGTTAAGGTTAACAGTGAGTAGGAAAGCTAATAAATTCATCTCATGAAAAATTCAACCACTTATCTTCAAAGTAACCCTGCATTTTTGACAGAAAAGCATTTAATGAATGCTATATTATAAAAATAATGAGTTATAAATTTATGCAAAGGTCACACAGCAGAAATGGGTTTTATCTTTTACTGTTTGACAAAAGGCAATGATCCATAAGGGTGAGATCCACAAGCATTATACCAGCTGTTGTTTCACAACATCATACAAAGTTAGTGAAATGCTCGAAATCTGCAAATTATTTAATCAGTGAATACAACACCAAGCATTTCTCACTGAAAATCAGCTTTTATCTTTTCAGAGCACCAGAAAATGCAGACATTGATCTTCCCAATCTGTGGTGGTCTTTGTAAAGATTAAAACCTTGTGTTTTTGATTTGTAATTAATTTTGTGCCTATCCTTTTAAGCAAAAGTATTGTTTGTAATGTTACCATAGTGACTATTACATCATATGTTGTAATATCCGAGCGGACCAAGAGCTTGCATCTCATGCTTCGAATAATTATGAAGGGGACATCATCTCAAGATACTTTTCTTTAAATTCATCTTAATTCATCTCATTTTCTCTTAATTTCATCTATTTATTCTTATATCTGTTTAAAGTTGAATATTATTATATTATTATAATGCTTTGTTTATTCATAATTATGAAAATCTCAATGGGAAGTTATGCAAAATGTTTATCTGTTTTATCAATGAACTAAAGCATGTACAAAGTTTAGTTTATTGGATTAATAAGATAGTAATTTGGAATATCGTCCTCATGTCTCTTTGAAGATTACACGTTTTGAAATTGGGAAATACTAGAATTTGGAAAGTGTCGTCTATAGTCTTCCTCTGTTAAATGAAGATACTGTCATAGATAAGGTAAGCCCTCGCTATTGACTTCAGACAAAATCTCTCAGCCTTGGCATTCATAAGGACTCCTCTTGTTAAGTGTGGTGGGTAATATTGGACTGCAGGCACACGCGACTTTTGCAGCTTCAATTGGAATTCAATGTCAGAGCACATAGTATGCATTCACGAATGGAACAGCAGCTCTGGCTTTTTAATGGTTTTGCAAGCTTCCACCTTTTATTTTTAAAAAAAACATTGAAATTGCAATCTGATGAAAACCATTGTTCTGCTAGAAATGCTCTTCCTTCTGAATCAAATGGTGTAATGCTAAAGCCTGGGGTATACATTCTTTATGTGGTTAAATTGTTGAATGTGATATCCCTGGACAACACCAAGGAAGCACTTCACTGGTAGAAATAAAGAATTCCAGAACTGCATCATGTCCTGTCAGATGGGCGCAAAGGATCCCATGGCAAGGTCAGAAATTCAACCTTGTATCCCTGGCAATATGCCCTTATCTACATATCAGTATATATATCAGTATCTATTAACATCGATAATATCACACTGCCACTTGTCGCTGTTGCTCTACACCAGGGGTCTCAAGCTTGCGGCCCGCGGGCCAACTGCGGCCCTCGGGACGATAGTTTGTGGCCCCGCCTTAATATGAAAGTTTAATGTTAGTGCGGCCCGCAAGTTTGATATGATTGGCCCTTTTCAGTGTTGTGTGCGGACCTGAACGAACCTACCAATCGCGGTGGGGTATATTGCTCTCGGGGGCAGGACATCGGCTGGGCTTATTGCGAATATAAGCATAGCTGTGTGCATTTTCTATGTGTCATTATATGCACGCGGCACATGCGCAATTTCTGCGGCCGCTCCCGCTTCACGCGCTTCGGCGTCCAGTCTGAACCTGGAAGTTGTTGCTCAGCGGGACAGAAAAAGAAGCGGAAAAGACGCATCGGCTAAACACTGAAACAGAGCCACGTTTCAAATTTTTGCAGACCCCTTCTCCTTTGATGTGCAAGATGCCCCTCCTGTGCTTCAAATGGAGCTCATTGACCTGCAGTGCAACTCTGAACTCAAAACCAAGTTCAGGGAGGTGAGTGGAAAAGCAGACAAGCTTGGGCAATTTTTGAGAGAATTTCCCCTCAGCTTCCCTGAGCTTTCCCGAATGTTCAAGCGGACCGCGTGTCTTTTTGGGAGCACATACTTGTGCGAAAAGTTCTTCTCTACCTCGAACTTCAATAAGTCCAAGTACAGGTCCAGACTTACTGATGAGCATCTTCAAGCCCTACTGAGGGTTTCAACTGCCTCCTCCCTTAAGCCAAATGTGGCTCGGCTATGCGAGAGGAAGGGCTGCCAGATCTCTAGCAGTAAGAAGTAGGCAGAAGAAGACATGTTCATAACAGTTTATGTTCAATGTTCCATTCATGTTCAGAAAGTTAAAGGTTAAAGAACTGTTAATACAGACATTTGAATCTGAATAATAATAATTACATTACTCCAGTCAGCAACTATATGTGGTTTCTTCAGTCTTCTATATCTGCTGTATTATTATTATTTTCATTATTATTATTATTTTCATTTTATTTATTTATTACTGATTGATTTTTTTTCTTATGAATTGTTAATTTATTTATTTTTTCATCTTATTTTGTGTTAAAAAAATAAAAATAAAGACATTTGATAACATTGGAATGTTTTTGTAAGAGCTTTTCTTGTGGAAAACCTGATGCGGCCCAGCCTCACCCAGACTCTACCTCCAGCGGCCCCCGGGTAAATTGAGTTTGAGACCCCTGCTCTACACCAATTAGCTCTTGTTTTATAATTATGCCTGTTTCAAAAGCACCTCATGTTCATGCATTTGAGAGAACTGTAACAGAAATGCCAAGTTTTCTTTTCTTTCTTTATAACTGAGTCCACTGCAGAAGCATTTAAATGACAGGAGGGTCCAGGGGGACCCTGCTCTGCTGACCATTGACGGCTCTACCATTGAGGCGATCAAGAGGATCAAGTTCCTTGGAGTGAACTTGGTGGAGAATCTCACCTGATCCCTCAACACCAGCTCCACAGCCAAGAAAGCTCAGTGGCACCTCTACTTCCTGTGAAGGCTGAGGAAAGTCCATCTCCCACTCTCCATCTTCACGATATTCTACAGAGGAAGCATCAAGAGCATACTGTGCAACTGCATCACCTCATGGTTTGAAAGCTGCACCTCCTTGGTGCATAAATCCACATAAATCTTTTTCAGCAGAAAAGATCACTGGGGGCTCTCTTCCTACCATGAATGATGTCTACAACACCCGATGCAGATGAAAGACAATAAACATTGTGAAGGGCTCCACACACCCCTCATGTAAACTGTTCTCCCTTCTGCCATCTGGTAGAATGTACTGCAGCACTTGGGCCTTACATCCAGATTGGGCAACAGTTTTAGCCCCAAAGCTATCAGGTTCCTGAACTCCCAGAACATTTGTGGATAGGGTACTGCGGACTATGACTGTATAAATCTTAAATTTTAATGTATTTAACATATTCTAACTTGTATTTATGTAAATATTGTCTGTGCTCCTGGAGAAACACTATCTTGTCTTTACTGTGAGAACTTGGTATGAATGATAAATAAAGAAGACTCAACTTGACAACTTGAGGTAGATAATAAGCATGCTTCAATTCCCATTCGTGACTCAATCCCCTCTCACTGGAAACTATTTGACCCAGACCCAACTGTTCACAACTTGAGTGACCTAACTATTCCCAGGACATCTATTTGACCATGTAAGGCTGTTGTTGCTGCTAAGCTTGGTACATTCACAATGAATGGGGATTGAACCACTGCCACCTGCACAAAAATTTAACCCAAGGATTAAATAAATTATGACAAACCAGTATTTCTTGGTCTGTGATGGACCACCTTTACTTGAGCTAAGAGATCACAGGAACAGTGTAATGGCAAGCAATACATCCTTTGATGCTCACTCTCCAAACTGCAGCCTAATCCTGCAGATGATCATCTGGTGACTGACTGGGTCATCCTCATACAGGCTGCAGTGCTTTTATAGTGGTTTCCTTCCTTCCCCTTCATCACTTGCTAAAGGTCACAAGATCTAACTCTTCTGATAACCTCGCCCTCTTCACAATGCTTCAGCTGCAGGCTCATATCCTGCTTGTCAAGATCTGGACCACTTGACCTTCAACAAACATGAATTCAGCTGGAACTAGCTTGCGTGAGCCTTAGGCCAATTTTAGTGGATCACAGATCTAAAATTGTTACACTCCACATTACAAGATTAGAGTAGTGGTTAGAGCAATGCCATTACAAAACAAACGACCCAGGTCAAATCTGACATTGTTTGCAAGAACATACAAGATAGAACATTGCAGCACGGTTCACAAAAATTAAGTATTATACTGACCTATATAAACCTATTAAGAAAAATTAACTCTTCCCTACCTCATAACCCTCTATTTTTCTTTCATCCATGTGTCTGCTGAAGAATCTTTTAAATGTCCTTATTGTACCATCCTCCAGAACCACCCCTGGCAATGCATTCCAGACACCCATTACTCTCTGTGTAAAAGACTGACTGCTGATGTCTCCCCTAAACATTCTTCCTCTCACTTTGTACAGATACCCTCTAGCATGTTCTACTCTCTCCCAAGGAAAAAAAGGTGCTGGTTGTCCACCTATTTATTGCCTCTCATAATCTTGTAGACCTCTTGTAAGTAGCATCTCATCCTTCTTCACTCCAAATACAAATGTCCCAGCTTTGCTAACCTTGCCTTATAAGATGTGTTCTCCAATCCAGGTATCAGAACGGTAAATCCCCTCCACACCCTCTCCATAGTTTTCACATCCTTTCAATAATTAGGGTTGGATTAAGGCATTATATAAAAATCCAGTTGCAAGGGTGGTGACAAATGGTCTTCTTTATTTAAATTAATGCGATCAACACATCAATGTTGTCCATTGTCACCAACCATGTTTGCATTGGTCATAGAACCGTTAGCTCAAGCAATAAGACAAAATGATAATATTAAAGGGATAAAGATAGCAGCTGATGAATATAAGATTAATTTGTTTACTGATGATGAATTGATATATTTGACATATCCAGAACAATCTTTAAAATATTTGCAAGAATGTTTGGAGCAATATGATGTATTATCTGGGTATAAAGTAAATTGGGATAAAAGTTAAATACTGCCAATTTCAGATGATATTATAGTGAGTGTAGACAGATTACTAAACTATGATGGTCTTCTAAAATTAAATACTTAGGAGTAATGGTTAATGCAAATTATCAATTGCTTTATAAATTAAATTACATACCATTAATGAGAAAGATTAAGGCAGATTTGATTAAATGGAAAGATTTACCATTGTCATTAATAGGTCAGGTAAATTGTATCAAGATGAATATTATTCCTCATATTCAATATCTTTTTCAGTCAATTCCTTGTTTACTTCCAAAAGTATTTTTTCATGATTTGAATAGGGCAGTATAGAAATTTTTATGGAAAGGGAAGCTAGCAAGAATAGCATTGCAAAAATTGACATGGAAGTATGCTTTAGGGGGACTACAATTGCCTCATTTTCAGAATTATTATGAGACCTCTTGATTCTTGAACTCACTCCCTCGACATAAGCCTTCCTAACAACCCTAACAACTTGTGTGGCTTCCTCGAGAGATCTATGGATGTTCTTCTACACTGCTAAAGATCCTGGCATTAACCAAGTACTCTGCCTTCAATTTAACCTTCCAAAATGCATCAATTCACACATCCAGATTGAACTCCATCTGCCACTTTTCTGCCCCACTCTGCAACCTGTTGACATCCTGCACCAGGGGAATCACGTTGCTCTCCATTGCAGGCAAAATCTTCGCTAGGATTCTACTAAATAGAATAATACCTAGTGTCACCGAGAATTTTCTCCCAGAATCACAGTGCGGCTTTCGCGCAAACAGAGGAACTACTGACATGGTCTTTGCCCTCAGACAGCTCCAAGAAAAGTGCAGAGAACAAAACAAAGGACTCTACATCACCTTTGTTGACCTCACCAAAGCTTTCGACACCGTGAGCAGGAAAGGGCTTTGGCAAATACTAGAGCGCATCGGATGTCCCCCAAAGTTCCTCAACATGATTATCCAACTGCACGAAAGCCAACAAGGTCGGGTCAGATACAGCAATGAGCTCTCTGAACCCTTCTCCATTAACAATGGCGTGAAGCAAGGCTGTGTTCTCGCACCAACCCTCTTTTCAATCTTCTTCAGCATGATGCTGAACCAAGCCATGAAAGACCCCAACAATGAAGACGCTGTTTACATCCGGTACCGCACGGATGGCAGTCTCTTCAATCTGAGGCGCCTGCAAGCTCACACCAAGACACAAGAGAAACTTGTCCATGAACTACTCTTTGCAGACGATGCCGCTTTAGTTGCTCATTC
Source organism: Narcine bancroftii (assembly GCF_036971445.1). Taxonomy (NCBI): domain Eukaryota; kingdom Metazoa; phylum Chordata; class Chondrichthyes; order Torpediniformes; family Narcinidae; genus Narcine; species Narcine bancroftii. The sequence goes on from NC_091477.1 coordinate 54,210,455, forward strand.
AGAGCCAGCTCTTCAGCGCTTGACGTCCTGCTTTGCGGAAACTGCCAAAATGTTTGGCCTGGAAGTCAGCCTAAAGAAAACTGAGGTCCTCCATCAGCCAGCTCCCCACCATGACTACCAGCCCCCCCACATCTCCATCGGGCACACAAAACTCAAAACGGTCAACCAGTTTACCTATCTCGGCTGCACCATTTCATCAGATGCAAGGATCGACAATGAGATAGACAACAGACTCGCCAAGGCAAATAGCGCCTTTGGAAGACTACACAAAAGAGTCTGAAAAAACAACCAACTGAAAAACCTCACAATGATAAGCGTATACAGAGCCGTTGTCATACCCACACTCCTGTTCGGCTCCGAATCATGGGTCCTCTACCGGCACCACCTACGGCTCCTAGAACGCTTCCACCAGCGTTGTCTCCGCTCCATCCTCAACATCCATTGGAGCGCTTTCATCCCTAACATCGAAGTACTCGAGATGGCAGAGGTCGACAGCATCGAGTCCACGCTGCTGAAGATCCAGCTGCGCTGGATGGGTCACGTCTCCAGAATGGAGGACCATCGCCTTCCCAAGATCGTGTTATATGGCGAGCTCTCCACTGGCCACCGTGACAGAGGTGCACCAAAGAAAAGGTACAAGGACTGCCTAAAGAAATCTCTTGGTGCCTACCACATTGACCACCACCAGTGGGCTGATAACGCCTCAAACCGTGCATCTTGGCGCCTCACAGTTTGGCGGGCAGCAACCTCCTTTGAAGAAGACCGCAGAGCCCACCTCACTGACAAAAGGCAAAGGAGGAAAAACCCAACACCCAACCCCAACCAACCAATTTTCCCCTGCAACCGCTGCAACCGTGTTTGCCTGTCCCGCATCGGACTTGTCAGCCACAAACGAGCCTGCAGCTGACGTGGACTTTTTACCCCCTCCATAAATCTTCGTCCGCGAAGCCAAGCCAAAGAGAGAAAGAGATAGTAACCTAAAATTGCCTTTGCACCATCCACAACACAGGCAACCTTTGTGTTACCAGAAAACATACTGACCCATCCCTCTACCTCTTCATCCAGGTCATTTATAAAAATCAAAAAAAGCAAAAATCTCAGTGCAGATCCCTGCAGAACTCTACTAGTCACTGACCTCCAGGCAGAATACCTTCCATCCACAGGCAAGCCAATACTGAATCCACACAGCCAAGGTTCCATGGATCCCATACCCCACGACTTTCTGAAAAAATCTACTATGTGGTAACTTGTCAAATGCCTTAGTAAACCCCATATAGAAATATAGAAACATAGAAAATAGGTGTAGGCCATTTGGTCCTTCAAACCTATACTGCCATTCATTTTGATCATGGCTGATCATGGCTGATCATCTACTCAGTTCCTGCCTTCTCCCCATAACCCCCTGATCCCCTTAGCCATAAGGGCCAAATCTAACTCCCTCTTAAATATAATTAAAGAACTGGCTTCAACTACTTCCTGTGACAAAGAATTCCAGATTCACCACTATCTGGGAGAAATATTTTTTTCTCATCTTAGTCCTAAAAGATTTCCACCTTATCCTTAAACTGTGACCCCTGGCTCTAGTCTTCCCCAACATTGGGAACAACCTTCCTGCATCTAGCCTGTCCAATCCCTTAAGAATTGTATACGTTTCTATAAGATCTCCCCTCAATCTTCTAAATTCCAGCGAATATAAGCCTAGTTGATCCAGCCTTTCTTCATATGTAAGTCCTGTCAACCCTGGTATCAATCTAGTGAACTTCTTTGCACTCCCTCTATGGCAAGAATGTCTTTCCTCAGATAAGGAGACCAAAACTGTCCACAATACTCCAGATGTGGTCTCACCAGGGCCTTGTACAGCTGCAGTAGAACCTCTCTGCTCCTGTACGTGAATCCTCTTGCTATAAATGCCAAAATACCATTTGCTTTCCTCACTGCCTGCTGTACCTCCATGGCCACTTTCAATGACTGGTGCATAATAACACCCAAGTCTTGTTGCATCTCTCCTTTTCCTAATCGGACACCATTTAGTTAACATCTTCCCTGTTCTTGCCTCCAAAGTGGATAATTTATCCATATTATATTGGAACTGCCATGCCTTGGCCCACTCACCTATCTTGCCCAAGTCACCCTGCATCCTCTTAGCAACCTCTACACAGCTAACCCTGCCACCCAGCTTCGTGTCATCTGCAAACTTGGAGATGCTGCTTTCTATTCCTTCATCTAAGTCATTGATATATATTGTAAATAATTGTAGCCCCAGCACTGAGCCTTATGGTTCCCCACTAGTCACTGCCTGCCATTCAGAAAAGAACCCATTTATTCCTACTTTGCTTCCTGTCTGTCAACGATTTCTCTATTCACCTTAATACCATCCCTCCTATACCATGTGTTTCAAGTTTGTACACTAATTTCCTGTGCGGGACCTTATCTAAAGCCTTCTGAAAGTCCAGATGTACCACATCCACTGGTTCTCCCTTATCTACTCTACTAGTTACATCCTCAAAATATTCTATATGATTTGTCAGACATGATTTTCCCTTCATAAAACCATGCCAACTCTGTCCGTTGACATCACTACTGTCCAAATGTGCTGCAATTGCATCTTTAATACCTGACTCTAGCATTTTCCCCACTACCAATGTCAGGCTAACTGGTCTCTTGTTTCCCGTTTTCTCTCTCCCTCCCCTCTTAAAAAGTGGGGTCACGTTTGCCACCCTCCAATCCTCAGGAACTAATCCAGAATCTAAAGAGTTTTGAAAAATTATCACTATATTCGTCACTTGGGGGGCGTGGGAAGATGGCATAGAATCTAGATGTGTAATCTCGACCTCTCTGGCCAGACTTTTAAGTACCCATTTTTTAACCCTTTGTTTTCAAGTTTAAACTTTTTAAATTTTAGTTTAAAGTGTTAAGGAACTATTATGGCCATTAATGGTAAAAAGATTAAATCTCAAGTGCAGAAGAAGTTACATTTTCGAAGTGCTGAAGATTTGGGGCCTAGACAACTTGATAAAGCCTCAGGCTTAATCTCTTCAGTGTCTAAATCTCAAAGACTGCCTGTGGGAGCTGAAAATAAAATGTCTTTTATTCACCAAGTGAAGGATGGTGCTGGAATTACCCGTTCTCTGGAAGAAGGTGCGTGTTCCCAAGAAGTGGATCCTGATTTGGAAAGCCTTTCAATTTCAATGGAGGGAGCACGCAGGAAGACGACTCCATTGTTGGAAATGCATCAGGAAGCATTTCAACCTGAAGATATTGCTTTCCTTTGTGATTTTGTGAAAAAAACGAGATGTGGGGGGTGACCAGCAGCGACCCCCTGAGGATGTCAGGGTGCCTTGACTGGGAGTCCAGACCCGGAGTAAAACTTTTAAAATGCCTTCTGTTGAGTTGCAGCAGGAGCTGCAGTTACCTGGTTCTGCCACTACATCAGAGAGAGCAGGGCTGAGCTTTTCTGATCTACAGTATATGCAACTAAATGCAGTTATTCAGCCTCTAATGAATGAGATGGTTCAAATGATAAGTTCAGAATTAAATATTGTTAAAGCACATGTGGATGCATCTTATGATGAATTTTTAAAAATTCAGACTGCTTTTTTGGACTCTAAACAACAAGAGGCTTCTCACACAGAAAAAGTGTTGAAGATGAAAAATCAGTCATAGAATTGGGAGAACACGAGAAGGAGTTAGAGAGGAAAATCAAAGCAGAAGGAATAATGTGAAAAATCGTTGGTTTGCCAGAAGGTATAGAAGGACAAGATCTTCTTCGTTTCTTTAAAGACTGGATCCAACAAGTATTAGGGCAAGAATTTTTTTCTGGAGGATTGGTACTGGAAAGAGCCATAGAGCTCTAAGAAGAACACCCTCAGCTGGTCAACCACTGAGACCGGTAATAATTCGCTATTTGAATTATTTGGACAGAGAAGCAATACTTTGAACAGCAGTTCAAAATGTGAGACAACGACAAACTCCGTTATTGATTCAGAATAGCAGAGTTTTTTTTAATCCTGATTTGAGTCAAGAGATCATTCAAAGTCGACGTCAATTTAATCCAGTTAAAGAAGTTTTGTGGTACAAAGGTTATAAGTCTACTTTTCGCTACCCGGCAGTGTTAAAGATGTTTTATGGAGATCATCAATTTTGTTTTTTTGAGAATGATTGTGAAGCAATGATTTTTGCTGATTCATTGCCAGATATAAGAGAACAAAGATGTAGTCCACCATTGTCTCCTAAAGAAAATCTGGTTGTTCTGGAAACAGAAGAAATGGTAGAAATGGGAAAAATGGGAATGGAAAGAGTCCAACTTCTTCTGAAATGGGATCTTTGAGATTGGAATCTCTTGGATGAAAAGAAGAATTTTCTTTTACTTACTCTATTTTTTTTGTTATTATGATATTTTGATGTTATTCATTGTTTGGCTGGAGAGGGAGAGATTTGCTCTAAGTTCTTTACTAGTCATCAGCCACTGGTGGGTGACCCACACCCAATTTTTGTTTAGGGATTACTACCTTTTGGTAGTTTTTTTGGGGGGAGGATTTTCTTTTTTTTTCTTTATTATTTTTTTATCTTAATTTTAGTTAGCTTTTAATTTGTGATTTTTTTTTCCTATTGGAGGGCCTATATATGTTGATTTGAGTTTTCATATAAAGATATTATTGGTATTTAGTAATAATAGTAGATATGTCAAAGTTGAGGTTGGCTACTTTTAATGTTCGAGGATTAAACAGTACAATTAAGCGTAAGCGAGTCTTGGCATATATTAAGAAAATGAAAATTTATATTGCTTTTTTACAAGAAACACATTTGAATGTGAAGGAAAATATGAAATTAAAGAGGAACTGGGTTGGGCATGTATATTCTTCTTAATTTCATTCTAGGGCTAAAGGCGTAGCAATCTTGATACAAAAATTTATCTTTTGAATTACAATCAATGGAGAAAAAGGCAGGATGTATTCTTAAATTGAATTGTAAGATTTTTAGTGAATTTTGGACTTTACTTAATATTTATGCCCCAAATGCAGATGATGAAATATTTATTTCAGATGCATTTTTATGTTTGGGTCAGGCTAATGATAATATTTTAGTTGGTGGTGATTTTAATTGTGTTTTGGAACCTTTACTAGATAAATCTCCAAAGAAAGTTAAGAAATCTAAGATGGCAGTTCAGGTTCAAGCATTGATGAAAGATCTTAATTTAGTAGATATATGGAGATGTCTTAATCCGACAGAGAAAGATTTCTCCTTTTATTCATCTAGACATGAATCGTTTTCAAGGTTGACTTCTTTTTAGTATCGGCACACTTACAAGGGAAAATACAACAAGCGGAATATAAAAGTAAGGTGATTTCAGATCATTCTTTGTTATATTTTACATATGCAACTTCTGAGAAAATTCAAGTGGCCTATCGTTGGAGGTTTAGTACAATGTTGTTAAAAATATGGAATTTATTTATTTTTTGAAAAAACAAATTAATTTTTTTGAAAGAAAATGCTATTTCTGTTGAAAGTAAGTTTGTATTATAGGATGCTATGAAAGCTTATTTGACAGGACAAATAATTAGTAATACTTCTAAAATTAAAAAAAATCGATTAAATCAGAGTCTTGAATTAGAGAAACAGATTGATGAGTTAGAAAAGGAATTCCAGAAAGATGCTACAGAAGATCAGAAAATAGAATTATCTAGGTTGAAATTGGAATATAATACTTTGCAATCTTATCAATTTGAATGTGTGATTAATAGGACTAAACAACGGTATTATGAATGGGGAGAGAAAGCACATAAGGTATTGGGGTGGCAATTACAGAAAGAACAGATTTTGAAGACTATTAATGCTGTTAGACGGAATTCTCTTATTACATAAACCTCGTGAGATTAATGATGAATTTTGTTCATTTTATAAAAAGTTATATACATCTGAAGGAAAACAAGAAACTGGATCGATTGATCTTTTTTTACCACAGTTAAATTTACCAATATTAGAGGATGCAGATATACAGGAGTTAGAAGAACCATTTACTGATTCAGAAATTAAAATGGCTATGATGGAAATGCCGAATGGTAAATCACCTGGTGATTATGGATTTTCGGTTGAATTTTATAAAGATTTTTATGATGATGTATCTACAGTGTTTGGGGATGTATTACGTCAAGTTGGAGAACATTATGAATTACCTGAGTCTTGTTCTAGTGCTTTAATTACAGTAATCCCGAAAAAAGATAAAGTTCCTTTGAAAGTATCTTCATATAGACCAATTTCATTGTTAAATGTAAATTATAAAATAATAGCTAAAATATTAGCGAATAGATTGGTTACATTTTTACTTAAGTTGATTCATATGGATCAAACAGGTTTTATAAAGAATAGATATGCTTCAGATAATATTTTGTGTGTGATTAGTTTGATTAATAGATTTCGACAATCTTCAGATCACCCGATGGTGATATCTTTAGATGCAGAAAAAGCATTTGATAGAGTTGAATGGAATTTTTTGTTTAAAGTTTTGCAGAAATTTAAGTTTGGTCCTTTCTTTATTGGTTGGATTAGGGCTCTATATAGTAAACCGGTAGCTAGAGTATTGACGAATGGTTTGATTTCTGAACCTTTTAAATTGACTCAATCAACTCATCAAGGTTGTCCTTTATCACCAGCTTTGTTTACGTTAGTGATTGAACCTTTAGCACAGCTGATAAGACAAAATACACAGATACATGGTATGAGAATTTTAGACAAGGAGTATAAAATTAATTTATTTGCTGATGATGTATTGGTGTATTTAACAAACCCAGCTCAGTCACTTTTGCACTTGAAGGAGTGTTTAATACGATATGGATGTCTTTCTGGATATAAAGTTAATTGGGAAAAAAGTGAAATATTACCAGTAAGTGAAGGAGATTATTCAGTTTATAAGAATATTATTAATTTGAAACGGACTGATCGAATTAAATATTTGGATATAATTTTGAATGTTAAGTATCAATCTTTATATAAATTAAATTATGTTCCATTAATAAAAAAAATTAAAACTGATTTGATTAAATGGAAAGATTTACCTATTAATTTATTGGGTAGGATAAATACAATTAAGATGAATATTTTTCCGTGTATACAATATTTGTTTCAATCTATTCCGTATTTACTTGATAATTTTTTTTTCCAAGATTTGAATAAAATGGTTAGGGAGTTTTTAAGGTGGGGTAAATTTTCGAGAGTAGCTTTGAATAAATTAACTTGGAAATATGAGTTAGGGGGATTACGTTTACCACATTTTTGAAATTATTATGAAGCAGCCCAACTTAAATTTATTAGTTCATTGATGGATTTGGTACGGCCTCCTAGTTGGGCCAAAATTGAGATGGCAAATATTTCTGAATTTGAAATACATCAATTTTTGTTTAGATGGATTATAAATTTGTTACAACAATATAATGTGCCTATACTAAAACATTTAATGAAGTTATGGATAAAGAAAAATAAAATGATATGCTCTAGGGGTAAATTATTGGCTTTGACTCCATTGTATAATAATCAACTTATTTCTTTTTCAATACATAATCAAAGTTTATTGCATTGGAAATTTAAAGGTGTGAAAAATTTGGGAGATTGTTTTAGAGGGTAATTTTTTATCTTTTAATCTGATAAGGGACAGTTTTGGTATTGATAAGAACTCTTTGTTTCTCTATTATCAAATTCGATCTTTGGTAAAACGTATGTTTGGTAGAGATATGATTTTACCTGAAATGACTAAATTTGAGATTTTTCTTATGAAGGTACCAGAGAAGGGTCATATTTCATCTATGTATCAAATATTACAGGATGGTATGGATAAAAAGGGTTGGGATAGATCTAAAAGTAAATGGGAAGCAGATACTGGTTTTATTTTTTCTGAGGATGATTGGTTAGATATCTGTTATGATAGTGTAACTAGATTGATAAATGCATGTTATGCAATGATTAATTGTAATTTTTTACATCAATTATACTTAACATCTGAATAATTAAAAAAGTATGGTTTTCATGAATCAGATTTGTGTTTTAGATGTGGTAATACAGTTGGAACTTTTTTTCATGCTGTTTGGTCATGTATACATAAGCAATCTTTTTGGAAGAAAATTCAATTATTTTTAGAATACCTGTATAAGATTAAAATACTTTTAGATCCAACAATATTTTTATTGGGTAGTTTGCAACCTCTGAAAGGTTTGGGATTAGATAAGTTTCAGCTTGCTTTTGTATATTTAGCTTTATCTGTAGTGAAAAAATGTATTGCAAGTACATGGAAAGAAACAAATATGATTGATATTAATAGATGGCATAATGAGATGAGATATTGTTTAATAATGGAAAAATTATGTATGTTTTGCATGATAATTATATATTTTTATTAATGTGGTTGTTATACTCAGAATATTTACATTTCAATTTACATTGATTAGATCTTAATATGTATATTTAATTTTTCTTTAATATTTTTTCTTTTTTCTTTCTTTATGGCTCTTTATGGCTGAAGGGGGGTCTTTTCTTTTTTTTTCCTATATATAAAAAATAACGTTCATGTTTATGGTTAATTGTTGTATATGTCATATACTATTTGTTTTTTGAACGAATAAAGAAAGTTTTTTTAAAAACTATATTCATCACTTCCTTAAGGACTCTGGGATGCAGACTATCCAGCCCTGAGGATTTATCTTTCTTTAATCCCTTCAATTTACCCAACACAACCTCATGACTTACATTTATTTCCTTCAATCCTTCCCTCACATTAGATCCTCAGTCCCCTACTATTTCCTGAAGATTAGTTATGTTTTCCTTAGTGAAGACAGAACTAGTTAGTTATCCAATTGGTTTGTCATGTCCTTGTTCCCCATAATGAATTCACCTGTTTCTGACTGTAACGGCCCCACGTTTGTTTTAACTAACCTCTTCATCTTTACAATAAAAGCTTTTACAGTCATTTTTTATGTTCCCTGCCAGCTTTCCCTCATAATCCCTTTTACCTTTCCTAATTAATCCTTTTGTCCTCCTCTGTTGAACCCTGAATTTCTCCCAGCCCTCAGGAATACTGGTTTTTCTGGCTAGTTTATATGCTGCTGCTTTGGATTTGATCCTCTCCCTGATCTCTCTTGTTCGGATGCACGACCTTCCTTGATTTATTCTTTTTCCATAATGGGATGTACATGTACTGCCCTATGTTCATCAATTTCTTTTGTCACTTCCTCAAAACTAAAATTAGATTCAAGAGGCACAGCCTACCTATCCCTCAGAAGTCTGTACTTCTCCAAATGCTCATAAATATTGACCCTAAGAATCCTCTCCAATAGTTTGTGCACTACTGACGTGAGACTCACTGGTCTAGAATTCCCAGGATTCTCCTGATTACCTTTTTTAAACAAGAGGATTACACTTGCCATTCTTCAATCCTCTGTTACCTTCCCTATAGCCAGAAAGACATGCAGCTACCATGTGCTGTATGTCTAAATTGCTAAATGCATCATGTGACATGAGAAGCTTCATAGCTTCATTCCACTTTAGAAGATTACTTATAGTTAACAAAATAAAAATCAGGTACTTTGGAAAATACGACACCCATATTTTAAAAATGTGGTTTTGAATGTTTAACAGACTCTCTGAAGACCTAATTTCTTGGTAACCTCCAGTTTTTAAAAAAGAATTATGATATATATATCGTTTATGCCCTTCAGTATTTTTTTTTCTACTTTTTTTTTCTTTTATCCTTTTCCTTTTTTGGGGGGGGAGGGTTTGGGGAGGGAGGGGGGATTTTGTATGCACATGTATAATTTTTGAAAGTTCTTTATTGAATGAAATGTATTTGCTGTTGTGGTTTAAAAATTGCTAAATAAAATATTCACAAAAAAGGTGACACTGCTTATCTTCCTGCTCCGAGCAGTTGCGTTTGTGGCTCGTCAACTTCCCATGATCATTTACTGCAGTCACTCCCAAAGTGGGCAGTGCCAGGGTGGGGAATAGTTGAAAAATCCAAAGGGGCATGGAGGAAAAAAGGGGGCATTCAATGTACATGGAGTTGCCCCGAATCAAGCAGTTATCCCTTTGCACAGTTCTCTTTTCCTTGAGCAAGATGGTGTATTCTTGCAGCAGAGGTTGACATCACAGTCCTTAATTCCCAAAGAGATTGGCAGTGATGAATGTAATCGAAACATCTCACTCGCAACTCATCAGTCGAAACATAGACAAACACTACGTGCAGTGAACAAGGCAAGGCAGGCAAACATAGACGCTGCTCCCTCTGCTGGTACACGGGTTGTTGTTTTAAATTTGCAGCTGATCTAATACTGAGAGAGGTGTGTTTGTTGTGTGTGTGGAGGGGAGGGGTGTTGGGGGGGGTGGTCCCGGGGATGTGGCCTGGGACCCAAGGGAGAGGGAACCATGGGTTAACTGCATCCCATTGCACCATCTCCCACCTGGTTTGATTGGACCACTTCATCCTGCTTGTTTGCTCCAATCCCTCACAAGTTTTGGTGTCCACTGTCATTAAGGAAATGCCATTCTGTTCAAAGGTGGATCGTGATCATGAAAAGAAGCATTGATGGGAAAAGCTTGGGTTCACTGGTGTTGGGTGAAGAACTGATTACTTATTTTGTTCCAGCAATAATCTTGTTAAATTCGGGCAGATTTGAACCAGACACAAGGGTTCAGAAAAGTTGGTCAAACCTCTACATTCCCAACATCTCACAACTTACTCCTTAAAAGCTCCTCGGTTCTTCATCTCATCTGGGTTATTGCATTTTGCTCATTTTGATTTAATTCAGGAGCTTTTATTTCATTGCATCAACAATCAAATTGTCGCCACAGATTTCCACCTGTCACACGATCTCAGCTGCTGAATCCCTCCTCCGTGCCCTTGTTAGCTAAAGACTGTAATCTTTGCAACACCCCACTCACCCGATGCCCATCCCAAAACCACCATATCCTCTGCAGTTATCAGAATGTCAAGATGGAACTCACACCAGCCTACTCAGACCAGACATTGTCTACTGATGCCATTGGCTGTTCATTAAGCAATGCTTCAATATTAAAATTTGCATCCTCTTTTAAATATCCAATGACTATACTTGCAATCTTCTGTAGGCTCACAGTATCTATGCTCATTCAATTCCACCTTTTACAGCACCAACCATCGACATGGCTCTGTCATGCTCAACAAGCACTGGAAGCACCACAATTCTGACCCCCTCCCCAAGTCTTTGTTCTTTTCTCTTTGTTGTTCCATGAACTTACACTGTCATAAACATCTCATGTCATTAGACTATAAGGCCATAGGATATAGGAGCAGAAGTAGGTTATTCGGCCCATCGAGTCTGCCCCTCTATTCAATCATGAGCTGATCCATTCTCGCACTCAACCCCACTCCCCGGCCTTCTCTCCACAAGCTTCGATGCCCTGGCTAATCAAGAACCTATCAATCTTTGCCTCAAATACACCCAATGACCAGGCCTCCACAACCACTTGTGGCGACAAATTCTACAGATTTTCCACCCTCTGGCTAAAGAAATTTCTCCGCATCTCTGTTCTAAGCAGACGCCCTTCTATCCTGAGGTTGTGCCCTCTTGTCGAAGACTCTCTCTATTTTCCGCATATACTCTGTCCACACCTTTCAACATTCAACTTATTTCAATGAGATCCCCCTCATTCTCCTAAATTCCAATGAGTACAGGCCAAAAGATGTCAAATGTTCCTCATATGACATTCATTCCCAGAATCATCCTTGTGAACCTCCTCTGAGCCCGATCTAACATCAGCACATCCTTGATTAAACGAAGAGCCCAAAACTGCACACAATACTCCAAGCGAAAACTCACCACTGCGTCAACATCACATCCCTGCTCTTATATTCTATTCCTCCTTAAACGAATGCCAGTTTTGCATTTGCCTTCTTCATCACTGACACATCTTGCACAAAGATTCCCTTTTCGCTGTCAGCTTTTGTTTGATAGTTCTCCCATGAAGCTTCATGAAAGGTTTTACTATGTTGAAGGCTCAAGTTGTAGTTGTGAATTGGATGGTCAGCATCGTTCCATCAACCTATTTCAAAATAGATCAGGTAAAAAGGGTTTAAGATAACTCAGTTAGGCTTGAAATCGTGTAGTATCACAAAATATTTTGATAGCTGACATGCAGAAAAATAAAAATATTACAAAGCCAGTGTGTTGTCATTTCTAAACTTGGTAATGGAGCAGACTGTCAGATGCTTCCTGTGTCTAGCAAATCTGTTCTGAAGCACCAGTGATCTGAAAGGGAATAAACTGCATGGCAAAGAGCCAAAAGCCTTCAATTTGATGAACAAACCCACTTTAGCATAAAGATTCACTTTGATGACAAGCAGTTAGAAATAACTGGCATTAGATGCAACACAATGAGGGTTCCTGAGAAACTAAAGGGGCCAAGCAGTGTCTATGGAGAGAAAGGAACTGTTGGCATTTCGGCTCAAGATGCTGCAACAGAGAGTGAGTATAAAGAGTTGAGGGGGAAGAATGAGTCAGGTGGGGTGAGGAGTCATGAGAAATGATGACCAGATAGAACCAGGTGGGGCTTCAGACCCAAAACATTGTCAATTCCTTTTCCTTCATGGACATTTCTCGACCCGCTGAGCTCCCTCAGCGGTTTCCATTTTGTTCTCACATTTCAGCATCTGCAGTCTCTTGTGAATTCATAAAGGAGCAGCAACATTTAAGAAAATCTAATGATATGGAAAAACCAGAATAAGTCATGAAAATTATGTAAACATTGCGTAGGGGTCAGGCCGCAAATGTACACGGAGATAACCGATGAGAAGTCATTCAATCCGCAATGTTCTGGTGACAAAGGCCTTACGACGACAACATGGTTTGAAATTAATGCCTCTTTCTCAGAGGACTGAGCTCTTATACTCCACTTCCACAGTCTCGCAAGCTCCTCCTCTGCGAGTGGCAGCTAATCGGACTTGAGAGGTGGCACTGCTCTTTGGCACTATGCCACACAAGCGCTCCTGGAAATTCTTTGCGAAGAACAGGAGCAGGAGAGGGTTGATGCAGCTGTGGGCATAGCTCAGACAGATACTGATGTGGTAGATGTAGAGAAAAATCAAAGTGGAGTGCACAGCTGTTAAATTAACTACCTGCATCACGTGAAAAGGTGACCAACACAGCAGAAAGACAGCAATAACTATGAGCACAGTCTTAGTTGCCCTCTTTGCCTGCACTGATTGCTTCCTACCCACTCTTCTGAGGGATTTGAAGACATGAAAGATAGTCAGTGAGTAGAAGGTGCTTATAATAATTAGAGGAATAATAAATCCCAGCGTGGACTGGTAGAGTGTATACCAGTACACGTCCTTTGCTCCATCAGGTAGATCAAGTGCACATACTTCAAAATCTCCCATTCGCATCGTCCTGGAATACAACATGACAGGAACTGTCAGCAGTAAGCTGCCGAGCCACACAAGACCATTGACCAATATCGTCCGACGCATGGTCCTCCTCTCTGTTGTGGGGTGGACTATTGCAATATACCTGTTGAAGAGCAAAATATGCATTGATCAGATGAGTGGAGAACAGTTCAAATCACTGCAGTAACCTGCATAGGTTTTGATACAGTAGCATTACCTTTTTGAAACTATGGCATTCTTAATCCCTGATGTTATTCTCAGTGGGATGTAGGTGGCAATGGACTGGACCAGGGGAGAAAAAAGTGGAGTTGAGGTAAGATGATACTAATTCAGTAGGGCAGGGGCGTGCGGAAATTATGGGTCTACCTGGATAATTGGGTTGGCGTATCATGGGTAGAAGGAAGAACTAGGCAGGGTGGGGATGGGAAACAATGAGGTTGGAGGCCATAGGATGGAGATGACTAATAACCTGTCCTGATGTGCTCTGATGTACAGTAAAACCCCTAATATCTTGAGACTGTGTACTGTGTGAATGGAGAACTAACGGTGAGGTGCGCCAATTTTAAACTTCTGTATTTTTACCCATTTATTTTCCAGTTTTTTTTAATGGTTACTTGAGGCGGCTAGTTGCTTGAATTCCTGATAACAGGGATTTTACTGTACTATTGTGCTGGGATTAAGCAGAGTATAATTATCATTTTGCTAATGCTCTATTGGAATGGTTGCAACAACCCTGTGCTTGAGGTGTATCAGTTTTGTGGTGTGCAAGATTAGAGAGGTAATATGCTGGGGGAAGCTGATGAATTATATTGCAATGACTGTCCTTGTGGCACATCAGGATCACCTCAGTAACGTTATGTCATTTTTGTGTCATGAGTGTAGAGCAAGTGCTGTGCTAGTTGGCAGCTGGCTAAATCATTGATAATTCCTCTACCTAACCAAGGCAAGGTGACAGCACCTCTAATTTACCCCTTCAAAAGGTCCCTGCCAAAAAAACATCGAGCCACCCTCTCAAGTACCATCTCTAATCTCATTACTGCTGGTCATCTCCATCCTATGGTCTCCAACCTCATTGTTTCCCATCCCCACCCTGCCCAGTTCTAACTCCTACCCACGATATGCCAACCCAATTATCCAGGTAGCCCCATCATTTCCGTATGCTTCTGTCCCACTGAACTAGTATCATCTGACATCAACTCCACTTTTTTTCTCCCCTGGTCCAGTCCATCGCCACTTCCATCATGTTATCTTACCTGACTTCCATCTATTTGATGACTTCCAATTCCCTGAACTTGATCACCTCATTTCCACTCTGTACATCCAATTTCATTACCCCTCAATCCCCCATAAAAAAAGTTCTCAAAGCCCTTCATGAGTGATCCAGGCTACACAGATAAAGGGTTCCTCAACTCTTCCCCAGCTATACTGATGACCTCATTGGTGCTGCCTTGTGCACCTATAATGAGCCCATCAACTTCATTCACTCTGCTGCCACTCTGCTTCCCGACCTCAAATTCATCTCCGGCGACACTCTCCCCTTTCTTGATCTCTCTGTCTCCATCTCGAGAGAAAAGCTTTCAACTCACATTTTTTACAATCCTACCAACTCCCACCACTACCTCGACTACACTTCTTCACACCCAGTACCCTCCAACGATTCTCATTTTTTCTCTAAATTCCCCCGTCTCCATCGTATCTGCTGCCAAGATGAGGTCTTCCAGTCCAGATCATTCGAGATGTCCGCCTTCTTCCACAAATGTGGCTTCCCCTCCACCACCATCAATGCTGCCCTTCTCTGCATTTCATCTGCCCTGGTTACCTCTGCCCCCAGACACAGGATTCACCTAGCACCCCACCTGTCTCTGCATCCAAAATGTAATTTCCATTACCTACAACATGATGCCCCACCTGACACATCTCCCCCTCTCCGCCTTCTGTAGGGGCCGCTCCCTCATCTACTTACCCCCTTCTCATTAATCGCCCTTTTGGCACCTTCCCCTGTGGTCGCAGAAGGGCCACACTTGCACCCAGACCTTCTGCCTCATCACCATTCAGGCCCCAAAACGTCACTTCAAGCAAAGCAGCACTTCACTTGTGTATCCACAGGAGTCATCCACTGCATCTGATGCTCCTGTTGTGGTCCTCTCTACATCGGAAAGACTGGATGCAGACTGGGAGATCGCTTCCCTGAGCATCTTCTCTCTGTCTGCATTAATGTCAGGGATCTCCCAATAGCCAACCATTTCAAACCCGTGCCCCATTCCTGTGCTGACACGACTGTCCATGGCGTCATGTTCTGTCTAACCAAGGCCACCTGTAAATTGGAGGAGTAACACCTAATATTCCATCAGGGCACTCTCCAACTGGATGGCATTAACATTGACCTCCATTTTCTGCTACTCTCTTTCCCATCCCTCAATCTTCTTTCCTCCAGCTCTCCACCCTTTCCATCTCCAATCAAAGAGCCAATTCCCTCCACCCCTCTGTTTGCTGGTGTGCCCTCACTCCCTTATCTACCTATTCCCTCTTGCTAGTGGGACTCTGCTCCTCCCCCCTACCATTTTCCTTGTGTGTCTGCCCATATTATCCTCATACCTTAATGGAGGGCTCAAGCATGAAACGTTGGTTTCATTGCTCTATTTTACTTCAACCACAGTGTCGGCAGACCTTTGTGTTTTACTCATTACTATTCTCCATTAACAATGGCGTGAAGCAAGGCTGTGTTCTCGCACCAACCCTCTTTTCAATCTTCTTCAGCATGATGCTGAACCAAGCCATGAAAGACCTCAACAATGAAGACGCTTTTTACATCCGGTACCGCACGGATGGCAGTCTCTTCAATCTGAGGCACCTGCAAGCTCACACCAAGACACAAGAGAAACTTGTCCGTGAACTACTCTTTGCAGACGATGCCGCTTTAGTTGCCCATTCAGAGCCAGCTCTTCAGCGCTTGACGTCCTGTTTTGCGGAAACTGCCAAAATGTTTGGCCTGGAAGTCAGCCTGAAGAAAACTGAAATCCTCCATCAGCCAGCTCCCCACCATGACTACCAGCCCCCCCACATCTCCATCAGGCACACAAAACTCAAAACGGTCAACCAGTTTACCTATCTCGGCTGCACCATTTCATCAGATGCAAGGATCAACAACGAGATAGACAACAGACTCGCCAAGGCAAATAGCGCCTTTGGAAGACTACACAAAAGAGTCTGGAAAAACAACCAACGAAAAACCTCACAAAGATAAGCGTATACAGAGCCGTTGTCATACCCACACTCCTGTTCGGCTCCAAATCATGGGTCCTCTACCGGCATCACCTACGGCTCCTGGAACGCTTCCACCAGCGTTGTCTCCGCTCCATCCTCAACATTCACTGGAGCGCTTTCATCCCTAACGTTGAAGTACTCGAGATGGCAGAGGTCGACAGCATCGAGTCCATGCTGCTGAAGATCCAGCTGCGCTGGGTGGGTCACGTCTCCAGAATGGAGGACCATCGCCTTCCCAAGATCGTGTTATATGGCGAGCTCTCCACTGGCCACCGTGACAGAGGTGCACCAAAGAAAAGGTACAAGGACTGCCTAAAGAAATCTCTTGGTGCCTGCCACATTGACCACTGCCAGTGGGCTGATATCGCCTCAAACCGTGCATCTTGGCGCCTCACAGTTCGGCGGGCAGCAATCTCCTTTGAAGAAGACCGCAGAGCCCACCTCACTGACAAAAGGCAAAGGAGGAAAAACCCAACACCCAACCCCAACCAACCAATTTTTCCCTGCAACCGCTGCAACCGTGTCTGCCTGTCCCGCATCGGACTTGTCAGCCACAAACGAGCCTGCAGCTGACGTGGACATTTACCCCCTCCATAAATCTTCGTCCGCGAAGCCAAGCCAAAGAAAGAAAAGAAGAAGAAATGTTTCAGCTGTTGAGTTTCTCCAGGATTGTGTTTTTACTTCAACCACAGTGTCGGCAGACTTTTGTGTTTTACTCATTACTATTCTCCGTGGATTGTCACCTTGTCGTGGTGGAGAAACTTATGTGGTCCTGCAATTCCAAGAGTGATGCTGTCTAGAGCGTGCTCCTGGATGGACCACCCCTGGCTGTAAGGTCAAGGGTGAGGCTCCTGACAAAGAACATTCCAACCAAGACCTCAACAGTGGAACAGGTGGACGAAGTTACTTCATCCAGCTGTGAAGGCTGCAACAAATCCATCAGCTCTAATCGTCATGGTTTTCAGGCCATTGGAGGAACTAGTTGGTTGATTTGTGAAGTACCATGTGTTTCTTGGAGTCCAACATCAAGTCCACGTTTAACAAATGTACGCACAGGCGTCTTCATTCAGTGGGCCACTTTCCAAGATTTAACTCATGGGCTACTTGAGAGCCCATAAGAACAAAGGCCATCATCCTCCACCTCAAGGGTTAGACATGACGATGACTCATTGCAATGATGCACTGTTGGCCAAACCATTATAAGGAGTACTGCAGCAATACTGCTCCAACATGACGAGCAGGTGAATTAATTTTGACAGATTACCATTTATACTCAATCTGCCCTTGCTTTGTAGAATTTGAACTTCATAGTTCATCTCAATCATTTTGTAAACTTAATTAAAGCTGTCATTATTAGGAAAGAATGAATGAAGGAAGGAACAAACGAAAGAATGAACAAACGAAGGATGGATAGAAGGAAGGAAGTTATTCTCTCACTCACATATGGACTCAGTATACTATCCAGTGTATTAATGAATGGGAGTGCAGCATGAAGACCTATATATGTCTTACGTTCTCAACTCCACCTTCCCAAATTCTACCGTAATCCTTTAATTCCAATAGTGCACAAAATTCCATCAATTTCCTTCTTGAATATCCTCAAGGACACACCACTCTAAAATGGAAAATTCAGGAGGCTTATTTCCAAATGGCCTAGTCCCAGTGGTTCTCAACCTTCTTTCTTTCCACTCACATACCACTTTAAGTAATGTAGGTGGAAAGAAAGTTTCAAAAAATATCTGTTTTAATCGTCCCTAATTGACTTGTTATGTGCACAGTTTAAGAACTCCAAAGGAAATGGGCCAATGACAATTTTTCTCAAGCAAAATATTTCAGTAACAACTGGGTCTAGAGCAATGATTCTCAACCTTCCCTTCCCACTCACATACCACCTGAAGCAATCCCTGACTATTCACAGAGCACCGATAGCATAGGGATTACTTAAAGTGGGATGTGAGTAGAAAGAAAAAGGTTGAGAACCGTTGGCCTAGCCCTCCTCTCTCAGGGAAACACTCTCTCAGCACCTACTCTGTTAAACTCATTAAGATTGTTAAATTCTGGAATAAAATAATTGCACATTCCCCAAGCACATGCAGACTAAGTCTCTTCAATTGTTTCTCATTGGGCAAATGCTTCATGCTAAAAGTCATACATCATTTCTACAGGAAAGAAACAAAGATTGTGCCTGGATTGTTCACCAATAACCATTGTAAACTATTGAGACTTCTTAATACTTATACTTCAGCCCTTTGAAATAAAACCTGAATACTATTTCTTTATTTCTTCATGTCTTAATATAATTACTAGAGATGGCCAAGCTTACTTTAATTGAACTTAAGTTACTTACTTTAATTAAAATCAAGATTTCCATCCACAGTTTGTAACTGCAGAGATTTGGTACCTGGATCTTAAAGAAATTGTATTGTGGTTTAAGAAAATAAATTCTTCTTCACTCTTCCTGAGTCTTGTTCAGCCCAGTGCTTGATTCCTCCAATTAAAAATTTAAATAATTAATTGTTTAGTCATACAGTAGGGTTACAGGCCCTTTCAGCCCACCAGCCCGTGCCACCCAATTTACACTCAAATGACCTACACGCAGACACAGAGAGGATGTACAGACAGCGCGGGATTTGAACCCTGGTCCCGATCACTGGCGCTGTATCAGCATTGCACTAACCACCAGTTGGTTCATATTGGCAAGCTCATCCACCCCGGGATCATATATAGATACAGGCACACCCCATTTTATGAAACTAGAGCATTTCTATGAAATCTTTCGTAAGCCGAAATGGCATAACGTGAAGGGCCATTCAAATTCTTTCGTAAAAGCCAACACGGGTTTCTTCGTAAAGCGAATATTCATAAAACAGGGTATACCTGTATACGATGATCTTCACGCACAACTTTAGATCTTCAGAGCCTCTCTCCCGTAAACTCTTCCTTAAATGTCAGCGCCTCCATATTCCTATGTATGAAGAAATATTTTTCTTGCCTCAGATTTAAAAGGCCAGTTGCTGTTTGACTGCGATCCTGGATTCTAGATGAACCATTTTCAATCTTTTGTAGGCTATAGTCCCCTTAGAACTTCGCTCAAAGTTAATGGGCCTCCTTCCCTCTCAGGCTTAGTTGGTTTCATCTGCACTTCTCTTCTACAAACTCCATAAAAAATAATTTATTATTTCAGTCCCTGTCCTCCCCTTAATTGTTTTGTGCCCCCCCACCACCCCCCCCCCATTGAGAATGGCTGTTCAAGATTTTTCAGACAGGGAAAAGATTATCCCTACGAATCGAATAGGAATTTTGTATATTTCAATGAGAGGCAGCTGTGGTGGAGCAGCTTGTAGAGACTTTGCCTCACAGACCCCGAGACCCGCTTCGAACCTTTCCTCGAGCGCTGTCTGTATGGAGTTTTCATGTTCTCCCTGTGGCCACAGGGTTTCCTCCAAGGGACTGCACTTTCTTTCCACAATCCAAAGACGAGCAAGATTAATTGGCCACTGTACATTACCCTCGTAATGTGTAGAATTTGGGGAATGTGGCACGTGAATAAGTGAAATGGAGGGCTGGTGTGAATGGGTGTTTGAAGATGGTATGCGCCGTGCTGTAGATCTCTATAACTGTATGAGATTGCCCAGTTTGTTTAAACAATCCTCATGCAGCAATTACATCCATCTCGTCCCTGAAATCAATTCGGAAAAAGTGTTTTATATTTAATAAACTTCAACAAAACCAATGCAATTGCTGGAGGAAGCATCTAGAGGAATTGACTCTAGATGGTTCAAAGAAATCGCTGCTTTCAGTGTTCACATCCAAATGTATTGTGGAGCTGGGTAGCTTGAAGTTAGCTGGAGATCCTTTGTTGATGCTAAATTAATTCTTGCCTTGAGGCAGGCTCAAGGTAAAGTGAATAATTCACAAACCTTTTGAGCTCACAAAGAAGAAATTCAACAGATGAGACCTGCATCTTGTGTATTCTGTACATTTCAGTGTAGGTTGACATGGCTGTTAACTGTGAGTGATGCAAGCAAATTACATATAAATTCAGTTTACACACAAAAATACTGGAGAAACTCACCAAGTCTCCCCACATCCTTTATGCAGCAAAGATAAAGAAACATAACAAGATAAGGTGCTCAGGCCTGAATCATTGGTTTATATATCTTTATCGTTGCTCCATTTTTGTGTAATCTACAATCACGGTGTCTGCAGATTTTCTTGTATAAATTCAGCTTGGATGAAGAGGCTCATCCTGAAAATGTCCATGATTCCTACCACCCCCCCACTCCCCCCCCCCCAACACACACACACACACACACACACACACACACACACACACACACACACACACACTCACACAATTGTTCCTTGGCCTGCTTAGTCCCTCCAGCGCTGTTTGAAATGCTGGTTTATGTGTCTTGTTTAAAATGTATAAATTGAGTGCATATGAATACACCTGACCAAGATTTTTTTAAAACATGACCACGATGCACCCAAAGAGCTTTGCTATCAATTAGGATTAAGGATTTAATTATTAAGCAGGAACTACCAACTCCTACAAACACACACACACAAACACATAAACACACAGACACATACACACTCCAATACAAACAAACAAACAGATACATACACACTCCAATACACACACAGATACCTACAAACTCCAAAACACACACACACAAAAACACACACATATACATACACACTCCAATACACACAAACACACATATGCACACACATTAACAGACAATCAGACATTCACACGCATATGCACACACACACCACTAACACACCACCCACATAAACACACCTCAAACTCTCACACATATACTCACCACTAACACCCCCCCCCCACACACACACACACACACACACACACACACACACACACACACACACAACTAACACACCACACACACATGCCTATGGACATATGTGCACACAAATGCACATACATACACAGACACACAACCACACACCCCACATAAATACACACACATATGGACACAGATACACACACATATGTACACACAAACTCATGCACACACACACATACACACAGACACCCCCACCAGTAACACCCCACACATACATGTACTTTGAGGAATTTCTTTAGGTCACTTTGAATTAGTAGCTGCACCATGTAGATTTGTTACCATATTCCAGGCCTCAATTCTCCTCACTAATATCCCTTGTTTCTTTACATCCCAACCAAATCCAATGGCTTTCACACATATTCACTTGTCTAATTTCTGCTTCCTGAAATAGCAAGGATCCTCTGCTAAAACTGGCGTTTGATATAATTTCTTATGCATTGTGGTGGATCTGTCCTAAATATATCAGTGCTTTCATAGGAAGAAAACTTGTCCTTCAAAACAACAGAGAAGAAGAGCTCTGGTCAGGTCTTAACCTCCCAGAGAATACAGGGGACAATTGGCACACTGTTGTTTCAAACAATAGGCACATAAGCAATTTATAGGCAAGCAAGTCTGTCTGGAGGCTAAAGCTCTCCTGGGATACAACCACTTTTGCAGATGGATCTTCAGTCGCAAACACAGTATTGACTGGCATGCCTGTGAGAGAAGGCCACAATTTCCTTCCTTCTCAATCATTTCATGGAACTCTGCAGGCATCAAGTGAACCTCTGGGCTCACAGAGCCCAATCTCATTGAATAGGTAATAAGGCTCCACAGTTATGGGCATTCAGGTTGACCAGCAAGTTGCTTAGCTGGTCAACCTCAGCTGACTTCACAGTAATTTTTGGTGTTGTCAGTCTTGTGGTTTGCTGAACCTTGGTAGTCAGTGGTGATGTTCTCTTCTTTAAAACTTTAGCAGAAGCCTTGGTGATTCTTCAATTTGATATTTAGAGATCCAGCATGGTAATAGCTACGGAACCACTGCACTATGCAACTTCTTTCTTGGTAACTGCCCTGATCACACCCACAACCTAACATCACAGACAGCAAAGCGACCTAGAGGTGGACATTCAGAAAAGCTGAAAAGCAGTCTGATTGACAAGCATTTCCCTTGTCAATGCTGAAGCTTCTCTGATCTGGTTTGAGAAGGGTGGTGGGAGAGCCGAAGAGAGGGTAGCTGTTTTGAAATGTGGAAGATGGCATTAACACCTCAACAGATTAATGATGTACCATAACACCTTCAAAGAACTTTAAACAATGGTGTCTATGATACCGTGGCAGAAATTGGTCCTTTCAAAGCAGCAAAGCTGTTACATCTCTAATTACATTCTCCCTTTCACACCTTTGCTGTCAATCAGAGAGCATATTTTACTGTCACTCATGGGAAGGAAGTGCACTGCAAAGCTTAGCAGCAAGTTGGCCTTGGAGGGCTAATTTCTGCCTGTAACACAATGGCAGCAGAGTCGCCAGCTATCAGATGCCTCCTGGATCTGCAAGTGTTGACATCTATATCTGCACTCTGATTCTGCAGGAAGCCCGATACCAGAAAGAACAGGGCTTGACCCACATTCCTTGACATGCTGGCATTCAAAGCTTGCCATTTACCAAGCCTCCCTAGGAGCATGCCCTTTGCCCTTCAGTGATAGGCTTCTCCATCAAGGCCTGAGAAGCTATTGGAGGAAGAAAGAGGCAGGGATAATGTCATGGTGAGACCAAGGGAGATTAGGAGGTAAATCTGAAATTATTGTAGGAAGGGAAGTGGGGTGCACTGAGTAAAATACAATGGTAGGGGAACTCAGCTGGTCAAACAGTAGGGTGGTACAGTGGGCATAGTGGTTAGCACAACACCTTTTCAGCGCCAGCGATCAGGATCGGGCTGGAGTCTGAATCCCGTGCTGTCTGTACGGAGTTTGTACGTTCTCTCCGCATCTGTGTGGGCTTTCTACAGGGGCTCTGGTTTCTTCCCACTGTTCAATATGTACTGGGGTGGGGGGGGGGGGGGGTGGGTGTAGGTTAATGGGATGTAAAATAGGCAGCACGGACTCATGGGCCAAAATGGCCCGTTACCGTGCTGTATGTCTAAATTTAAAGTAGCAAAGATAAAGATACATGTCCAAAGTTTTGAGCTGAAGGTAGGGTCAAAATGTAGGTTGGCACCTGAACAAAATGGTTGTGTGGGAGGAGCATGGTCCCATCAGCAGGATGTAATATTAAAGGGAGGGAGGGCACCGCAGCAAGCAAGGGGAGGGGGGGTTGGCTCTAAAAGTGGAGAGGGAAGGGGGAGGAGAACTGGAGGAAAGAAAGGGAATGGAGAGTAGGTTAGCAGAAATCGTAGAAATTGATGTTAACTCTGTCTGGTTGGAGAGTGTCCAGATGGAAAATCAAGAGCTTTTTTCTCCAATTTACAGGTGTTCTCGGTGGGATAGTACATGGGGCAGATGTGTGAGCATGGGAGTGGGGCGTGGAATTGAAGTGGTTGGCCACTGGGAGGTCCCTGTCATTGATGTGGATGGAGCAAAGGAGCTCAACAAAGTGATCTCCCAGTCTGCGCCCAGTCTCTCTAATGTAGAGAAGGCCACAACGGGAGCACCAGATGCAATGAATGACTCCTGGGAACACACAAGTGAAGTGTTGCTTCACTTGAAAGCACTGTTTGGGGCCCTGCATCCAAAATCATACCTGAATGTTGTTAAGGGAAGAGGTGTGGTTGCAAGTGTGGTACTCCCTGCAGCCACAGGGGAAGATGCTGGGGGTGGAGGGGGGGAGTTAATTGCTGGGGAGGGATGAGGGAGCCATGGAGGGAGTGGTCCCTACAGAAGGTGGAGAATGGAGGAGTGGAGAAGATGCATCAAGTGGTGGGGTCCAGTTGTAGGTGGCAGAAATTTCAGAGGAAAATGTGTTGAAAGCAAAGGCTAGTGGGGGGGTGGTAGGTAAGGACAAGGGGAATCCTGTGTTTGTTACATCTGGGTGTACCAAGACTGCTCTGAGTGAATGCACTTCAATGACCTTGAGGGGACTACTCCAAAGTAGCCACAGTTCCCCCACCCCTCCATGATCCCAGACCACTTGGACAATGGCGGTGGAATTAGCTAAATGACCCTGCTTCTGTTAAATGGTGATGAATTACTGTCTTTTCAGGAGAGAGAGGCTCATCACAAATTTTTGAGTGTATTCCAATCTGTTAGGATTATGTGAGGAATAAAGCCTTGCAAGGTAATTCAGCAGGGTGACCATATTAGATTTGAATGCAAGTTGTAATTAATAATGCTAGTTGCTTGGTTTGTAAGTGATAGGATATTTGTGTCTACAGAATGTGACCACACATACCTGAGGTCATTAAGCCTTTTCCAACATTACATTCATCCCTAGCGTATCGCCCCTGACAGTAAGCTTGTTAACCATTCCCAGCAGCCATTGCTCTATACTGGATTTAGTTGGCTTCCCAACTCTGGAGCTCCCCTCCTGCTCCACTGAGAGATCCAGAGCCTGACAAAAGAAAGAGAGCCTGCTCTTTTCCTTAAACCAAAGGCAAGTTTGTAAGAGTGGGGGGGGGGGGGGAAGGAAAGAGTTCTCTCAGCATCACTGTGTATTCTCCCCTGTTTCCAGTACCTCCTGAAACTTCACCTCATGCATGGTTGGCATTGAGTGGCAGGCTGGCGGGAGTATTTCAGTCCCTCACACCTCGCTATTAAAGCACATTAAATCTCACTTCTTATTGTCATCCAGTGCTCCCTAGTGCCCTTTACCTTTGGAAATGAGTCAATTACCGTAGTGGAACAGGGCAACTAAATAACCTCCAAGGGTAAAATACTAAAATCTGTAGGCACTGTGGTTGAGGCATTGTGTTTTTACTTTTTTTGTTTCAACTTCTAAAGGTCTACCATGAAGAGCATTCTGGCTGTAGCAGGAGGGAGATAGATTGGCTTGTTGAATAGTGTAACAACAACCTTATGCTCAACATCAGCAAAACCACAGGGATGATTGTGGACTTCAGGAGGCAGACAGGAGAACACAACACAGTCCTCATGGAGGGTTCAGTAATGGATAGGGTCAAGAACTTCATCTCTGGGGATCTGTCCTGGAGCCTCCACGTTGATGCAATTACAAAGGAGGCTCCTAGTGGCTAGACTTTGTGAGGTGTCTGAGGAGGTTCAGTATGTCACCAATGTCTACAGGTGTACCATGGAGAGCATTCTGGCTGGTGAATCACGGTCTGGTCTGGAGGTGTGAACTCTCAGGCACCAGACTTCACTCCATGATGACCATCTACATGAGGCGGTGTCTTAAAATAAGCATCCTCTATCCCCACCTCCCAGGCCATGCCCTCTTCATTCTGCTACCATCGGAGAAAAGGTCCAGGAGCCTGAAGACCAGCACTCAACAGGACAAGGACAGCTTCTTCCCCGCTGCCATCAGATTCCCGAATGATCAATGAACCAAAGACACGGCCTTACTTTTCGTGAACTATTATTTTTACTTTTTTATAGTAATGTTGTAAGATGGTTATAACATGAAACTTTCCCCTGTGATGCGGCTGCAAAACACCTTAATTTGTACATGACAATAAATCCTGATTCTGATCCCTTTTACGGACATTGGTAGCGTTTCAATAGCAAAAAAAAATGCGGGGAAAGGCAGAAGCATTTCGACCGTCCTCCCTCCCAACGTCGCACCCCATCGCTTATGTGTGTGTGTGTGTAGGGGGGAGTGGGTGGAGACCCCCGCCAGTTGCCTTTTATACCCATGTCCCGCTACAGCCTTCCGAGGGAACCCGTTGGCACAGACGGGACTGAAGCGGCGCCGTCGCTATTTCCTGATGTCTACCTTTGCAACAAGTTACTGACTCCCAGTCAAGTTCGACCCGCGTAAGAAAGCAGAGATCTCACGAATGAAAGCAGTGCATTCGGGCGCTCTCGACCTGGGTGCCCGTAGTCATTCAGTTGGGGGCTTTACTGGGATGCTATCTTCTTTGCAACTTCACCCAGTGCGATAACTTCAAAGACCACCTTGAAGGGTTGGGGCCGCTCTGCGAATGTTGCAGTGGGGAGAGAGAGTCTGACCACAGTCACCCTCTTACCTGTCTATGCACAAGACAGTGATGATGCCCACCGTGGTGAACTGGTTACTGACATCGATGACCGTCACCGCCTTGCACATGAGCTCCCCAAAGATCCAGTGCCTGTCTCGGACCAGCTGGTGGATGGTGAAGGGCATTCCTAGCAGAAACAGCAGGTCGGCGATGGCTAAGCTCAGCACGTAGACGTCCGACATCCCCTTGGTCTTGCAGGCCAGCAGCGTGTGGATAACCAAGCTGTTTGCCCCGACTCCCACGACGCACAGGATTCCGTACACCGAGGGCAAGATGTGCATCATCACCGTGTCCTCCCAAGAGTGGCCCGTCGACATATTCCACGGACTGGACACGCCGAAGCCTTCGGTGTCGTTCACCCCCCAGAGCCTTCGGTCGGACCCGTTCCATCCATTCATGTTGCCCGATGGAACTCCTCCCGTCCAAAGCGCGCCGGCTGCCAAGTCCTCGGTTACTTTGGGACGCCGCGGGCGGTTTCGCTTAAAACTTGCCCCCCCCACCACCCCCACCACAAAGTCTCCGGCTCCCGGCGAATGAAAGCTTCCTCGCCGAAGATGAGGAGTTCCCTGCGTTTTTAATCATCCATTCCCCCCACCCCTCTGTGCACCAGCGCTCCAGGTCCAATCACAGCCTGCAGAAGTGAATGGGGCACGTCGTATTCTCCCCTCACCAACCCCCCCCCCCCCCCGTCCCTCCCCCCTGTCAGATGTTGGAAGTAGAATTCGGAGCCTCTTTGATGGATGGACGAGTGAGCCCTCTCGGTGGAACAAGCGGCAGAGAGAGAGAGAGAGAGAGAGAGGCGGGGGGGGGGGGGGGGGTGGTGGTGGTGGAGGGCTGGTCACTTGGAGAGGAGCCCGTCTCGGTGAGTTTATTGGAGAGGTGAATCCAGAGAAGAGGGAAACGAAGATTGCAATAACTTTGTTGCTATAACAACGTTTCCTCGCACCGTTTCGTTACCGTCAATGTCTTTCATTTCATTCTCACCCAAACCCGGAATCTATTTAAAGGCGAAACCTAATCCGGCAGAAAAGCCAGGTGTGTAGCGCCTATGAGTCTCTTTGAAGTCCCAGGCGATGAAGAGATTGGGAAGCCATGGGGGAGGGGGGCAAAGGAACAAGAAATCTGCACTCTGCGTGGGGGAAATCAATCAGAAAATGACCTAAAGGTGGGTTTCTTGGGGCACAAATTCCCGCAGATGCTGCAAATCGGAAATAAAGAGCTGTAGCTCAAATGAAATGCTGGTAAGACAGCGTCTATGGGGAGAGAATCCAGGAGCGGGTGGAGTATTTTCATCATTTTCTGCTTTTTTTTTGGTTGATCGAAGGAATTGGTCGGATCGTCAAAAGCTTGACTTCCAAAAGCATCACCAGATGTTTGCCTCCAGATGTAGAGAAAATTGAGACCCCCCTCTCCCCCTCCCCTTGCCAGGGTTGGCGGGGAAGGTCGTGTTCACCCCACCTTTGGCGCTGTATCTGCGGTGGGATTGGAATTTAACATCTTGGGGTCTACATAGATTGGTAAACAGCACAATTGCCGGGAAAGTCCAGAGAGAGAAACAAAACGGAACATTGCAGGCCATTTAATTTGAATTTTAAACAGGAAGGTCTGCAGATGCTGGGGTCAAGTGCAATACACCAACATGTGGAAAAACTTAGCAGGTCACAGGTGTCCATAGGAAACAAAGGGCAATCAACGATTGCCTTCTCTTCCTTTTCCTATTAAAAGAATTTCCCCTATTCCGCTATCACTGCTCAGCTTTTATTTCTTATGCACTCCCATCTGTATCCACCTCTTACCTGTTAGCCTGCACTCCTCCACTAGCCCCTTCCTCCCACCTCCCCTCTTCCCCACCTCTCCTCTAGCCCCTTTCTCCCACCTCTCCTCTTCCCTCTTCTCCCATCTCTTCTCTTGCCCCTTCTTCCCACTTCTCCTCTATCCCATTCCTCCCACCTCTCTAGCCCCTTCCTCCCACCTCTCCTCTTCCCCTACCTCTTCTCTTGCCCCTTCTTCCCACCTCTCCTCTAGCCCATTCCTCCCACCTCTCTAGCCCCTTCCTCCCACATCTCTTCTTCCCCACCTCTCCTCTAGCCCCTTTCTCCCACCTCTCCTCTTCCCTCTTCCCCACCTCTCCTCTAGCCCCTTCCTCCCACCTCTCCTCTAGCCCCTTCCTCCCATCTCCTCTCTTTCCCACCTAACCCCCTCCCACCTCTAGCCTTCCTCCTTCCTCTCTGCTTGCCCCTTCCACACATCTCTCCCCCTTCCTCCCACATCTCCTCTTGCCCCTTCCTCTCACCTCTCCTCTAGTCCCTTCCTCCCATCTCCTCTCTTCCCCACCTAATCCCTTCCTCCCACCTCTAGCCCCTTCCTCCCTCCTCTTCTCTTGCCCCTTCCACCCATCTCTCTTCCCCTTCCTCCCACCTCTCTTTCCCCCACCTCTCCTCTAGACCTCTAGCTGAGGTCAAGTGCAATACACAAATGTGGAGAAACTCAGCAGGTTACACAGTGTCCATAGGAAACAAAGGGCAACCAACAATTTGCATCTGGACATTCAGACAGAATTAACATCGACCACCAATTTCTGATCCCCCTCCTCTGCCGAGTCTCTCTTTCCTTTTCCCTCTATCTCTTTTTCTTCAATCCCCCCTCCTTCTCTTCCTTTTCCTATTAAAAGAATTTCCCCTCTTCCCCTATCACTGCTCAGCTTTTATTTCTTAAGCCCTCCCATCTGTATCCACTTCTTACCTGTTAGCCTGCGCTCCTCCTCTAGCCCCTTCTTCCCTCCTCTCCTCTCCTCTTGCCCCTTCCTCCCTCCTCTCCTCTAGCCCCTTCCTCCCTCATCTCCTCTTCCCCATCTCTCCTCTAGCCACTTCCTCCCATCTCCTCTCTTCCCCACCTAACCCCTTCCTCCCACCTCTCCTTTTGCCCCTTCCACCCATCTCTCTTCCCCTTCCTCCCACCTCTAGCTCCTTCCTCCCATCTCCTCTCTTCCCCACCTAACCCCTTCCTCCCACCTCTCCTTTTGCCCCTTCCACCCATCTCTCTTCCCCTTCCTCCCACCTCTAGCTCCTTCCACCCATCTCTCTTCCTCCCACCTCTCCTCTAGCCCCTTCCATCTCCGCTCTTCCCCACCTAACCCCTTCCTCCCACCTCTCCTCTTGCTCCTTCCACTCATCTCTATTCCCCTTCCTCCCACCTCTCCTCTTGCTCCTTCCACTCATCTCTCTTCCCCTTCCTCCCACCTCTCCTCTTACCCCACCTCTCCTCTTACCCCACCTCTCCTCTAGCCCCTTCCACCCATCTATCCTCTTCCCCTTCCTCTTCCCCTTCCTCCCACCTCTAGCCCCTTCCTCCCTCCTCTCCTCTTGCCCCTTCCACCCATCTCTCCTCTTCCCTTTCCTCCCACCTCTAGCCCCTTCCTCCCTCCTCTCCTCTTGCCCCTTCCACCCATCTCTCCTCTTCCCCTTCCTCCCTCCTCTCCTCTAGCCCTTTCCACCCATCTCTCCCTCCATCTTTTTATTCAGGCACTTGCTTATTTATGCTTATACTTGTCAATGATCATTGAGAGTTGGTGACCCCTGGATCCCTACCCTTATATGTCCTGACGGCCTTTTTACATGCTAACACTCTCAAATACCTTTCATTTACGGATAAATGTCTGAACGTCAAACATTTAGCAACAGCTCAAGAAGATTTCAGTGATTGAAAATAACTTTAAAATAGCAAACTGACATAAACGTTTAACTGCAGGCAGAAATTAAAAAGTCAAAGAAAGAAAATCTATTCCTTTGCATTTACAGACTGCCACACCCCTTTTACATTAATCCCATTTGGTTCTATCTATCAACTCCCCCCCCCACCCCCCCACCCCATTATACTACCACTCAGCAATAAATTCAGGCCAAGCTACAGTCGCCAAATGACCTAGCAGCCTGCTGGGCTTTGGGAAGCAACAAGAAATGGAGCATCCATGTCCACACTGAGCTGTTTAATCACGGTTAGTGATCCTCTGTGAAGTGACTGGGATCATACTGCCTCCAGCATCCACAGCTGGCATGAAGCTGAGGGCCAGCTGTATAGCAGATCCAGCTTCTCAGCTCATGATTTATGCACTACCTTTAGTCCAGTAACAGTATGGAAGGTCAGCATCTCCCTGTATCTGTAATCACACACGATGCTGGAGAAACTCAGCAGGTCCAACAGTGTCCTTTATATCACAAAGGTAAAAATACACAACCGACGTTTTGGGCTTGAGTCCCTTCATGAAGGTTTCCCTGTTGAGTTTCTCCAGCATTGTGTGTTTCTATTTCATGTTTTACTTCTCCATGCATCTGTCCTAATAAGCTCTGCATTTCAATGGGCAGGTACAGAGATCAAAGCCTCGAATAGGGCATTATTGGCAGTTCTCTGCAGAACTCTGGCCAGGGGTAAGTACAATTTGGGTGAGTACCTCCAAGCTCTTCTGGAGTTTCAAATTAGACCCTATGTTTGCTGGAGCAAAGTGAACAGTTGACCTTCCTTCTTCTGCCCTGAACTGAGTCAAGGCTAAAAATATCAGGAATTGAAACCGTTTATTCCATTCACTGAGCATCATGAAATGGTGGAATATTTATCCCAATCCACTCAAGGATATTTTAGGGGATCGTAACATCTCTCTTTTGCCATGTTTCTTTTTTTGGCAAAAGAAGAGGGACATTGCATAGTTAGAAATTCCATCTCTCAAATGAGATTTTTAAGAGTTTATGCGGTAGTTCCTCGTCCAAAGCACTGGTTTATCTTGGGTAAAGGACATGATAAATTCAGAATTTCATAGATCAATATCCTCTGACCATAACATCATAGGCAATAGCTATTATGTAACTATAACTGCATGGCCGTCATTACCATTCCAGGGTGCGAGATATTTGAAAGAACAGGCAAAATGGAAAAAAATATTAATTGAACCATTTATTATAAAGTATAAATGAAAGGAAGAGATCACTCAGAATTGGTTGGACTTAATTAAAAGAGTCCAAGAGACTTTTAAATTGTTGAATTAAACTCTCCGTCTCCCACCGGTGGGTGTGTTGTTAGAAAATGCTAATCTAGAAATAAGATATATTCTTCTTTCTTTCTTTGGCTTGGCTTCGCGGACGAAGATTTATGGAGGGGGTAAAAAGTCCACGTCAGCTGCAGGCTCGTTTGTGGCTGACCAGTCCGATGCGGGACAGGCAGACACGATTGCAGCGGTTGCAAGGGAAAATTGGTTGGTTGGGGTTGGGTGTTGGGTTTTTCCTCCTTTGCCTTTTGTCAGTGAGGTGGGCTCTGCGGTCTTCTTCAAAGGAGGCTGCTGCCCGCCAAACTGTGAGGCGCCAAGATGCACGGTTTGAGGCGTTATCAGCCCACTGGCGGTGGTCAATGTGGCAGGCACCAAGAGATTTCTTTAGGCAGTCCTTGTACCTTTTCTTTGGTGCACCTCTGTCACGGTGGCCAGTGGAGAGCTCGCCATATAATACGATCTTGGGAAGGCGATGGTCCTCCATTCTGGAGACGTGACCCATCCAGCGCAGCTGGATCTTCAGCAGCGTGGACTCGATGCTGTCGACCTCTGCCATCTCGAGTACCTCGACGTTAGGGGTGTGAGCGCTCCAATGGATGTTGAGGATGGAGCGGAGACATCCTCAACAAGATATATAATAATATAATATATAATAGTATATAATAATAATTGTGGCACTTTTGAATCTTCATGTAGATTAGGCAAATCAAGATTGACAGGAGATGTTTAGAGACCAAGTTGAAAAATGTATTAAGAACAATTTTCTAGAGTAAGACATCTTAGAATCAGCCCAGGGCAGAGGCTCGCTAAATCTTACCTTGGGTAATGGTACAGGATTAATTCAGAGTTTCTTACTGACACATCCTCTGGGAAAGAGTCATTGTAATCTGATAGAAATTTCTATCAAGTTTCAGAAATGACATATTAAAATTAAACGAGTCTTAAATTTAAATAAAGCAAATTAAATGAGCCTGCAGTGTCAACTGGCTAAAGGGTGAAAGGGAAATTAGACTAAAGAGACAAACATTTTAAATTGGTATTTCATATTGTTCAGCAGATAGGCATTCCTTTGAATTTTTTTTAAACTATTTCAAATTCTTCAGCTCGGGATAAAGAATTATATTGGATACAGAAAGAGACTTGAATTATTGTAAAGAAAATCGGACAGCTGGGAGAATTTTATAACTTAAATCAAACTATAAAAGCCAAGGGAAATAAAGAATATCAGAACAAACTACAGGAAATGAGATTTAATTAAAACAATGCGAATTAACCATATAACCATAGAACAATTACAGCATGGACACAGGCCAATTTGGCCCTTCTAGTCCACCCTGATTAATTAGCAATATAATATGGGAAAAACATTCCAATGAAAGTAAGGAATTATTTACAGCATTTAATATTTATAAAGAAAAAATGACTCAGAAACTAATGGCATGAAACGTTACCAAATACATTGCATCAGCTGGGCAAACCCAAACAGAGGTGATTGCAGAGATAGTGAATGCAATGAGGACTCCGCAACTTCTGTCTGTATGAATTGGATGGTACAAGTTGAGATAGGGCCATTCTGAAAGAACATAGAGGTAACTGAGAAACACAGACCTGTCAGGTTGACGTTGGTGTAATCTTTCGCGCAAACAGAGGAACCACTGACATGGTCTTTGCCCTCAGACAGCTCCAAGAAAAGTGCAGAGAACAAAACAAAGGACTCTACATCACCTTTGTTGACCTCACCAAAGCCTTCGACACCGTGAGCAGGAAAGGGCTTTGGCAAATACTAGAGCGCATCGGATGTCCCCCAAAGTTCCTCAACATGATTATCCAACTGCACGAAAACCAACAAGGTCGGGTCAGATACAGCAATGAGCTCTCTGAACCCTTCTCCATTAACAATGGCGTGAAGCAAGGCTGTGTTCTGGCACCAACCCTCTTTTCAATCTTCTTCAGCATGATGCTGAACCAAGCCATGAAAGACCCCAACAATGAAGACGCTGTTTACATCCGGTACCGCACGGATGGCAGTCTCTTCAATCTGAGGCGCCTGCAAGCTCACACCAAGACACAAGAGAAACTTGTCCGTGAACTACTCTTTGCAGATGATGCCGCTTTAGTTGCCCATTCAGAGCCAGCTCTTCAGCGCTTGACGTCCTGCTTTGCGGAAACTGCCAAAATGTTTGGCCTGGAAGTCAGCCTGAAGAAAACTGAGGTCCTCCATCAGCCAGCTCCCCACCATGACTACCAGCCCCCCCATATCTCCATCGGGCACACAAAACTCAAAACGGTCAACCAGTTTACCTATCTCGACTGCACCATTTCATCAGATGCAAGGATCGACAATGAGATAGACAACAGACTCGCCAAGGCAAATAGCGCCTTTGGAAGACTACACAAAAGAGTCTGGAAAAACAACCAACTGAAAAACCTCACAAAGATAAGCGTATACAGAGCCGTTGTCATACCCACACTCCTGTTCGGCTCCGAATCATGGGTCCTCTACCGGCACCACCTACGGCTCCTAGAACGCTTCCACCAGCGTTGTCTCCGCTCCATCCTCAACATCCATTGGAGCGCTCACACCCCTAACGTCGAGGTACTCGAGATGGCAGAGGTCGACAGCATCGAGTCCACGCTGCTGAAGATCCAGCTGCGCTGGATGGGTCAAGTCTCCAGAATGGAGGACCATCGCCTTCCCAAGATCGTATTATATGGCGAGCTCTCCACTGGCCACCGTGACAGAGGTGCACCAAAGAAAAGGTACAAGGACTGCCTAAAGAAATCTCTTGGTGCCTGCCACATTGACCACCGCCAGTGGGCTGATAACGCCTCAAACCGTGCATCTTGGCGCCTCACAGTTTGGCGGGCAGCAGCCTCCTTTGAAGAAGACCGCAGAGCCCACCTCACTGACAAAAGGCAAAGGAGGAAAAACCCAACACCCAACCCCAACCAACCAATTTTCCCTTGCAACCGCTGCAATCGTGTCTGCCTGTCCCGCATCGGACTGGTCAGCCACAAACGAGCCTGCAGCTGACGTGGACTTTTTACCCCCTCCATAAATCTTCGTCCGCGAAGCCAAGCCAAAGAAAGAAAGAATCTATTAAAAAATAAGTTAAAGTTGGTTACATGGTTCATTAGCTATTCCAGCAATATCATGGATGATATAACTCAACTCTGCTTCCCTGATCAGCATATTCCTTGTTACACCAAAATTCTAAAAATCAGTCAATCTCAGTTTAAATGCACTGAGTGATTGTGCATCTATAATTCCCTGGTACACTTAATTCCAAAAGGTCGCAACTTTACAGCACGGTATAAAAAACTAAACCTTCCTTAACTCATAACCCTCATTTTTTCGTTCCTCCATGGGCCTGACTAAGAGTCATTTAAATGTTCCTATTGTGAGAGATGGGAAAACTGATCTAAAATTATGAACATGAAGGAAACTAAAATTCATACATCAGTTAATGGCTGTAACCAGTACAAGCAGGATGAGCTTGGGAATTAGGATGCAGGAAAGCAGAGTCAGCACGATTAACATAAGAATCTTCTAGTCTTTGTGACAAGAGCCACCATAAGACTAAGGTAAGGAGTGGTAAGGAACAATAGAATGTAGGAAGTTGAGGTAGTTTGGATCAGATAAGGGTCTCCTAGCCCTGGACAGAAGTACCAAGTCCTACATATCTAATTAGTTAACCTTTCACAGATTTATACATATTAAATTAGCCAACCCTCGACAGGATGAGCCAACTCTGCATACCAAGAGACTGTAGCCCCGAGAATCAGGAAGGTGTGAATAAGGACAATAACATGAAGGGACACCGACAGGTCCTCCAAGTATACTGAAACTGCACGTAGGCAGGAAGGATTGCCTATGCCAAACCCATCCAGGGGGGCAGAAGAATGTAAGGGGGAGGGTATTCTGATACTGAAATTGACTGTATAAAAGTTGGGTGAGCCCCAGTGTATGTGTGTATTCCCAGGGTAAGGGGAAGCACCCAACTTTGCATTGTTGTTATAATAAATGTTCTTTGTTCTCAATTTTTGTCTCGAGCAATTTCTTTAAAGGTAATTCTGTTTCTAACAAATGGGGACTCGTCCGGGATCACACTCCCTCCACTGACAGAGTACCCCGACGACGAGTGTAGGTGCACCCCGGCTGATTCAGCTGGGCTCACGGGCGACGGGTGGCTGGTCAGTGGAAGAAGTGAGTGATATCCGAGAAGAGGCATTGAGAACAAACAACGGGAGGAAGCGCGCTAGAACATTGCTATTAGAACCCGGTAAGTGGAATTTTAATTGTCTATCAGTATGGGAAGTATGAGTAGCAAGGAAGAGAGTCCTGGTTCAGGATGTGAACACCAGATAGCTACGTACAGCCCGCTTGGGTTGATGTTATCTGAGTGGGGCACGGGAAGGACCCGTGGGAAAGACAAACTGACAATGGTCAGGTATTGTTGTATTGAATGGGTTAAAAGCCCGGTTAAAGGGAGCTCCATGTACTGGCCAAAGTTCGGATCCGAGGATGACTGGATGTATCAAGCTTTGAACATCTGGCTCTATAAAAACCAGAGGGACAATGTTGAGAGCAGGGAATATGCAGCCTGCTGGCTCAAGGGACCCATTGACCAACTGGTGTTGAACGAGAAAGAATTCGGGGATAAGAGAGAGGAGGAACCTTTTGTCCCTGAACCACAAGGGTGGGATGTGCTTACATTCCCTCCCTCCACCTTATGTTCCTCCTATATCCTACCCTTCTGCACCTTCCCCTCCTCCCCCACAGCTAGAGAAAAGAGAAGAGAATAGGAGCGGTATGGTAACTCGCTCACAAAGCGCTCAATTACCATCTCCGTTGACAGGAGAGAGAGATCGTTGTAATTTAGAACAGAGTGAGAACCTACTGGAAGAAAGGGCAGGTTAAATGTGCCCTTGACCAGTACGAAGGTAAATGTGCCCTTGACCAGAACGGAGGTGCATAACCTACTGGAAGAAAGGGCATGTTCAGAAATAATAAGCTAGAAGTTAGCTGGATGAGACCCCTGCGGGAGGTTCCCATGGGAGGGGGTCTCGGTTTTGTAAATGTGACTGAAGTGCATAACTTTAAGAAAGAACTGACCTCCCTGACAGAAGATCCCCAGGGATGTGCCGAACAGTTAGACCAATTTTTGGGACCAAATATATATACAATATGGGGGTCTCGACATAGAATCCCCAGCAGAGGAACAATTGGTACTAACAGGTTTTGTTACCAACTCAGCCCCAGACATTAGAAGAAAATTACAAAAGACAGAAAATTGGCATGAGCAGGGAATAACCCAGCTTCTACAGATCGCACAAAAAGCATTTGTCCAGACATCTAAGGATAAGCAGAAAGCAAAGGCTAACATTTTGATGCAGGCAGTCAAAGGAGTAGTGGAGGAACAACAAGGAAAGGGTAGGGACTGTGTGCCAGCTCCTGGACATTGGGAGAAGCGTCGGGAGTGGGAGAGTTGAGAACAGAGATAATTTCATAAATCACAACTTCTCACTTCAGTCACTGACCAATATTAATTAAAGTTCATCCTGAAATGTAAATGTCATAAATGATCATTTATCAATACTGTAGAATGAGCGAATTTAACTACCAGTTAATTCCATTTCATGAAATAAATTGTATTCAAACGTGATTTTGCACAGGGAGTACATGAGAACTGAGCGATGTTATAACATTCACAGGGAGAAATTTTTGCGCTAATAGGGTGAGCTCTACTCGTCTTATTTTAAGTGTATGTAAGATAAAGAAAGGATCTGATGTGTTAAGTTGCTGGATCAGCCAGTTGAAGGGGGAGTGTGCATGTTCCATTAAGTGCACTGTGGCACTTGAAATTGAGGCTTCAGGCTCTTGTCTTGCAGTTAGAGGTATGGAGCCCTATCAATAGATTTAGTACATTCCTTCTACACATTCAGCAGTCAAGGTCCGTGAGTTTAAAGATCACCCATCTCTGGTGAATAAAGATACCTCTGGTGATTCCCATAAGTTTAATCATTCATTTCTCTGGTGCATTTTCCTCCGGACTGAAATTAATGCCTCAGCACAATTTCTCTGTATTGCCGCTGTTATTTAATTCATGATAACTTTCCTCCATTCATCAGGTTTATATTTAAATCCGGTCGTGCGGAAGTTACATTGTAAATAATCACGAAGGTAAACCCTGCGCGACTGGATTCAGCTTAATGGAAAAATAAACCTGCGAACTGGTCTATGGTGATGTGTGAGTACTGCAATAGGTGGAATATGATTTAAATTGGTGGCATCGTTCAGAACAATTGGGTGCATAGGAATAATAATATCATTAATTACTCACAGATCTTGTACCAGATGCTATTCACTACGTCTCGGCTTCAGGACTGGGAAATTGGCATGGTACAGAGAAATTGGCATGGCACCAATATTTCTTGATTCACTAATGACTCCACAAGCTCCAGGATTCATGCAGCAGGACTTTAAGTGCAATATTATAGAAACTAGCCGGTACTTAAATGATTGTGTGTGCACTCTTCATAAGAACATCTTTTCCATTTTTTTTGGTGCCGGTTTTACAGACTGTTTTAAATTAGTCCAGCTCTTGTGAGCTGTGGCACAAGGCATTTAATTTTACAATTACAATAGGGATGTTAAATAATCGTCAAATTCGTTGCCGTCGGCAATGACAAAGACATGTCTTATTCCCACTCGGCTATTTTAAAATAAATTCAGTTAGAATACAGTTAATATCACTCGCTGAATCATTATGGCTAATTGTGTACTTAAGGCAGAACTAAAGGTTGAATATGTTTCAAGTTCTCTTGCAGGGGCTCTTGTGCTGCAATGTCTGTTATGTACTCACTCTAACAAATTGGAGGGTTCTTGCCCCATACAGACAAGCAGCTCCAACTGCATTTTAATAAGGTCTAATATATTCAAAACCCATGGAAATATGGTTTGTGTTTCATTTTACAATTTTTACACTAACACAAAGGAAAGTCAGATTGTTATTCATTTTATTAAATCTAGTGTTTGGTTATATGTAAAAGCATGCCAACATCACCAACTGAAACCCGCCTGGGATGGTCCCTACTGTGTACTTTTAATTACAGACACCGCCGTACGAACAAGAGAAAAAGGCTGGACCCACATTCAAAGAATCAAACCAGCTTCCGGACCACAACATCACGACACACAGATTCAACCCTCAACCTGGCGTGCAGTTCCTCATCCTTCAGACCTGAAACTTACACTGCGCCACGACAAAGTGCCGTAATGTTACATTTATTGTTGTATTGTTTTTTTAACTGTTTATGTCACTTAATCACTCGCTATGTTTTAAGTCCTCCTGGAATAGGGGCAGCAGAGGTTACAATTGTATTACTTTACAGTGTAGACAGGGCATAGATTTCAGACAGATATGTTTTCATAAGGCATTCCAATACGGACCAGGGGAACAGAGTAGCGATAGTCAGTTAACAGCCTACATAGGTATTATTACTAATCAATGTACATTTCGCACACAGGGAGAGAATACATGTTCTCATTCACACACATTGGCTTCTACTCACAATCTCACTGATACTCGGACTAAGCTTAACAGGCAAGCTGCAACACACAGTTAAATCACAAGAAACAATCCCCCCCCCAGCTTGGTCTCTTTTCATCACAACACCACCCCGTGAAGGGGAGCACCAGTTACAAACAACGTGAGCTGCTACAGTACTCTAAAGCTGCTTGGCATTTCAATATCAGACTCCAGACAGCCTTCAGAGATCGGTGGCCCTAGGATTCGGGGCTGAAGAGGAACGTCAGATACTAGCCACAATTCAACGGAACCGCCTGACTCTCGCTACTCGTTCGCTGCTGAAGGCAGCGTTTCTCACAGACTTCTTCAGGACAATGCTTACAACAGTCGGGCGGTTAAAGACACTGCTTCAAGACTTCAATGAGAATCTGCCCATGCCCATGTTCAGACTTGGCAACCTCAGACTGATGTGGGATGGACTGGACTCTTTACTGAGAACTGGAGCCTGATACTCGCAACCCTAATAGCAGCTGGACTCGCTACTCTGATCTTTATGGTGCTCCCCTACCTGAAGACTTTAAATTCATCGAACCCTTCGTCAGAACACTACACCCCAAAGCCTTAACTCTCCAATGACACAAAGACTACAATTTGGTTATTGACCAGCTGGGAAAAACAACACCTTACACTTTACAGCATCAGTAATACTGATCTAAAAGAAAAGTGAGGATGGGGGGGGGAGGGATCAGTCACACTGAGACCAGTAACCAAAGATCAGTAACACTGATCATGATGAAAGATCAGTATTACTGATCTAAAAGAAAAGTGAGGATTGTGAGAGATGGGAAAACTGATCTAAAATTATGAACATGAAGGAAACTAAAATTCATACATCAGTTAATGGCTGTAACCAGTACAAGCAGGATGAGCTTGGGGGATTAGGATGCAGGAAAGCAGAGTCAGCACGATTAACATAAGAATCTTCTAGTCTTTGTGACAAGAGCCACCATAAGACTAAGATAAGGAGTGGTAAGGAACAATAGAATGTAGGAAGTTGAGGTAGTTTGGATCAGATAAGGGTCTCCTAGCCCTGGACAGAAGTACCAAGTCCTACATATCTAATTAGTTAACCTTTCACAGATTTATACATATTAAATTAGCCAACCCTCGACAGGATGAGCCAACTCTGCATACCAAGAGACTGTAGCCCCGAGAATCAGGAAGGTGTGAATAAGGACAATAACATGAAGGGACACCGACAGGATACCCCCTGATCCTCCAAGTATACTGAAACTGCACGTAGGCAGGAAGGATTGCCTATGCCAAACCCATCTAGGGGGCAGAAGAATGTAATGGGGAGGGTATTCTGATACTGAAATTGACTGTATAAAAGTTAGGTGAGCCCCAGTGTATGTGTGTATTCCCAGGGTAAGGGGAAGCACCCAACTTTGCATTGTTGTTATAATAAATGTTCTTTGTTCTCAATTTTTTTCTCGAGCAATTTCTTTAAAGGTAATTCTGTTTCTAACACTATTGTCCTGTTCTTTCCTGGCAATGCATTGCAGGCACCCACTACTCTCTTCCTTTTACTTTGTACAGATGTTATCTGGTTTTGCCACTCTTGCCCTAGGAAAGAGGTGCTTGTTGTTAACTCTATCTATGCCTCTACTAAATCTCTCTCATCCTTCTTCGCTCCAAAGACCTTACCTCATAAGAGATGTTTTCTGATCCAGACAACATACTGGTAAATCTCCTCTGCACTCTTCCCTTTGCTTCCACATCCTTCCTGTATTGAGGCGACCTTCCTTCTGACTGCAACATTAAACACCCAAACTCTTGCCCATGTCTTTTTCCTCTACACTCTTAAGTCAGAATAGACCATCAATAGGTTAAATTCTTTCAAAATCTTTTCTGTTTTAATAAGATGCATTTTCATTCTATTCTTCTGACAGAGGATCATTGTACAGTACTCAATCTTTCTTCGAGGGCAACCTTCTCATCTTAGGACCCATCTGGTAAATAGCCATTGCAGTACCTTTAAGGCAAGTTTACTCTCTCTCAGGTAAAAAAGACCAAAACTGTACACAGGAACCTGGGGCCTGTTTTAATATCACAAGATTTGGTGTTGCAATTTATAGATTCATAACTGCAATTTATAGATTCAAAGTTACAGTTTATAAGTAGAGTGTAATTGATCAAACTATAGTAAGAAATGTTGTATATATTCTGTTTCACTTGACAATAACACCTAAAACTCCCATTAACTGAAAAATGCCTCATGAGGTGGGGGCTTCAGGAGATTTTATTTAAAAACACCAAATTGGCTAACTTTCCTGACTCCTCCTGGCTAGTGTTAGAGGGATCCAACACAGGCACTTGTGGCACCCATGTAAAGAGAATGTGAGCAGGAATGGCAGCCTGGTGTCAAACAACAGCCCAGAAAAACAGGTGCTCTGGTACACCCTGGATGGATACCTGCTGGGCCTCATCATAGGATAGCACAGTGATGGTGACCTGGGCTCTGTGTGTAGAGAGTGCCCAAGTATTGAGGCCTAGTCACGGGATGCACGAGCTAAGA
Source organism: Narcine bancroftii (assembly GCF_036971445.1). Lineage (NCBI taxonomy): Eukaryota > Metazoa > Chordata > Chondrichthyes > Torpediniformes > Narcinidae > Narcine > Narcine bancroftii. The sequence goes on from NC_091477.1 coordinate 54,252,271, forward strand.
GAGGACTTTAGCACCTGATGGATGATGATGCACTGCCTGCTCGCAGACGTTGGTGGTAAGGGTGCTCACACTCGCCAGTAAAGCCAGAGGAACCAGGCACATGGGTCAGTGACAAATAAATTTCTTTCTCTACCTTCCCTTCTGATGCTGAGGAGGGCACGGTATTTGGAGGGCCCTTGATTGGTATGATTTTTATTTTCATGTCTTTTTTTTATATATGTATTTACAACATGTACATTGTCATCACAGAGACATGGCTTCTGGGGGGGTGGAATGTTGTATGTGGAGGAAACATGGCCTCCCTGCCTGTCTGGAATATGTGTATTGTGGGTGGTCCTCCCCGTCACATCACCTGTCAATCAAGGTCGGACTCCAGCCACCCATGAGTGCACACTTTGCCATTGGCTAATTAAAATCACCAAGGGTCATTATTGGCTAGAAGCACAGATTAGCACTGCATTTAGCACTAGCACACAGCACATTCCCTCTCTCTGCTTCATCATCCAAGCCCAAGACAGGTCCATGACAGGTCATTACTTGTGGACATGGCTGGAAGGGTCATGGGTAAGGTGGGCACTGCACTGATGCTGAGCCATAGTATTGCGATCGATCAATACTTGCAGTAGAGCCACATCTCCCATTGATCAGGGTTCTGGGAGCATGTGTAAGAGCTCCTGTTTATGTTGTGCAGTAGAGACACACCTCCCATTGATCAGGGATCCAGGAGCATGTGTAAGAGCCTCTGTTTATCCTGTGTGGTAGAACCACATCTCCCATTAAACAGGGGTCAGGGTGCACATGTAAGAGCTCTTGTTCATAGTGTGTAAGTGGGGTTGAATCACCTGCATGAATTAGTAATTGTTTACTGATTAAAGTCATCCCCTGTTTGCTTCCCATGTGTTAATAAAAGTTATGTGTGATTGTAACCCTTGTGCCCAGACTCGTCTCTCTGTGAACCCAGTGAACCTGATACTCTTTCTCAACACTACACATCCATGCCATAAGCCCTAACATTACAATATTCCAGGTAGCACCTTATCACTGTTGAAAATCTAAATACGATACATAATACAATTCCCTTTAATCCATAGCCAGTTCAGCCATGATCTTACTGAGTGGGTCAGATGATCTACTCCTGCTCCTATTTGTTGTGTACTTTGTCCACTCTGGTAGTCATCAATTTATCCAACACCACGTTGACTCTGTCCACTCACGGTAAGTTTTTCTCAAGGTGCTGTTACCAGTTCCTTGATAATAAACGAATGTGTGTATCAGCCCGTGGCCAGCTCCGCAGGCCGACACAGGAATCAGCCGTTGAACGCAGCGATCAAGCAAACAGCACACGGGATGAGACGCCTGCTCCCATAGGCTGCAGTAATAGTGGTCGAATTGACCAATCTCTGCGAGTGGATCACAGGGGGTCCAATCTGGACCCACGGATCTGGGACAGCCAATCAGCAGCCAGCCCTGCTCAAGCCACAGCTCGATGGTGACGTGGCCGGCTGCCTATAAAGGGCAGAGCTGCACCCAATAAAGTCAGTGTCAATTACACTCCCTTCGTGTGAGAGTCTTCTTTCTTTAACCTCAAGCTATAACCCCATTTATACCTCGAGCTATAACTGTAGTGTCCCGTTTCATGTTTATTTTCTGGAAAGAGCTTCCAAAAAAAGATTGCGGAGCTTCCAGAGCTAGCATAATGGCAGCACTGCTATTGGTGTGGGCCTTAGAGAGCAATGAGTGGGGACACAGCACTGTTCTGAAGGGTCCAACCTCCCGGTCTAATGCCAGCGGCTCCACACAGGCATTAATAGGCTTGTCACTGTCCTATGCTTTTCCACCATAAGAAACATCCTCTCCACATCCACTCAATCAGGCCTTTAAGTATTAAATAGGTTTCGATGAGGTCCTCAGTCATTCTTCTAAATTCCAGAGCCTTCAAATGCTCTTCATGTGAAAACCCTTTCACTCTGGAGATCATCCTTGTAAACCTCCTCTGGATCCTCTCCAATGTCAACACATCATTCCTGAGACATGGAGCCCAAAACTGCTCATATTATTCCAAGTCTGAGCTGACCAATGTCCTATAAAACTTCAACATCATATATTCTATCCCTCTCAAAATGAATATCACCATTCCATTTTTCTTCCTTACAACTGACTCTACATGCGTTAATCTTTAGGGAATCTTCCACCATGACTCCCAAGTCCCTCTGTGCTTTTCATTTCTGAACTCGTTGCCTGTTTAGAAAATCATCTACATCTTTATTCCTTCCTCCAAAGTGTAGGGTTAGGGTTAGGGTTAGGGTTAGGGTTAGGGTTCTGCAGACTCAGCGGTCTTCAACTTTGTATCATCTGGGAGTCACGTGATGGAGTAGTGGCCGGACGGTGAACTCCAGCCCTCTCCAGAAAAGTCGGGAAAAACAAAGGAAAACACAAAGGCACAGAAATAAAAGTTAAAGAAAAGTGAGTATAAAGGTGGAAAGAAGATGGCGACAAAAAAATAAAAATCGAAATCAACGGTAAGAAGAGAGGAAGAGAAGACAACGGAGGAAGAAGGTGAAGGCCTTACCTGTTCGAAGAGGCCCACGGTGGAGAGAGAAACCCGCTCCCTCAGGTCGGTAGATAATGGACTACAAAAATGGCTTGCTGAGCCGAGTAAAAGTGCGCAACCGCGCATGAAAAAAAACACACCGACGGGAGGGGGGACCAGCTGGGGAGTCGATCTCCACAGCCGGCAACGACAGCTGCAGAACACCTGCAGCAAGAAGAGAACACAGAAGACAATGGAAACAAGAAAGAAGAGAAGAAAAGGGCAACAAAGAAACAACAGATGGCCAACCCAGAGGAAGAAGAAGAGGAAGAGGAAGAATACAGTGAAATAGAAGAAGAAGAGAAAGGCAAGATAAAGGTTGTACTTTCTCTTATTAAAGGATACATGGAGTCATTTAAAGAATGGCAAACACAGGAATTTAATGATTTAAGAAAAAGAATAAACAACACAGAAGAGAAAATGAATAAAATAGATATGACCTTAACAGAAATGGGAAATAAAATGGACAAGATGGAAGAGCGGACAGTAGCAGCAGAAATGGAGGTAGAAGACTTAAAAAAGAAATTGGAGGAATCTAATAAAAAAGCGATAGAGACACAAGAACTGTTAGCTCAAAAAATAGATATAATGGAAAATTATAACAGAAGAAATAACATAAAGATAGTGGGCCTTAAGGAAGATGAAGAAGGCAAGAATATGAGGGAGTTTATAAAAGATTGGATCCCTAAGACCCTAGGATGTCCAGAACTACAGCAAGAAATGGAAATAGAAAGGGCACATAGAGCATTGGCCTCTAAACCACAACCACAACAAAAACCAAGATCTATTGTAGTAAAATTCCTAAGATATACTACAAGAGAAAAGGTACTGGAGAAGACAATGGAAAAAGTAAGAGAGGGCAACAAACCACTGGAGTATAAAGGGCAAAAAATCTTCATTTATCCAGATATAAGTTTTGAACTCCTAAAGAAGAGAAAGGAGTTCAATACAGCAAAGGCGATTTTATGGAAGAAAGGATATAAATTTATACTAAAGCATCCAGCGGTATTGAAAATATTTATTCCAGGGCAACAAAACAGACTATTCTCGGACCCAGAAGAAGCACGAAAATTTGCAGAACAATTACAAAAATAGACTGAGGGAGGAAGACGGGTAATGAGAGTAAAAATGATCACGATTGATATGTATGTGGGTAAAGAGGTATAAGAGTGAATAGATACAATGTGCATACGTGAATGTATCTGTACTTAGAGGAAAATATAGATAGTATAGACAAGAATGAATAAGGGAAGGTAATGGAATAGAGAGAATAAGGAGGGAATTAAAAGAGTGACCTTTGTTACATATGAAAAGTGAAATCTTTTCTGGGGGGGCTGGGTGGGGGGAAATAGTGGTCACTGCAAAATCAGTTGACGCTTGTGAGTGGATTCGCAAACCCAAATGGTGAGGGGAGATGTGGTTGTCCGACAAGGGATAAAGGACAACTCAGGAGGGGAAGGGGAGATTGGGGATAAAGAAGATATAAACAGGAGAATAAGGAAAATGTTGGATGTTGTAGGAATGTTGTCTTATAAAGAGTTGAAAATAAGAAAACAAAAATCGAAAAGGAGGAAAGGTAATGATGGAAAAACGGAAGGAGAAGATAAACAAAGTATAAAATGGCTACGCTGAACTATATGACTTTAAATATTAATGGAATACATAACCAAATTAAAAGGAAGAAACTACTAAATTTACTGAAAAAGGAAAAAATTGATATAGCATTTGTCCAAGAAACACACTTAACTGAATTGGAGCACAAGAAATTAAAGAGAGATTGGGTAGGACATGTAACAGCAGCATCGTATAATTCAAAAGCAAGAGGAGTGGCTATATTAATTAGTAAAAATGTGCCATTTAAAATAGAAGAGGAAATAATATATCCAGTAGGGAGATATGTAATGATAAAATGTCAGATATATTCGGAGTTTTGGAATCTACTTAATGTATATTCACCTAACGAAGAAGATCAAAAGTTTATGCAAGATATCTTTTTGAAGGTAGCTAATACGCAAGGGAACATACAAATAGGAGGGGATTTCAACCTGAATTTGGATCCAAATATGGATAAAACGGGGAAAAAAATTAACAGAAAGAACAAAGTAACCAAATTTATAATTAAATCAATGCAAGAAATGAAACTTTTGGATATATGGAGAAAACAAAACCCAAAAGAAAAGGAATACTCATACTACTCGGCTAGACATAAAACATACTCAAGAATAGACCTATTTTTGTTATCAGCTAGTATGCAGGATAGAGTAAGAAAAACAGAATATAAAGCGAGAATACTATCGGACCATTCACCCTTAATATTGACAGTAAAGCTAGAGGACATCCCTCCAAGAATGTATAGATGGAGATTAAACCCCATGCTACTTAAAAGACAGGATTTTAGAGAATTTATTGAAAAACAATTAAAAATGTATTTTGAAGTAAATACGGAATCAGTGGAAGATAAGTTTACACTATGGGACGCAATGAAAGCATTCATTAGAGGGCAAATAATAAGTTATGTAACCAAGATGAAGAAGGACTATAATCAGGAAACAGAGCAGTTGGAAAGGGAAATAGTAAACATAGAAAAAAAATTAGCAATGAAGGAAGATACAACTAAAAGAAGAGAATTGGCAGATAAAAAAATAAAATATGAAACATTACAAACATATAAGGTAGAGAAGAATATAATGAAGACAAAACAGAACTAGGTGAAAAAACGCACAAAATCCTAGCATGGCAGCTTAAGACAGAACAAGCTAAGAAAATGGTATTGGCATCAAGGAAAAAAGATAAACAAATTACATATAATCCAAAAGAAATTAAGGAAAACCTTAGAGAATTCTATGAACAATTATACCGAACTGAAAACGAAGGGAAAGAAGGGAAAATAGATGAATTTTTGACTAAAATTGAACTACCAAAACTACAAATAGAGGAACAAAATAAATTAACAGAACCATTTGGAACAGTAGAAATACAAGAGATAATAAAAAAAATTACCAAATAATAAGACACCAGGAGAGGATGGATTTCCAATAGAATTCTACAAAACATTTAAAGACTTATTAATACCGCCCCTCCTGGATGTAATCAACCAGATTGATGAAACACAAAGCTTACCAGATTCATGTAAAACAGCAATAATTACAGTAATACTAAAACAAGGGAAAGATCCACTCTCACCAGCGTCATATAGACCAATATCTTTGCTAAACACAGATTATAAGATAATAGCTAAACTATTAGCAAACAGATTAGCAGAGCAGGTACCGAAAATGGTAAATTTAGACCAAACTGGATTTATCAAAAAAAGACGCACAACAGACAATATTTGTAAATTTATTAACTTAATTCATGCAGTAGAAGGAAATAAAGCACCTGCAGTAGCAGTTGCTTTAGACGCAGAGAAGGCCTTCGACAGAGTAGAATGGAATTATTTGTTCAAAGTATTGCAAAAATTCAGTTTACCGGAGAAGTATATTAATTGGATTAAAGCATTATATAAGGGACCGTTAGCGAAAGTGACAGTAAATGGACATGTATCAAAGCAATTTAACTTAAGCAGGTCAACGCGGCAGGGATGCCCACTATCACCTTTATTGTTTGCGCTAGCTATAGAACCACTAGCAGAATTGATAAGAATAGATAAGAATATAAAAGGAATAAAATTAAAAGACAGGGAATATAAAATCAGTCTATTTGCGGATGATGTTATAGTGTACTTAACAGAACCAGAACTATCAATAAAAGAATTATATAAGAAATTGAAGGAATATGGAGAAGTGTCGGGTTACAAGATAAACGTAAATAAAAGTGAAGCAATGCCTATGAATAATGCGGATTTCTCAAAATTTAAGAAGGAATCTCCATTCAGATGGCAAATGCAGGCAATAAGATACCTAGGTGTACAAATAAACAAAAATCTTGGCCAATTATATAAACTCAATTATAATCCACTAATGAAAAAATTACAGGACGATTTAGAGCATTGGAAAGATCTACCACTAACACTGATAGGAAGGATAAACTGTATTAAAATGAACATTTTTCCAAGGATATTATACTTATTTCAGGCATTGCCAATACAACTGACAGAAAAATTCTTCAAAGAGTTAAAGAAAATAATAAGGAAATTTTTATGGAGAGGGGGGAAACCGAGGATAGCACTAGATAAATTAACAGAATGGTATAAACAAGGAGGCTTACAATTGCCAAACTTTAAAAATTATTATAGAGCCGCACAATTAAGATACCTATCAGATTTTTATCAAACAAGGGAAAAACCAGACTGGACGAGATTAGAATTAGATAAAATAGGGGAAAAGATACCTGAACACATATTATATAAATGGGACGAAAAATTGGTACAACATAGAACTTCTCCAGTATTACATCATCTCCTCAATATTTGGAAGAAGATTCATGTAGAAAGAAATAAAACAAATTATCAATTACCAAAACTAATATTGACGCAAAATAAGCTACTCCCTTTTACAATAGATAACCTTTCCTTTAGAGAATGGGAAAAAAAAGGGATTAAAAGAATAGAAAATTGTTTTTCAGGAAGTAGTTTCTTATCCTTTGAACAAATGAGAGATAAGTACAATATAACTGGAGATACAGCGCTGGCATATTACCAACTGAGATCCTACTTGAAGGATAAATTAGGAAGCAATTTGAGTTTACCAGAGGGAAGTAACCTTGAATATGTGATTACAGATACAATGTTAATCAAAAGATTTATAACAAATATGTATATTAAACTGCAAGAAAAGGAGAATGAGGAAACAAATGGTAAAACTAAACAAAAATGGGAACAAGATTTAAATATAAAGATAAAAAAGAAACATGGGAGAAATTATGTTCTGGAACGATGAGAAATACAATAAATACGAGGCTACGTATGATACAATATAATTGGTTACACAGACTATACATTACACCGCAAAAGTTAAATAAATGGGACCCAACAGTATCTGATAGATGTTTTCGATGTAAAAAAGAAATGGGAACAACAATTCATGCAATCTGGACATGTGAGAGAGTAGAAAAATTTTGGGATGATCTCAATCAGATATTAAATAAAATAACAGAAAACAATATACCAAAGAATCCAGAGATCTTTCTCCTAAGTAACATAAAAAACAAAGAATTTGGAATTGATTTGGAGGATGCACAAAAAAGTTTTGTTAAGATAGCCCTAGCCGTAGCAAAAAAATGTTTCATGTCAACCTGGAAATTGGAAGATAATTTGAAAATACAACAATGGTATATAGAAATGAATAAATGTATTCCATTAGAAAAAATAACATATAGTTTAAGAAATAATATTGAAATATTCGAACAAGTATGGGAGCCTTACATTAAATACAACAGCGAAAACCTACCGGGGACAAACATTACCTAAGTTGATGGAAGGAGAAGGAAAGAAAAGAATGGACTCAGTAGAATTTCTGGTGTATTTTTGTTGAATGACAACATTGTCTGACTGGTTTAATGCAACCTAGATTGTATACCTAAAATGGATGAGAGGGGGGGGGTGGGGGGTGGCTTGGGAGGGGGGGGGGAGAAAAAGTCACTGTATATGTGTGAAAGAAAAAGTGTATATCATGGCTAGTGTGATTTATGGTGTGAAAAATAAAAAATTTAAAAAAAAACAAAAAAAAAAACTTTATATCATCTGAAATTTGGCCTCAAGGCAATCTAATCCATCATCCAAGTCATTGGCAATATAACGAGAAAAGGATCACCACTGTTCAGCTAACTAGAAAAGGCCCCTTTCATCCCCATTTTCTGCTTCCTGCCAATCAGCCAATCTTCTATCCATGCTAGAATTTTTCCCATCATACCATGGGCTCTCATCTTGCTTAGCAACCTAATGTGAGGCACCATGTCAAAGGCCTTTTAATAGTCCAAGTAAACCACATCCACTCCCTTGCCTTTATCTAAGATTTTCCCTTCAGAAAACCATGCTGACTTTGACCTATTTCACTTTGTGCCTCCCAGTACACTGAGAGCTCATCCATAATTATAATTTCTAACCAATCACTGAGGTCAGGCCTATAATTTACTATTTTTCCTCCCTCCTTTCTTTTTTCTGGAATATTTTATTTATAGACATGGACGAGAGCTTGAGTTGTAAGGAAAGACAGGATAGGCTGGGACCAGTCTCCCAAGAGTAAAGGAAGCTGAGGGGTGATCTCATAGACCAGTGGTTCTCAACCAAGGTTGTATGTGGGTGGAAAGAAAATGTTTGAAAACCACTGTTTTTTCTTCCCTAATTGACTCATTATGTGCACATTTTCATAACTCCAAAAGAAATGGGCTAATGACAATTTTTCTCAAGCAAAATATTTCAGCAACAATTGGGTCAAGAGCAGTGATTCTCAACCTTCCCTTCCCACTCACATCCCACCTGACGCAATCCCTTACTAATCACAGAGCACCGATGGCATAGGGATTGGTTAAAGTGGTATGTGAGTAGAAAGAAAAAGGTTGAGAACCACTGTTGAAGATGTTTATAAAGCCATAAGAGCCATCGATAAGGTAGATTGCTGGAAACTTTTTCTCATTGTAGGCATATCAAAAACAAGAGGTGAATGGTCACTCTTTTTCCCAGGGTCTAAAATTGGAGGTTTCATTTTTAAGGTGTGAGAGAAAAAATTTAAAGGGGATCTGAGGGGCCGCTTTGTGTTGCATAGTATGGTGGGAATATGGAATGAGCTGTCCCAGGATGCAGTGGAGGCATTTGAAAGAAATTCAAGCAGGTGCATAGATAGGAAAGGTTGCATAGATGTCGGCCAAATGTAGGTAATAGAATCAGCTTCGGCAACCACCTTGGACAGCATTGGAGAGATGACTGAAGGGCCTGTTTCCTTGTGTTATAATCTATGACTCTACACCATCTAGCAGGGATTAAGATTCTTTGTCTGTATGTATGATAGGTTTTGATGTGCAAATTTCAATTATATGTACCCAGTTGTTCAATATAATTAACTGCCTTTGTTGCATGCATTCCTCTGTCTGAATCTCAAAGTGTGCTCAGCTGTTAAATATATCTTCAGTGCTTTTTCTCCAAGTAGTACATTATTTTCGCTGTAGGAGATTGCTATGTCTCAGGAACCCAGACTTCATTTATTCCACTAACTCATGATTTAATCTTGATCTGTCCTCTGGTTCTCCCTGTCTAACCACATATGTCTTAAGCAACAATCTCAATTTCAGTTTATTAATGGGAGGGAGGTAAACAAACACAAGAAAACATGAAGCATGTGTTGCTAAGCACTCTACCTGCTCTTGTAGAGAAATAGAATATTCAGGTCACTGATCCAATGTAATATTTGTGTTATCGTTCACTTGCCACTAACATCTTGCAGGCAATATCTCCACCAAAACAACAGCAATGAAACAGTGGAAGATTATTACTTCCTGTTTCATCCAGTCACTGCAGCGATATGGCAAGTAAAGCCACTACCTTACACTTCCAGCAACCCGAGTTAAATCCTGATCTCCAGTGCTACATGTGTGGAGTTGGCATGTTCTCCCTGTAGCCACATGAATTTCTTTCAGGTACTCCTGTTAGGGCCCCAAAGATGCCAGGTTATCCGATGAATTAACCTCTTATTGTGCCCATGAGTCATAGACTTTGCGGGGAGGGGGCAGGGGAAGCAATAATGGGAATGTGGAAGGAATAAAATGGACCCAGTATAAATGGATGCTTGATGGTCAGGTGGGCTTGTTTCTGGGGTGTACACCTTCATGAACCATGACTTCTCCAAACACAATCCAGAAATTTCAGATGTAGGTACAGAGATAGAAAAGGTTTGATAGATGTCAGCCAAATGCAGGTAATAGAGCCAGCTTTGGTAGCCACCTTGGTCATACCTTAATGAAGGGCTCAGGCCCAAAACATTGGCTATGAATTTATATCTTTGCTATATAAAGGACACTGAGTTTCTCCAGCACTGTGTTTTGACTTCAGTCCCGGCATCTGCAGACTTCAAAAATGTAATGAATACATCCACTCCTTGATGAAAAATATTATGAGCTTTGGTCTTCATTGTGATTTGTTAATCATGTCCTTGGATTTATTGCACCCATCATCAAACTTATAAAAATGGAGCAGGATGAAGGTGTTTGTTCCCTCATACATGCTCTGCTATTCTGACTGAATGTCAACCTCAGAACTGTTTTCCTACCCTGTAGATCAGACATTGTGTTCATATCCTGTATATCCACGTTACTGGTGTTCCAGGGGATTCTTTATGCTGGCGCACTCCAGCGGCCATGTTCTGTTACTTTGCATCCTCAATGTATATAGTAATAAAGTAGGTTTGAAGTTAATCCACTTGTTTTCATTTATCTAAACTCACAACATGGAGTCAGAAGTGGGATGTCCTGACCTTTCATGGATAATGTTTTTCGTCCAGGATTTGGTTTTTTTTCTGAGCGAGGACAACTCAGCCAGCCATGACAGCACAGCTAAACAGCGATTATGGCGGATGAACTCCGGAGACCTGACCCACTTGTTTCTGATGGTAACATCATTGGATCTTTGAACAAGAATATATTTTCCTTGCCGCGGCATACTCCGACAAGCTCGTACTCGAGCCAATACATTCTCCTCAATCTAACGGGACCTCAGGCCACTGAACATCAATGGTCTCTCGTGTACACAGGAGAAGTGTTGGATCTCTGCGAGAGAGGGATGATCCTCGTTCTCCGCAGAATCTAAAGAGGATCTTGAATGCCCCAAGAGAAAATTTAAAGATATCTGCAACCCTCAAACCAATATTACTATGGAAAGACAAGTTCAACACACAAAATCGGAAAGCTGGTGAGACGATTGACTCGTATGTGAGTGATTTAGGAATCAAAGCAAAAAGCGGCAGTTTTGGGGTTATTAGAGATGGACTCGTCTGTGGTATTAATAATGACAATATGAGAAAGGTGCTACTGTGTGATAGGGATTTGGCATTAGCTAAGGCTATCTCCATCTGTCAAATTCACAAGATGAATGAAGAGCAGAACAAAACACTGGCTTCTCCAGAGCACCCAATCACAAATGTTGATGCAGTCCAGGCCGGGTTCAAGAGAAGACAACAGTATGAGACATAAATGAAGAAACGGCTAGAAAAAAAAAAATTGTGACGCAGTTTATTGCTAACTAGAATAACTGTGGAGGTGATCATGGAGCTAAAGGAGACAAATGTCCAACTTTGGTCAACAGGGCAGTGCCTGTAACAAATGGAATCATTTTTTAAAATGCTGCAAGCCCAAACAACAGACCTACAATAGGCAGAGACCTAAGGAAACTGTTCACCAGATAGAACCAGACCAAGCTGATCGCGATACAATTGAGGCATGCTATGTCGATGGTATAACTCTGCAAATGGCTGTTCAACAGATGCACAGATAAAAGACAATGATGAAGTTTTTGTCTCTTTGCAACTTAATGCAACTTCAGTTAGAATGAAAGTTGACACAGGCACCAAGTGTAATGTCTTGTCAAAAAAGGTATTTGAGCAAGGAAAGTGTGCATTAAATCCACACGCCTTATTGCATTGGGGGGTAGCAAAATCCAAACGGTTGGTACAGTTAAGTTGCAGTGCGACCTAGAGGGATGCCTGTACACATTGCCATTTTTCTTTGTTCATGAGGATGTTCTACTGCTGCTAGGGCTACTTGCATGCATTCAAATGGGGGTGGTCTCATTCAGCAAAGCCATTCACCAGTTAAGCCCCACTGAAGATAATCTGTGATTTCAAATTCAAGCTAACTACAGCGACCTTTTTTTGGAAAGCTACCCGTAATCTATTCCGTGAGACTTGATCCAGAAGTGAGACCAGTTGGTTGACCTGCACATCGCATTCCTGTGGCTATGAAGGACAGAGTTAAATCTGAGCGAGACAGGAATTGGGTGTCATCACTCCAGTTTAGAAGCCAAATGAATGGGTATCTTCTATGGTTGCTGCCAATAAAAGGGACAAACAAGAAATCAGAATATGCATCAATCCAAGAGACCTGAACGCTGCCCTGAAAAGGCCACATCACCCTATGAGAACTGTGGAAGAGGTGGCAACACAAATGTCGAATGTAACTGTGTTTTCGGATCAAACTGTCATTGCTAACTACCGTCTGCCCTTATTTTGGTCGCTACAGATTTCTACAGATGCCATTCGGACCCAACTCTGCCAGTGAAGGGTTCCAGCGCTAAGTTATTGAAGAAGCCTCCCAAGTAATACAGGGACATGATTCCTTTATTATCCAGAAATTGATCAATCTCAGTTTTGACTGGTCTTTGCCAGCCCCCTGGACTACAGGGCTCCAAGGATTTTCCACCCTTTGAAGGAAGAACATCCCGCTCACATCTGTCCCAAATAGCAAACACCTAAAGAAATTTGTTCCATCCACACCTTCCTGCTTTTTAATGGCTATATCTGCTTCATTGTCCTTTTCACCCTCTCGTACAAATCTATGGGCTGGAAAGTACCTACCTTTGATTAATGGTGCCATGGAGAACATAAATCAAAGCCCTTTTTGACCTCTCAGTTGAATACGAATGCCACCCACCCCCCACCCCACCCCCACACCTGCCAGTTTGTGAAGAGCAGGATGATCCACTAACTGCTATTCTTGGTGTCATAAGCCAAGTCTTCATTGCTGTCCTTGAGAGTTGGCTCTGTGCCACTGAGATGCAGTAAAACTCCAATAACCAAGTATCCCCAGGACCTCCGTGGTGCCGAACTATCTGGAATATTAATACTCAAACACATTTTTATTCCTTCCTTTTTTGATACATACGAGTTTAAAGGGATCAGGAAACTGAGAAGCGGAGTGTAAAATTGAATAGAATAATTATTTAGTACAAACGGGAGCCTGCTGGTTTGCAGGGATGTAGTGGGTTGAATGGCCTGTGGGACACTAACCCAGCAGCTTTCATTTGTTTTGGTTCATTTGTGTGGAGTTGATGATAATGAGTTTACTGTCATACATATGCCCCGAAATTCTTACTTACTGCAGATGGACAGGTACCTTTTAACAAAATTACACCTACAATGGTTCACGGAATAGAATTAAAAAAAGATTGTAGCAGCTGTGTCGCAATGTGAAATTAAGAATGAGAAAATGATCAGACATAGTCGAGTCGAAGTTCAGTAAAAGTCGTTCTACTCAAACAGTCAGCTGCAGCTTTTTAAAACCCCGCGTGTTCCAAATGGGATCACTCAGAACCTCCTGAGCCAGTTCAGTTAAGCCTCCAGTGAGTCACTACATGCCCTACCCCCCAGAACTGGTGATAGGTGGCTAAATCTTTGGTGCCATTACTGTCTACCATTCTCGGGTGGTTGTCCGCGCCTTCACATCGGGGGTCGTGGCAAGGGCCGATCAAGGTCAAGATGAATGGGCATAAGTCAGTCAATCTGTAACAGTGGCCCGTGTGCACCTCTCTACACAAAACACAAACTCACAGTCCCTGAGTTCCTTTGGGATGAAGGGTGTCATTGTTCCAGTCCTTGACGTGGGAAATGGAGCCGATTTTCCAGACCATTCCCACAGTCTGCCAAAGACTTCAGTTGGTGGCACCTCCTGTCCATGTGCTGCGGGCACAAACTCCCCAGGTACAATGAGCAGGGATTCATAAACCAACTCTGCTGATGAGGAGTTGAGTTCTTCCTTAGGTGCTGTTCTTATTCCCAGGAGGATCCAGGGCAGCTCACTCACCCAATCAGGACCCTGTAAATGGGCCATCAGTGCAGCCTTCATGTGCCTATGGAACCACTCCATCAGGCCATTCAACTGCGGGTTGTCGGCTGTTGTGTGGTGGAGCTGCATTCCCAGCAGTCGCAACAAAATGTCCCAGAGTGCGAGGATAAACTGTGGGTCTCTGTGGGGAGTGATGTGTGTGGGTAAGCCGAACCAAGATGCCCAGGCAGAAATAAAAGCTCTAGCGTATGAATCATTCAATAAGTCCATCATAGGAACCACCTCCAGCCACCTAGAGATTCTGTCGATGACTGTTATCAAGTACCTAGACCCTTGTGACACCAGAACCTGGCCGACAATGTTGACACGTATGTGGTCGAATCTGCGCTGCGGTGGCTGGAAAGGCTGAAGTGGCACCTTCACGTGCCTTTGCACTTTTTCAGATTGGCCGTCCCTGCACATCTTTGCCCAGTACGTGCCCTGCTTTTTGAGTCCATGCCATAACAAACCTGTCAGCTCTCAGGCAGACTGACAGTCCGTGAATGGCATGGAAAATGCAATATATGCTGTGTTACAAGATAAGACGAGTAAACCAGATTCAAGTAAATCTAGAATTAAATGGGAGAAAGATTTATTTTTTGATATATCCCAGGAGGAATGGGAAGTTATGTGTCAAGAGAGTGTGACTAAATTGATTAATGTAAGATATAGTTTAGTCAATTATAATTTTTTACATCAGTTATATTTGACCCCTGAAAAGTTAAAAAGAGATGGTTTTAGTAATTCAGATTTGTGTTTTAGATGTGGATTCACACTGGAATGTTTTTATATGCAGTTTGGTCTTGTGACAAAGTTCAACCATTTTGGAAAAAAATTAAAAACTTTTTGGAAGATTTATTTAAGATTAAATTACCATTGGATCCATTAATTTTTTGGTTAGGTTACAGTGTATCTTTAACTTCTGGTTTAAAGTTGGGTAAGTTTCAGATGGCATTTGTTCATCTGGGTTGGCAGTGCGCAGAAATGTATTGCAATTACATGGAAAGATAATGTGGAATTAAATATGGTTCGTTGGCATAATGAGTTAAGATCCTGTATTTATTTGGAGAAGATAATGTATAACTTGTATAATAATTACTCTTTTGTTTAGATGTGGTCACCTTATTTGAAATTTATGGGTTTGGAAATATCTTATTTTTTTTCCTCTGGTATTGTTAGTTTGACACACCACACAGTGTAAGTAATTAATTGATACATATTTTTTGCTCCCCTTGATGGGTTAGTTGGGGTTGGTGGGAGGGAGGATGGGAGGGCGTAGTGGGGTTAATTGTTGTTTTTTTATGTATCTTAAATTTATAAATAAAGTTTTCAAAAAAAAGAAAATGCAACGTCTCCACACAGCAGGGATGATAGGGCGAAGCTGACCTTTGGAAATGTTGCAGAGGAGATTGATATCTTGCGGCCCAAAGGCTATGTCCTTGGGTTGCAGGCTTGTGACAGCAGTTCTATAAGCTGGGAGCTCATCATCCTCGCGCTGAGCTTTGGTGAGCACCATGTAGTTTACACCCGGACAGGGGGCACATACTGCTTGAACAGAGGAGCAGGGCAGGGCATTAGCCACCACATTACTCTTACGTGAGATAAGTTTAATCGTGGTTGAAAACTCAGATACATAAGATAGGTGGCGTTGCTGGTGGGCTGACCAGGGATCTGATATATTTGCAAGGGAGAATGTTAGCAGTTTGTAGTCAGTAAAAACCGTGAAGTCCTTCCCTTCCAAAAAATAGTGTACAGCGCCAGCTTGTATAAATACAAGCTATCCTTTGTGGTGTATTTTGTTTCCGGAGGGTGGAGGTGCCTACTGTGACATAGTATATAGAAGTGTTTAGGAGATAAATTGGGAAAGGTTTGTTAGAGCAGGTCACATACAAACACTTTAAAGCACAGAATTTTTGAAGGAGTTTTTGCAAGAGGCTCAGACTCATGATGGACTGTTATTTGCAAAAGGCAACAAATGTAATAACAGGCAGTAACAGCTTTGTCTGGAAAAGAGAATTTACTGCCTGGAAGATCATGTGATCTTTGCAGGCAGAAAGGAGAGGAAAAAACAGACTTTGCTTTCAGAGTTGAAGGAAGTGAGAGAGAGAGAGGAGAGACAAGCTGGCAACCTTTGGAAGACGGCCCGGTCAAAAGAGAGGACTGGCTGTCTGGTGTTTCCCTTGGAATAGGAGAAACAGAAAGGAACTCTGTGGTGACCTGGAAGAAAGAGGTTATCATCTGGAGAATCCTGAAGGGGGCAAGTTTTGTCAGCAAGACATTGGAGTGGCTGATTAAAAAGGAATCAGTTGTGGATGTCCTGGAACAAGAAAAACTCTCTCTCTGAAAACTAACAAGAATCCTTCTGAGTGGTAACCATTTACCTGTTAAGCACCAAAGCCTGGTGAAGTTTATTAATGTTAACTTCTGTGCACAGTACAAGAATCGGCTGCAACCAGTGAGATTGGACTGTGATCTAAAGAACTTTGCTGAACTTACACACATATTACACAAACGTGGGCTTAGCATTAGAAGGAGGTTAAGTAGGTTAAGTGAGTCAAGAGATAAGTTTGATTCTTTTTTCATGTTCAAAGATAATTAAAAGCAACTTTTATTCAACTAACCCTTTGTCATGGTGCATATCTATTGCTGCCGGGTTTTGGGGTCCTCTGGACTCTTAACAATCTTTGCTTCTTACTTATGTTTGTTTCATCAGAGATGAAAGTTTGGTTCAAGAGCTGTTATTTGCAATACAACTGGAAACAGATACAAAAGGGAGACTGTATTTTGTGTTGTTGAGAATTTTTTCAGAGAGAAAGACATCCCACTTTCCAACAT
Source organism: Narcine bancroftii (assembly GCF_036971445.1). Lineage (NCBI taxonomy): Eukaryota > Metazoa > Chordata > Chondrichthyes > Torpediniformes > Narcinidae > Narcine > Narcine bancroftii. The sequence continues at coordinate 54,269,438 of NC_091477.1, forward strand.
TCTTGCTTGTGCAACAAATGGAGCACCATCGATGACAGGTCGTCATCATGGCTTCATCACTTTCTTGAAAAAAACTGTACTTGCTGTGTTTATGGTTCACTGTGTAATCCACAGGCAACATCTGGTTGCAAAAAACCTATGTGGTCGACTTAACAAATCATTAGGTACTGTTATCACAGCAGCAAATAAAATCAAGGCTCATGCTCTCAACTCCCGACTGTTTCGACAGCTCTGCACTGAGATTGAATGTTTGTTGGTGCACACAGAAGTTAGATGGCTGTCAAAGGGAAAATGCCTGAGATGTTTATTCACTTTTTAAAACAGTTGTCAAATTCTTCCAAGACTCTAATTCTGTTCTCTAATGAATTAAGAAACATCAAGCAAGACATGGCTTACGTGTCAGATGTATTCAAAAAGTTCAACAGTTATCTTGCAACTGCAAGGAAACGAGGTTAACCTTATCCAAGTCAAATCAGCCCTCTCCACATTTCTGTCCAAGTTAGTTATTCAAACATAACATAGTCCATCGTGAGCTCTTATAGTTTCCGGGTCTCTCTGAATTAGAAGGAGAAGAACAAACGAGACGATGACCTTCAAATGTATTGCGTACACCTGGATGAGCAGCACAGAGACACGTCTGACAGATTTCAGGATCTTTTTTTGCTTGAAATACGAGACTGGGTGATCAATCCATTCCTAGATATCAGCAGTGAGGAAACAGGAATGGTGGAGGAAGAATTGATTTCACTCCAAAATGACAATGAGCTGAGGCCAAAGTTTTTACAAAAATCATATCAAGATTACAAAAAAAAATTTCTGACCGAAGTTGCCAGCTTCTTTCCAAGCAAAGAAACAAACTGAAAATGACTGAACGTGGGGATCTAAAACTTCTTCTTAGTGCCTTTCAGCCTGATGTTGAAAAGTTGATATCCCTGCATCAAGCACATCCATCCCATTAAAACAGTGAAGACAATGTAGTTACAGATGAGAGCTAAACTTACCCTTTCATATTGCTGAATAAATTGGTTTTCAAAAAATTTTATTTGTGAAATACATATGCTTGTTTTGAGTATTAGATTAGTTGTTGTTTTAAATTTACAGTGGACCTAATACCAAGAAAGGTGTGTGTGTGTGTGTGCATGTGTGTGTGTGTGTGTGTGTGTGTGTGTGTGTGTGTGTGTGTGTGTGTGTGTGTGTGTGTGTGTGCGCGCGCATTTATCCATAAGACCATGTCCAGAAGTCTGAGGAGCAGATAAAAGGTTATTCAGCCCATTGAGTCTGCCCCACCATGCAATCATGAGCTGATCCATTTCCCCACTTATCCCCAAGCTCTGACCTTCTCCCTATAACCTTTGATGCTCTGGCAAATCAAGATTCTATCTATCTCCATCTTAAATACACCCAATGACCTGGCTTCCACAACTGCCTGTGGCAACGAATTCCATAGATTTACCACCCTGTCAAATACCCTCAGGATTTTATGTTTCAAAGTGATACACAAGAGCTACAGGGAGCCAGTCATTCCCAAAAGGCAAGAGGGGAGTAGCTCGGAGGTTGTTAGGAGGGGGAAAAGGAAGATGTAGTCAGTGCAGAGCATCACTGAGGCCATTCCCCTCAACAATAAGTATACCATTATGGATATTGTTGGGGGGGGGGTTGGCAAACCACCAGGGACACATCTCTGGCACAGAGTCTGTCTCTGGTTAAAAGGGAAGGAGAGAGAAGAGGAGAGTGATAGTGATTGGGGATTCAATAGTTAGGCAAATAGATTGGAAGTTCTGTGAACAAGATCAAGACTCCTGGATGGTATGTTTCCCCCCAGGTGCCAGGATCAGGGTCATCTCTGAGTGAGTCCACAGCATTCTGAAGCAAGAGGGTGAGCAGCCAGATGTTGTGGTCTAATGACATAGATATGAGTCGGGATAAGGTCCTGAGGAGGTTATATCGGGAGTTAGGAAGCAAGCTGAAAATCAAGACCTCAATCTCAGGATTGCTGCCTGTGCCACGCACCAGTGAGGGCAAGAACAGGAAGATGTGGCAGATAAATGAGTGGATCATTGGGATCTCTTCTGGGGAAGGTCTGACCTGTACATACAGGATAGGCTGCACCTGAACTGGAGGGAGACCAATATCCTGGCAGTTTGCTAGAGCTGTTGGGGAGGGTTTAAACTAGATTGGCAGGGGAGTGTGAACAAAAGTGTGAGGGCAGAAAATAGGGCAGAAGGTGAAAAGGATGATGCGATGCGTTGTGGGTGTGTGAGGAAGGAGAGGCAGGGGAGGAAGCATAAATGTTGTCAATTGGGAAGTTTAAATGTAAGGAGATGAACTTAGAGCATGGATCAGGACATGGAATTGCAATGTTGCGGCCATTACTGAAACTTGTCTGGAGAAAGGGCAGGATTGGCTGATGCAGGTACCTGGGTTTAGGTGTTTTAAAAATAATAGGATGTGGAGGGGGGGGTCATTAGCGTTTCTGTTTAGGGATGGTTTTGTGGCTGTAGAAAGGGAGGACACTGTAGAGGGAGTGTCAGCCAAATCAGTGTGGATGGAAGTCAGAGATAGGAAGGGAGGTATCACTGTAATGGGAGTAGTCTATGGTCTATATTCCCAATGCAATCTAAGCATAGGTGAAGAATAGAAGGATCCGAATCAGAATCAGAACTTATTGTCATGAACAAGTTGCAAAATTCAATGTTCTACTGGAGTGTCACAGAGCAAACATTTATATAAACCACCTTACAACAGTAAATTTTTAAAAAGTCAAAGGAAGGCGATGTCTTTGGTCCATTGATCATTCAGGAATCTGATGGCAGCAGGGAAGAAGCTCTCCTTGTGCCACTGGGTGTTCGTATTAGGCTCCTGTACCTTTTACCCGATGGTAGCAGAGTGAAGAGGGCATGGCCTGGGTGGTGAGGGTCCTTGAGGATAGAGGCTACTTTCTTAAGACACCATCTCTTGTAGATGCCCTTGATGGAGTGGTCTGGTGCCCATGATGTCACTGGCCACATTAATCTTCTGAAGTTTTTTCTTGTCCTGAGCATGGCATCTCCGTACCAGTCCATAATGCAACCAGCCAGAATGCTTTCCTGTAGAAGTTTTCAAGAGTCTTTTGTGACATACTAAATCTCCCCAAACTCCTCAGAAAGTATGGCCACTGGTGAGTCTGCTTCATTTTTTAACTTTGACATGGAGACTCCAGGACTGGAGATGTTGACATCCAGGAATTTGAAGATATTGAGCCTCTCCACTACTGAGTCTTCAAAGAGTACTGGATTGTGTCCTTCTGACCTCCTCCTGAAGTCCACAGTCATCTCCTTGGTTTTCCTAAAGTTGAGTACACGGTTGTTGTTACACCATTCAACGAGCTGATCTATCTCCCTCCTGTAAGCTTCCTCATTGCCGCTTGTGATTCTGCCGATAACTGTGGTGTTATCGGAAAATTGGTGGATATAATTTGAATTGTGCCTGGCCATACAGTCATGAGTGTATAGTGAGTAGAGCAGTGCCTGCATTGATAGTCGGGGAGGAGGAGACAGGAGGAGACATTGGTCTTCTAAGGAGAAAGTCAAGGATCCAGTTGCAGGGTTGGGGGGGGGGGGGGTTGGTTTGGAGCTTCTTGACCAGCACTGAAGGAATAATGCTTTAGTTTATGAAGAGCAGCTGTATGTATGAGGTGATCCAGAGCTGAGTGGAGAGGCAGCGATATTGCATCTGCTGTGGAGCAATTGTGACGATAGGCAAATTGAAGTGGGTCCAGTTCTTTGATTAGGTACATGCTAATTCTGGCCGTGACCAACATCTCAAAGCTTTTTATCACAGTAGATGTTAGTGCTACTGGGCGAAAGTCAAAAGCTCACCCTCTTTTTGGGCACCGGGATGATTGATGCCCTTTTGAAGTTGCAGCAATGAGAGGTTGAAAACATCCGTGAACACTCTAGCTAGATGGTTGGCGCTGTAACCTGTCAGGTATGCCTTCATGGCCTGATGCCTGTATGAATGTGAAAGTAGGGCCGCTTAAGGATAAGGGAAGAAACAATATTGGAGGTGGATGAGGATGGGGAGGAGCTAAATGAATATTTTGTTTCATTATTCATCAGAGAGAGGGACCTTGATCAAGGTGAGGTCAGAATAGATCAGGCTTGTGTGCTAAACCGTGCTGAGATTAGGAAAGAGAAAGTGCTGGATCTTCTTAAAAGCATTAGGATTGATAAGTTCATGGGACTAGACGAGATATACCACGGGTTACAGTGGGAAGGGTGGAAAGAGATTGCTGGAGCTTTGATGATGATCTATGCATCCTTATTTGAAAGAAAACTCCTCAAAAAGACTCATGAGTTTAATGAGATCTAAAGATATTGATGCTTAAAAATTTCTCAAAATTACTTCTGAACTGTGATTTAAAAATCTTCAAGCAACATAAGATATTTATTGCTGAAGTTTAAAATGGACTTTTCAGACCCAATCTTAAACTATAATGGTTTGGATTTTGACACACACACCCGCACACACACACACACACACACACACACACCCGCACACACACACACACACACACACACACACACACACACGCACACACGCACACACACACACAGTGGGAATTAAGTTAGAGTTAAGTTTATAACTGTTGTGTTAGTAATAGTTCAATAATAACTCAATCAAATAGCAAATGTGATCCACTAAACACGTGGTAGTAGGGAAATCCTGGAACTATAGACCAGTGAGCTTTCTGTCAGTGCTGTGCAAACTATTGGAGAGGATTCTTAAGTGCAGAATTTCTCAGGGATAGTCAGCAAGGCTTTGTGAGGGAAAGGTCATGCCTCATGAGCCTAATTGAGGTTTTTGAGGAGGTAACAAAAGAAAAAGATGAAGTTTGGCTTTTATTAAGGCATTTCATAAGGCCTCCCATGGGAGACTGGTTCAGAAAGTCATGAGGCATGGAACCTACAAAGCCTTGGCTGTGTGGTTTTAAAGTTGGCTTGCCCATAGAAAGTAGTAGTGGACGGAACATATTCTGCGTGGCGATCAGTGACTAGAGAAGCTCTGCAGGGATCTATTCTGAGACGCCTACTCTTTGTAATTTTTATAAATGACCTCAATGAAGAAGTGAAAGAATGAGTCAGTACATTTGTGGATGGTACAAAGGTTGGAGGAGTTGTGAATAGGGTTGAAGGCTGTCATAGGTTACCAAAGAATATAGACATGTTTCAGAGTTGGGTGGAGAAGTGGCAGATGGAGTTCAATCCAGATAATTGTAAACTGATGCATTTTGAAAGGTCAAACCTGAAGGAAGAGTATGTGGTCAATGGTAGGATACTTAACAGCGTGGAAGAACAGATCCAAATCCATAGATCTCTCAAGGTTGCCACACTGGTTGATAGGAAAGTTAAGAAGGCCTGTGGTATGCTGGGCTTCATTAGTTTAGGGTTGAATTCAAGATTCAAGAGGTCATGTTAGAACTCTAAAAAATCTCTGGTGAGACCACACTTGGAATATTGTGTTCACTTCCTCATTATAGGAAGGATGTGGAAGCTATGGAGACAGTGCAGAGGAAATTTACCAGCATGTTGTGTCTGGTTTGGAAAATAAGTCTTATAAGGCAAAGTTAGCAGAGCTGGGGTTTTTCTCTTGGGAGTGCAGAAGGATGAGAGATGACTTAATAGAGGTCTACAAAATACTGAGAGGTGGAGATAAGGGCAGACACCCAACATTTTTTCCCAAGGGTAGGAATAGCAAACACCAGAGGACATCTATACAAAGTGAAGAGAGGAAAGTTTAGTGGTGAGATAAAGGTTATTTTTACACAGAGAGTTGTGGGTGCCTGGAATGCCTTGCCAGGAGTGGTGGCAGATGCTGTCATGTTAGGGGAATTTAAGAGACCTTTAGACAAGCACATGGATTTAAAAAATAGTGTGATAAGAGGTAGGAAGAGTCTTGAACTAACAAATTTTGTTATAAACTAACAAAGAAACAGGAATGAAAAATTCACCAGACAATGGTAATTTCAAAATAATAGTTCTTCCTTAACTCTAACTTAATTCCCATTATTGCAAATGTAGATATGTGTGTGTCAAAATCCAAACCATTATAGTTTAATCTTGAGTCTGAAAAGTCCATTTTAAACTTCAACATCAAACATCTTATGTTGCTTGAAGATTTTTAAATCGCAGTTCAGAAGTAATTTTTAAACATCAATGTTTTCAGATCTTCATGAACTCCTGAGCCTTTTTGATGAGCTATCTTTCTTCATACGAGTGATTTCACAAACTCCCTTTTATCTTGCCTAAGAGTTTTGGTCTGTTTTCCACAATGATTTATTTCTTAATCAAGAGCTAAGTTGTCTTACTTACTTTAAAGCCACTTATTTTGAGTATCTCATATAATAAAGATAATACATTGCAAAACAGTATCTCCCCCTCTCTCTCCAGAGATTACTGTTTTACCCCTGTGTCTTTTACAGGATGGACAATTTCTTCAGTATGGTTTCAAAATGTCTCTCTCGACCTTCAGTTATGTCTGTCTGTGAAATCATGTGACATGACATAACCACTGTTTCAGTTTAATTTCTTCCAAAACACAATCATGGTAGATGACCTTTTGCCTTCCTTCAAATTATCATTTCACATCCACAAAAACACCTGACCTCATCTCTGTCCAAGAGGTTTAAGTGTCTCTGGAAAATCTTAGCACATATCACTTCAAGAAAGAATTTTCTTAATTGCACATCTGCTAGCATAATGTTGTGTACACACCCATTGCTTTGAAATCAATTAAGATCCACTTCAGTTCCATTAGAGTCCTGTCCTTCCAGACTTGGTGACTCATATCATAAATCATAAAGCCATCATTTTAGTGAGGCCTCTCCAGAGCTATGACGTAACTTGTTGCAGATAGTTTATGTCTCTGAAGTGTCCAGGAGGGAAGTAATCAATGCTGCCCAGAAAGCTAGATGTTTATTGTCAATCTGATGTACTGATTTTTAAGCAATCTTTTACACAGATGGCCCATGTGATGTTTCTTTTATTGTAATAAAGAAATTTGGGTTCTTTTAAAACAATTATACTTTATTCACTAAAGTACACAAGACCATGTGGAAGCATCCACCGTGAATCCAACCAAACCTGTAAAAAACTAGGCTCCGGCTCCCTCTAGTGGGCAGGAGGATAACTAGTACTCTATCACTACATCCCCTTTCCTTGAGATGTTTAATCTAACAACATGACACACTAATACAGTATTAATTTCAATTTAAAGTTCAATGCAAAAGTAAACACAAACATCAGCAGTACAAACTTTTGAAGTGTGCAGTTCTTTTTCTTTTAGTGATGCAGTCTGTCAGGTCCTTTGATAACACATGTGGATCATCTTCACACAGGCGCTTGTGTCTATTCTGCTGGCCCACTACTGTCTAGTGCTGGTGGTGTTTCATCTGTTGCTGTGGATCTTCTGCATTTGTCTGTTCCTGCAGTGTCTTTGGCACTTTCACCAAGCTCTTTTGATGCCACCTCAGTATTTGACCATCTTCTGTTCTGACCGTGTAGGATTTACTTCCTCTAGAACAGTGGCCTTTTGGTCCTAAGTGTTGGAATCTCTGAGTCTCACTGTGTCATGTTGTGCCAGTGGCTCTAAACTTCTCACTGACATCATAGTTTGCTTTTTGTCTCCATGGCAGACCCTTTTGTTTCCATTTGACATCTTGGTTCTTGTTTGGATCTGCAGAGTAGGGAAGTGTGGTGCATTGTCTATGTCCCATCAGAAGATCAGAAGATGGGCAGGGTGTGTGGCCTGATGGCGTAAACAAAGGACGTGGGAAAGCGCCTCCCCTGGGAGAATTAATTAATAACAGAACAAACAAAAGTTTAAAAACATTTTCATTAGTTAAAAATTACTCTCAGTCTCACTTGCACGGGTTGACTATGGCTGTGAGAAAGGCAAAGCCTCCAACAAGTAGAAAACTGGTCTTAAAAGAAGTCACAAAATTGGAAAGAATTGGGCTTACCTTGACATCGGAGCCTCGGGCTGGATTTGCTCCTCTTCCACAGATGACAGGAGCGATAGCAGCGAGTGTTCAAGTGACCCTGGGGCCAAATCTTTGGGGACCCAAAGAATATGGCCCCGGTGTCCCGAAGAAGACTGAAACTACAAATTTGCAAGACTGAAAGTTTGCACATGCACAGAATGGATCAAAACGGAATTCCAGTCGGAGACTGATAACCCAGCTCTCACTAATGTTGAATTACAAAACTTTCCCCCTTTGTATTTGGAGGCAGAGCAAGAACCATTTTTTTTTCACCTATTGGTGATGTGGAGTGGAAGAGGAAGATCAAATTAAATAACTGGAGGAGGGGCCAGGAAAACAATATCAACAGGCTCAATTCCAAGAAGAGGCTGTGCAGATAAAGTTACCTGAAGTCAAAGGGTAAGGTATGGGCAAGTATTTGATGAATCAGCTGCAAGCACCGATTCAGAAAATGGATTTACCATATGGATCTATTATATGGAATGTCAAGACTCAATTTGAATAAGTTAAAGGAGAAATTAAGATAATTAAGAAAGAGATGAAGAAATATGTCAAAGTGGATGATAAAGTTAAAACGCAAGTTCAAAAAATTGAAGAAAATATGATGTAGTAGATCAATGTAAATATTGGTTAATAAGTTGGAAAAATAGGTTATGGCATGGAGTGTTGAGAAAAAAGAACTTTTACAAAAGATTAATTCCTTAGATCAATGGTTCTCAGTCTTTTTCTTTTACTCACACACCACTTTAAGTAACCCTTATGCCATCAGTGCTCTGTGATTAGTAAGGGATTGCTTAAGGTGGGATGTGGGTGGGAAGGGAAGGTTGAGAACCACTGCTCTAGACCCAAATGTTAATGAAGTATTTTGCTTGAGAAAAATTGTCATTAGCCCATTTCCTTTTGAGTTATGAAAGCATGCACATAATGAATCAATTAGGGACGATTAAAACAGTGGGTTTCAAACTTTTTCTTCCCACCATCATGCCACTTTAAGTGATCCCTTACTAATCACAGAGCACCAATGGCATAGGAAATACTTCAAGTGGTGAGTGGAAAGAAAAAGGTTGAGAACCACTCCTCTAGCCAATCATAGTTGAAGAAATAATGTGAAGATTGTTGGATTGCCAGAAAGTTTTGAAGGTCCCAAAGAAGTGCAATTTCTTTCAAATATGGATCCGGAGACTTTGGGACCTGGAAATTTTCCAAATAATTTTAAATTGGATAGAGCACACAGGGTGCTTAGAAAGAAACTGTTGTCGGGTCAGTTGTTATGCTCAGTTTTGATTAGATGTCTTTGTTACTGAGGCAAAGAGATTATTTTGAGAGTAGCAGTTCAGAAAGCTTGTGAATTTCCTTTGATGTGGCTGATAAAATAAGTATTCTTTTAGGCAAATCTTACTATGAATGTGGCGAAAAGAAGAAAGGAATTTAATGCTGAAAAATCTTTCTTTTTCAATCTTTTTATTATTATTATAATTTATAAACACATACAGTTCAAAGAGATATAAAAAATACATAGTAAGTAATGAATTAATACAGAAATATTAAACAATAATATTACAGAATAAAAATATATCATTAAAAAAATTTAGATCAGTTTAAGGTGTGAACTATCTCTAAAAAAAAGATATAATTAATAACAATATATGAAAAAAGAGAAAAAAAAACCCCAAAAAAGAAGAAAAAACAAATCTGAATTTAAAAAAACTTTAAAAAAAACCTACAGATATAGCTAAACCACGCCGATCACTCCGATCTCATCTTACAGCCCAATTATCATACATAGTCATAGAAAGAAAACAGAGCCAGATCAACTCACCACAAATGAAAATATTGAATAAATGGTCGCCAAGTTAACTCAAACTTAGAAGGGGATTCATAGACAGAGTTTCTAATTTTCTCTAAATTTAAACATAGTATAGTTTGGGTAAACCATTGGAAAACAGTGAGAGGATTAACCTCTTTCCAATTCAATAGTATAGATCTTCTAGCCATTAGTGTAAGAAAAGCAATCATACGATCCGCAGGAAGAGATAAATAAGTCAAATCTATCATAGGTAATCCAAAAATTGCAGTAATGGGATGTGGTTGTAAATCAATATTCAAAACAGTAGATATAATGGAAAAAATTTCCTTCCAATAATTCTGTAAAGAGGGACAGGACCAAAACATATGTGTAAGGGAAGCTATTTCCAATTGACATTTATCACGTATAGGATCGATATAAGAATAAAAGCGATGGAGTTTATCTTTAGACATATGAGCTCTATGAACAACTTTAAACTGTATTAGTGAATGTTTTGCACATAGAGAAGAAGAGTTTACCAGTCGCAGAATTTTATTCCAATTTTCATTAGAAATATGAAGGTTGAGTTCTCTTTCCCAATCATTTTTAAACTTTTCAAAAGTCCCAGAATTTATTTTTGTAATTATACAAAAATCTGTGCTCTGGAAGAAGGGCTATAAAGTTTTATTTTCACCACCCTGCAATACTTAAAGTCTTTTGGGGTAACAATCAGGAAAAATTATTTGACAATGAAATGGAAGCTTTAGAATTTGCAAATTCTCTTCCAAATAATAAAATGGATCAACAAGTTGATTTATTCACAGCAGATATACCACAAATTGAGAAGATGCAAATATCAGATAAGGAGAAGTTACAGCAGGAAATTGTGCACCTTGAAGATGATGATTAAGTTAACAGAGACGTGGAAGCAGCCGACTTTACCTGATGATAATGGCTATTTGAATATTTTTTCTCTCTCTGCGGGAGGTGGAGCTCTTTCCTTTTCCTTAACTAGCTGTGTGCCAACTAGTGATGAGAGTCACTTCCCACACAATTGAGGGCAGTGGGACTGACTTTTTTTGACAGTACTTTTTGGGGGGAATGTTGTATTATTTTTTTCTTTCTCTTTTTGTCTTTCTTTCCTCTTTCTTGATGGAGATGCCAAGTGTAGTTAATGATTTTGTGATGTGGGAGGTCCAAGAGAAGATGTAGAGGGGAGTTATGATTTTTTTTCAATTTAGTATAATGGCAAACAGTAAAACTTTGAAATTTTTAAGTTAAAAAGTTAATAGACTTAATAATACAATAAAAAGAAAGGGGGTGTTAGTTTATCTGGAGAAAAATAGAGTTGATATTGCTTTTTTACAGAAAACTCATCATCTGAGAAGGACTGTCAAAAATTGGAAAGAGATTGGGTTGGACAAGTGGTAGCTTCGACTTTTAACTCAGTAATTTTAGTTAACAAAACATTACCTGTCAAAATTCATAGAGTGATTAGTGACCCTCTGGGAAAGTTTGTATTAGTAAATGGTCAAATCTATTCTGAGAATTGAACTTTTATAAATATTTATACACCAAATATAGATGATGAAGGGTTTATTAGGGATACTTCTATGAATTTAGCTGTCATATGAAAAAGTATTGGTGGGAGTGGATTTTAATGGGTGTTTGGATCCAGTTTTAGATAAAATGACCAAATCAGTTATTCTAGCTAAAGCAGCAAAGGAAATTTTGAATATAATTAAAGATATTTGGAGGAGATTAAATCCTAAAATAAGGATTCTTTTTATTCTTATAGACATGATTCTTATTCTAGGATAGATTTATTTTTAACCTTGACACATTTGCAAGGAAATGTTATGAATGTGGATTAAAAGGCTAGAATTTTATTTGATCATTCTCCACTTCTAATTACTTATTTGTTTTTGATAAAGGAACAAATGGTTTATAGATGGGAATTAAATTCAACATTGTTAAAAAGGACAGATTTATGTGTTTTTATAAGAAAGCATTTTCAGGAATTTTTAAATAAATTCTAATTCTTTTCTCAATAAATTTATTGTATGGGATGCAATAAAGGCATATTTGAGAGGACATATAATAAGTTTTACATCAAAAATTAAGAAATATTATATTAAAGAGGTTGAACAGTTAGAAAGAAATACTAGATTTGGAAAAGGTATGACAGAAAAAGCAAACAGATGAGAAAGAAAAGGAATTAATTTTAAAAAGTTTCATTTTAATGCGATTCAGATGTATGGGACTGAAATTTTTATTGATAGAACTAAGCAAATATATTATGTATTAGGAGAAAGAGCTCATAAAATTTTAACTTGACTGTTAAAAATAGAGCAATCATCTAGAACAGGGGTGTCAAACTCAAATTCACGGAGGGCCAAAATTAAAAACTTGGACTAAGTCGAGGGCCGAACTAAATATTTATTGAAAATTTTCAACAACATCTGCATGTTTTCTCTTCTTTCAACATATGTAATGTTAAACATTTTCTTATTAAAATAAATGTTTAATAATAGTTTTGGATAAACTTTTTCCAGAAGCATTAACAAATGAGAAATAATATATTCAATAAATAATATTTCTCTATAGAGGATTTGTCAAATGTTGCTAGTGTGCTGTCGAATAGTAAAGTCTGAGGGCTATTGAGAATGTGGGAGAATAACATGATTCCTGAAACAATCAAATGGGTGGCTGATTGTGGGCATGAACTCTAGCAGGGTTATTTGCCATGCCCTTTTTCCATTGGTACAGATATCCTTTGATTTACACACTTTTCAAGTTTTATGCCTAATGAGCTTGTATCCAGGTGCAGGACCATTTTTAACCAGGAATATATTTATCACTGTGATATGAAACTATTGGAAGATCGTTTTATCCTGAGATTAAAGTTCATAATATTTACTCAGGCCTGTGTGCGGGAGGGCGGGGTTTGCGGGCGATTGGGTTGGACAACGACAGTGCGGGGGCATCGGCTCTCACTGCAGGGCGGCATCTCGGCGGATCAGCGGCCCCGTCACCATGAGTCGCGGGTCGGCCTGCGGCAGGGAGGGGGAGTGGGCAACAGTCCTGGCGAGGTCAGGCCCCCCTGAGTTTCTGCTGGATCCCCCTTGACCTGCTGAGTTTCTCCCGGACCTCCCTTGACCTGCGGAGTTTCTCCTGGACCCCCCTTGACCTGCTGAGTTTCTCCTGGACCCCCTTTTCTTTCCGTGCCGGTGTCCTAGGACCTTTCCAGGGCAGTCTCCGCATTCAGGACCATGCTGGGATCCCGGTCAGCGGTGGAGGAGCAGGTGAGCGTGGCTAATCCCGATCCAGCCCACGCCACTCCCGAGATTGGCGGGGGGTTCCACCCTACCTGCCCGACCAGCCTCGCTCTCCACGTGTACTCCGGGCACCCGCCGCTGGTCCGGTGGGAAGGTGCAGGGCGGCCGGCGGCCGGCGCCCCCATCGCCCGGCGGGGAGCCCCAATCTTCCCTCCGGCGTCCTGACTCCATCTGCAGCTCCAAGAAACGCTGTGCCACTGGGGTTCCAGGCGCTGGGAAGCGGCCTTGGCTTCCCCTGACACCAGCCAGGCCACACTGCGGTGGGGGGGTGGGCGGGGGGACACGACAGCGTGTTTATAAAACCACCCACCACTACTTTTCAAGGAGCAGGATTTTTCTCTCTCTCTCTCACCCTGGGACACAGCGGTTACTGTGCATGCGCTATACTGGTGCGGCGGCCAGCGGGCCACCTCTAATACATTTTTGATATGATCTTGTGGGCCAAATATAATTATATCGCGGGCCAGAGTTTGACATGTGTGATCTAGAATAATTAATGCTGTCAGGAAAAGTTCAAAGATGATTACTTATAATTCTAGAGAAATTAATGATGTATTTAATATTATTTTTTAGTTTAATTTGTATAGATGAGAATTTACTGAAGATGAAGTTAAGATTGATTTTTTTTATCTCAGATAAATACGTCTAGCTTGACATATCAAGATCAGAAAAACTTACATGCTCTTTTTTACAATAAGAAAAATTAATTAAGTGCTTAGTTCATTACTTAAAGGTAAATCTCCAGGAGAAGATGGTTTTCTGTCTGAATTTTACAATAAACTTAGGATCATTAAATACCTCAGTTTATGGAGGTTTTAAAGATGGTGATAAACTCCCATTCTTTATGGGATTCTTTTGCAACAGCGATAATTACAGTTATGCCAAAGAAAGATAAAGATTTGTTGAATCTTGCATCTTGTCATCTGATATTCTTTATTGAATGTGGATTATAAAATTGTTGCAAAAATTTTAGCAAATACATTATCTGAATGTTTACCTAATTAAATTCATATGGATCAAACAGGATTTATTTAAAAACAGTATTTAGCAGGCAATATTGCAAGAATAATTATCTTCATTAATTTAATTCAAATAAAGAGAGATCTTAGTGTAGCAGTAACTTTTCATGCAGAAAAAGCTTTTGATAGTTTAGAATGGAATTTTTTGTTTAAAGTACTGGAGAAGTTTAAGATTGGTTCTACTTTTAGAAATTGGGTTAAAGCTTTATATAAAAATCCTTTTGCAGAAGTTCTTACTATTGAACGAATATCTGGATCTTTTCCATTAACTAGATCAAGTCCTTTGACCTTGGATTTCTTTATTTTAGCAACTGAAACTTTCATTGAACTTATTAGACAAGACTTTAAGATTAAAGGAATTAAGGTGAATCGGGAAGAATATAAAATTAAACTACTTGATGATAATGTTTTGATTTATTTAACTGATCCAATAAATTATTTGTCCCAATTACAGATTAGAATTAAAGTATGTGGATATAAAGTTAATTGGGAAAAAAGTGAGATTATGCCCTTAGCTGTGGGTGATTATACAGATTGTAAAATAGTTACAAAATTCAGGTGGCAAAATGTAAGTCTTAAATATTTAGGTATTAGAATTGATAATGATTTGAACAATTGATATAAGTTGAATTGTTTATCTTTGTTTAATAGAATTGCTGCAGATTTTAAAAAGTGGAATAATTTACCTATTACTTTAGTTGGCAGAGTAAATTGTGTTAAATTGTATGTTTTTCCTAGAATTCAATATCTTTTTCAGTTGATCCCTATTGCAATTTCTTCAAACATTTTAAGGATTCATTAGGACCATTAGGAATTTTTTATGGAAAGATAAAATGCCAAGGGTCTCTTTGGAAAAATTGACTTGAGTATGAATTAGGAGGCTTACGACTTCATCATTTTAATAATTATTATGAAACAGCTCATTTGAGATTTATAAATTTACTATTTAGTTTAGATAATATTCCAGCTTGGGTTTCTATAGAATTTAATGCAATAGGGGATATGAATTCCAAGGATTTTCTTTATAAATGGAACTCTAAATTCTTATTTGGAATTAGGGAATCACCCATTTGGAAACATTTGATTGAGTTGTGGAATAATATTGATAATAAAATTGGTATGAAAGCCCATTGGAGGTGCCCATTGTCGTTGCACTTGCCGACGCCATGCTTGCCCAGGATTCCTGGCCAGGTTTCTGAGTCTTTGCCGACACGAGCGTTGAAGTCGCCCAGGATGACAACCTTGTCGGCTGTAGGGGTGCGTTGGATGAGGTTGCGCAGGTCGGTGTAGAACTTGTCCTTTTCTGCTGGTTCTGCCTGGAGGGTTGGAGCATAGACACTGATGAGGGTGATGCGACGCTTGTTTTGAAGGGGGAGTCGCATGGACATGATTCGGTCTGAGAGGCCTGTCGGAAGGTTTTCGAGTTTGGAGGCAATGAAGCTCTTGACCATGAAGCCTACACCAGAGAGGCGTCGTTCATCCGAAGGCTTGCCAGACCAGTAGAGTGTGTAGCCCGCACCGCGTTCTTGGAGGCTGCCTACATCTGCCAGGCGGACTTCACTGAGAGCGGCTATGTCGATGTCAAGTCTGAGGAGTTTTTGTGCAATGAGGGCAGACCGACATTCAGGTCGGTGGCTGTCAGCCTTGTCTAGCATGGTTCTGATGTTCCAGCATGCTAGCTTGAGCTTGTGAGCATCTTTTGAGGGGGAGGACGTGGAGGGGGAGGACGTGGAGGGGGAGGACGTGGACTGTCCTCGGGCCTGCGCAAAGGAGCTTTTAGATGGAGTGCAGTGCGCGCAGTACTGGCCCCACCCTTTACACCCATGGTTCGTGTGCCGTGGCCGAGCAAGCTGGGACGTGGCAGCGAGGTCCTTGGGTTGTAGGTTTTATATCGGAGTGGCCTTCTCCTATGCAGGTTTCTTACCCGGGCTGGAGGGGCCTGCCTCCCCTCCTAGGTCGGTCCATACTGCCCGGACCAGGGCCGAGGCCACCGCAGCTCACCCCGTGCCCGGACTGGGGCCGCCGCCCCCCACTCTCCGCCCGGATCGGGCCCCCCGCCCAGGTTTAATATCTAGGAAAATGCCTCTTATGTTAAAATAGGCTTATTCCTTTTTCAATGGATAACCAATTTTTGAGGATTTAGAGATGGAAAGGTATTCAAAAGATTGAAGATTGTTTTGAGGATGGGAGAATGAGGGGAAGATTTAATGTACCAAACAATAGTTTATTTTGTTACTATCAAGTTAAAGCTTTTTTTATCTACCAAAATAGGCCCTACTTTGACATTACCTAATCAAAATGAATTAGAATTACTGATTTGTAATACTACTGTAAATAAATTTATTTCAATAATATATAACTTACTTCAAACTAAGTCCCCCAAAATTGGGGTGCATAAATCAAGATTAAGATGGGAACTAGATTTACATACACAAATAAATGAAAATGATTGGATTGATTTGTCTAAGAACAGTATGAGTAAACTTATAAATTTAAGATATAGGGTAGTTCAATATAATTTTTTACATCAATTATAGTTGATTCCACAAAAATTAAATAGATTAACTCCTGTTGTAACAGATTTTATGTTTTAGGTGTAGATCTGAGATTGGAACTTTTTTACATTCAACTTGACAATGCCCTCAAGTTAGACAATTTTGGTTAGGGGTAGGTAATTTTTTGGAATGAATCATGCGGGTCAAATTCCCACATGATCTGGTTATTTTTATTAAAGCTAAAAGGCCAAAATTAAATAGCTATCAAATTGAATTTGTGATAATTGCTTTAGCAGTCTCTGGAAAATGAGGAAGTCAGAAATAAATTTAGGTTTGGAAAGGTGGCAGAATTACATAATTTCCAAGACAAATATAATTACAGAATTACATAATTTCCAAGACAAATATCATGTTTTTTGGAAAAATGGTGCCCATATTTACAAAATTTTGGTTTGCATGTTTGATAGACTCTCTAGAGACCTCACTTGTGGTAACCTCCAATAGACTTTACTGTGTAAATGTTTTATTTTCTTGGCATTCTCCAGTTTTTCTTTCTTATTCTTTCTTTTTTTTTAGGAGTTGTGCTACAGGAGGTAGGAGGGTGAGTTGGTGGGGTGGGACGATATATACCACATGTTTAACTTTTTGAAACAATTTCTAGAACTGAATGTAATGTAACTGTTACTGTGGTTTAAAATTTATAAACAAAATATTCAAAAAAAGAAGCTCAGCTGGTGATGTGTCATGTTCGAGTGGCAAAGCTCTGTAACTCAATAGAGCTAGATACAGATCTGAGCCACTGTCTTGTGCTTTCTTGAGCAACTGTTTAACTCTGTGAACTTCTTTCTCTGCTTTACCATTTGACTGTAGATACAGAGGACTTGGTCACTTGTCAGAAATCATACAACATTTTGGAATTCTCTACAACTGTAGCATGGCCCTTTGTCACTGTAGACAATTTGATGAACTCCATGTCTTGCAAAGATTGATTTCATATATTTGATCACATAAGCAACAGACACATTATAAAACAGTGTAATCTTTGGATAGCTTGATAGATAGTCAATAACCAGGAAATAATTCTTTCCATCCACATAAAACAGATCAGTCCCAACTTTCTGTCATGTTTCTGCTGGTACATCAGCTATTATCATGGGTTCCTTTGCCTGCTTTGCTGAGGTTCCAAACAGGTCTCACAGGTTGAAACCATCCTGTCAATGTCAGCATTTATCCCTGGCCTATAAACAGCAGTTTTGGCCCTCCTCCATTCCTAGGTTCCCCTCGTGCACCCTTTCAGCATCTCTGGTCACAGTGATTGAGGAATGATAATTCTGCTGTGCCTCAGTTGAAGCTCATTGACAACACTCAGCTCAGGTCTGATGTTGTAGTATGGCTGACATCCTTCCTTCAGATTCTAGATGGTCTTCTGTAGAACTTGTGCTTTATGTCCTGCCACAGGAAGTAGCAGTGCAATCTTCCATGCATCAGGTCTGCTATCGAGTCAATTGGCTAGTAGTTACGGTGTGCATCTTTGTTTGAACAGCTTCCATTCATGATCAACATTTCTAGTCCAATTTACAGCATCAGGAACCTTCACAATTTCCATTTCTCTGATATCAACTGATTCTCACTCCTTGTACCATGTGATGTTTCTTTTATTGTAATAAAGAAACTTGTGTTCTTTTACAACAACTATACTTTATTAGCTAAAGTACACAAGACTGTGTGGAGACATCCATCTTGAATCCAATTGAGGCTGCAACAAACTAATCTCTGACTCCCTCTAGTGGTCAGGAGGATCACTAACACTATCATTGCAGCTTGTGCACTGAAAACAATGCTTTCCATTCACAGAGACATCCTTCTCCCTCTGCTTACTGCTGTTCCCTTCTTCCCTTATCCACCTATTCCCTCCTGCATTTGGGTCTGTGCTCCTCCTCCTGCCACCTACCACCCCCCACCCAGTATTTTGTTCAGGCACTTACCCACATTTTGTCCATACATTGATGAAGGGCTCAAGCCCAAAATGTTGGTTATCTTTGCTACATAAAGTACACTGTTTGACCTGCTAAGTTTCTCCAGCATTGTGTTTTCACTCACTATTATCACCTCAGGAAAGAGGTGCTGATTGTTCGTCCAATCTATGCCTCTCATCATCTTATATAATTCACCTCTCATCCTTCATCACTCCAAAGAGAAAAGTCCTAATTCTGTCAAGTTGCTGAAATATTGGGGAAACCAAAGATTTAACAAGAACAAGGAACTTAAGAAATTGGAACATCATGAGACAAGCATGCCAAATCCCTGGAGCCTACTGGATTACAGCCAAAGCATTTAAAAAATGATTGTAACAGAAATAATGGATTCATTGATTTTTATTTTGTAGTAATCATCAGAGAGAGTCCAATCATCTACCCCTGATACCCATCTGAATTGCCAACACATTTGTAAAGCACATGCCACTTGTGGAATAAATCCCTCATAAGAACACGATGTGCACTTGTCTACCCTAATAACTCAACTGTCTATAAACTCTCATTAGAATTGTCAAATGCAATTTTCCTCTCATAACTCCACTGTGACTCTGCCAAATCATGTTAGAATTTGTTACCAATTGTTAATTTCGGAACTCTAGCAAATATTTAAACACGAAAATCTGCAGATCCCAAGCAGTGTCTTTTATGTAGCAAAGGTAAAAAATACGTCACTGGCATTTCGGGCTTGAGCCCTTCATCAAGTTATGGGAGGCGTCCAAACAAAAGAGTAAGGGGGTTGGGGGGGAAGCAGTGGTCACAAGGCAGGAGGTGATAGGTGGAGAAGGGAGGGAGGGGTCAGCAGTGATCAAGGGGATGGTTGGGTGAAGGGAGGGGGAAGGGAGGGAGGAGAACTTGGAAGGGGAAGGGAAGGGGAGGGGAAGAGGAAGACCCAGACGGAATAACAGGTGTTGTTCCTCCAATTTGTGGGTGGTCTGGGTGGGACAGTACATGAGGCCATGGACAGACATGTGAGTGTGGGAGTGTGACTCAGAACTGAAATAGTTGGCTAATGTGAGGTCTCTGTTACTGGTGCGGATGGAGCGAAGATGCTCAGCGAAGCGATCTCCCCATCTGTGCCCAGTCTCTCCGATGTAGAGAGGACCACATAGGGAGCACTGGATGCAGTAAATCAGTCCTGCAGATACATAAGTGAAGTGTTGCTTCACTTGAAAGGCCTGTTTGGGGCCACAGACCAAGGTGAGGGAGGAGGTATGGGTGCAAGTGTGGCACCTCCTACAGTCACAGGGAAAGATGCGGGGGGTGGTGATTGGTGCGGAGAGATGGAGTGCATGAGGGAATCATGGAGGGAGTGGTCCGAACAAAAGGGAGAGAGGGGAAGGGGGGAAGATTTGTCTGGCGGTGGGATCCTGTTTTAAGTGCCGGAAATTCTGGAGGATAATGTGTTGGATGCGGAGGCTGGTGGGGTGATAGGTGAGGATAAGGGGGATTGTATGTTTGTTACATTTGGGAGCAGAGGGGGCCAGGGCAGATGAGTGGGAAATGCAGGTGGAGAGGAAGCCACGTTTGTGGAAGAAGGCAAACTCATCTCACTTCCTTCAAATCAAAGGAGTAGCAATGGATACTTGCATGGGTCCCAGCTACACCTGCCTGTTTGTGGGCTTTGTGGAGCAATCCATGCTGCAAGCCTACACAGGCAAGGCCCCTCAACTCTACCTCCAGTACATTGATGACTACATCTGAGCTGCTTCTTGCACTCACAATGAGCTTGTGAACTTCATCCACTTCGTGGCCCAATTTCCACCCTGATCTCAAGCTCACCTGGTCCATCTCTGACAACACTGTCCCCTTCCTAGATCTCTCTGTCTCATTCTCCACTGACATATATTACAAACCCTCCAACTTCCACAACTGCCTTGACTACACTTCCTCACACCCTGTCCCTTGCAAGGATTCCGACATTAACAGCAGGATTCCACCTCCAGATACATCTTCCCCACTCCTCCCCTCTCGGCCTTCCACAGGGATCACTCCTTCCATGACTCACTTGTGCGTTAATCCCTCCCTACCAATCCTACCCCTCCCCCCCCCTCCAGCCAGAACCTTTCCTGTGATCATAGGAGATGCCACACCTCTTCTCTCACTTTGGTCCAGGGCCTCAAACAGGCCTTTCAAGTGAAGCAACACTTCACTGTGTATCGGCAGGACTGATTTACTGCATCCGGTGCTCCCTTTGTGGCCTTCTCTATATCGGTGATACTGAATGCAGATTGGGAGATTGCATCTCTGAGCATCTTCGCTCTGTTCGCAGCAGCAACAGAGATCTCCCTGTAGACAACTATTTCAACTCTGTGTCACACTCCCATGCTCACATGTTTGTCCATGACCTTATGTGCCATCCCACCAAGACCACCTGTAAATTGGAGGAACAACAGCTGATTTTCCATCTGGGCACTCCCCAGCCTGATGGCATTAACATCAACTTTTCCGGTTTCTGCTAACCTGCTCTCCTCTTCCCCCTCCTTTCCCCTCCCTCCCTTCCCCTTCTCTTCACCCAGCCATCCCTCCTCCCCTTGATTGGTGCTGCCCCCTTCCTCTTTCTGACCACCCCTTCCACCCTATTCTTTTGTTCAGATGCCTGCCGACATTTTTCCACACCTTGATGAAGGCTCAAGCCCAAAACATCAGATATGCATTTTTACCTTTGCTATATAAAGCACACTGATTGACCTGCTGATCCAGCAGGTATTAAATTGAATTGGTCTCTATTTCCTCATGTTTCTCTCCCATTTCTATAAAATAATTGTGTTAAATTCACAGATTCTCTTGGGGTGCTTCTAGAATTTATAAGAAGTTTAGTGGAGATGTCCATCATCATAAATCTCCTGCAGTATCTCAGGATACTGACTATTTAGTCCCCTTCATTTCACATTAATGCTACAAATGGCTTCAAGATCCATGCCAATGTTGGTGGATTTCTGTTCTATTTACTGGAGCTGCAGTTAAATGCTTAGTCCAGATATGTTTCTGGTCAATGCTAATCACCAGGAAGTGGAAAGTTGTGAATAAGCGCGATGAGTGTGATATTGAACATGAATGAAAACAAATGTAAGATATTGTTTTAATGCCTCAACTGTGTCTTTATTCTCCATTGTTATTTACTGTTTCTATCTTTTGCAGTGTTTTTTTTCTTAGATTAGATGGGGTTTTATACAATTTTTTTCTTCTTTTGAAGATTTCAGCTTGAGGAGATGAGAACATTCATTACTTGTGGTGTAATGCAATATGTTATATCTTACGATGTCATACAGTGATATTTTCTCCCTGTTTGATTATGTTCTCCCATTCTCCTCGTGTATTGTTTACCTATAAGATGATAAATAAAAAGATTGAAAAAGAAAGAAAAGAATTTGCTTTTTTTCTGATCTCGTCCTTGCACATATTTATCGGAGATCTTCCAGTATTTCCTCCACAGATTCTACAGCGATTATTTTTCAGCTTTTCAAAACTCTCCAAGTTCTTAAGCTTATCGCTCTTCTTGGCATCTTTTAGGTACTTTCATTTGTTTCTTTGATGAAGCCCAAGGCTTGAGGGGTTAGATGACCCATTTTCTTCCATTAGTAATCCAGGGAAGGATTCTTGTGGAGATTTTATTTCTGTATGAAATCCACATTCCTTGAAAACTTCAAATACGTGTAATCTATTATCATTTTTAAAAAATCTTATTTCCTAATCTTTATTTTCTTCACCTGTAATATCCATATAGATGGCTCTGGCCTCCAAGGGAAAATTCATTTATGTCAAACTCTGCAACATTCTATCAAATAATGATTACTTTTCCCTCAAAGATTTCTTCATCTGAAATTACAAACTAATTGTATTTCATTACATTAGGCAAGATATTAAATAACTTGTCCTTTATTGGTTCCATGAAAAATCAATCCAGAAAAATTATCCCAAATGCATTCATGATGACTCCAAGCTATTTTTGTTCATTTAATTTCCTTGTCTTTTAAAAAAATTGTTGTACTGTAAATATTGTATTACTTTTCCAATGATTTTTCAAAATCTGTTTTAATTCTAATTGTATTTTTACTGTTAGCTGGATGGTTCTCTTTGCTTGGATCCCCTTAACCCTCCTCATCCTCCCTTAAAAGCTCTGTCTTTCCCAACCCTCAACCTCCCCCAACATCCTCCTGCTTGGTCTTTACCATCCACTCTGAGTGGAGCACTCTGTCCTCATCTTGCCTTAATGACTTCTGTGCCTGCCATGATGCCAAACTCTTCTTCAGTCATCTCCGTCTCCATACCCACTTCCATAACCAGGATTCTACACCTCCCACTAAAGACCCCTGCTTAGCTTTAAGCCTTCTTCCTCCTCTTGAACACCTCATCCTGGCCAGCTGCCTGCTCTAGATCTTTTTGGCACTGAGACATCGCCCATTTCAACTTCACCACTCCCCTCCCTTATTCCAATCTCACCTCCTCTGAACACTCTGCTCTCCACTTTCTCACCAACAATCTCAACCTCACTATCCTCACAGATAAGGCTGGTGCTGTTGTGGTCCGGCGTACTGACCTTTACCTTGCTGAGGCCAGTTGACAGCCCTAGATACTTCCCCTTTCTTACCCCATTCAACAGGACCCCACCCAAGATCAAGCCACCATTTCTAGTATTATCTCTAACTTCATCAGCTCTTGTTATCTCCCTCCCATGATGTCCATTGCTTCATGTCCCCACACTGCCTAGTTCTATAACCTACCCAAGATCCTCAAACGCAATTATCCAAGTGTACTGGATGATTTAGATCAGCTTATGCAAGAATGTGTACATGTGAATCAGAAAACATAACCTAAATTCCACCATGGGGCCCAGGGATGCAGTTGAATCAGAAGACATAATCTAATTTACACCATGAGGCCCAGAGATGTCTATCAATCTGTAAACATAATCTAATTTCCACCATGAGGCCCAGAGATGCAATTGAATCAGAAGACATAATCTAATTTACACCATGAGGCCCAGAGATGCAGTTGTCTTTTGTTGGTCGCAGACTGTCAGGAGACCTTGAAAATAAGTATATAATTTATTCAAAGAGATAAGCTATGAGTAAACAATTTAAGTCATGGTCCCACTGCTGAAGTTTGAGACTCTCTGAGGGGTGGAAACATCTCTCAACAAGAAGAAGAACTTCTAGACTCCAACCAACATCCCGGTTGGGGGAGGTGTAGAAGCTGCTTCCGGTGCCCAGACAACCTACTATAAGTGTGCAGTCGTTGCCTCGCTTCGGCAGTTGGGACCAGTCCAGGCGTTGATAAGTATAATTGGGAAGGGCTTGCATATTGTAGTTTGAAATCAGCTTTAGATTTAGTAATAAAGATTTGTATAAACTGAAGTGCTCTCGGCGTGTGTCTCTGTTTTCTTCCGGTAGCTCAAACACTGTGACAAATCTAAAATTAACAAAGTGAGAGGTACAAGTTTACCCTGGACAATTGGCGTAGTCGGCAGGATTGGTCTTGAGATGTTTCGCCGAAAGAAAGAGGTGAGCCCTGAGCAGTTCTTAATTCCGGGATGGACTTCCAAAGACGGTGGGTTTGGCATGTTGGCCAATACCCTGTCTTTGTTGGGACCACCCATTAGTTGGGAAGAGAAATTAGATCCATCAAGTGCGCCTCTGGGAGAGCGGGTTGCCGCTCTACTTTGAGAAAGTAAATTTCCTGTTAAAAAGGGGATGCTGACAGATGGTTTTTGGCTGCTGGCCACAGCCTTACACGTGAAGCAGAATTAGTTCAGCGAGAAGTAGAATCCCAGCACAAGAGAGAGCAACTAAAGAAGGAGCTAGAAGCTATGCGACAACACTGTTCCATGATGAGTGAAATTGTTCGCACCAGTCAGGACCGAGCCAAAGAATGGGAGGATAAGCATGTCCAAACGATCTGTTGTAATATTAAACTCTGGCAGCAGCTCTCTGCAGATAAGGAAAGGCATGGAGTAGAACCCAATCCACATCGTATTGGTGCCATGATAAGGAATGGCGATGATCCTGATGTAATTGATGATTGGGACAGGAATATCTGGAATGATGACAATGGTAATAATGCAGATACCCCTTGCCATGTGCCTGACATACTCCCCTCTCCACCTGCTGTTCATGCCCGCCCCATAAGGCAGCAGATTTCCCAAAAAGACGGAGATGGAAGGGGGATGATGTAAGGGTAGAGATTGAAGGGATAGATGGTGCGGACTCGAAAGGCCGACATGGCCTGTTTCCGCTCCATGAATGGTTATATGATTATACCCCGGTCTCCCAAACAGACCCAGGGGAAGATACCCGAACCTTATGCTCTATGGCCCACCCCCTCTACGGGATGGCCTCAGCCTCCTCCCGTAGACTGGGTAGAGGGCCATGTGGGCCAAAGTGGGAACAGGGGTTGAGAGCAATCAACGATACGTGACTTCTCTATAAAAGAGCTGGCCGCCATTGGAGATCGATTTAGGCAAAAGACGAGAGAAACTCTGGCGGCCTGGAATCGTGCATGTTTGGGAACAAGGAGGGGGTAATGTATATTTAACCCCTGAGGAATTGTTGGATTAGGAATGTTAACTACTAATATCCGGGACACAGCTGAACTACGTGGTAGAATGAGAGGGGTGGATTACTTGTCACTCTAGGGGATGCCCTGTTACGAGTATACCCATCCACCAGTAGATTGGGATTTACATTTACAGAACAATTGGGGCATCCCAGAGAAGGGTATACCCATTATACGGGGACTGGTTCTGTCCGAAACTTGTCTGCTAATTGGACACCCTGTGTCTGAAGCGGTGCACGCCTTATCTGGGCTTAGAGAATTAGAGTTGGGAGGTAAAATCCACTCACGTCCAGCCCAGGTTAAATCAGACAAGCAGGATGAAAGAAGAGGGACTGCTGCTAATAACGGACCGACAAGAAAGGACCTTTTTCTAACCTTGTTAAAGTTAGGCGTATCTAAAGGTGATATTGATGGGAAACCTACTGCAGTCCTTTATGCCCTTTATAAGAGGAAGGCAGGGGAACATCATCCCCAGCTGTTGAGTCCTCCTGGCCCAGCTGTGCCTTCTGCTCCCACTGCTTCTATTGAGCCAGCTTCTCTTGCTACAGTTTCCCGTGATGAGATACAACAAATAGTTAAAAAGTCTCTAATGGATAATAGTAGCATGTGGTCCTGGAAGCCCCCGAACCCCACTAAGGCATGAGGATGTGGGCGAAGTTCCCATGTCTACTCCATTGAGATACGACGGATACATGGGGACCCGCGGCCCTACATACTGTTAACAATCCATTGGGGTGAGGGTAATGACCACCAATATTTGGCCTTGGTCAATACCGGTGCAGAGCACTCGGTGATTCCGGGTAACCCCAACCTCTGGACTGGACCGACATTTTGAATAGAGGGGATGGGAGGAGCGGTCACCCTGGCGAAGAAAATAAAAGTTCACACCATGTTGGGTGATTGCCCTTCCCCTGTATGGTTACATGCCCTGATGGCTGCCACTGACATGTGTATCCTGGGTATCAATATGTTGGCTGGTACATCTCTTAAGACTAGTCAAGGGGGATTTGCATTTGGAATTCGGACTATTACAAAAAGACTAGTGGTGGGTCGGGCTAAGTGGGATCCTGTGATGGTGCCTCCCCCCCCACCAAAACCAGTGTGCATTCCAGAATATCGCCTCCCTGGAGGACAAGAAGAGATTACTGCCACCATCGATGCTTTGCAAGAAGGGGTAGTGAGGCCCGCAACATCGCCCTTTAATAGCCTTGTTTGGCCGGTCCAGAAACCGGATGGCTCCTGGAGAATGACAGTTGATATCATTTTTTGAACAAACATGCCCCACCACTTGCTTCGGCAGTTCCAGACATTGTTACCCTTATTGAAAACATTGCTACTGGGAACTCAAGAACATGGTATGGTGTCATTGATCTCGCTAACGCCTTCTTCAGTATTCTTATAGCTGAGGACTCACAGGATCAGTTCACCTTTACCTGGAAGGGGCGTCAGTATACCTTCACCCACCTCCCTCAGGGCTATGTACACTCTCCCACTATTTGCCACAACCTAATTGCCTATGATTTGGAGGTGGTGCCAGTATTGCCTTCTCTCTTGATTCACCATTATATTGATGATGTGATGATCCAAGGGACCACGGAAGAGATGGTACAGGAAGCAGAACAAGAGGACGCCTGGTTTACTGATGGTAGCAGCCAGTGGGTGCAAGGAAAACAGAAGTGGAAGGTGGTGGCTTACCATCCCAGGTTGGGAACTCACTTATCGGAGGGGATGGTGGATCCAGCCAGTATGCTGAGTTGAAGGTGGTCACTTTACCACTAGACCCCCATGATCACCCACTTCGCCTGTTTACCAATTCCTGGGCTGTGGCTAATGGACTAGTGGTATGGATCCCTGATTGGCAAAAGAATAACTGGCTGATACATGACCACCCAGTATGGGGAAAACAGCTGTGGCACCTGTTGTGGGATGCTTCCTACCATCGTGAGATAACCATATATCACATTGACACCCATACCAATACGACAACGAACATGGCACAGCATAATGCAGTAGCAGATCAGCTTGCCACTATCAGCCACGCCAACACCGTTCCCCTGGCTTGATGGGCACATGAACAGAGTGGCCATTTTGGGGAGAAGGGATCAGCTATGTGGGCCCGTACACATGCCTTACCCGTCCATCAGGATGATGTCTGCATGGTCGTGCGTACATGCCCAACATGTCAGCCTGTGAAGTCCCGCACTGTTCCTCCTGGTCTGCATGGCAGAATAAAACGGGGAGCTCGCTCAGCTGCGGTCTGGCAAATTGATTGCATAGGCCCCATGCCAGACTGTATGGCTAAACATTATGTCCTAGTAATGGTTGACACCTTTCGGGCCTGGTTTTTGCTTTTCCAACTAAGACGGCTGACCAAGCTAGCACTATCCAAGGACTAAACCATTAAATTTCTCATTATGATGTACCAGAGGAAATTCAGACTGATAATGGGTCGCATTTCTCCGTAAAGGCAATCTGTGATTGGGCAACTGACAACGGTATCTTATGGGTTCACCATATTCCTTATGACCCGCAGGCTGCCGGGTTAGTTGAATGAATGAACGGCTTACTGAAGGAACAAATTCGTTTATTAACACCACTGGGGACCCTGAAGGGGTGGTGCCATGTGCTGCAGCAGACAGTCGACAATTTGAATCATCACCCTTTAAAGGGAGGTACACCTTTCCACTGACTTCTTCATGCTTCTGAACTACAGCCTATTCCAGAGGAAAAACAGTCATTGCCCCTCATTCCTTAGCCAGAGAATGCCAGACAAAAGTATGGGTGGCACCACCAGGTAGTGGCCCTTCTGTAAAAGGGAAAATAGTGACACCTGTCCAGGGTAACACTCGGTGGGTAGCTATTGAGGGACAGGATGATTTAGTTTGTTTAAATACTGAACGCTTATGGCATCGTGAGTGACATATATCAGGCTTCTTTGTTCCAGGTTCTCCATCTTGCGCTCCTGCTGATCTGGCTTAACAGCTGCTTTGGTGCCAGCAATTGGATTTGTAATGTCGAGGACGTTCCGAGGGAGTTGCCTGTGGGGGACACGGCCCGATGTATCCACTAATATATCTGTTATTGTTCAGCATGTTTCAAAATCTGTTCGTGAGCTCCAGCATCTGGGTATTGTGGCCCACAAGGATAGTTTGAGCCTTGGTTGGAATCCTTTTTCATGGTTAACTGGTACATTTGGGGGATTGGGCCACATTATTCTCCATTGGTTGATCGTATTATTGCTTATTTTTGTAATTATTGCAGTTTTGGTTTCTCTTTTACGCTCCTGTACTCTAATGCTTGTTAGGTCTCGTAAGTGACAGACTGTGACCAAGGGGTGGAAGGTATTAGAGGATTTAAACCATGCTTTTGCTTTAGATTTAAAGCATGCTTTTGCTTCTGCAAGGCTGAGAATCAGTAACCTGCTTTGAGACTCAGCAGACATAAGCTAAATTTGACCATGGGGCCCAGAGATGCAGTTATCTGACATAAAGACATCTGTGTACCAAAAGCAAAATAAACTATTGTATTCAAAGTGATAAGCTAGAAAGTTGTGTTATTCGATAGAAGCATAGGCCTGCTAGCTTGCTCGCTTATCTTTCTTGTTGTGCTGGGAATAGGTGCTTGGGTAAGCAGTTTTTGGGTAATATAAGCCATGGTCCCGCTGCTGAAGTTTGAAACTCTCCGAGAGGTGGCAACATCTCAGCAAGAAGAAGAACTTCTAGAATCCAGCTAACGCCCCGGTTGGAGAAGGTGGAGAAGCTGCTATTGGCACCCCAACAACCTACTACAAGTGTGTAGTCATTGCCTTGCCTCGGCAGTTGGGACCAGTCCAGGCATTGATAAGTATAATTGGGAAGGGCTTGCATATTGTAGTTTGATATCAGCTTTAGAATTTGTAATAAAGATTTGTATAAACTGAAGTGCTCTCAGCGTATGTGTCTATTTTCTTTCGGTAGCTCAAACACTGTGACCAATCTAAAACAAACAAAGTGAGAGGTACAAGTTTACCCAGGACACCCCCTATCAAAGTGATCTACCAGGATCGTTGTCTGAAGAAAGTGCGCAAAATCATTGAGCACCCTTTCTACCCTGCCCACAGTATCTTTCAGCTGCTCCCATCAGGGAAGAGATACAGGAGGATTGGAGCCAGCACCACCAGGCTGAGAAATGGCTTCTTCCCATAGGCAGTGAGAATGCTGAACGACCAAAGGAACGGCTCACATGAAACACCCGAGACTCTCGTTTATGCAAAACAATATTTATTTCTGTAGATAAAATACTTGTCCTGCATGTGTAAATTTTGTCTGTATGTGTGTTATGTCTGGTTGTATGTCTGCATGTTTTGCACCAAGGACTGGAGATCACTGTTTTGTCGGATGGTACTTTGACAATCAGATAACAATAAACTTGACTTGAATTCTCACTAGATTTTGGGCACATCAGGTAAGAATCTCAATGAACCTGAGTATCATCCATTATTTGTGGATTAGCCCACAGTTCAGCTTTGAGTGATCTGGAGCAGTTAATGTCTCAGGCCACACCCTCTGGAGATCTGAACTACCATCTCCACTTGGCATGACCACAGTCCACTCATGCCTATGGAATGCATATCCCATCTCTTGCCTGCGCCCGACAGTGTAAAGTGCTTGGATCTTGAGAATGATTATGAGTTTATTGTCATATACATTATATAACTCGGCCTACGACATCACAGGCACCAGACTTCACTCCATCAAGGACATCAACAAGAGGCGGTGTCTTAAAAAAGCAGCCTTCACCACCCAGGCCATGCACTCTTCACTCTGCTACCATTGGGAAAAAGATACAGGAGCCTAAAGACGAGCACTCAGCGGCTCAAGGACAGCTTCTTCCCCATTGCCATGAGATTCCTGAATGATCAATGAACCACAGACACTGCCTTACTTTTCATGCACTCTTTTTATTTATTTTTTTGCAAGGTGGTTTATATGGATGTTTGCACTGTGATGCCACAAAACAACAAATTTTGTGACTTGTTCATGGCAATAAATCCTGATCCTGATTCTGATTCAAGGCATTGGAATTCTTACTTGAACAGGCAGGTCCAAATATCAGAGCAGCAAAGCTTTGCCTTCTTACGAGTCACAAGATCTTCAGTCCAACATACAGTTAGCATCTTGGTTATTACAGCACCAGAGACCCAGATTCAAATCTGCACTGTCACTAAGGAGTTTGTGCGTTCTCTCGGCATCCACATGGGTTTCCTCCATATGCTCTGGTTTCTTTCCATATTTTCAAAGACACACCTGGCTAGTATCTTAATTTATCACATGAGTACATTTGGGTGGCCAGGCTCGTGGGCTGGAAGGGCCTGTTACTGTGCTCTCTCTCTCTCTCTCTCTCTCTCTCTCTCTCTCTCTCTCTCTCTCTCTCTCTAAATTTCAACAAGGAAAGATGAATTTTTCAGGCAGCAAGAAATGAGGCACTGCCATTTCAAGGATGAGAAACTTTTCAGAGAAACAAGCATGCTTCAGTGAAACTTTTGACAGCCAGTAACGTAGAGAAGTGGGATAAGAGAAGATCATTACTGGTCATGGGCATGAACTCCAGGTTCTCTGTGAGTCCTAAGGGTCAGTGAGACACTGAACCAATCAGATGGGCAGTCAGCAGTTTGTGGTAAAGGTGCTCATGAGCTTTTATGATATGCGTGGCTCTGTTGTAGAGCTAGAATACGGGTGCGCGAAAGTCCGGTTACAGAGTTGCTGGTAGATTGAGTTTTTTTCTTCTGTGCTAATGCCAGGTCCTAGTTGTCGTATTTACTTCCATAGCTATTCCTGCCCCTACCACTCAATCTGGGTCACTGAGTATGCAGGACCCTTTTCCGAGAGTTCACTCCAGCCATGCCAGTGTCTGAGAACCAGAGTACTAACTTCCTTATCTAATCAGTATTTCTCCCAGACTCCACAGTAGCGTCCAGCAATGGTTTGAGGGAGGAAGCTCAAAAACCAATGCTGGCCATGACAGTGAATTGATGTTCACTAATGTAGAAACAGCACAACTGACATCATTGCATTTGTTCCTGTGCGTGTAATACCCGAACAAACTGGAGATGATCCCTCATGCCTCATTACTTCAGTATTTGGTTTCCACTGTGATTAAATATGAATGTATTAAAAACTCCTTGGGGACATTGCTGAAGGTAAATAATCTCCTTCTCAACATATTTCAAGGCACTGATAGGATTAGTAAGTGAAATTGTCTAAAATTGCATAGTCACAGAAGTAAAAGGGCAAATTAATCTAATCAGTAGGAAATTCTGCATGAAAGCCCTCTTTAGTCAGATCTACCTCAGACCAATAGCTTAAGCTACCACTTTTAATTACACATCAGCATTTGATTCATGTTCTCAATTATAATGCTAAATAGTATTTGGTATTCTCACAGTGACCTTTTATCTTCCAAGACACCAATAATTCAAGGTATAATTGAACTGATTATGATACATACCTTTAAATGTTTAATAAATCTCATTTTGTTTGGAATTAAATCAAATTAGAATGCCACTTTAGGGTAAACAACATTGATTCAATCCAAAAAAATCAAAACAGTACATTTTGGCCCATGAGCCCGTACCACCCAATTACATCCAATTGGCCTACAACCCCGGTAGGTTTTGAATGGTGGGAGGAATCCAGAGCCCCCAGGGAAAACCCACGCAGACACGGGGAGAACGTACAAACTTCTTACAGAGTGGGATTTGAACTCCGGTTGTTGGTGCTGTAATGGCATTGTGCTAACCGTCCTGCTACATGTTAGTAAATATATACTTATTATATAGATTATAGTAAAATGATTAGTAAATCAAAAGTGATTGATTCTTACCTCCAGCTCTCCACCCCCTTCCCTCACCTCTCCTATCAGAGAGCTATACCCTCCTCCTGGACTTCCTAATGGAAAGATCACAGTCTGTCTGGATCAGTAGTGAATATTGAGCACTGGTGCACCGAGGGCTGTTTACTCAGCCCACTCCTGTTCACACTACTGACCAACGACTACATCACTACCTCCAGCTCCAACAGCGTCATCAAGTTTGCAGAATACACAACAGTAGTTGGGTCTCATCAGCAACAACGATGAGTCGCACTACAGACAAGAGGTGGAAAATCTCATGAAATGGTGCGAGAGTAACAACTTGCGTCTAAACATGGACAAGACAAAGGAGATGATTGTAGACTTCAGGAGGACCAAGAATGACCACCCTCCACTACACATCCACAACCATAGAGAGAACCAATTTCCTTGGAGTTCACTTAATTAGTGACCTATCATGGACACTCAACATCTCCTCACTTGTCAGGAAGGCCCAACAGTGACTGCACTTCCTGATAAGACTGAAGCAGGCAAGGCTACCATCATGTCAGCCTTCTATAGGAGTTCTATCGAGAGCATCCTGGCCAGATGTATCACAGTGTGATACAGTTGCTGCAGGGAACCATATGTACCATAAGCTTGCCACAGAGGATCACTGGAGTCTCCCTCACCCCCATTGACGTGATCTAATGGGATCATTGTCTAAAAAAGGCGTGCAAAATCATTGAGGACCCCTTTCACCCCACACACAGCATCTTTCAGCTGCTCCCGTCAGGGAAGATACAGGCGTATCAAAGCCAGCACCACTAGGCTGAGGAACAGCTTCTTCCTACGGGCAGTGAGAATGACCAAAGGAACTGCTCAAACTAACTATCCGAGACTCTTATTTGAAAAAACATTATTTATTTGTTTAGTTTTATAGATAAAATACTTGTCCTTTATTTGTAGTATTTGTCTGTATGTGTGTTATGTCTGCATGTTTTGCACCGAGGACCGGAGAACGTTGTTTCGTCGGGTTGTACAATCAAATGACAATAAACTTGACTCAATGACTCTTCACCTCAGATTTTTTTCTCTTCTACTCTTTCACTTGCATCCATCCTTCACTCCTTCCCCTACCCCTTCCTTCCTCCTTCCTCTCCTCCTCTCCCTTCCCCCTACCTTTTTATCCACCTTTTTGTAAGCTTTTCCTTATACCTGATGAAAGGCCCAATGCACCATCAATCACTCAGGAGACTATTGTGGAGAAACCAAAAGGCTTTAATTCACTTGAGATCATAGTATATCCTTATTGTTCGGCTGTCCTGCACTGAGCTGCAGGGGGCTGTGGAACAGTCACCTTTATACAGAAGCCTGTGGGGAGGGGCCACAGGTACAATTGGCCAATAGGTATGCTTGGCCAGACAATTATACATGACAGTGGTTTACCACAGGCCCAAGCCTGAAACACTAGTCAACCTTTAACCCATGACCTGCTGGGTTTCTCCAGTGTGATTGTGTATCAAAATCTTTTTCTGGGCAATTGTGGTACTTCTAAATCTGTGGTAGGCTGTCAACCTTCAACTTTTGGATCTGGAAATTGATTGGAGAAGGGTGCAAGTTGATGATAAAAATATTGAAAAGCATCATTTCTGTGTGAATGCAGGATGCAGCACCAATGCAGTCATCGGTGTATTGGAGAAAGAGTTGGGAGGGTACAGGGTCGCTAACCTGCCTCAGGCTTGGGACAAGGACTGTTCCACACAGCCAACAAATATATGAGGGTTGAGGATAAGTTCTACCAAGTGGATCAGGGAGTTAGTGATGGGGAACTAGTTGGTCTTTGTTTAAAAAAAAAACCAGAGGGCTCTCAGCCCTTCCAGATGAGAGGTAGAGATGTATATAGACTGGTAAAGATGAGATGGTTGGACCCTGGGATTGGAATCAGAAGCAACTGTGGGGCCACATAGCTGAACAATGACTACTTATTGCATGACTCCTACGAGAATTTCACACTATCATGAGAGAATGGATGAGAAAAAAATTAGGAGAATGTCCTTGTCTTTATATGTTAATTCACTGAATAAAATATTTTGTCAAACTTTACTTGCTAAACAACCCTCAAATTACCTTACATTCAGCTGCCATTATTGAGTGCGGTGACATTGTGTTTGCTGACTTGGATGACCAATAAAAAGGATTGGATTATCAAACTGTGGTCAGAAGATCAAAAGCTACCGTGAATATAGATTAATTTTATTAACTCAATCTAGAATGTAAAATAAAATCTTGGAAATGATAGCTTTATTCATAAGAACATAAAAAAATAGCTGGAGTCACACATCACTAAGATCGTGGCTGATCCGAGCCATGGAGTCAGCTGCACTTACTGTTCCCGTCATCTTCAAATCCCCTGCTTCTCAAGAATCTAGCTGACTGTGTCTGAAATATACTTAATGAGGCTCTACTGTTTTACTGGGCACAGAATTCAACATATCCCCTCTTCTCCTTTCTTAATCCCCACATAATTTGTGGCCCAATGACCACTGCCTGGAAGTTGGATTGTGCCTAAAATGGATTTTCCCTGAATTAAAGCACATTGCCAATCATTTCCTGATAAAATGGTGCTAATCCCTAATTTGAGTTAGTTGTGTCTAGTCATGATATGTGGATGTGCTTCTGGTGTTTCTCTTGGGACAGATGTGCACCTAATACTGTCGACAGAACATAGAGTGTATCATAATATTTTGATCGGATTGACATGCAATGGTCTATAATAGATAGGGAGAATCCTTGAGGGATTCCTTCATAGAGCTCTGTGAGAGGTACCTTAATCCATTATACCAATGGATTAAAATATGGCACGTTTGGCATATGGGTGACATGGTTAGTGCAATGCCATTACAGTGCCAGTAATTGGGACCTGGGTGCAAAACCCCCTGCTGTCTGCAAGGAGTTTATAAGTCCTTCCCATATCAGCAAGGGTTTTCCCCAGGGGCTCTGGTTTCTTCCCACCATTCGAAACATATGTTGTAGGTTAATTCGGTGTAAATTGGGTGGCACGGACTCATGGGCTGAAATGACGTGTTACCATGCTGTAGGTCCAAATTTAAACTTAAAATAAAGAAGTGGTGCTGGAACCATTATATTCTACACAGCTCATAACAACTGAAGGTGATGACTGCGAGGTCATGTTTTTCTATGAATACAACCCCTTTTGACTTAAACACTCACCTCTGGCTTTCAATTGCTCACGAAAACAGAGAGCTCCAAGACAAGTGGAATGTTGAGCAACAAAGGTGGGGTCAAAAGGACAGTCGCACCTTAGGTCGAGACACAAATTTCATTGAACTGCAGACCTGCTCTTATCCATCAGGCTCTTTTAGACAGGGATCCTTCACAGATTGTCATGGGAAGAAATGCAAAGGCAAATTGAGCAGTAGAGATTATACTTGCAGTCAAGAACATCATTCAATTTTTTTTCACACATAGATTTTTCACTGAAGTGAGAAATTTATTTTTAATGTATAAATCCTCTGCTCTGTCTAGCAGTAGACAAGGTTTTCTCAAGTGTGTCAATGTGAAATTAACAATGTCTGAAACACAGCAACTAACATTCAAGTAATTGACTTTTTAACCATCTGAATTGAATTACTCAACAGGTTAGTGATCACACCATCAAGTCTGTTCTAAACATTGCTTCCCCGAAACTCTGCCCTTCTTTTCTGCTTTTAAGCCAATCCTTAAAGCCCTTTAGTCCAACTTCCAGATTATTGTAATACCATCACTTTGTGTGTCATATTAGGTTGGTGAGTCTTCATTCCAAGATGCCCTTTGCCCCATCAAGCCTGCATCAATTATCAAACACCCATTTACAGTAATCTCATTTTATTCATTCCATATGCTGGGGAAAACCAGAACCGGGGATCACAATTTAAGGATCAGGGGGAAGATTTTTAGGACTGAGATGAGGAAAAATTTCTTCTCTCAGAGGGTGGTAGATCTGTGGAATTCTTTGCCACAGGAAGTAGTTGAGGCTGGTTCTTTGTCAATATTTAAGAGTAGATTAGATTTGGCCCTTGTGGCTAAGGAGATCAAAGGCAGAAACCAGGTACTGATCAGCCATGATCATATTGAATGGTGGTGTAAGCTTGAAGGGCAAATGGCCTTCTCCTGCACCTATTTTTCTATGTTCCTATTCTTCTATCAAACTATCCCACTCCCTTCCTCACCTCCACACCCCCCCCCCCCCCCCCACCACCCCATATCCAGATTCTACCACTTATCTACACAACAGGGAAAATTGATACTGAGAATTAACCTCCCAACTTGCAAATCTCTGGAGTGTGGGAGGATACAGGAGGATCTTGAGGAAGGCCACACCATCACAGGGAGAGCATGCAAATTCTGCACAGGCACCACCTGGGGTTGGGTTTGAACCTGGCTCTCTGGCGCCATGAGCTGCGGCCAAACTAACTGCACCAGAGCGTCGACCTCATTGCCAGCCTTATCTCCATGTTGCACAAGGAGCAAGGCTTTATCTGGATAGCCACTCTCTCTGAGCAGCTTGCAAATGAAATGTAAACCATTGACTTTCTCTGTATGCTTGTCATTGCCATCATTATTGTCCACTAAATTCAGACAGGGGATTTAAATTTAAATGTAGACAGTAATGGACCCTTTCGCCCCACCAGGATGTGCTGCCCAATCTCATCCACAACACGATACGTTTTGGAGGGTGAGAGGAAAGGGAGCCCCTGGGGAAAAGCCATGCAGAGACAGGGAGAAAGTACAAACTCCTCACAGACAGCGCTGGATTTGAACCCCGGTCCCAAATCACTGGCAATGTAATAGCGTTGTACTAACTGAGATATGTAGCATTCCCTCAAACCATGCTCAGTTGGTAACCCTGCAGGATTATCCACTGCTCCAACACTGAACTGGTGTACCATTGCCTCTGTGTATTTCTTAAAGAATAGCTCCAACCTCCACACACAGCAGAATGTCTCAGGATAGGTCCACTTTTCTACTGTAAGCAGTAGCTGAAAGCAGCAAACTCAACATTGAAGGTGCCTATTGACCACTGGCACTAGTGTAACTGAGAGTAGTGCAATTTGAATATAATACCCTGGTCAGATTGCCGTGCAATGGAGGATAATAGGTAGTGAGATTCATTGTGGGGCACCTTCCATGAAATTGTCATGTGAACATAGAACATTCCAGCATAGTGCAAGCCATTCAGCCCACAACTATCTCCCAGTAGCACTCACATTTACTGAGACAAAATGCTTTGAGAGGTTGGTCGTGTCCAGAATGAGCCCATACCTAAATAAAGAACTGGACCCACCACAATTCACCTACTGGAACAAACACTCCACAGCAGATGCACTCTCCTCTTAGCCCTGGATCACCTAGACAACAGCAACATGTACATCAGGCTATTGTTCATCAATTACAGCTCAGCTTTCAATATTATCATAGGCTCACTGGGCACCTCCCTCTGCAGCTGGATTCTTGACTTCCTCATTGGAAGACCACTGTTATGATTCTGAAACATCTCCTCCTCACTGACAACCAACACAGACTCATCACAAGGATGCATGTTTAGCCCCCTCGCTCTACTCGCAGTACGCCCGTGACTATGTGACTAGGCACAATTTCAATCCCATCAACACATTTGCTGATGACGCCACAGTCATCAGTAGAATCATGAATATCAATGAGGAAGCGTCCAGGAGTGAGATAGGCCAGCTCGTCAAGTGGTGTCACAGCAACAACCTTACACTCAACGTTAGCAAAACCAAGGACTTCAGGAAGGGGAAATCAGGGGAACACAGGCCACTCCTCATCGAGGGTCTATCCTGTGGCCTCCATGGTCGATGCAATTATAGCCAGCGGCTATACTTATTTTGAAAATGTTATATAATTATTTGTATTTGTATCATGACAGAAAAAAAAACAATGAATAAAGCATTAATCAAATATCCATATCTAATGATAAAATAATTCTATATTTTTTCTCCCCAACCCCCTTCCCACCCAAAAGTAAAAGAAGGAAACACCTACCATTTAACATACAATAATATTAGCAGGTACAATCATTAATTATTATTAAAATTACTGATTAAGAGGAGTGGATAATATAGAAGAGGTGGACAGAAAATTATTCAAAAAATCTATATATGGTTGTGTGGTGGCACACATCCTCATGGCGAACCGGCCCCGTTTGTATCGCCACGTGGCAGAGCAGCCATGGGGAAATCGTGTCGTCAGAGGTTTCTCTCTGACTCCAGCATCCCTTCCAGCGTGGACCCCTGGCAGCGATTATGATGTCACAATGCACCAGGTGACTGAGCTCATGCTGCCCTTATAGGGACGTGCGGAATTTGAATAAAAACTGTCGTTAACGAC
Organism: Narcine bancroftii; assembly: GCF_036971445.1. Taxonomy (NCBI): domain Eukaryota; kingdom Metazoa; phylum Chordata; class Chondrichthyes; order Torpediniformes; family Narcinidae; genus Narcine; species Narcine bancroftii. The sequence goes on from NC_091477.1 coordinate 54,307,923, forward strand.
CCTCAACGTGGTGGCTGTGTTTCTTCCACTGCTCACACCACCACAGTGGTGACCCCAATGAGCCCAGATGTTTTTTGGACTCAAAACACCATGGATTCAGCAGATGTTAATGGTGTCTCCATCAAGCTTCCCCCATTTTGGACCCACCGACTGAGAATGTGGTTCAGGCAGGCGGAAGCACAATTTCAACTCCACAACATCTCCTCAGATGCCATGATGTTCTATCTTGTTGTGAGTGTTCTGGACCAAGATACGGCAGCGAGGGTGGATGACATTATCCACCACCCCCCAGCTATGGGCAAGTACACCACCTTCAAAGACCTTCTGCTTAGAACTTTCAGGCTAACTCCCCAGCAATGGTCTTCCAGCCTCCTTCACCTAGATGGGCTTAGGGACCATAGTCCGTCGGTGCTGATGGACGAAAGGCTGGCCCTGGCAGAAGACCACAAGCCTTGCTTTCTCTTCCGCCAGATATTCCTGGAACAGATGCCAGAGGACATCCAGATGAAGACTTCTTGAACCCGAGGAGAGCAGCAGCCTATGCGGATGCCCTCTGGTGCATGAAGAGGGAGAATGAGGCAGCCCTCAACCAGGTGGCACAACCAGGAGCCAGTTGACCACAAGCCACTCCCAAGATCAAGCCAGAGGAGGACCAATCGACCTGGTGTTTCTACCACCAGCGCTGGGGAGCATAAGCCCATAAGTGCTGCCAGCCCTGCGGATTTCAGGGAAATGACCAGGCCAGCTGCCATTGATGGCTGTGACGGCCGGCCACGCAAACAGCCACCTTCATGTGATGGACAGATCCACTGGCCACCGATTCCTGGTGGACACAGGGGCTCAGCTCAGCATCCTTCCCGCCACAGCATGGGAGACTCAAACCCAATCTCGAGGTCTAACCCTGCAGGTGGCCAACAGCTCCACCATCAGGACCTACAGCACCCACAGGGCACAGATCCAGATCGGGAAGGAGAAGTTCCACTGAGGTTCATCCTAGCTTCCGTGGGTACCACGCTGTTTGGGGCCGACTTCCTCACAGCTCATGGCCTACTGGTTCACATGAAGGGCAAAAGGCTGGTCAAAGCTCAAATGTTCCACTCCACCCAACTGGACACAGCAGAAGCCCGCAGGCCTGAAGTTGCTGCCATAAGTGCCGCCAGTGATGAATTCAACGAGATCCTCTATGAATTCCCCGCCATCTTAGAGCCACGGTTCAATGCCACCCTGCCCCAGCATGGGGTCTTCCTCCACATTGCCACACAGAGCCCCATGCTGCACATTAGACCCAGATGGCTGCCACCCGAGAAGCTCCAGCAGGCAAAGAAGGAGTTCTCCAGGCTCCAGGAACTGGGAATCGTCCAGCGCTTGGACAGCGTCTGGCATCGCCACTCCATATGGTACTGAAATTGTCCGGTGGCTGGAGACCATGCGGGGACTACCATTGGTTGAATGACACAACCACCCCTGACAGGTACTCAGTGCCCCAGATACAGGACGTCTCCACCAACCTCCATGGTGCACGGGTCTTCTCCAAAGTGGACCTTGTGCAGGGATACCATCAGATCCCAGTGCATCCAGATGACATGGGTAAGATGACCATTATCACCCCTTTCAGCCTCTTTGAGTTCACGCATATGGCCTTCAGTCTAAAGAACACGGCCCAAATGTTCCAGTGGCTCATGGACATCAATGAAAAAGACCTGGACTTTCTATTCATTTACCTGAGCAATATTCTCATGGTTAGTCACAACCACAATGAACATAACGTCCGCCTCCGTATACTCTTTGCCCGGCTGTAGGACTTTGGCCTCACAGTCAACGCGGCCAAATGCCAGTTCAGCAAGAAGACCCTCCAGCCTCTGGGGCGCACCATTTCGGCAGCTAGGGCTGTGCCGGTGCCGGAGAAGGTAGCGGGTGTTCAACGATTCCCCAAACCCTCCACCTTGAAAGGCCTCCAGGAGTTCACGGGTACGGTGAACTTTTACTATTGTTTCATCCTGGAGCCACGCACACCATACGCCCATTGTTCGCGCTCATGGCCACCAAAAAAAAGACTTTATCATGGTCAGAGGAGACGGACAGGGCTTACATCGTGACACAGGAGGGTCGAGCTAGTGCCACGCTGCTGGTGTACACAGCGCTTTCCGTGGATGCCTCAGCTACGGCAGAGGGGGGGTTCTGGAACAGTGGCACGATGGACAATGGTGTCCGCTGGGGTTTTTCAGCAAGCAGCTGCACCCACTGGTGCTCAAATATAGCACCTTCAACCGGGAGCTCCTGGCGCTGTATTTTGCCATCCACCATTTCCTCTACTTCCTCGAGGGCAGGCGTTCGCAGCCTTCACGGATCACAAGCCCCTCACTCAAGCACTGGCAATGGCCAAGGATCCGTGGTCTGCCAGACAGTAAGACTGATTGAGAAGGAATCAGTTGCGGATGTCCTGGAAAAGAAATCTCTCTCTCTGAAAACCTGCAAGAACCCTCCTATGTGGTAAACATTTGCCTGTTAAACACCAAAGCCTGGTGAACTTTGTTAATGCTAACTTCTGTGCACAGTACAAGAATTGCCTGCAATCAGTGAGATTGGACTGTGATCCGAAAAGCTTTTCTAATCTTAAATATACATTACACACATGTGCTTAGTATTAAAGGGGAGATTAAGTAGGTTAGGCAGGTTAAGTAAGTTAATAGTAATAATTTAAAGTTTAATTCTGTTTTCTTGTTCAACTATAATTAAAAACAACTTTTGTTTAAATATCCCTGTGTTGTGGAGCATATCTCGTGCTGCTGGTTTTTGGGGTCCTCTGGACTCCACAACAATAATATGCAAAAATTGTATTATATTTATATTTTAATTGATCAAAAGTAAAATAAAAGATCCAAAGAAATGATCTTTTATTCTCTGTAAACCTTCACTTTACCAATTGTCAAATAAAGAATTATGCAAAGTAAAAGGAAGAAGTTGGTTTTGTTTTAAAAACAGTTTTGGTCATTGATAATTTTTAATTCCTCTCTCAATATGAATTCTGTTCCATATTTTTAATACGTTTCAATACTAATAAATCTTTAGTTCCTTTAAACAATTCACTATTCCAATTGCTCCAGAATTGAGTTTCACCAATTTTATTAATTTTCCCAGCTGGATTTTCATCCCGTTGATAACAGGAAGACAAAAACCTCAATTGAACTGCTTTAAAAAAATTCTTAAAATGTGGTAGCCTGAGTCCACCCTGATCAAATTGCCACATTAATTTTTCTAAAGCGATTCTCAACATCTTATCTTTCCAAAGAAACTCACGTACTATACAGCGGCGATACGTTGTGAGGAGTTTTGAGGAGATTTGGCAGGTCACCAAATGCTCCGTGGGGAGCATTCTGACTGGTTGCATCACTGAATGGTATGGAGGTATCAATGCACAGGACAGGAAAAGGTGACCAGAGAGTTGTGAATTCGGCTAGCACCATCACAGGCATCAGTCTTCACTCCATTGAGGATATCTACAAGAGGCCGTGTCTCAAGAAAGGAGCCTCCATCCTCAAAGACCCCCCCAGGCCATGCACTGCTATCACCAGGAAGGAGGTACAGGAGACTAAAGTCACCCAATGGTTAAAAAAACAGCTTCTTCACCTCTGCCATCAAATTTCTGAATGGACAATGAACCAATGAGACACGACCTCATTTTATATTGATATTGCACTATTTTTTAAAATATAATGTATAGCAATTTTCCACATGTAATTTAGTAAGGATATCAATAAGGTAGAGAGAGTGCAGAGAAAATTTATTAAAATGTTGCCTGGATTGCAGTGTCTAGAATACAAAGAAAGATTGAGTAGACTGGGTCTTTATTCACTGGAGCATAGAAGGTTGAGGGGGGATTTGATAGATGTATTTAAAATTATGAGGGGGATAGACAGAGTAGATGTGAATAGGCTTTTCCCCTTGAGGGTAGGTGAGATTGGAGCGAGGGGTCATAAGTTAAGGGTTACGGGGCTGAACTATAGAAGTAACACAAGAGGAACCTTCTTCACTCGGAGAGGGGTGGCTGAGTGGAATGACCTTCCGCAAGAGGTGGTTGCAGTAGGGTTGGATGAGTAAATGGATGTGAGGGGATTGGAGAGTTATGGACAGGGAGCAGATAGGTGGGACTAGAGGAGTTCACTTAAATCGGTGTAGACTAGAGGGGCAGAGATGGCCTGTTTCCGGACTGTAATTGGAGGGTTATGGGCAGGGAGCAGGTAGGTGGGACTAGAGGAGTTCACTTAAATCGATGCAGACTAGAGGGGCGGAGATGGCCTGTCTCCGGATTGTGATTGGAGGGTTATGGACAGGGAGCACATAGGTGGGACTAGAGGAGTTCACTTAAATTGGAGTGGACTAGAGGGGTGGAGATGGCCTGGTTCTGGACTGTAATTGGAGGGTTATGGGCAGGGTGCAGCTAGGTGAGACTAGAGGAGTTCACTGAAATCGGTGTGGACTAGAGGAGCGGAGATGGCCTGGTTCTGGACTGTAATTGTTATCTGGTTAGATGCTATATAATTCTGCTGCAAAACAACAAACTTTGTGATGTTCATGATAATAAATTTCGATCCTGATGTTTTGCTAAACTATATAAACCGACTCAGCAATCTAACCCTTCCCTACCTGAATCACATAACCCTCTATTTTCCTTCCCTCCACATACCTGCCTAAGAATCTCTTAAATGTCCCTGTTGTACCAGCTACCACTGCCACCCCTTGAAATGCATTCCAGGCACCTACTACTCTGTAAAAATAAAAACGTACCCCTGACCTCTTCCCTTTTCTCTTCTCACCGGGTATTTAAATGTGTTGGCTGTCTGCCCTCTCTATTGCCTCTCATAATCACGCCAACCTCTATTAAGCTGCCTCACATCTTTCTCACTCCAAAGAGAAAAGTTGCAGCTCTGTTAACCTGTTAAGCCATTGTGGTAGAATAGTTTAAAATAATACTGATAATGATCTTTTTTTTCATTTACATTGTTCAATGTACACATGCACCAAAATTCTTACTGCAGTTGAGCAGGTACTCTGTTAAAAAAAAGATAAAAATAAACTAAAAGACAAGTACGTACTAAATAATTGACTTAGAAATACATTAATAAGACAATAAAAGATAGTTAATAAATTTACAGCTGTCCAACTGCAAATAAAAAGAGTTTTGCAGCAGACAGCACTAAAACATGAAAATCAGCAGATGCTGTAGTTGAAGTAAAGATACAACGCTGGAGAAACTCAGCAGGTCAAACAGTGTCAATTATTTCACAGAGATAAAAATACATAACCAATGTTTCAGGCTTGAGCTGTTCATTGAGGTATGGAAAAATGTGGGCAGGCACCTGAACAAGTGGGTAATGGGGAGGGGCAGGGGTAGATGGGTAAGTGAGAGAGGGCACAGCAGCAAGAATGGAGAGGGAAGGGGGTGGAGAGCTGGAGGAAAGGAGAGAAAGGAAAGGGAAGGGAGGGAGAATGGAGATTAGGCCAGCAGAAACCGGAGAAATCACAAGGAAGACAACACAGTTAGCATAGTGATTAGCGCAACGCTGTTACAACACCAGTCATGGGCACCGAAGTTCAAATCCCGGAAGGAGTTTGTATGTTCTCCCCATGTCTGCATGGGCTTTCTCCGGCGGCTCCAGTTTCCTCCCACTGTTCAAAAATTTACCACATGTTGTAGGTACAAAACCAAATCTAGTGAAGTAGCAACAGCAAAGCTTCGCTCCCAGAATAATAACATATAACATAACATAACATAACAATTACAGCACGGAAACAGGCCATTAGGCCCTTCTAGTCCGCACCGAACCAAACACCCCTTTCTAGTCCCACCTCCCTGCACAATGCCCATAACCCTCCATCTTCTTCTCATCCATATACCTGTCCAACCTTTTCTTAAATAATACAATTATTTAAATAATACAATTGACTCCGCCGCCACTATTTCAACAATTATGCTCTGGCAATGCCTTCTATGCCCAATTTGACAAGAGTATCAGTGAAGAACTACCCCTCCGCACCCCCATGTCTCCCGATGATCCCATCCTGCCCATATCTGAGATGCTGCCTTCAGATCAGTGAATCTGAGGGAAGCATCCCAGCTAGATTGAGAATCACTTCACCAGTCAATACCAAGAGGTAGATTATTTCCTTCCTGCCATTTATTAAACATAAGGTTATCGCCAACATGAATGATCATTTTCTTATATTGTCCGGTAAATTATATAAAAAACTTTATGTGCTTGTTAGCACTTATGGTCCTAATACCAATGTCCCAATTCTTTTTAATGGCTGATAAATAAAATGAAGCCCCATGGAATTACAGGGATACTATTAGATTGGAAGGAAAATTGGCTGATAGGCAGATAGCAAAGGGTTTTATATAATTTACCGGACAATATAAGAAAATGATCATTCATGTTGGCGATAACCTTATGTTTAATAAATGGCACCAATTGACTGATCAAGATTGAAACACCCCTAGATTTAGCCAACAATGCAGAGCAGAGTTGTTGTCCCTTACAACAATGTAAAAACCATGAGGTATCAGGTATATGTTTCTTGTAAGAGAAATTTGAAATTCAGTTTGAAATTTTCTAATATGAGAAAAGACCTTTTGGCATTTAATCAGATGTTTCAACCCTGCAATATTCCATGACAAGACCTTAATGCATTGGCCATCTGAGAAATTAGACCATTGCTGGGGAGTTAGCCTGAAAGTTCTAAGCAGAGGTGTTTGGTGTGTCCCCACCCCGAACGAAAACATACTCACAACCATTAAGTCCTTGGGGGCATAGAACTTGGCCTGGTCATGTGGCAGAGGCTGTGGAGGGGCTAGAGTAACCAGTCTTTCCTTCAGCTTAGTTAATGAGGCCATGGGGTCCTCTGGATCCTTGGCAGTAGCCAAAAACTCCCCTTGTATAAGGTGAGCCGTACACCATCTCGGCTGCTGAAGTGTTGAACTCTTCTTTTGGCGTGGTGAGGATCCCCAGGAGGACCCAGGGTAGCTTGTCTGCCCAGTTCGGCCCCTTGAGCTGAGCCACCAAGGCCACCTTTAGGTGCTAATGGAACCGCTCCATCAACCCGTTGGCCTGAGGGTGGTAAGCTATGGTGTGGTGGAGCTGAGTTCCCAGCAACTTGGCCAGCGCCTCAAAGTGAACTGTATACCTCTGTTGAAGGTCATATGCTCCCGGACTCCAAACCTCGACACCCAGTTCCCTGGCGCAGGTCTCGATGGTTGTGTTGGCCAGCAGGACCGCTTACAGCCGCTTGTGGCATAGTCAATCATGGTGAGGAGATATCTTGCCCCATGGGAGACCAGTAGCGGCCCTACAATGTCAACATGGACGTGGCTGAAAATACTCATGCCCCTTGTGAGTTAGCAATAAAGTCTTGGATGTGGGGCACGGGGTACCTGTCAGGTGTGGTGGCTTCATTGAGGTGGCGATAATCACCACGTGGCCTCCATCCTCCTACTGCCTTCGGTAGCATGTGCAGGGGTGGAGCTCAGGAGCTATCAGAACACCACACTATCCACAGCTCCTACATCTTTTTAAAACTTCTCCTCGGTGAGGGTGAGCTTCTCAGGGGGAAGGCAGCATGCCCTGGGGTATAGAGTGGGGGACCCTCGGTGAGAATGTGATTCCTTACACCATGCTTCGGTTCGGGGGAGGAAAACCATGTGCCACGATTGAAGGGAAATCCGCCAGGATCCACATAAATGTGTTGTTGGTCAGAGTAGCGGAGTCAAGGTGGGGGGCAGGTAATTTGGCTTCCCCCAGGGGCGTAGTTTGCAAAGTCCTGTTGAGCACCAATTGCCACCCTTTAAGGTCCACCAGCAGGCAGTGGGCTCGTAGGGTCTGCTCCCAGGAATGGTTTTGCCACAGCCACAATCGTGAACGTCTATATCAACCAGTTGCTGCCGAAGCAGAAGAAACGGTGAGGGTGCCGAACATTTGTATGGTGGTCCTGTTCGCTGCCCTCAGTGCTCGGCCAGGTTTGCCATTCGGGGTGTCATAGGCCAAGGGGGTAAGTATTTCGGTGCCAGTGTCAATGAAGAACCACCTTCCTGACCGAGAGTCCCACACGTGGAGGAGGCTGTCACGTTGGCCAATCGCCACAACCATTAACAATGGTTGGCCATAGCATTTCCAAGAAACACACAGGGTGGGCAGCATCAACAGGCCCCCCCACTGCATTGTTGGTGATAGTAGCAATACTGTTGGGTCAGGGGGTCCACCTGCCTCTCTGTTTGCAGTGGCCTTGTTTCCGGCCATGTCTGAGGCCTAACGTGAGGCACCATTTTCTTTCTTCATTCTCCAGAGCACGTCCGGCCAGGCTGCGACATTCCTGGGGTCGCTGAAGTCCACATCGGCGAGCAAAAGTCAGATATCTTTGGGCAGCTGCTCCAGGAAAATATGCTTGAAAAGCAGGGAAGGCCTGTGTCCTTCAGCAAGGGTGAACATTTCGCTCTTGAGGGCAGATGGGGCCCTGTCCCCCAAACCATTCATATGTAACAATTGGGACGCAAGCTTATGCACTGAGAGCCCGAAGGTGTGGGTTAATAGCTCCCTGAGTGCATCGTATTTGCTTTGCTCTGGGGCTGCCATAGGAAATCGACAACCCTTGCTGCCATATCCTAGTTGCACGAGCTCACCACGTAGTAGTAACGTGTGTCGTCAGCGTTGATCTGTCAGAGGCAGAACTGGACCTTGGCCTGTTCAAACCACACATGTGGCTGTGATGCCAGAACGTTGGCAGTTTCAGTGAAACCACGTGAAGAACCATTTGGTCTGTCATCTTCAGGTCACCAATGTAGCACGCGCACTACTGTGAAACATGGAAAGAATACACACCCAAGAGGTCAAAGATGAAGACTGATTTATTTCTCTGGCAACTCAACTTATATTCTCACCCCGGCGCTGACAACAGAAGTGACACCACGGCAGCGCCAGCATCGGATTGATTGGGGTTCCCGCTGTTCAGGTTTTCACCTAGGACAAAGGTCTTTGGCCCCTGTGGGGTCTCCGTGGCCATCGCGTTTGTCTGCCATCTTGTCACGTCCCAGTTAGCGGGCTGCTACAACCAACAATTAATTTCTTCTGTTGGCTTTTGTTCTTACCAAATCAAACTAAATTTTGACCATTCTCCAGTGATCTTTGTCTATTAATATCCCGGATTTACTGAGAATTACAAAACAGTGGCTGCAATTTTTAATTTAGATTTTAAAGTTAAATAAATTTTAATTTAGACATACAGCACGATAAGAGACCATTTCAGCCTACGAGCCCGTACTGCCCCATTAATATTCTATGATCTTATGGGAGATAAATTCCAAGTGATTTTCATTACAATCAATGGCATCATTCAAATTATTTCTAAAATATATTTCTCACTACAATGTCAGGTTTATTTTTCATTGGATAAACATCTGCACTGTCTTTCAGCAAACAAAATTCACTTAAGTAAATTGAGGCGAATTGCCTGGTGATCTGGGGACACTGTGACCAATGGTTTATTGTATCTCATTTATTGTTATGTATACAGACACTGTCGCCATTCTCCAGCACCACTGGACTCTCAGATTCCCACGTGGTAAAAACAAAATCCTGCAACAATGTTAATCTTAACATGGTCAAACTGTGTTTCAAGCAAATCAAATTCATTCAGCAGCTAAACAAAAAGTCTGCAGATGCGAACGTCAAGGGGAATACACAAAAATGCTGGAGAAACCTATCAGGTCACATGGCATTCAGAGGAAGATTTCAGACATGAGCCCTTCATCAAGGTGTGAGTCAAAAAAGTCAAGGGTCTGAATAAAAAGTGGGAGAGCTTGGGTGGGGGGGATGTAGGGGGGGTGAAGAGGATGGAGGAAAGGGCAGGAGGAAGCGCACAGGGATGGAGGGTAGAAGGGAAAAAAGGTGAGGTGATAAGAGAAGGGGTAGCTCTCTGGTAGGAGAGGGTATGGGGATACGAAACGGGGTGGAAAGTGGACAGAGGGATAAGGAAAGAGAGATTCCTGGGAGGGGATTAATGGAAATTGGAGAAATTAAGGTTAATGCAATCTGGATGGAGAGTGCCCAGGCAGAATACAATGGTGTTGTTCCTCCAATTTACAGCTAGCCTTCGTTTGGCAGTGCATGAGGCCATAGGCAGACATGTTGGTGTGGGAGTACTGAGTGGAATTAAAGTGGTTAGCCACTGGGAGGTACTTGCTATTGTAGTGAACAGAGCAAAGGTGCTCAATAAAATGATCTCCTGGTCTCTCCAATGTAGAAGAGGCCACAGATGCAGCAAATGATCCTACAGATTCACAAGTGAAGTATTGCTACACTTGGAAAAATTGTTTGGGGATATATAATGAGAAATGGATAATCTGTTAATTACCATATTGATGAATTTGATGGCTTAAAGAAATAAATTGAATAAACAATTAGGATGTTTTTGATTTACATTTGTTACAAACTAACCGATCCCCGTTAATACTAACACAGGAACAGCAATGGAAGATTCCCCAGACAACGGTAAATTCAAATTAATAGTTTTTATTAAACATTATTTAAACATTTTATTACTCACATAACAGTTCTCACTTAATTCTAAACTTACTTAATGCTAAGCTTAAACATGTGTGTGTATTAAAGACCAAACTATTTCAGCTTAAAACTGAGTCTGAAAAGTTAGTTTTAAGGCCCAGTATTTTAAAGTCTTGTTGAACATGAAGGTCTGTTAAATTGTGGTACAGAAATGATTATGAAGCATCAAGTTCTTTAAAATTGTTGCTTAAAGAAGTGTTTGTTAACACTGATTCAGTCTTTAGACTGTTCCAACTCACAAATCTTACTGAGTTATTTCCCCAGGAAGAGATTTCTTCTTAAATTCTCACACTGGTGATCTTAAGAGTTCTGGAGTTAAAAAGAGTCAGTCAGAGGTGGTCTGGCTTATTTTAAAGCCACTTAGAACAGCACCTCCTCCTCCTCCAGAGAATACTGTCAATCTTTTTCTTCTTCTTCTGGGCTCCTAGAGCTCAAGATTCCTCTCCCTTCAGATATATATTAGACTCATTTGAAATTACATCACGTATGAGATCAGTCTTAATTTCTTTTAAATCATGTGACCAATTGCTAGAATCTTTAATAGGTGTGAGCAACAGTTTCTTGGAAATCATGTGATCTTCGTACCTCTGACTTGTAGACATCACCACTCTGAAAGATGACATCACATCGGAACTGGCATTTTTGCACAAAAACCAGAATTATTCCGAAATTTTCTCCCCATGCTCCGATGTGGTCTTTTACACAGGGGCACTTTTACACAGGCATTCCTGTGTGCAGAGTTTGTCAGAGGGGAACGTCGTATTCATTAGGCCTATTTGGCTGCAGTCAATTTACACTGCAGCTGCTCCGTAAAAATTTGTAGAGGTACGAGTGGAAAGATTACGGGATGGAATTTGCATAAAAAATTCCATCCCAACCTTTTAACACTGAAATTTTCCTGAAAATTTCTGCTGTTCAGTGGCTGTGTGAAAGTACCTATGGAGGTGTGTGCAACCCTGTTCCAAACCTACTCTATTACTTAAGAAATAAGAAATATTGCTTAACCTTAACCTAGCATTAATATTAACACAAATCCATTACACATTATTATGTTTAATTTGTGATGTGTACATGATACGACTTGTTTGTTATAGTAGATGATTTTATATGTAGGATTTATGTGTTAAACAATAAAATATTTTTAAAAGAAAGGTAAAAAAAAATGACAGTAAAGCCAACTGGGAGATAATTCGCTTTTGTAACTCAAGTGGCATTTCATTTCCAGCATAAAAGTAATAAGCCTGGTTTTGGAAAAGGAAATTTGGGCATGATGCATTTGTTCTCGCATCCCTTAGATCATCTGTGAACACTGCTGCCAGGGTGGAAATTTCTTCCAATGCATTTATGTTATTAGGTTAAGTGGTAGGCTCTTAACTTGGATGGATAACTAAAGCACAAGCAAAATTGGTCCTCTTATCTTCTTCTTGCATTGCTACTAATGTGCAAAGTGGAAATATCTGTGCAAAGGTAAATCAACCATGCTTTATAATACTTTGAGAAATAATGTCAGGAGGGGGAGGGGTGATTGAGAATGAGAGTGAAGGTGATCAGAGAGCCTTATGCAAAATGAAGTCACAAGTTCACAAGCTAAAGGAGGAGAAGCAGGCCATTAGGCCCATTGTGTCCGTTCCGTGACTCTACACTAAGCTAAAATAAACTCACCCCTAGTTCCATTTTCCAGCCTTTCCCCATATCCCTTGATATCCTTACTAATGAAATGCTTATCCATTTCCTGTTTAAATACTCCCAATGACCTGGCCTCCACTGCTTTGCGCAACAGTGAGTTCCACAGATGCACGAACTTCTGATTAAAGAAGTTCTTCCTCCTTTCTGTTTTAATTGGATAACTTCTAATTTTAAGACTATGACCCCCCCCCCCTTCTCCTCGATTCACCCATCAAGGGAAACACCTTATCGGCATTCACTCTGTCAAAACTTTTCAATATTCAAAATGTCGCTATGAGATCTCCCTCATTCTCCTATACTCCAACGAGAACAACCCAAGAGCTGTCAAACACTCCCCGTTCGCCAGCCCTTGCATTCCAGGAATCATCCTAGTAAATCTCCTCTGCACCCTCTCCCACAACATCACATCCTTTCTAAAATAGGGGGCCCGAAACTGTACACAGTTCTCCCAATGGGGTCTCACCAGTGTCCCATAGAGTCTCATTAACACCTCTCTACTCTTAAACACTATTCCTCTTGAAATGAATGCTAGCATAGCATTCGCCTTCTTCACTACCAATCCTACCTGGGCATTAACTTTTAGATTACTCTGCACAAGGACACCAGGTCTCTTTGCACCTCCGAGGATTGAATTTTCTCCCCATCCAAATAGTCCTCAGCCTGTTTATTTCCACTGCCAAAATGTAGAATCGAACACTACTCAACATTGTACATCATCTGCCATATTTTTGCCCAGACTCCCAATCTCTCTATATCCTTCTGCAAAGTCAATAGGCTTTTGGATGGAAAGGAAGTTGACAATTAAGATTGAAATGAACAATAGTGTGGAACAGGTTGGACTGCAAGGCATAATTTCTAGTGCATCCTACTCTGTATCTCAAACAGATATGAGCAAGGGTTTTTTTTGATGCAAAGGGTCTGAATGTTTGTACAGGAGGCTTTATTAAATTGCCAGGTTGTTTCCACTTCAGCATTGATTATAGGACAAGCCAAACCATTGTCTTTACATTAACCAGCAATAACAACATTGTTTTCAGCTGCCTCATTTTCAGATTCCCTTCCAAATCCTTGCGTCTTCTGGAACTTCTTTCACCTTTAAGCCATAAGCATTTTGGCAAAACGTTAGGTTGATCCATTCGGTTCTTTAGTAACTTCTGCTCCATTTTTCAGTAATTTTGCTATACAGACTCTGTGAAAACAAAAAAATACAAAAATACTGAGCAAGTCAAGTTTATTGCCATCTGATTGTACAAGTTCAACCTGACGAAACAGCGTTCTCTGGTCTTCGGTGCAAAAACCAGATATAACACACATACAAATAATACATATGGAGAACAAGTATTTTATCTATATAAATAAATAAGAAATTTTGTTTTGTACAAATGAGAGTCTCGATTGTTCTGTTGTATCTGTGGTGAGAGAAACATCATTTATATTCCCGTATGCGAATGCAAATTTTTTAACTGGGGAATTAATGAATAATAACAAACCATGCTGAAATGTATTTTTAGATTGGATAGAAAACCAATTTGGGAATGGACAATAGTACTCTAATTAAAGCTCCTGTTAATAGCTCTGTCCCATGACTCATGTGCTCAGTGCTTTGGGTAACTGATGCAGACGGAATAGTGTGTTCAAATTCAACCCCAACCTCTCTAATAATTCAAAGTGAACCCAGAGTCCCAGCAGAATGAAAAGAGCTGTAAGTATTTCACATTGTCAAGTTGTATCAGATTTGGCAATTATGACTTGTTCTACAGGATTTTTTAAAAAGTAAAAATTCCAATTTTTTAGTCAGCTCAGGGAAAAGAAAGAGATGAGAAGCATATTAGCCAAGGGGCTGCTGGAAAATCAATTCCACATTAGATCCATACCTTCAAAAATACAGTTAAATCTCAAACTGAAGCAAAGCCATAAGTATGAGTCATCAGGAAGTGCCATTAACAGCACCTTTAATTGGAGTGCTATCGATAGACTCTAGAGCGTTAAAGTGCTGCAGATGGACATGAACAGGAAGGCAGGAGAGAAAAGCTAATAAATGATCAGTGGGGGGTGACTGCAGAGCTGCAGACTTCCCTGCTTCACTTAATTAGAGTGCTATTGTCCTCTCCCAACTTGGTGTCTTTCATAAATATCAGCATAGTTTGTTATTGATTATTAATTACCCAGTTAAAACACATTGCGTTCACAAATGGCAAAAACTCATCGATTGGCAATGTAAACCTTTCCCCACAACAGACCTAACCAGTCCCCCTCCACCACCACCCTCCTCTGCCTATCAGAACTTGTCCTGACCCTCAAAAACTTTCATCCCATTTTCTCCAAGTTAAGGGAGAAAGCCGACACAGTCAAAGCTCCTCACCTCTTCCACCGACACATTGATGAATATGTTGGTGCTGCCTCCTGCTTCCATGATGAGCTTGTCAACTTTATCCACTTCTCTGCAAACTTTCACCCTGGCCTAAAATACACTTGGTCCATCTCTAGCCACACTCTCCCTATACTTATCCTCTCTGTCTTCATCTCGAGGGATAAACTCTCTACAGTTATTTTCTGTCATTCTACCAACTCCCACAGTTCCACAACTCCACCTCTTCACATCCTGTCTCCTGTAAGTACTCTATTCCTTTATCTCATTTCCTCCATCTTTGTCTCCAGGATGAATTCTTCTATTCTGAACATCCAATATGCCCTCCTTCAAAAAAACAACTTTTTTTTAGACATACAGCCAATTCAGCCCTACAAGCCTATGCCGCTCAATTTACACCCATTAACCTCCAAACCCTGGTACATTTCAAATAGTGGGAGGAAACTGCAGCCCACAGAGAAAGCCTATGCAGACATGGAGAGAATGTATAAACTCCTTACAGACAGTGTGGGATTTGAACCCAGGTCCCAATCACTGGCACTGTAAAGGTGTTGTGCTTACCACTACACCAACCTCTACTGCCATCAACTCAGCCCTTACCTGCATCTTCTATTTCGTATATTATCCCTAGTCCCTTCTACCCCGAGATGCCACAAGGTCCCGATTCCCCTTGTCCTTGCATACCATCACACCAGCCTCTGCATCCTCAATTTCCCCCACCTACATGATCCCATCCCCTCTCTTCCCAACTCTGCTTTCCACAAGTAATGCTCACTCAGGGATTCTGTCATCTATTCATTCCTTCCCACTAAATGTTCCCTCAGTACCTTCCCCGTGACTCAGCAAATGCTACCCTTCCGCCCACATCTCACTCCTCACCAATATTTGGAGTCCCAATTAGTCCTTCCAAGTGAAGCAACACTTGTGAATTTGCAGGGGTCAAAATGTGCTCTCCACATCAGAAATTCCAGACGCAGACTGGGAGATCATTTTGCTGAGCACCTTCACTCAGTCCACTGCAAGAGCAAGGACCTCCCAGTGCCCAATCATTTCAATTCCACAAACCAATCCTACACTTGCACTGTATCTGTTGCTGGCCTCATGCACTGCCATAAACTGGAGAACACCTGATATTTCATCTGGGTACTCTGTGGTGCACTGTTAGCCAGAATCAGACACACACAAGATAAAGACTGTACAACAGACTTTAATCCACAAAGACTTCCACAGATCCAGGCTGACTGTAGCTGCAGTAACTCTGAGTGAGGCTTCGGGAGGCTGGCGCAGGCTTATATCCTGGAGGGTGATTGACACCCGACCGGGTGGGGCTTGATCCCTTCAGGTCGACTAATTGACAGCCGGCCAGGTGTTGTCCTGTCCCCTTACACTCCTGCAGATACAGAGGTTACCACCACACACTCTCTATCCAGATGGTTTTAAAATCGACCTCCATTTCTTATTGAATCCCATCCCGGCCTCTCTCTCTTTCCCTATCCCTCCAGCTCTTCCCCTTTCCCTTCCTTCTCCATTCTGAACAGTATATATATACTGTTTAAGAGTCTCGGAGGGTTTGTTTGAGCAGACCATTTTAGTTGTGCAGCAGTCTCACTGCCCGTGGAAGGAATCTGTTTGCAATCGGCCAGCACCCTCTTGATAGAGCTCCTATAGAAAGTTGACATAATGGTGGCCAGTAGCCTTGCCTGCTTCAGTCTTCTCAAGAGGTCCAGTTACTGTTGCCCTTTGTAGCAGCACTATGGTGGCACTACAACTTCCAGAAGGCATCGCACCAGTCATGTGTCAATGCATGACAGGCACATGATTCAGGCTTTTGAAAGGTTGCGCGCGTTCTGAGCAGTAAATCCATTTGGTTCACTGAAGAAACGCCTTGCGTGGTTTTCTCATCGTGCTCACTGCAATTCCAGTGGCCACAACTGGTGACCCAGATGAGTCCAAAAACGTATTTTTGGACAAACATGGACTGTCCAGTCATTGCTGGGAAGCTGTCACCTTTCCGGACAGCTGAACCTGAACTGTGGATTCAACAGGCTGAAGCGCGATTTCACCTCCACATAGACAAGTTGGACAACACTTGTTATTACCATCTTGTCAGTGCCCTGGACCAGGCCACCGCTAAGAGGGATTTCCTACAGGATCCATCACATTCCAGCAAGTATGACTCTTTATAAGCACTTTTATTGCAGGTATATGGTATGTCCCATAGGGACATAGCAGCCAAATTACTACTCCTCAATGTGGATGGCTTTGTCTCGCTTGCTCGGTACAACAATTCATCATACAAATGCCTATCATCCCCAGGCTAATGGAATGGTGGAAAGATTTCAATGACAACTAAAGTCAGCCTTGATGACTCAGTTAAAGGGCCCAAACTGGGCTGATGAGCTGTCCCCTAGGTATTACTGGACATTGGAACAACTCTAAAGGAGGACCTCCAAGCTTCATCTGCCATGTAGAGCGCACCGTTGGTGGTCCAAGGAGAGTTTGTCCCCTCCCATTCCAACTCCAACAATGATCCTAAGGAACTGTTAACCAGGGTAAGGGAGATTCTATGAAAATTAACCCCTATACCACCATCTTTGCATGGAGTACACTCTTCCTTCATGCCCGAAGACTTCAAAAACTCCAAATATGTATTCATCCATAGGGGAAGAGTTGGTCAACCTTTCCAGGTGCCTTACGAAGGATCTTATAAGATACTCAGACAAACTAGGTTGACCTGTACTTTGGACATTGGAGGAAAGCCACAGTCTTTCATTATTGACAGGCTTAAACCAGCTAATGGGGACAAGTCTTCCCCATTCCAGCAGCCAACAGTCCATTGCAGACGTCAACCATCTAAAAGAAAGACAAACCTTTCTGCCAGTTCTGGGGTGGGGAAAAGTGCATGTAGCAGCACTATGGTGGCACTACAACTCTAAAAAGGCATCGAATCGGGATGTGACTTCAGGGCGTGACGACATCAGCGTATGTTGGGCACGTGTTCTGAACAGTAAATCCATTTGATTCAATGAAGAAATGGCTTGTGTGGTTATTTTATCATGTTCACTGCAATTCCAATGGCCACACCTTCCTGAAAAGTGAGATGTGTGTCCAGGATAGGCTATTTCTAAAGTGGATTGGAAGGAACTTGATGCTCTCTATTCTTTCCTCTACCAAGCTATTTATGTGTAGGGGAGGGTGGGCTTCTCTGGTCCTCCTGAAGTCTACAACTTCTCTTTTTTCTTATTCACATTGAGATTCAAGTTGTTATTCTCTCACCATTTCCAGCTTTTCTCTGTAGTGCAACTAATGAAGAGAAAATCTGCTGTTGGGTCATCTGAAAATTTGATGACTCTGTTGGAGCTAGATTTGGTGTTGCAGTCATGGGTCAGTTGCTTGAACAGGAGTGGACTAAGCACACAGCCCTGAGGCGCAACAGTGCTCAGCATGACAGTGCTTGGCGTTCTGTTGCCGACCAGGACAGTCTGTAGTCTTTCCATTAAGAAGTCCAGAATCGGTGTCGGTGTCCAGAAGACTATTGAATTATAAAAACTACAAGAACAAGTGCGCATGCGTGAATTTTCGTGCATGTGCAGAAGAACATGTCGACAAGAACTTCAATGGGAAACTAATAAATCAGGTCTTACTAGTTTTCAAGTGCAGGACCTTCCTTCCTCTTTGACCTTCCTTCCCTGGAGTCAAAGAAGGAGTTGGAAGCAATCTTTTCAACAAGTGACATTGAAAAGGAAGAAGAGGATCAAGCGAAGCAAGTGAAAGTGGAGGCTCAATTAATACAGGAGATGGAAACTGTGCAGGTCAAGGTATCAGCAGCTAAGGGCATGGGATAGATAGGCAATTGATGAATCAATTGCATGCTATGAGTGAGAAAATGGGTTGATAGTATAGCTCTATTAGATGGGATGTTAATGTTCATTTTGAATATGTTAAAATAGAAATGAAGATAATTAAGAAGGAAATGAAGAAATATGTTAAAGTAATTGAAAAAGTTAAAGTACAAGTTCAAAAAGTTGAAGAAAATTTGCAGGAATATCATTATGAAGTGGATTAATGTAAAGATGTAGTCGATAATTCGGAAGACTCAGTTACAGCATGGAATATTGAGAAGAAACAGCTTCATCAAAAAAATTGTCATATTAGAGAATCATAGGCAAAGAAATCATGTGAAGATGGTTGGATTTCGAGAAGATTTTGATGGTCCCAATCCAATACAATTTTTTCATAAATGGATTCCAGAGATTTTTGGACCGGAAAATTTTCCGAATGGAATTGAATTGGATAGAGTGTGCAGGGGGAATAGAAAGAAACCATTGCCTGGTTAGACCGTAAGCTCAGTTTTGATCAGATGTTTGTGTTCTCAAGAAAAGGAGACCATATTGAGAGCTGCTGTTCAGAAACCCATCAATTTCAAAGTTCTTTGATAGTGACTGATACAAAAGTTTTTTTTACGCCGATCTGAGTATGGAGGTTGTGTAAAGAAGAAAAAGATTTAATCCTGCAAATCGGTGCTTTAGAAGAAGGGATACAGATTTTCTTTTCATCACACTGCGGTACTCAAAGTGTTTTTGAAAAAAAGATCAGGCAACGTTTTTTAGTGATGATATTGAAGCTTTAGAATCTGCTAATTCTCTTCCAATTAATAAATGGGCCCAACAAATTGATTTGTTAACTGCAGATATTCAACATATTGAGAAGATGCAGTCAGAAGAGAAGGAGTTAATCTTTTTCATTCTTCTTCTTCTTCTTTGGCTTGGCTTCACGGATGAAGATTTATGGAGGGGTAAATGTCCACGTCTGCTGCAGGCTCGTTGGTGACTGACAAGTTCGGTGCGGGACAGGCAGGCACGGTTGCAGCGGTTGCAAGGGAAAATTGGTTGGTTCGGGTTGGGTGTTGGGTTTTTCCTCCTTTGTCTTTTGTCAGTGAGGTGGGCTCTGCAGTCTTCTTCAAAGGAGGTTGCTGCCTGCGGAAGTGTGAGGTGCCAAGATGCACGGTTGGAGGCGATATCAGCCCACTGGCATTGGTCAATGTGGCAGGCACCAAGAGATTTCTTTAAGCAGTCCTTGTACCTCTTCTTTGGTGCACCTCTGTCTCAGTGGCCAGTGGAGAGCTCGCCATATAAAATGATCTTGAGAAGGCGATGGTCCTCCATTCTGGAGACGTGACCCACCCAGCGCAGTTGGATCTTCAGCAGCGTGGATTCGATGCTTGCGGACTCTGCCAGCTCAAGTACTTCGATGTTGGTGATGAAGTCACTCCAATGAATGTTGAGGATGGAGCGGAGACAGCACTGATGGAAGCATTCTAGGAGCCATAGGTGATGCCGGTAGAGGACCCATGATTCGGAGCCGAACAGGAGTGTGGGTATGACAACGGCTCTGTACATGCTGATCTTTGTGTGTTTCTTCAGGTGGTTGTTTTTCCAGACTCTTTTGTGTAGTCTTTCAAAGGCGCTATTTGCCTTGGCGAGTCTGTTGTCTATCTCGTTGTCGCTCCTTGCATCAGATGAAATGGTGCAGCCGAGGTAAGTAAACTGGTTGACCATTTTGAGTTCTGTGTGCCCGATGGAGATGTGGGGCGGCTGGTAGTCATGGTGGGGAGCTGGCTGTTGGGGGACCTCAGTTTTCTTCAGGCTGACTTCCAGGCCAAACATTTTGGCAGTTTCCACAAAACAGGACGTCATGCACTGGAGAGCTGGCTCTGAATGGGCAACTAAAGCGGCATCATCTGCAAAGAATAGTTCACGGTCAAGTTGCTCTTGTGTCTTGGTGTGAGCTTGCAGGCGCCTCAGGTTGAAAAGACTGCCATCTGTGCGGTACCGGATGTAAACAGCGTCTTTATTGTTGAGGTCTTTCATGGCTTTTTTCAGCATCATGCTGAAGAAGATAGTAAAGAGGGTTGGTGCGAGAATGCAGCCTTGCTTCACGCCGTTGTCAATGGAGAAGGGTTTGGAGAGCTCATTGCTATATCTGACCCAACCTTGTTGGTTTTCGTGCAGTTGGATAACCATGTTGAGGAACTTGGGGGGGCATCCGAGGCACTGTAGTATTTGCCAAAGCCTTTTCCTGCTCACGGTGTCGAAGGCTTTGGTGAGGTCAACAAAGGTGATGTAAAGTCCTTTGTTTTGTTCTCTGCACTTTTCTTGGAGCTGTCTGAGGGCAAAGACCATGTCAGTAGTTCCTCTCCTCAACTCCTCGACCTTGATGATGATGGACAAATCAAACGAGATCTTGAAGTAGCTGCCTTTACTTAAAGATGAACTGTGGATATTTGGAATTAATATGAACTTTCTCTCTTGGGGGTGTGGGGGATCTTTCCTTCTCCTTCCCAAGCTATGTGCCACTTAGCAGCAAGAACCACTACCCACACGATAGAGGGAGGTATAACTTGCCTTTTTTGACTACTTTTTTGGGGGGATTCTGTTTTATTTTTCTTCTTTTTATTTCACTTTTTTCTTTCTCTTTTGATGGAGATGTCAAATGTGGTTAATAGCTTTGAGATGTGGGAAGCCTAGGAAATGAGGGAGAGGGGAGTTTTGAATTTAATCAGTTTAGTGCAATGGAAAATAGTAAATCATTAATTTTTTTTATGTTTTAATATTAATGGGCTTAATAGGCCAAAGAAAAGGGTATTGGCTTATTTTTTTAAAAATTAAGTTGATAGTGCTTATTTACAAGAAACTCACCTAACAGATAAGGAACATCAAAAGTTAAAAAAAAGATTGGATTGGACAAAAGGTAGTTTTTTAGTGGAATCACTATGGTTATAGCTTGGGTTATAACTGAGGTAGAAATAAGACTGCGGCCTATGGGAGCGGGCATTTCATCCCGTATGCTGTCTTCCCAATCATCGTGTTTGACAACTGCTTGCTATGTCAGCCTATGGAGTGGGCCGTGGGCCATTATTGCTTCAACTTTTAACTCTAAAGCGTGAAGTGTGGCAATTTTATTCAAGAAAACGTTACCTGTTCAAATCCATAAAGTGACTATTAATCCCGTAGGAAGATATTTTTACTACATTGCCAAATGTATTCTGAGAATTGGACTTTGATGAGTATTTTAGCACAAATATAGATAATGAAGGATTTATTAGGGATACTTTTATGTTTTAGCTGAGGCACATGAAAAAGTATTGGTAGAATGGGATTTTAATTGTTATCTCGATCTACTTTTGGATAAAATGACTAAATCAGTAATTCATGCTAAATGAAATGAGAGACTTGAATTTGATAGATATCTGGCATAGATTAAATCCTTCAAAAGGAATTATTTTTGTTCATACAGACATGATTCTTATTCTAGGATATATTTATTTCTAATTTCTGCACAATTGCAAGGAAAGGATTATAAAGCTAGAATTTTATTTGATCATTTGCAACCTTTAATGACATATTTGTTGTTGGAAAAGGAACAAATGATTTATAGATGGTGATTTAACTCTACATTGTTATAAAGGATGGAATTTTGTGATTTTATACAGAAGCAAATTGAGGAATATTTAGAAATTAATTCTAATTCAGTTGTTAATAAATTTGTGGTTTGGTATGCATTAAAAGAATATTTAAGAGGGCAGATAATGTTTTACATAATTTTTTTAAAAAGATTTTATGAATGAGGTGGATCATTTAGAAAGGGAAATAGAAGAGTTGGAAAAGGAATTACAGAAAAAGGTTTCAGATCAGAAAGTAAAAGAATTAATAAAGAAAAAAACTTCATTATAATTCAGTTCAGACTTACAGAACAGAAAAGTTAATTTAACTAAGCAAAAATATTATGAATTAGGAGAGAGAGCTTGCCAGTTAAAAACAGAGCAAGCATCTAGAATAATTAATGCTGTTTGGAAAAGTTCAAAGGTGATTACTTCTAATCTTCAAGAAATTAATGATTTATTTAATGAATTTTATTCTGAATCATATAAATTGGAATCTACTAGAGATGAAAAGATTGATAATTTTTTTAATCTCAGATAGATTTGTCTAGTTTGATTTATCAAAATCAAATAAATTTAGATGCTCCTTTTACTGCAAGAGAACTTTGTGAAGTGTTTAGTTCATTGCCAAATGCTCAGTCTCCAGGAGAAAATGGTTTTCCATCAAAATTTTATAAGAAGTTTAAGGATCTTTTAATTCCTCCTATTAAGGAGGTATTAAAGCAAGTGGCAGAATCCCATTCTTTATTGGAATCATTTTCAACTGCAATAATTAAAGTTATACCAAAGAAAGCTAAAGATTTGTTGAACTCAGCTTCTTATCATCCAATATCTTTATTAAATGTGGTTTTTAGCAAATAGATTTACTAAGTATTTACTTAATTTAATTCATATGGATCAAACAAGATTTGTTTAAAAATGATATTCTGCTGATAATATTGCAAGGTTAATTAGTTTAATTAATTTAGTTCAAAAATGAACTGATTTGAGTCTATCTTTGGATACAGAAAAGGCTTTTAATAGGTTAGAATGGATTTTATTTGTTTAAAGTGTTGGAAAAATTTGGTTTTGGTCTTATATTTATAAATTGGATTAAAACCTTATATAAAAATCATTTAGCAAAAGTGATTAATAATTGACAAATATCTGATTCTTTTCCATTATCTAGATCAAGTGTCACGGTTCTCCCTTATCACCAGCTTTGTTTATTTTAGCTATTGAACCTTTAGCTGAGATTATTAGACAAAATTCTAAAATTAAAGGAATAAAGGTTAATCAGGAAGAATATAAAATTAATTTATTTGCTGAAGATGTTTTGGTTTATTTGAGTAGATCCTATAAATTATTTGTCCCAATTACATGATAGGTTGGAAGAAAATGGGGAAATCTCTGGATATAAAATTAATTGGAAGAAAAGTGAGATTATGCCTTTAGTGATTATACTAATTTTAAAATGATTACTAAATTTAGGTGGCCTGATGCTGGTATTCAAATTCATAAGGATTTTTTCAAAACTTATATGTTAAATTATCCACTTTTGTTTAATAAAATAGTTGAATACTTAAAGAAGTGGAATACCCTACGTATTATGTTAGTTTGTAGGGTAAATTTTGTTAAAATGAATATTTTTCCTAGTATTCTAGATCTATATCAGTCAATCCCTATTCCAATTACTCAATTTTTTTAAGGATTTAAATGTGGCTGTTAGGAAGTTTTTATGGAAAGATGAAATGCCAAGTGTTTCTATTGGAAAAGTTGACTTGGAAGTTTGAATTGGGGGTTCACAACTCCCTTATTTTAAGAATTATTATAAAGCAGCTCAATTGAGATTTATAAATATATGGTTTAGTTTTTAGAGCTCAATAAGAAAGGAGAAATAGATTCACAGTATTTTATCTATGAGTGGAATTCTAAATTGTTAGTTGCAAGTAGGGAATCACCTATTTTGAAACATTTGTTTGAATTGTGGAATAGTATTGATAATGAAATTGGTATGAAAGGTGTAATATCTCGAAAAATGCCCCTTTGTCAAAATAAACATTCCATTTTCAATTGATAGTCAATTTTTGAAGATTTGGAGATAAAGACATATGAAGAAGGTGGAAGATTGTTTTGAGAATTGGAAATTTATGACATTTGAATGAATAAATTTAATGTATGTAATAATTCTTTATTTTGTTATTATCAGATTAAAGTTTTTTTTTTGTCTTGTAAAATAGGTCAGAGCTTGATATTACCCAGTCAAATTGAATTGGAAGTACTGATTTGTAATAGAAATGTAAATAAATTTATTTGTGTAATGTATAATTTACTTCAAAGGAAAGCCTTAAAGTTGGGTTGCATAAATCAAGATTAAGATGGGAAGTAGATTTTAATACACAAATAAATGAGAAAGAATATAGATGGAATCATGTAGGAATAGTAGAACTAAAATTGTAAATAAATATATAGGTTAGTCCAATATAATTTTATACATCAATTATATTTGACTTCCCAATAATTAAATAGATTGAATTCAGCTATTTCGGATGTATGTTTTAGGTGTAAATGTGAGATTGGAACTTTCTTGCATTCAACTTGACAATGCCCTAAAGTTGGAAATTTTTGGATAGAGGTGGGTAATTTTTTTGGAAAGAATGACGGGGGTCAAATTCCCACAGGATCTGATATTATTTTTATTGGGTAATATTACGGTTAGAAGACCCAAGTTAAAATTAAATATGTAAAAAATTGAATTTGTGTTAATTCCTTTAGCAGGAGGGTTGTGGCAAGATGGCATAGAGTCTAGACGTGTAATCTCGACCTCTCTGGCCAGACTTTTAAGAAACCGTTTTTAACTCTTTGTTTTCAAGTTTAAACTTTTTTAAAAACTTAGTTTAAAGTATTAAGGAACTGTTATGGCCATTAATGGTAAAAAGATTAAACCTCAAGTGCAGAAGAAACTACATTTTCAGAGTATTGAAGATTTAGGGCCTAAACAGCCTGCTACAGCTTCAGATTTAGTTTCTTCCATGTCTAAGTCACAGATTGCCTGTGGGAGCAGAAAAAAAATGACTACTACTCATCAGAAGAAGGATATCGCTGGAATTACTCGTTCTCAGGAGGAAGGTGCGTGTTCCCAAGAAGTGGATCCTGATTCTGGCAGCCTGCCAACTTTAGCAGAGGGAGCACGCAGGTAAATTACTCCATTGTTTGAAACCACTCAGGCAGTACTCCAACCTGAAGAGCTCGATCTTATCTGTGAGTTCTTGAAACAACAGCGAGTTGTGGGGGGAAACCAGCATCAACCCCCTGAGGAAGTCAGAGTGCTGTCGCTGGGAGTTCAGAATTCCAGTAAGACTATTAAAATGCCTGCTGTTGAGCTGCAGCAGGAGCTGCAGTTATCTGGTTCTGTCACTACGTTAAAGAAAGCAGGGCTGAGTCTTTCTGAATTACAATTTAACCTGTTAAGTACTGTCACTCAGCCGATAATGCAAGAGTTGGCTCAAATGAAAGATAGTATGAGGTCAGAATTTACTACAGTTAATGCACGTGTAGAAGTATTTTCTGAAGATTTTAAAAAATTTCAGACTGCTTTTTTGGAATCTAATACAGAAAAAGTGATGGAGGTGGAAAAATCCATTAAAGAATTGCGAGAATGTGAGAAGGAGTTAGAGAGGAAAGTAGACTATTTGGAGAATCAAAGTAGAAGGAATAATGTAAAGATTGTTGGTTTGCCAGAAGGTATGGAAGAACAAGATCCTCTTTGGTTTTTTTACAGAATGGATCCCACAAATATTGGGGCAAGAATTTTTCTCTTGAGGCTTGGTATTGGAAAGAGCTCATAGAGCCTTAAGAAGAAGACCTCTGTCTGGTCAATCACTGAGACCCGTGATAATTCGATGCTTGAATTATTTGGACAGAGAAACAATACTTCATCTAGCAGTGCAAAATGTGAGACAACGACAAGCTCCATTAATGATTCAGAATAGTAGAGTTTTTTTTCTATCCCAATTTGAGTCAAGAGATTATTCAGCGTCGGTGTCGATTTAACCCAGTTAAAGAAGTTTTGTGGCATAAAGGCTATAATTCTACTTTTCACTTTCCAGCAGTGTTAAAGGTGTTTTGTGGAGACTTTGAAGACAGAATACACAGATACAGGGTATGAAAGTTTTAGATGAGAAATATATAATTAATTTATTTGCTGATTATGTATTTGTGTTCCAAACAAATCCAGCTCAATCACTTTTGCAATTGAAGGAGTGTTTGATGCAATATGGACATCTTTTTGGATATAAAGTTAATTGGAATAAAAGCGAAATATTACCGGTGAGTGAAGGAGATTATTCAGCTTATAAGAACATTCTTAATTTGAAATGGACGGATCGAATTAAGTATTTGGGTATAATCATGGATGTCAATTATCAATCTTTATATAAATTAAATTATGTTCCGTTAATAAAAAAAATTAAAACTGATTTGATTAAATGGAAAGATTTACCTATTAATTTATTGGGTAGAATAAATACAATTATGATATATATTTCCACGTATACAATATTTATTTCAATCTATTCCGTATTTATTTGACAATATTTTTTTTCGAGATTTGAATAAAATGGTTAGGGAGATCTAGGCCTTGGGTTGAGATTCTAAATTGGAGAAAGGCTAATTTTGAGGCAATGAGAAATGATCTAGAATGCATTGATTAGGATAAGTTGTTTTCGAGGAAGGATGCGCGAGGTAGGTGGAAGACCCTCCAAAGTGAATTTTTGAGAATACGAAAATTGTATGTTACTGTCAGGATTAAAGGCAAAGTTAGCAGACTTAGGGAACCTTAATTTTTGAGGGATATTGCGGATCTGGTTTGGTTGAAGAAAGAGGTGTATAGCAGATATAGGCAACATGGAGCAAATGAGGTACTTCAAGAGTATAAAAAATGCAAGAAAAAATGAGATATGTGGTTACTTTGGCAGACAATGTGATGAAAAATCCTAAGGGTTTCTACAGGTATATTAAGAATAAAAGGATAGCAAGGGATAAAACTAGTCCCCTTGAAAATGGAGCCAAAAAAGATGGGTGAAATCTTAAATGGGTTTTTTTCCACCTGTATTCACTCAGAAAACTGGCACAGAGTCATGGGAAGTAAGAAAAACAAGCAGTGAATTCATGGCACATATACAGATTAAAGAACAGGAGGTGCTTGCTGTCTTAAAATGAATGAGAGTGAATAAATCCCAGGGCCCAATGGCTCATGTAGAAATTGCAGGAGCTCTGGTAGGAATACTTAAAATGTCCTTAGCCACAGGTGTGGTGCCAGAGGATTGGAGTGGAGATCATGTTGTTCAGTTGTTTAAAAATGGCTGCAAAAGTAACTCTGGAAATTATAGGCCGGTTAGCCTAATGTCAGTAGTTGATAAATTATTGGAAGCTGTTCTAAGAGATCGGATACACAATTACTTAGATAGCCAGGGAGTGATTAGGGATCGTCAACATGGCTTTGTGTGTGGTAGGTCATGTTTAACCAATAGAGTTTTTTGAGGAGGTTACCAGGAAAGTTGATGAAGGAAAAGCTGTGGATGTTGTCTGCATGGACTTGTATAAGGCCTTTGACAAGGTTCCACATGGGAGGTTAGTTAGAAAGGTTCAGACACTCAGTATTCATGATGAAGTAGCAACTGGATTCGACAATGGCTGGATGGGAGAAGCTAGAGAGTAGCGGTGTGCCTCAGGGATTGGTGCTGGGTCCATTGTTGTTTGTCATCTATATCAATGTTCTGGATGATAAAATGGTAAATTGGATCAGCAAGGTTGAAAATAACACTAAGATTGAAGGTACTGTGGATGGAAGAAGGTTTTCAAAGCTTGCAGAGGGACCTGGACCAGCTGGTAAAATGGGCTGAAAAATACCAGATGAAATTTAATGCAGACAAGTGTGAGGTGTTGCATTTTGAAAGGACAAAACAAGAAAGGACATGCACGGTAAATTATAGGCACTGAGGAGTGCGGTAGAACAGAGGGATATGGGAAAACAGATACATCATTCCCTGAAAGTGGCATCACAGATGGATAGGGTTGTAAAGAGAGCACTTGGCATATTGGCCTTCATAAATCAAACTATTGATTACAGGAGTTGGAATGTTATGGTAAAGTTGTATAAACATTGGTGAGGACAAATTTGGAGTATTGTGTGTAGTTTTGGTCACCTAACAAGAGAAAAGATATCAATAAGGTAAAAAGAGTTCAGAGAGGATTTACTAGGATGTTGCCTGGACTTCAGGAGATGAGTTACATGAAAAGGTTAAACAGATTAGGACTTTGTTCCCTGGAGTGGTGAAGAATGAGGGGAGGTTTGATGGACATATTTCAGGGGGATAGATAGAGTAAATGTATATAGGCTTTTTTCCACTAAGGGTGGGTAAGATGCAAACCTGAGGACATGGGTTAAGGGTGAAATGGGAAAATTTAGGTGTAACTTTTTCACATAGGGAGTGTGGAACGAGCTGCCAGCTGAAGTGATGAATGAGGGCTTAATTTTATCATGTAAGAAGAATTTGGGCATGTACATGGATGGGAGAGGTATGAACGGCTATGGACTGGGTGCAGGTCAGTGGGACTTGGCAGAAAAATTATTCACTAGAAGCGCCAAAAGGCCTGTTTCTCTGTTGTAATGTTTTATGGTATTTTTGTGGGTTTTTTTCTTTTAAACTGTTTATTCTTAATGCAGGTGTATTAGGCATTGTAAGATTAAGCCTCAAACAATTGGAAAATACATTTATCCAGCCTCTACCAATCCCCAAAGGAATAGGGTTTTACTGTATCATTTAAAAGAAATATTTTGAGATGATTTCTTCATTTCATTAATTTCATGCCTGCAGAAAGAAGCCTTTCCCAGTCTGCCAGTTCTGATTTTAATGCTCGTGTACCTCTCTTGATGGTAGTGGGTGAAAGATAATGTTCGCTAAATGGAAGTGGTCTTCCAGAATTCTGTAAGCCCTCTTTAACCAATGCTCCCAGTAAATGTCGTCAATAGAGAAAAGAAGACCCCAGTGATTTTCTCAGCTGTTTTGAAAATCCTCTGTATTAACAGAAGATCATGAGGTCCAGAAGAGACTATCAGAAAACAGGAGTAGGAATAGACCTTGGTCATTCAAGTCTTCCCTGCCATTCACCATGAATGAGGCTGATCAACCACAGGACTCATCTCTTATGTCACAGCTTCCCATTTCCTGATTGGTCAAAAATGTATCCATTTCCACTTTACAAGGCTCCACAAGCTTCCTGCAAAGAGAAATTCCTGCACAATTAAATTTTAACTATCCACACCCGCCATCCCCCCTGGCCACCCACCTCATCGTACAACCACGTCTTCTTGTTGAAGTCCCTGCCACTCATCGAAATAGCTCAGTATTGACTCCATCATACCTACACAACAAGGTCACCTTTCATTCTACTAAGGATGAAGCAGAATCCTACCAAGTCTAATTACCATTGCTCTTACATCTTGATCTATCGCCGTTCAAATAATGCATGGTCCCATATATAATCCAATTCGGGAGGTCAGAGACTGTGACAGATGGAGAGGCCTGATGGCCTACCGCCGAATGGCAAAGCACCTGAACAATTGTCCTACATCAATTCCATCCAGGAAAACATTTTACCATGTAATCTTGCTGTATCCTGTTCTCTGCATGCTCTGTTATTGTGTGAAATTGATTTTCAGTGTAACCTGGGGTAAAGTGGTGATGGTAGATGATCACTTGAAACTTGAATGGAAAAGTCAATGCAAAATTTAATAACACCAACATAATTACACAAAGAGGAATACTGCCAAAAAGCAATAACACTTCTTTGTTCCATATATCTTGATCATTTGTGGGAACACTTCAAGAGTGAATCATAATCTCTTGTTTTCTTCTCCCATTTTTCACATTATCAAAGTCAAAATAATGAGAAGCTAATTAACAAAATAAATAATGTCTGACCAGAATCCTAAGCTCTTCATACCAGCTGTGAAATTGATTGAGGCTAACTGATCGCAACAGAGCTGATTGAAAGACTGTGTAAGTTCCTCTAAATTCACATCAAAATGGATTTCCATAAGCTTGATTTGATGCAGAAGGAATTTATGCCAGAACATGTCTGATCTGATTGGTTGTAATTTAAAGACCCCATGTGTTTTGCCTTTGCTCTTGTTTTGAAAGATTTTTTCTATGAAACTGCCTCAAATAATGAAACCATTTTCCATGGCACTGGAAACCAAACAATAATCCACACATACACATACTCATCGTTTCATACACACACGACTGAAAGTTGTTGTAAGGCTCACCTAACATTTATTAGATGAGGATGTGATGATTCACATTATGCCCCTTCCTCTGCATTTATTTTCTCCCTCCCCTGAAGACTTCGTCCATCATTAGTGATTGTCGTGAGGCACTTTGTCCTTCCCCCAAATGGCCACAGCTGTGTCAAGATGTGGGATATAGTAGATGTATAGGAATTTCATTAGGCACCGATTCTTCTCCTATACTGTGAAGAACAACACCTCATCTTCAAACTGGGCACCCTCCAACTGGATGGCATTAATATCAGTTTCTCTGGCTTTCGGTAACCCCCACCCCCTATGTCCTCCCCTTGCCTTTCTCTATCTTTGTCTCTCCATTCCATCTCCTATCACACAAACATGATAAATTCTTATCTCATCCAATTAACACATTTTGTTGACAGCTATCACTGTCTGAATTCTGAAACTGAGATTTCCTGCTTCTGGCTTATTCTCTGAGGAAGGGCTCAGGCCCAAAACATCAGCGATATATCTTTGTCTCCAATAGGCACTGAAAAGACCGACTGAGTTTCTCCAGCATTTCTGTGTGTTTTTTTTTCTCTATGGTGTGAATGATCTGTCTCTAAATAATTAAACGGAGGGTAGATGTGAGGTTATTTAGTATCAACCCAATTCAATGACAAGGTCATGTCACCCAGCTATCAATTCAGAATCTATTCTCCCCAGATTATGTTGCATTCACCTCTAATTTACCGGAGGTTTGAAAATAACGACAACCAAGGCACATTAGGGTAAAATAAACTGTTTTGATGTCTCAGTTTGGAAGTGTGAAAGATTTAAGATCCTGAGATATCTTGAAAGGGTTAACATGGAGGGCAGCATGGTTGGCGTAGAGGAGCAATGCCTCCACAGCAATGGGGACCAGCATTCGTAACCCACGCTGCCTGTAAGATGTTTTTACATTCTCCCCATGTCTGCGAGGGTTTTCTTCAGGGGTTCCATTATGAGCATCCGTTTCATTTAGAGTAAGTATCACTTTAAGGACTAGTATCGGCTGCAACCATTCACAGATTTGGAGAGACTGGATGGAAGCAACTAGTCCAGGCTGTACCCGAATTCACTTCTTTGGAGAGGAGAAAGAACATGTGTTTCTTTTTCCAGGGACACAGGTGGTGAGAGGGTCACGTGGGTGGAATACTGAAGGAAAAACATTTTTTTGACCAGCGGCCATCTCATCGAACATTGAGCAGGAATGACTCCGTGTGAGTCAACTGACTCTCCCTGTCAAGGGAATTATTGAATCCCCACCGTGATCCAAAGGAGAATTGTTGCATCAGATCATGATCATCGTAATGGTCATTACAATTGACCTGTACATTCTGGAAGTCACACATCTCCCAGGCAAGGAAAAGGCCATTTCTCTGGAAGAAATTCAATAAGGACTAGTGAGTTTTCAACAGTCCTGTCACTCACTCTATCCCATTAGACACATGCATACCTGAGAAAATGGGGTTTATAGGGTAAAGATCACCATCAGTTGAATGGCCAACTTCAGAATTGCTGCAGCACAGAGGAAGAACAAAGCTCCAAAATGGTGACAAGATCAGAAACTCAGCATTTCCACTGACAATTCTGGAAAACTCTGTGTGTAGCCAATCATTCTGAAAAGCTAAGTCAAGCTGTGCCAGTGCAGAGTATTCAGAGCGCAGGATAAGGTCGCAAGAAGTGTAGTATGCTTCAAAGGCCACTTTGGAATCCTTTCACAAACCACAGCCAAGCTCCACTGATTTGCTGACATTTACGCCTCTCTTTTCATGGCCTTCTCAGATTAATGTGAGCAGATTTTGTTTTGAAATTTAAACATATGGCAAGGTAACAGGCCATTTTGGCCCACAAGTCTGTGCCGCCCTGAAACACCCCATTAACCTACGCCCCTGGTATGTTTTGAAGGGTGGGAGGAAACCAGAACGACCCCAGAGAAAACCTACGCAGACACAAGGAGAACGTACAAACTCCTTACAGACAGACGGGTTTCGAAGCTTGGTCCCGATCGCTGGCGCTGTAACAATGTTGTGCGAACCGCTACACCAGCTGTGTCTACCTTTGTATTATACCCCTCCATCTTTTTCATAATCTTTTGCCTCAGAGTTGGTAGAATGGATTTATAACTTTTTGGGGGGGAATGAGTGGGGTTAATTTATGAAGAGAGGCTATGGAAATTAACAACACTCATCTGTGTTTCAAAGGATGTGAGGTAATCTCATTGATTGTACCAAATTAAAGGTTAGATGAAGAGATATTTCCTGGAGCTGGGGACAATAGAACGAGGAGGTAGTGTCTCAGGACAGGCGATCAGCTAGATAAAATAGCAATGGGAAGCAATTCCATTTACACATCTTTGAAATTCTCCACCTCAGAAGAAAGACTCAGTTCTATCTTTGAGATTATGGAATCAGGCAAGGATGAAGAAATATGCTAATACTCTTATTGCAGATTGTAGAGCACTATCAGTAACTGCCAAGGCTAGGCTGAGGGAACAATAGGCTTTAATATACAGAAGAACCTTGCTGGCCTGGATCCAGGTATGGGAATGCAAGGAAGGGAGAAGTGGCTTGACCTTTATGGCCCAGGACCACAGTGGAGGAGTCATAGGGTATGAGTCATCAGTAGACGGGCCAGCTCCATATATACAGCGGTCAACCATAACTATATACAATGGAGGAAACATATCACCACACAGATAGTTTAGCTAACTTCCACTGCACGGTTGGTGTAGCTGTTAGTGCAATGCTGTTACATCGCCAGCGATCGGGACCAGGGTTCAAATCCCGCACTGCCTGCAAGGAGTTTGCATCCTCTTCCCGTGTCCACACGGCTTTTCTCTGGGAGGGGTCAAAACATACCAGGGGTGGAGGAAAATGGAGTGTAACTGGGTGGCACAGACTCATGGGCCGAAATGGTCTGTACCATGCTGTATGGATAATTTACAAAGATTCAAAATGGCCACAATGTTCTATCCAAGGACTTTAATGACTGATGCACCAGTAAACCCAAAAGATGAAAAGGTTTTAATTGTCAAGAATAAAGTTGAATTAATATATTTTTATTAATGGTGTTGTAACTGATGAACAGTTGAGACTAAATCATTGACTCCTGTGTCTAATGCAAGACTGGAGGCTCCAGGAGTTGGGGGGGGGTGGGGGGGGGGATGTAATTGAGCACCTTCCTTTCTTTCTTTTTGCAGATTTTCAGCAGGAATCGTATATCCAAAGTCGGTTTGTGCTTTAGCAAACCCAGCCTTTCTATTTTTAACAAAGACAATATTGAATTTGGGCAAGTGAGTGAAGAGGCAGAGATCATTTTTTTAAATTTCAAAACCGTACACCTCAGTATCCACCTACGCACAACCTCCTACCCCAGTTCTCCTCCCCATGCCCCTTCTTCAAAGGTCAAAGTTCAAATTTATGGTCAGGGTACATACACAGCATCACATACAACCCTAAGATTCTTTTTCTATGGGCCAAACAGAATTTCTATTCTTGGTAAATGTAAACAGTACTCAAAGAAAGGAACAAACAAACTAACTGTACAAATACAGAAATATTCAATAATCAGTAACAAATAATGAATCCTTAAATGAGTTTGTGAATGACTCCGTTGTTCAGGAGTCTAATCGTTGAGGGATAGCATTTATTCCTGAACCTGGAGGTACAAGTCCACTGGCACTTCTTCTTGATGGCAACAAATATAAACTCCGGTGAGAATTACTGATGAGACACAGTTGGTATAGTGGTCAGTGCAATGTCTTTATGGCGCCAGTTATCGGGACTGGACCTGGGTTCAAATCCCTCGTGTCTGCAAGGAGTTTGTGTTTTCTCTGGGACTCTGGTTTCCTCTCATCTTTAAAAAAATGGTGCGGGGGCTGTAGGTTAATGGGGTGTAAACTGGGCAGCAGGGACTTGGTTTGTTACACTGCTATATGACCAATTTATTTTTTAATTAAAACTGTTGGGGTAGAAAGGCCTGCATTTAAATCAGTGGAACAGGAGGACAACATAACCAAATATCCATGCACCACCCAGCATTAACTAAAAAGCACATGCTCAGAATCTGAGTTTTGGTCCAGTCTGAATGGTCAGGGATCACCACGTCTGGCGAGTTCTCTGTTAGCCAGGTCTCAGTGCAGCAACCAACTTAGATCTGTCTCGCCTGATAAAGCACCCATCCGCTGAGGTTGTCCACTTTACTTTCCAGAAACTGTACTTTCTTCAGCAGTATGGTCAGTCTGGGAGGTCTCAGCATTCTGCACTTTAGTCTGGTCTGGATACCGACTCTTCCAGCCCATTCCAGACTCAGCCGTCGACTGCAAAATTGTCAATACAGGATCCACTATCAGGAGAAAATCTACCTGCTGACAAATGCAGTGAAAGCAGGTCAGAAAATGTGTATTTAAGAGGATAAGTAGTGGAGATTTCATTCACCCTGAGATATTCACCATTCCTCATCTTCCCCAGTTTTATTCCTCTCCTCTTCTATTAGCACCTGTCAAATAATGAAGCTGATCGACCTTTATTTCATTGCCCCATTGAGCTAGACCAACTATCAACCTTTTCTCTGCCCAACTTGCAAGGTTCAATTTTAACAGCAAGTGCAAAAGGAACACATCAATGTTAATGACAGAGTTCTCTCCAGGTGCATACAATCAAAAAGAAAAGAGGCAAATAGAAGCAAATTAAATAAGGTTCAAAACATTTAGTCTCTTCTATTCATTTTGACCCTCTGCACACTGCCCCATTATTGTAGGAAGGTGAAACAATTAACAAGCCAGAGCTTTCCATCACGTCTTTGTGTCGAAGGCCCTGCACAGCCTATTGATTCCTCCCTGTCCTTGCATCAGTGCTACTGACACTGCGCTTCACATTTAAGTGTACAGCAGAGAATGCAAGGGTGAGGTTATGTTGGTTGTCACACCAACAACTCCAAAAGACTGGAACTTGTGTAAAACTGACAGGCTTTTATTCGCAATAGAATGGAGGCAGGTCCATGCTGGTCGACTGTCCCAAACTGGGGAGGGGGCTGTGGGACATTCACCTTTATTCAGGAGTCTGTGGGAAGTGCCACAGGTACAGACGGCCAATGGACATGCCCCGACAGTTAAATATTACCACATTCACCCCTCGTTTATAAAAGAGTTCAGCTGGGTGAAGTGCATCCAATGTTCTCATAAATTAAAACTTTTGGGTGGTCTGGTCTGCCACTGTGACCAGCATAGTACCAGCTGCAGTTGGGTCACAGCAATTGGGTCCTGGGCAGTCTGAGATGCCTGTATGCGGTCATCAGCATTGATTTGATGGATGGGTGGTAGTGGGTTGGGCATGTCATCTGCTGGGACTGGGGTAAGATACCATGGTTCTGGTGCATCGTCAATAACAATACGTGAAGGGGTGCAGGGCGATCGGTAATGGTCTCAGGAACCCTCTGAGGGCACCAGGTCCTTAACAGAGACCGTTTCCTTGTGACCATCAGGGCACACCACATAGGCATATTGGGGGTTGGCATGGAGGTGGACCGTTTTGACTATTGGGTCGCACTTATCACATGTTTCCGGAATAGGACCAGCCCTGGGGATGTCTGCCAGGCTGGCAGTGTGGTCCCTGTCACAGTCTTCCTGGGGAAGGAAAACATTCTTTCCTGTGGAGTGGCATTGGTGGCTGTACCTCAGAGTGATCTGATGGAGTACCTCAGGGAGGACATCTTGCCAGTGGGAGGCTGAAAGGATTCTAGACCCCAGGGCTAGGAGGATGAGCTTCCAGACGTGGCTTTCTCCCTTTCCACCTGCCCATTTCCTCAGGGGTTGTAGCTGATGGTTCTGTGCATGGCAATGCATCCAGCCAACAGATACTGTCACAGGTCATCACTCAAAGGAGGGCCCCTGGTCGCTATGGAAACCCAAACAAACTGAAGAGGCTGTATAGGGCCTTGATGGCTGTGGCAACTGTCATGTCCAGGCAGGGGATGGTGAATGGAAAACGTGAGTACTCAATGAATTGAGGAAGTACACATTGCATTCAAAAGAGGGGGGGGTCCTTTGAAATCAATGCTCAGCTGTTCAAAGGGGCAGGTGGCCTTTATCAACTGCACTTTGTGGTCCATGCAGACCTGGCAGTTCCTGGTTATAGTTCTGATCTCCTCGACTGAGTAAGGCAGATTGCAGGCTTTAAGAAAATGGAAGAACCTGGTGACCCTGGGATGGCAGAGATCATTGTGGAGGATTTGCAATCAGTTTATTTCTGTGCTGGCAAATGTTGCGCGGGATAGAGTGTCTGGGGGATCATTGAGTTATCAAGTTATCATAATTGTAGGTGGAAAATTCAATTCTCCACCTCAATATCTTGTCATTTTTTTATTTTACCTTTTGATGCACCATCAATAATTACAAGACTGGAGTTGTGAAACTATCAGGCTTTTATTAGCTAAAGACTGGAACAACTGTCAGCCTCTGACTGATTGAAGCTAAAAGAAAGGGGGTTATGGGTAGGATTGGTCTCAAGAGGTGTGTCCAGGCGGCAGCAGCCAATCATAACAGTAGTTTACCACATTCATCCCTCCTTTTTATGAAAAAGTCCAGCAGGGTGAGAAAAATAAGAGGGAAAAACAACTGTACATATAATCATATACAGCACAGAAACAGGCCAGTTTGGCCCTTCTAGTCCATGCCTAACAATTTCTCCCACCTAGTCCCACTGACCTGCATTCGGCCCATAGTCCTCCCCACCTTTCCCATCCATATACCTATCCAACCTTCCCTTGAATATTAACATCAATCTCACTTCTACTACCACTACCGGATGTTCATTCCACACCCCCACCACTCTCTGCATGAAGAGATTCCCCCTCATGTTTCCCTTTTATTCTCAATCCATTCCTCCTTGTTTGAATCTCCCCCACTCTCAGTGGAAAATACCTACCCACATTGACTATCCTTTCCCCTTATAATTTTGAATACCTCTATCAAATCACCCCTCAATCTTCTAGCTCCAGGGAGTAAAGTCCCAGCCTGCTCAATGTTTCCCTGTAACTCAAACCCTGAAACCCCAGTAACATTCTTGTAAACTTCCTCTGCATTCTCTCTATACTGTTTGTATCCTTCGTGTAATTTGGTGACCAAAACTGCACACAATATTCCAAATTTGGCCTCACCAATGCCTTATACAACTTCAACATAGCATCCCAACTCCTTTATTTAATACTGATTTATGAAACCCATCGTACCAAGTGCCTTCTTCACCACCCTATCCGCATGATTCAACTTTCAGAGAATCATGTACCATAACTCCCAAACCCCTTTGTTCCATTACACTCCTCAATTGTCCAACATTTAACACGTATGACCTGTTTTGATTAGTCCTACCAAATGTACCACCTCACATTTATCAGTATTAAACTCCATCTGCCATCTTCCAGCCCACTCTTCTAACTGTCCATGTAAGCTTTGATAATCTTCCTCACTGTCCATAACACTGCCAACCTTTGTATCATCTGCAAATTTACTAATCCAATTTGCCACCCTGATATCTAGATCATTAATATATATGACAAACAGCAGTGGACCCAGTACTGATCCCTGAGGCATTCCACTCATCACTGGCCTCCAATTCGACAAACAATTTTCCACCACTACTCTCTAGCATCTCCCATCCAACCATTGCTGAATCCATTTCACTACTTCATCATTTATACCTAATGCTTCCATCTTCCTTACTAACAAATTATGTGGAAGCTTAACAAAAGCCCTTACTAAAGTGCAAATAGACAATATCCACCACCTTCCCCTCAACCTTTTTAGTAACCTCCTTGAAAAACTAAAATTTGTTAGACATGATCTACCATGTACAAAACCACGCTGACTACTCCGAATCAATCCCTGTCCATACAAATAGCTGTATATACCATCTCTAAGAAAACTTTCCATTAATTTACCCACCACTGACATCAGACTTACAGACCTAGAATTATCAGGTTTACTTTTGGATCCTTTTTGACAAGTAGAACATGAGCCACCCTCCAGTCCTCCAGTCCCTCCCCATGGCCAGTGAGATTTTAAATATTTCCACCATTTGTTCACTAACCTCCCCTAAAGGTCTTAGGGAATATTTTGTCAGGACCTGAAGATATATCCACCTTGACCTTTTTCAATAGATCCAACGTTATCTTCTCGTTAATTCTTATATTTTCTTCATTTCATCTAGCTCAATATTCTTTTTCTTAGTGAATACTGAAGAAAATAAATCATTTAAAATTTCTCCATCTCCTCTGGCTTCTCATGGAGACTAACCACCCCCCACCCCCACCCCTATCTTCAAGGGGCCACAATTTTATCCCTCACTACTCTTTTACTTTTAACGTACCTTTAGAAACCCTTTAGATTTATTTTTACTTTGCCAGCCAAAGCAGCTTCATATCTCCTTCATATCTCCTTTTAGCCTTTCTGATTTCTTTCTTTCCTCAAGCAGTTCATCCATTCCTTGTTGTTTATACCTGTGGTACACATCCCTCTTCCTGCAGACCAAGTTCCCAATATCTTTTGAAAACCAAGGTTCCCTATAGTTTCTAACCTTTCCTTTAATCCTCATGGGGACAGACCAACTCTGCACTCTCAGACCTTCTCCTTTGAGTATCCTCCATTTATCTGCTACATCCTTCCTTGAAAATATCTTATCCCAATCCACACCCTCCAAATCTTTTCTTATCCCCTCGAAATTTGCTTTCTTCAAATCAAGAATCTCAACCTCTGACCCACCTTTATTCTTTTCTATTAATAGCCAAAAATTAAGTATTTGATCACTAGACCCAAAGTGTTCCCCAACACAAACCTGTCACCTGATCTATCTCATCCAATATTGCCTCCTCTCGAGTCGGTTCTTCTACATATTGATTAAGAAAACTTTCCTGAACACACTTAAACTCTACCCCATCCAGCCCTCTTACTATATGGGTTTCCCAGTTAATGTTAATGTTCGGAAAGCTGAAATGTATTCATACCTCTGCCATTCCTTAATTTTATCCAAATAGCCTCACTGGACCATCCTGCCACAGCACTGCTGTAATGTTCCCTCTAATAAGCAATGCAACTCCTCCACCTTTTATCGCCTTCCCTGTTCTGTCATGCCTAAAACAACAGAATCCTGGAATATTTAACTGCCAAACATGCCCTTCCTGCAACCAAGTTTCACTGATGGCCACAATATGGTATTACCAGGCCTGAAGCTCATCCTCCTTATTTACAATGCTCCTTGCATTAAAATATATGCACTTGAGAGACTGACCTCCACATGAACACTTTTTGTTACCAACTACCTTTACATCATTCCCTCCTTCATTTATTTTTACATCTGCTCCCTCCATTCCTTCCAATCTAAATGTTCTTCCTCCCTACTCTCTGTACTCACATTCTGATTCCCACCCCCCACCCCCGCCAAATTAGTTTAAACCATCCCAACAGCTCCAGCAAACCAGCCCGCCAAGATATTGGTCCCCCTCCAGTTCAAGTGCAGCCCATCCTTTTTGTACAGGTCAGACTTGCCCCAGAAGAGATCCCAAAGATCCAGAAATCTAAACCCCTGCTCCAGCTCCTGAGACACACATTCATCCTCCACAACTTCCGATTTCTACCCTCACTAGCGCATGGCATGGGCACCCTTGAGGTCCTGCTTTTCAAATTCTTCCCCAACTCTATGTAATTCCTTTTTAAGTGGACCACGACTTCTGGCTGCTCCCCCTCCAGAATCAGAGAGGAAACAAAGCAACCAGGAACCCTGATCTCATCCAGCAAACCTATCTGCTCCTCTAACCAGCAAGTCCCCAACTCCAAGATCCCTACTTTTTTCCCCTCTTCCCTTCTGAACCACGGGCCCAGCCCCTGGGCCAGAGACCCGACCTCCATGATATCCCCTGTAGATCATCCCCCCCAACAGTATCCAAAACTTGTTGTTGAGGGGAACTGCCACAGGGGTTCTCTGCACAGCCTGTCTCCCCCTTTTCCCTTTCCTCATAGTCACCCATTTCCCTGACTCCTGACTGTTGGGGGTGATTGCCTCCCCTTAACTCCTATCTATCACTACCTCTGCCTCCCTAATGATCCTCAGTTCATCCAGCTGCAACTCCAGTTCCCTAACCCGGTCTTCCATGAGTTGCATCTGGATGCACCTTTAGCAAGTGTAGTCATCAGGAACATCTGATCTCCCACAATGAGAGCACAGGACTAACTCAACTGCCTCTATCACCTGCCTCTATATTTAAATTAGAGTAATTAAAGATAAATGCAAAATAGACTTACCTCAGATCCACTCATTCCCTGGCTGCTCCTTTATCTTACCCTCCTTTTACTGGCCATCTACCAATTAACTTAATTACCATCTCCCACAAATCAACTCTCAGCTGTCACTCTTTTAAACTTCTCACCAACCTCTCGCTCCTCCCACCTGGTCTCTGAGGTTTCACAGGTTAAGTCTATCAGGGAGTCTCCTCTATCACAGCAAATGACTTGGCAATGGTTGGGGCACTGACGTAACATCCTGAGCAGCTTGCGAGGTTGGCCTGTTAACAGTTTGTCAAGGGGTAGGGTGGTGGGGAAGTGTGGAACTGGTACATCATTGCCAACAACAATGGCCAGGGGTGGGGGATAGTCAGCTGCAGATTCCGTGACCCCTAAGGTTGAAGTGGGGAGAAATGTCTGTTGAGAGTCAGTGGTGGTCGGGGAGGCCCCCGATGGTGCCAGGTCCCAGACTGAGACCATGTCTTTGTGCCCGTCAGGGAAGTCAACGTAGGCATATTGTGGGTTCACATGGAGAAAGCAGACCATCTCAACCAGTGGGTCACTTTTAGATTGCCTGACATGCTTCCAACTGGCTTCCAGACCAGGACCAGTCCTGGGGAGGTAAGTCAGGTGGGCAACATAGTCCCTGACACAGACTTCTTTGAGAAACCAAACATCCATTCATGAGAGTGTTGTTGGTGGCCATACATAAAAATTACCGAATGGAGTGCAGTGTGTCTGGGAGGACTTCTTGACACTGGGAGACCAGGAGGCCCTGTGACCTCAGTGCCAGGAGGATGGTCTTCCAAACCAAGGCATTCTCCCTTTCCACTTGTCTGTTACCCTTGGGTTGTAGCTGGTGGTCCTGCTCGTGGCGATGCCCCTAGCCAGCAGGTACTGATGCAGCTCATCACTCATGAATGATGCTGTAGATGTAGCCAGGATACCCAAAGAGTGTGAAGATATTACTGAGGGCCTTGATAACATTATTCGTCGATGATTGTAAAGGAATAGATATTCTAGTTGGAAGAGGGGAGGGATCCCTTGAAATCAATTCTGAGGCGCTCGAAGGGGTGGGTAGCCTTAATCGGGTATGCCTTATCCACCCAGTAGAATTGAGGTTTGCATTCGGCACAGACCTCGCAGTCTTTAGTCTTTATCCGGACTTCCTCAACAGAGTATGGTAGATTCCTAAATTTGATAAAATGGAAAATCCTAGTAACTCCAGGATGGCAAATGTCATTGTAGAGAGTCTGTAGTCTGTCCAATTGAACACGAGCATAGGTTCCACAGGATAGAGCATCCGAGGGCTCGTTATGTTTGCTGGGCTAGTAGAGAATGTCATAGTTGTAAGTGGACAGCTCAATTCTCCACCTGAGGATCTTATTGTTTTTGATTTTTCCCCTTTGCTTATTATTAAACACAAATGCGACCACTTGCTGATCTGTGAGGAGGGTGAACTGTTTCCTGGCGAGATGGTGCCAGCAGTGGCATGCAGTCTACACAATGGCCTGGGCCTCCTTCTTGATGGAGGAGTGGCAAATTTCAGGGCCTTGGAGGGTGTGTGAAAAAAAGCCAATGGGTCTGCCCGCTTGATTGAATGTGGAAGCCAAGGAAAAGCCAGACACATTACTCTCCAATTGGAATGTTGTGGGCTCGTCTATGGAGTACATAGTTGCCTTGACGATGGCATC
Source organism: Narcine bancroftii (assembly GCF_036971445.1). Lineage (NCBI taxonomy): Eukaryota > Metazoa > Chordata > Chondrichthyes > Torpediniformes > Narcinidae > Narcine > Narcine bancroftii. The sequence continues at coordinate 54,350,306 of NC_091477.1, forward strand.
TTGGATACCGTTGAATGCAGCTTGAGCTTCTACTGGCTGAGGAAACGTGATAGCTTTGAACAATGGGCGAATTTTGTCCACATAGTTGTGGACCCATTGAGCATAGTATCTTGGTGGATAAAACTTTCTGTACTCTCGCTATTGAATAAACACCCCCATTTACCTGGATGTTCATCATGGACTTGGTGAGTTGGTGTGGTGCCTCCTGGTTCAGGGTGATAGAGACCAGTATGGACTCATTGTCTGACTCTGATAGGTACTCACAAGATGGCTGACCTCGGCCCCAAGATGGCCAGTCTTGTATGCCTGGGAAGATGCGTTTGGCATGCAGTCCAAAATAGCAGCCCACATGATTCGCACATAGTGTTGCTGGAGTGCAGGGAAGATGGCGCCGATTGCACAGCCCGGAGTGGAGACTGCTGCACATGGTGTTGCTAAATTTCATGGATGGTTTGGACTGGCAAACTTTGGCATAATGCCCCTTTTTCCAGCACCTGGAGCACACTGCATCCTTGGCAGGGCAGTGTTTCCTTGGGTGTTAACTCTGCCCAAAGTAGCAATCACCTGCAATGGTGGCTGAGGTCAGATCACTAGAGTAGTGGGATGGTGTAGAGGACCAATCACTCACGGAGTGGGATGATGCTCCGTCCCAGGCTAGCGGCGCCCACGGTGACCAAGCGGCAGAATAGTCATGTGAATTCTGGAGGGCCACCTCTAGTGTCTCTGTAAGTTTGTCTGCCCTTTGCCGATCGAGTACCTTTTGTTCCGGTAGTCATTGCCATATGTACCCAAAGCAGATGCTGACCATGTAAGCATCTCTGATGAGGTCCTCTGCATTCTGGGTGGCCAACATGGCCTTAAAGACACACGCATTACACAGGATCTGGAGGGCTCGCAGGTACTTGGCACTCAACTCACCAGGTCACTGTTCTCTGATGGCCAGGAGGAGCCTAGCAGAGACCTTACTGACCTTCCTGTGATACAGGGCCTTGAGGGTCTCCATAGCTGCTTTGTTTGAGCTGGTGTCGCTGATGATTGGGAACACTTGGGGCCCGACCCACGAGAGAAGTAATATCAGTCGGTTAGTGTCAGTGGTGATGGCGTCTGCGGCCGCCACCAGGAAGTTTTCAAAGCAGTGTAGCCAAAATTCAAAAGTGTTCAGGACGTCCAGCAACCTGGGTCGATGTCGATCTTCTCAGGTTTCAGGTGTCGTTTCTTGCTCTTTGAACATTTTAGATAATAAAATTGATTTACTATCAATAATCACAAAAGGCGAAGTTGTGAAATTATCAGGCTTTTATTAAAAACTGGAACAACCATCAACCTCATTGACAGATCAAAACAAAATGAAAGGGGGAACATGCAAGGGGCTATGGGTAGGATCGGTCTCGGGAGTCATGTCCAGCCGATAGTAGCCAATCATGGCACAACAGTGGTTTACCACACCTCATTGTTGGTTGTTGAACCTGAAAGCCACTGTCCATTGGTCAGTCAGCTAGGTAAATCATTTGTCGGCTAGGTAATATCTCTAGTGCCATACTGCCTGAACAACAGCTTGGGTCCTTTTCTTGACAGAGGAGCGTCAAACTTTAGGCCCATGCAGGGTGCGAGAGAAGAAGGCGACAGGCCTGCCTGCTTGGTTAAGTATGGCAGCCAGAGCGAAGTCGGATGAATCGCTCTCAACCTGGAGTGGGATGGATTCATCCATGGCATACATCATAGCTTTGGCAATGTCTACCTTGATGAAGCTAAAAGTTGCACAGGCCTCTGGAGGCAGGAGAAAGGAGGTGGATTTAATGAGGGGGCGGGCCTTGTCCACATAATTGGGGACCCTCTAGGCATAATAGGAGAAGAAGCCCAGGCAACTTTTCAGGGCTTTGAGGCTATGGGGAAGGGGGAGTTCCAAAAGCAGCACATGCGATTGGGGTCGGGGCCAATGACTCCGTTCTTCATGACACAGCCAAGGATGGCGAGGCAGGTTGAGCGAAATATGCATTTAGCCTTGTTGTACGTGAGGTTAAGGAGTTTGGTGGGCTGGGGAAATTTTTGGAGAAGCCAGGGGTTTTTCGCTGGTGGAGCGCAGTGGCCAATTTAAGAACTGCTGGTTACAGACATTGGGGGGTCGGGGTAGCCCGTTGTACTCCATCATCACACTTTTAAGGTAGCATTGGAAGTCCTGTCCCAGTAGCATGACAGTGCAAAGCGGTGACTTTAAAGTTTTTCTAGTCTGTGCCATGCGTGGTCAGGGTCACTACGCAGTAGCCATGCACATTAGCTGTGTGGGACTTCAAGGCCAAGGAGATTTTGTGGTTCACTGGATTAACTGTGAGGGAGTAGCACTCCCACTATCGAACAGACAGCTCGTCATGTGGCCATTCATCTGAATGTCTATCATCAATCTGGCCAGCTGGTGAGGACTACCTCGATCCAGCGTCATGGAAGCCAGTGTCAGATCGTTGCCTGTAGCTCGGTGGAGAGTTCATGCGCTCAGTCGCAAGATGGGGGCATCCAATATAGCGCCCCTCAGGGCTCGCACGCAATGCTGCTAGATTGAGGTGGCTTGTATGTACACACTTTCGTGTTGTGCCCTTTCTTCCCACAATTGGAGCAGGCAGCATCTTTTGCCAGGCAGCATTTCCTCAGGTGCTTGCTCAGGCCACAGAAGTAGTAATTCATGTGCTCATGGAGTACGATGGCATGGTCAGGTCACTGGCAGGATGAGACAATAGTGGTGTTAGGTACTCACGGAGTTCAATAGCCATGACCAGATTGCTGGCGGTGTGTGGCGGTGGCGGTGCATTCCCAGATGGTGGCACATGAGGAGGCCACATTGTTGGCCTAGTAAGCTTCCATATTCTGGAGGAATACCTCCAGGCTGCCTGCCAGTTCAACTGACTTCTGCAAATTGAGTTCGCCTTGCTTCAAAGGTCTCTGCCAGATGTCATTGGACCTGATGCCCACAACATACATGTCCCTGATCAGGACCTCCAAGTTCTTTGTGGCTGTCACAAGAGTTCAAAGAACCCAGAGTTACTTGCTACTTGATTCCCCAGGTAGCTGTTTTTTTGGTGGCCAGGAGGTATCTCGCATAGACCTTGTTTAGGTTCTTCAGGTACTGGCCTTTCAGAATGTCCATCACCTCTGGATACAATGCAGTAACTCTGATCATTGAATATACCAGGGGCCTGACCTGGGAGTGTAGACCCTGCAGCTTGATCGGATGATGATAGATGATGACTTCAGGAACGATTCGAAGTAACATAGCCAGAGTTCGAAGTTGGTCGAGGATTCAGGTGATTGAGGGTCGATTTCCAACTTCTCTGGCTTCAGGATCTGCTCCATCGTCAAAATATATTGCAAATAAAATTGATGCAGCATCAATAACTCCAGAAGACTGGACGTTACTCAAAACTGACAGGCTTTCATTCGCAATAGGATGGAGGCAGGTCCATGCTGGTCGACTGTCCTGAACTGGGAAGGGGTTTGTGGGATAATCACTTTTATTCAGGATCTGTGGGAGGAGCCACAGGGACAGTCAGCCAATGGACGAGTCCTGACAGTTAAAGATGCAGACAGTGATTTAGCAGTCTACCTTAATGATAACCTGACATATATGTGACCATGGTTATCCAACTGCACGAAAACCAACAAGGTCGGGTCAGATACAGCAATAAGCTCTCTGAACCCTTCTCCATTAACAATGGCGTGAAGCAAGGCTGTGTTCTCGCACCAACCCTCTTTTCAATTTTCTTCAGCATGATGCTGAAACAAGCCATGAAAGACCACAACAATGAAGATGCTGTTTACATCCGGTACCGCACGGATGGCAGTTTCTTCAATCTGAGGTGCCTGCAAGCTCACACCAAGACACAAGAGAAACTTGTCCGTGAACTACTCTTTGAAGACGATGCCGCTTTAGTTGCCCATTCAGAGCCAGCTCTTCAGCGCTTGACGTCCTGTTTTGCAGAAACTGCCAAAATGTTTGGCCTGGAAGTCAGCCTGAAGAAAACGGAGGTCCTCCATCAGCCAGCCCCCCCAACATCTCCATCGGGCACACAAGACTCAAAACGGTCAACCAGTTTACCTATCTCGGCTGCACCATTTCATCAGATGCAAGGATCGACAATGAGATAGACAACAGACTCGCCAAGGCAAATAGCGCCTTTGGAAGACTACACAAAAGAGTCTGGAAAAACAACCAACTGAAAAACCTCACAAAGATAAGCGTATACAGAGCCGTTGTCATACCCACACTCCTGTTCAGCTCCGATATATGTGACAATAGAACTCCTTATCATCTGAATATTAATGCCCCTTGATGCACTATCAATACCTCAAACATTTAGGGTTATAGGACTATAGGCTTTTATTTACAATAAACTTGAAAGTCATACTATGCTGTGACTCAGGCTTCCTGGGGAGGGGTTGTGGTGTTGGAGCCTTTATACAGGGTCAGGAGGGAGGAACCACTGGTAGGGTCACAGAACAGGACGGAGCCAGATTAATGAGTGTACAGCAGTTCACCACATTCACCCCTTGTTTTATTTTATTTTGTCCAGAGGGGTGATGTGGGGGCGCAAAGAGTTACAGAAGTCTGGTGGCCTGGTTTTCCATAGTGACCAGCAGAGAGACAGTTACTCTGCTGTAGCTGGGACCATTGTTTCATCCAGCGCTGTGTCAACCTGCTGGGGGCGTGGAGGCTCGACGCCATCATGACTTCAGCATCCATCTCATGACTGGGGTGGGGGTAGGGCCAGGGTGCCATGGTATGTAGTGAATGCCCATGAGAGGGGAAGGTGCTGTTTGGTGGGTAGGTTCCTTGGGTGCCCCCGCGGATGGAGATAGTTTCCTCATGCCCATCCCATACACATAGACCATGTACACATTTTGGGGATTTGTATGGAGGAGCTGGACCCTTTCAACCAGTGGGTAAGTTTTATGGCCTCTCACATGCTTCTTTAGCAGGACCAGCCCTGGGGGTCATCAACCAGGATAGCAGGGTGACTCCTGACGTGGACTTCCCAGGGAAAGAGAAAATTTGTTAATGGGGGTAGCATCAGTTGCCGTACATAACAGCAACCTGAGAGCATAGAGCACCTAAGGAAGAACTTCCTGCCAGTGAGAGGTCTTTACTTAAGGGCAAGGAGGATGGCCATCCACATGGTAGTGCTCTCCCTCTCCACCTGGCTGTTCCCTCGGGGGTTATAACTAGAGCTCCTGCTGATGCAACACCTCTGGCCAGTGTGAATAAAGTATATTTTGAGGGGAAAAAATGTGCTGGAATCACATCAGTCCTAAACCCTCAGAAATTGTGGAGAGATATAATTTGGTAGAAGGAAAGAGAATTTTGGTAAGACTGTCAAAATATCTCATCTGGTTGAAGGACCTACCTTCGCTCTGCAACATCTGCATCTTCTTCGTCTCCATTCTGTCTCAGATTCATTTGAGTTCTAATAAATGAGTGCCAATAGGTCTTAATTTCATAATTTTTAAAATATTTTATTTAAAATTTTAGATTACATAACATTGATTACACAGCATTTCAATACAAACATATATATATAAAAAAACCCCCAACCTCTCCAACCACCCCATTAATACCCTCCCTCCTCCCTTATCCACCTACAAAAAAAAGAAAAAGGAGATCATCAACAAATACGGTCATATTCAAACTTTTTGGCTGCGGAAGCGGTGACATCCATCCAAGCGAACCGAGGGAGATCAAATTTTAACACCAATAACATTCAGATATGGGCTCCAGACTTTAATAAAGAAAAAATATTTATCTCTCAAATTACATGTTATCTTTTTCTAAAGGAATACAAGCTTTCATTTCATTATTGCATCTTTTTATGCTTAAGACCGAAACAGACTTCCATGTAATAGCTAAATATTTTTTTAGAAACAGCCAAAGCCAAGTGTAAAAATTCAATTTGATACATAGTCAATCTCAATCCTAACCTCAACCCTAATAAAAACAACAACGGATCAAAAGGTAGATTCACTTTTAATACCTGCTCTAAAAACAATTTAATTTGTAACCAAAAACTTTTAACCTTAAGACAAGTCCAAGTCGAATGAAAAAAGTACCTATTTCGTGACCACACCTAAAGCACAAATCTGAAGAACTAAGTTGAAATTGATCTTGTGCATAAGGAATTTTGCCCATTGAAAGATACATTAACAATGTTCAGAGTGAAGACGAAAACTTCCAAACCCATCACAGGCATAGTGCACGTCATTGCTACAGATCAGGGCAGATCAGCATCTAAATCTAATGATTTAGCTAGAACAATAGATCAAGATGATTTAAAGATAATATAGCTAAAATTATTAATGAAAGATATAATACAATATAATTTTTTACATCAATTATGATTAAAACCTCAAAAATTAAAAAGATTTAATTTAATTTCTTCAGAATTACATTTTAGATGTCATAAATAGGGTTTTTTTTTAACTCGAATTGGCAGTGTATTAAAGTTGTCATTTTGGATACAAATTAAAGCATTAAATGTTAAAGGTTAAATGTCCATTAGACTCAATGTTATTTTTATTAGGAAATATTAAAATTTTTAGTTTAAAATTAAGGTTAATCATATATCAAATCGAACATTTATGATTGGCTTTACCTGTTTCAAAGAAGTGAGTAGCTATCACATAGAAATCTGATATAGATTTGGGGATACAGAGATGGCATATTGAAATGAGATTTTTTATTCCTCCCAAAAAAAAGAACATAATTTACTTGATAAATATAATTTATTTTTGAAAATTATGGAGCCCATATTTACAACAAGTTGGTTTGAAAATTTCAGCTCTCAATAGCTCGACTGGTGGTGGTTCTCGGTTTCATGGCGGTTGATTTGAATTTATATATCCATCGATAATCTCGTTTGTTCTTTCTTTCTTAGGAGTATTTTGGAGGGAAGCGGTGGTGAGCAAGAAGGGAGGGATTAGTTTATATACCACATGTATTGTCTTTTATATATATATATATATATATATATGCGCTGGATGGGTCACGTCTCCAGAATGGAGGACCATCGCCTTCCCAAGATCGTATTATATGGCGAGCTCTCCACTGGCCACCGTGACAGAGGTGCACCAAAGAAAAGGTACACGGACTGCCTAAAGAAATCTCTTGGTGCCTGCCACATTGACCACCGCCAATGGGCTGATAACGCCTCAAACCGTGCATCTTGGCGCCTCACAGTTTGGCGGGCAGCAGCCTCCTTTGACGAAGACCGCAGAGCCCACCTCACTGACAAAAGGCAAAGGAGGAAAAACCCAACACCCAACCCCAACCAACCAATTTTCCCTTGCAACCGCTGCAATCGTGTCTGCCTGTCCCGCATCGGACTGGTCAGCCACAAACGAGCCTGCAGCTGACGTGGACTTTTTACCCCCTCCATAAATCTTCGTCCGCGAAGCCAAGCCAAAGACAAAGAAGATATATATATATATATATATATATATATATATATATATATAATTCATTATTGATTGAATGTATTATGATTTTAAATTTTTAACTAAAATATTAAAAAAGAAACATCTGAATCTAATAACTGATCATCAAGGACCCATTAGTGGGAGAACTTTCAACTCTGTCACCAAAAAGAAAAAAAGCATCAGACAGATGAACAGGAAGAAAAGCTGAGCGGACCTCTAGACCCGATGGCTTAAACTTCAAACTGGCTTCCGAAATAGTGGATGGGAAATTAGGGCAAAACACTTGAAAATATGGCAGAATTTAGACCATCACTACACATGGTACTGGGCTATGCTAGATCTTTTGTACATCTTGTACCAGTACTATTGCTACCAACAACTAAAGCATGGTGCAAAATGGGATGCTGCACACCAACCAAAGGGAACTTCTCTGAGAAGGGTCTGACTATTGATTTTGAGTTCGTTTCCAATGAGCCAACCATTTATGTACAAGAGTACAATGTAGGATTTGTGGAAATGGGACCTTGATGGTCGGTGTGGCGCTGATGGACTGAAAAGTCCATTTCTATGCTCCCTGGCTTCATGACTGTGATATACATTGAAACCTGGGTGTGATGCTTTAAATCAGTCTCTCTTACCCTTTTTCAGCCTCCTTTGTACTCTGCTCAAAGTTTATGGGCTCCCTTCCCTGTGAACAGTCAAGTTTAGTTGGTTTCTTCCCTACTTCTCTCCTTCTGCCTACATTATAAATGACTTCAGTTCATGGCCCCCTCTTAAATGTGCTGTCGCCCCTTGGCAGTTGGGGGGAATATGTCCCTGTTGAGAATTGAGGAAACCAGCACTAAATTATGGAGTGCAGGATGTGAGTGATGGACAATGTCAAAAGAAAACAATTTCATTCATGTCAAGTACATAAACACTTAGCGAGAGAAGCTAAGCTGAGACTGAGAAAAAGACATTAGAAATTGTCTTGGAGAGAAGAAGTTGTACCGATTTCTACTGACCAAAGCTTTAACTTTGACCTGTGATGGTAATGCCAATGAAGGTGGCCTATTCTCTAATCCCAATGTGATGACACCATCGAATACAATGAAATCCAGGGAAACATAAAAGTCTGCAGAAGCTGTGAATGTAGTAAGAGTGCAGAAATGCTGGAGGTGCGTCCGTAGGAGGTATCTTGAGGAAAGGCTCAGGGACGAAACATCAGTAATGCAGTATGTTCCCCCGTACCAAAAAGCTTGGGGCTGGAAGTTTTTTAATTAACTGGATTTTTTTTGGATAACCGAATAATGGCTTTAAGCAGCCCAGCAAAATATGTGTATCAGCGGTTAAACAGCAACAAAAAAAAAATGGAAGGCTTTTCAAGTATGAAATAATGTTTAATTCTTACATAAACACTTCCTCCTTTTCTTTTTTCTGACATCAACAGTGCTGTCTGCAGACCTCTTTGCCATTGTACAATACACGAGAACTCTGTTGGATTAAAAATGGCGCTAACAGCGCGTCAGAGCCCCAAATGAGCACATCAGGTGAAAAAAATGTTTAACTTGTGACGTCATGTCACCGTCGATAAAAGTTTGCATAATTGAACTTTTCAGTTAACTGAGTTTCGGATATGGGCAAATGTACTGTACATTCTCCTATGGACATTGCGAGACCTTCTGAGCATTTCTGTGTACTTACTACAGTCCAATCTAATCGAATACACTTGATGGATGATGTGTTGTCAAGGTTACAGCAATGAAGTTCAGACACTGAAGCATGACCTATACTTGGAAAGTAGTCGATGATGATTTTCCAGTTAAAACAATAGAAGATGCAGAAAATATATTTCCCTCAAGCAGAATTAGAGCAAAATCCTTCGTAAGGATAGGACGAGTCAGTCAAGAATCAGATGAAATTCTGTCATAAATAATATGAAATCTCAACAGAAGACGGGGTGTGTGAAAGGAGACCAATGTTGTCATATCCTACTGCAAACATTCAGCCAGTCAGATTACAATCCTGATCTGGCTGCTCGTCTGAAAAGTTAGTGTGAAGAGTTCTGAGCATTCGTGGATCAGTGGGAATGAGATGTTCCCTCCTGGCCTCCCAAGGGTCTTCTTCCCATTTAAAGTTCACGGTCCCAAGGTCATCTCACTGCTGCAGTCATGGGATCCCAGCAACCACAGACCAAACCCACTGCCTCAGCATTTTCTTACCCATTGCTGGCAATCCCTCCGACCCCACATTCCCCCACCTTCCATCCCAGAGCCCTTCTCCCACTACATCCACAACCCCTCCCCATTACCCCAGACCCTCTCCTTTCTGCAGCTCTTAGGGCCTTACTTGTCCATCTAAGGCACAGCCCACTCCAAGCAAGACCCTCGTCCTCACCTCAGCCTCTTTTGCTGTGTTCCCCTCGTAACTGGAAGCTCAGCTTACCAAAAAAAAGCTGACATCCAAAAGAAATCACAGAGCATTTGGTGGTCGAGAACTCTTTACCTGTTTGTGAATGTTCCCCAGTAAAAATAGGGCCTTATTCTTTAAGTCCATGACCATCTTTTGTTCAAGTCCATTTAATACTATGAGGTAACTGAAGTCTTCCGTGGAACATCAATAAAACTGCAGGTCCTGGATCTCCAAAACAAAAAAACAGCTAATGCCAGAAAAACTCAGCAGGTCAGGCAGCTCCTGTGGAAAGAGAAGTAGATAACATTTCAGGTATGAGATCCTTCATCAGAGCCAAGAAAAGGAGAAATAAATTTATTTCAATTCCCCATTATGAAATGTATGAAAAAGCAATTGCGCATGGAAATAAAAGAAATGTTAGAAATTCTAATTAGATTATATACAACCTGCCTCTTCTGTTTGAAATTCATTAAAAATAAGGCTCTCAAGTGCTTCACAGCCAGTTATGTTTATGTTTCTGCTGGCAGAATTAAGTCTGACATCAGAGACTCTGAAATGATCTGTAAAAGCAGTTTTGCATTAATAAGTTGGCTTCTTGCATTTGTGCATATGCATGAAAGTTTCAGTGGCTTTGATGTTGCTGCCAAATTGAAGCTGAGACTATTGCCCCTCGATTTTATTTTGTTTCACACAGGGATCCAGAGGCTTCTGTTTGAAGGGTGTTGCCCAACAAGTTGTTTCAGAAAAGTTCCTTCAATGAATCTTTCCCTGAAGAGGGGCTCTGGCCCAAAACGTTGGTAACATATCTTCACCTGCAAGTCTAGCTGAGTTCCTCCTGTATTTTTCTGTGTTTTTACTGCCCGAGAATGGTGTTTGGTCAATTTCTATGGCTTCTGTGTGGGCGTTTTTGGTTCGGCCAAACTTGCCATTCTTCCATTCTGCTCCAGTGACCAAGGTTCAAGGTCATGTGCAGAAATAGACCTTTTTTCCCACCAGTTTGCCCGCAAAGACACATGAAGAGGCTGCACTAGTCTGGTGCCACTTCCATGAAGAGAAAGAAAAGCAAAAGAGAGTCGGAATCAGGTTTATTGTCATTAAATAGGATGTTTTGCAGCAAGGTGTTAAAATTACTATAAATTACAATTATGTAAATACAAGATTTTAAAGTGAGGTAGTGGCCAGAGGTTCATTATCCATGTTATGGCAGAGGGAAAGAAGCTGTTTCTGTAACACTAGGCCCTTTCAAACAGCTGGGTAAAATGGGGTTAATCGGGCAATTTTCCTGGTTAGCGCACCTGTTCTGCGGCAGTTAAAAAGGGTCCCACCAGGTCAACTCCGTCAGAATCCAACCGGCTCCCTGACCTACCTCAGAGGTGGTCAGGGAACCCAATCAAACTTACCTAGATCACATCCACAGGCGATTCGAACAGGAAAATGGCCGACCCGCTTCTTCCGGTGACGTCAGCGCTTGTGTGGGTGCGTCACTGCCAAACATCTAGCAGTACTTCCAGTGAATGCGTGACACATAATTGCAGGGGTGGAATTTAATGGGTCAATTTCCTCCTGCAATTCAAAAAGTGCTTCCTGCACCTTTGCCCCAGTAATCGTACCTGGGTCCTGGGGGGGTACCCAGGTGCTGCAGTTTAAAGGGGGCTATTAAGAGTTATCTTTGGGCTCCTGCATCTCCTTGATGGCAGCAGTGAGGAAAGGGCATGATCTGAGTGGTGAAGGTCCTTGATGATGGAAACCTGTTTCTTGAGGTGCCATTAATGTTGGGAAGACAAATGCCCATGATGGTGCTGGCTGAGTTTACAAACCTCTACAGCCTGTTCCTGTGCATTGGCACCTCCATATCAGTCAGAATGCTCTCCACAGAGAAATTTGGTGACTTACCAAATCTCCTCAAAATTCCAATGAAGTATAGCTACTGGCCTGCCTTCTTCATAATTGCATCAACATGATGGTCCCAGGATAGATCTTCAGAGATGTTGTCACGCAGCAACCTAAGGTTTCTTACCCTCTCTGCTGCTAACCTCTGGATGAGGACACGTTTGTATTTCTCCTGGCTTCTCCTTCCTGAAGATCCCAAACAATTCCTTAGTTTTACTGACGTTGAGTGCAAGGTTGTGGATGTGACTTTCCTCATTGCCAGTCGTACTTCTGCCACCAACCGCGGTATCGTCAGCAAATTTGTAGATGGGATTTGAATTGTGCTGAGCCACACAGTCATGGGTGAAGAGAGAGTAGGATATTGCACTAAGCAAGCATCCTTGAGGTCGGTCTGTGTCGATTGTCAATGAGGAGACGCTGTTACCGATCTGCACTGACTGTGGTCTTCCAATGAGGAAGTTAAGTATCCAGGGACCTACAGAGGTCCAAGTTTTAAAGTTTGTTCACCACTACTAAGGGAATTATGGTGTTGAAAGCTGAGCTATAACATTGAACAACAATTTTCTTTAAATGTTTGCTTCCTGAAAAAAATTGTGGATTATGATAGACAACTTCAAGCTGAACACAGAGATAATTTAAGATTTGCTGTATCACATAGAAAAGTTGGAGAATCATTAAAATAACTTTTATAGAATTTAGCAATAAGAGTAGACTCGATACAAATGTAACAGAATATATCACAGCTGCGGCAACATTGACGAGATATTTTTTCCTGTATTGAATCTTCCTGAAGACAATAAATCATATTGTTAAGTGCACTCACATCTTTCTTTTCTTTGGCTTGGCTTTGCGGACGAATATTTATGGAGGGGTAATGTCCACGTCAGCTGCAGGCTTGTTTGTGGCTGACAAGTCCGATGTGGGAAAGGCAGAGACGGTGGCAGCGGTTGCAGGGGAAAATTGGTGGGTTGGGGTTGGGTGTTGGGTTTTTCCTCCTTTGTCTTTTGTCAGTGAGGTGGGCTCTGCGGTCTTCTTCAAAGGAGGTTGCTGCACGCCGAACTGTGAGGCACCAAGATGCATGGTTGGAGGCGATATCAGCCCACTGGCGGTGGTTAATGTGGCAGGCACCAAGAGATTTCTTTAGGCAGTCCTTGTACCTCTTCTTTGGTGCACCTCTGTCATGGTGGCCAGTGGAGAGCTTGCCATATAACATGATCTTGGGAAGGCGATGGTCCTCCATTCTGGAGACGTGACCTACCCAATGCAGTTGGATCCACGCTGCTGAAGATCCAACTGCTGCTGCGCTGCTGTACTCACATATGCTATGTACATCAACATGTGTTCAGTCTATAATCAATGTAATGCACAGCATCTGTATATATGAGTTGCTTTTATAGCCTGTCTGCACCTAAACTGAGTGCATGCCCAGGCCAAAACAGCTTGCTTTGTGGGCAATATACCAGTAGAGTAAAAATATGAGAGAAAATCACAAAATAGGTTATATGGAACCATAGAACAATGACAGCACAGAAACAGGTCACTTTGCCCCCTCCAGTCTAAACAAATGATACGTAAATGGAAATTTTAAGGTGATTTTTGTGATCAGTAGGCCTGTTGTGTTGTGAAGAATATCAGACTCGGTGCATTCACAGACAGATGAGTCTGGACACAAATGTTACAAACACATGTAACTTTAATTAACACGCAGGAGACAAACAGGGGAGAATGTTAAATGGTACTCGATCACTGTTTTACTTAAGCAACAATATAGACATTCACCTCAGACTTAGATGGACTCCAATAATGGTGAACCTACACTCAACCCACTCACACACTTGAGTACACACACTATAAATAGGGAATCTTTCACACAACCAGTTCCCTGACCAACCGAGAAGTGAATCTCTGCAAGTATTGATAGATCACAATACTACAGCTCAGCTTCAGTGTAGTGCACACCTTACCCGCAACACGTCCAGCGATGTCCACAGTAGTGACCTGGCGTGAAGCAATATCCGGGGCTTAGACCACAGGGCAGAGAGAAAGAATGCACTGTGCGTTGGTGTTATATACAGTGCTAATCTGTGCCTCTAGCCAATAATGACCCTAGGTGATTTAAATTAGCCAACAGCAAGGAGTGCACGAATGGGTGGCTGGAGTCCAACCTTGATTGACAGGTGATTTGACTTCTGAATGTTTCAGCCAGGGAGAACACATGACTGCCCAAAATACACACATTCCAGAGAGGCAGGGAGACCATGTTTTCTCCATGCACAACAAGCTCAAAATTCATAAAATGCACCCAGAAGTGCTCAGAAAGCAAAATCTTCATTGTCCAGTGTAATCAATGAAAAGCAATACACATGTTGCTATTGTCCAGGTGATCCAGGGCTGAGTGGAGAGCCAGTGAGATTGCATCTGTTGTGGAACATTTGTGGCAATAGGGAAATTGCAGTGGGTCCAGGTCTTTGCTTAATTACATGTTAATTCTAGCCATAACAAATGTCTCAAAGCATTTCGCTATAGTAGATGTAAGTGCTACTGGATGATACAATTAAGGCAGCTCTCTCTGCTCATCTTGCACCCTGGTATAATTGATACCCTCTTGAAGTAGAAGGGAGACAATAGAGTCATTCAACCATAGAACATCAGAGCACAGGATCTTTGGCCCTTCTAGTCTGTGCTAAACTATTAATCTGCCTAGGCCCACTGACCTACACCCAGTCCATAGCCCTCCATACCCCTCTCATTCATGTATCTGTCCAAATTCTTTTTAATTGTGAAAGTTGAGAGCAGATTCACCACTCCAGCTGGTACCTCGTTCCACTATCTCATTACACTCTGTGTAAAGGAGTTCCCCCTAATGTTCCCCCAAATCTTTTCCCCTTGCAACCTTAACCCATATTGCAGGGTGGCCAAACTTGCTTAATGTAAGAGCCACAAACAATAAAGTTCAGATGCTTGAGAGCCGCAGGACATTAACAAAATTCACACATACATTTTTATTGTTACATACACATTTTGGTACAAAAATTTTTATAAATTTTAAGAAATGCATTTTAATGCAATAATATTTATTCATGCATGTAGTTTTTAAACTGTTAATTTGTATTAATTTCAGTAATCACAAAGTCACAAATATGTAAAAAAAATGTAAACCAAAAAATTAGAGATATTTTCATCAGATTTCCACCTTACAAAATTAGTTGGGCGGGCGAGAGACCGGCATCGTGAGTTGGGCAGGCGAGGTGGGGTCGAAATTTCTACAATATTCAAATTTTCCATGAGCCGCATTTCTTTCTTCTTTGGCTTGGCTTCACGGATGAAGATTTATGGAGGGGTATGTCCACGTCTGCTGCAGGCTCGTTGGTGAGTGACAAGTCCGATGTGGGACAGGCAGGCACGGTTGCAGCGGTTGCAAGGGAAAATTGGTTGGTTGGGGTTGGGTGTTGGGTTTTTCCTCCTTTGTCTTTTGTCAGTGAGGTGGGCTCTGCAGAGTTCTTCAAAGAAGGTTGCTGCCTGCTGAACTGTGAGGTGCCAAGATACACGTTTTGAGGCGATATCAGCCCACTGGTGGTGGTCAATGTGGCAGGCACCAAGAGATTTCTTTAAGCAGTCCGGTGCACCTCTGTCTCAGTGGCCAGTGGAGAGCTCGCCATATAACACGATCTTGGGAAGGCATTGGTCCTCCATTCTGGAGATGTGACCCACCCAGCGCAGTTGGATCTTCAGCAGCGTGGATTCGATGCTTGCGGACTCTGTCAGCTCGAGTACTTCGATGTTGGTGATGAAGTCACTCCAATGAATGTTGAGGATGGAGCGGTGACAGCGCTGATGGAAGCGTTCTAGGAGCTGTAGGTGATGCCGGTAGAGGACCCATGATTTGGAGCCGAATAGGAGCGTGGGTATGACAACGGCTCTGTACACGCTGATCTTTCTGTGTTTCTTCAGGTGGTTGTTTTTCCAGACTCTTTTGTGTAGTCTTCCAAAGGTGCTATTTGCCTTGGCGTTGTCAATCCTTGCATCAGATGAAATGGTGCAGCCGAGGTAAGTAAACTGGTTGACCGTTTTGAGTTCTCTGTGCACGATGGAAATGTGAGGGTGCTGGTAGTCATGGTGGGGAGCTGGCTGATGGAGGACCTCAGTTTTCTTCAGGCTGACTTCCAGGCCAAACATTTTGGCAGTTTCCGCAAACCAGGACGTCATGCGCTGGAGAGCTGGATCTGAATGGGCAACTAAAGCGGCATCATCTGCAAAGACAAGTTACAGCAGCAATCGTCAAGGATCCACAGCACCCTAGTCTGTTCTGGCAAGAAAGAGGTATAGGTGCCACAAGACTCATACCGCCAGTTTCAGGGACAGTTGCTACCCCTCCATCATCAGTCTCCCAGAGACTAATCTAAAGTCCCTTACTTTGCAGATTATTTATTACTAAATATTTATTTTTGTTTTAGTATTGCAGTTAGTTTGTTTACATTTCTTTCTGTGTTTACATTTGAATGTAGATCTTTCTTCTTGTATACAGTTTACAGTTACTGATAAGTAGAAATTCTGCGTTGCCTTCAGGGAAAAGAATCTCAGGGTTGTATGTGATGTCATGTATGTGACAATGAATTTAGCATTAATATAGGTGGAATAAGGATTTAAATTCCATCCAGAATTCCACAACATTTACATATTACAGCATTTTCTCATGCCATTTAAGTTATCCTTTATGCCACACTTAGTAAGCTCTTACATAAATTCAGAGCATTGGTGATATGAATGACCAACCGAGAAGTGAATCCCATCATCAAATTAGTGTAAAGCCAGTGAAAAATTATGAATGATATTTTGAATAGCAGCAGAGTGATTTAAGTCAAAGCAAAAATATTTTGTGCTGGATTAATTTATATGAATGCACAATGGAAGGAAATTCAATTAGTACAATCAATCAGTGTACATTATTATCAAACATATCAACAAGGCTAATCAAGCATTAGAATGCAACTTGCAGGCATGATACAAATTGATGTTCAACAGCACAGCACTCAGATCAATAGCAGAGCTCCTCCTCTCGATTTTTAGCCTGCGATTGTTGATTCAAGTCCCATTCTTGAGATCTGCTAAGTGGAAAGGTTCCTGCAGTCTGCCTTACTTATTCCCCTCATAATTGTATATACCTCATTTGTGTCCCAGCACTTCATTATAAAACAGAGGAGATTTTTCAACTCTCCTCTTTTAGACTCTGCTTTGAGATGAAGACCCTTTTGCCTTTGTGCAGTTTTTAAAACTATATTAGGGTTTCAGTCTGAATCAGTGGTTCTCAACCTTTTTTCTTTCCACTCACATAGCACTTTAACTAATCCCTATGCCACTGTTGCTCTGTGATTAGTAAGGGATTGCTTAAGGTGGGATGTGAGAGGGAAGGAAAGGTTGAGAATCACTGCTCTAGACCCAATTGTTACTGAAATATTTTGCTTGAGAAAAATTGTCGTTGGCCCATTTCCTTTGCAGTTATGAAACAGTGCACATTAGAGATGATCAAAACAGTGGTTTTCAAACTTTTTCTTCCCACTCACATACCATCTTCAGCAATCTCTTCCAATTATAGAGCACTGATGGCATAGGGATTACTTGAAGTGGTATGTGAGTGGAAAGAAAAAGGTTGAGAACCATTGCTCTAAATCCTCAAACAGCTTATCTGATCACCTATTTTATGCTATTGTAGGGTGCCTGCTATATTGCCATTGGTTGCCACATTGGGACATTGGGACATTCTAAGTACGTGAAAAATGCTGTTTCATTCAGTTGTCTTGAACCAAAAATATTTGCAAATATTTGCCTATTCTTGAGGTTGTTTTCATGAGTGGCCTTTCAGTTGTGGAGTCATTCAGCACAGAAACAGGCTATTTGGCCCATTACATCCTTGCCAACCATCATGCCCCCATCTATACTTATCTCATTTACCAGACATTGGTGCGTAACCTTCTATGTCTTGGAAATTCAAGTGCTCATCCAGATACCTCTTAAGTGTTAAGATAGCTCCTGCCTCCATCAATTGCCAGATTCAAACCATCCTTTGGATGAAAACATTCTTCTCACATCTGCTCCCGTGACTTACCCTTAACCTCTGCTCTCCAGTTACTTGCACCTCTTCTATGGGGAAAAATTCTGACTCTCTACCCTACTGTTTATCCTCCTCATAATGCTGTATATGTCTATCATGTCCCTTGTTGCTTCATTGACTCCAAGGAAAACAACTAAGGTATCACCGATATCTCCTCAAAACTGAAATATTCCATCTCATGCAACATCCTGATAAATCTCCTCTGCACCCTCTCCAGAATAATCTTCACACAGTTCTCCAGCTCTGCCCTAACCAAAATTTTATAAAGTTGTACCATAACCCATCTGAATCTATACCCCATCTAATGAAGTTCAACATCCCATATGCCTTTTACACCATCTTATCCAAGAGATCTTTGGACTTGTACACTGAGGTCATCCTGTCCAATATTCCCTGGCACCTGTTACTATATCCTTCACTTATTACATCTTCCTAATTGCATCACTTCATATATATTGGGATTAAAATCCATCTGCTATTACTCCAGTTGATGAACAACCAGATGACCAGTTTATATCGGTCAACACGACATTAAGGGCCAAAGAGCTTGTACTGCACTCTATTGTTCTATGTTCTATGTTCAACATTATTTCCCTAGGACAGGACCATCTTTCTCACTGTCAACACCTCCCTCAATTTTCAGCTTAAAGAACAGTAGAGCCACATTCATGGGAAGATAAATAGAACTAATGTTTCAGGTCAAAAATGAAGCCTCCTTGCATGGTGATATTGATCATCTCTACATTTGTGGCATCGTCGAGTGGAATGTTCACTGGTTTGAATATGTGGATTCACATAGATTTTGCTTGTTTTTTTCTTTGCCAGAGGTTAATTTTCATTTCTGGTGATGATTCATGGAGTGGAATTACACCTGATTGCAGAAAGCCTGATTGACAGGTGAGCATTATGTGAGCAAGTCAGAGAATGATAGAGTCATGCAGCAGTGCAGGACAGGTCCTCCCACTCAGATACTCTCTACATTTCTTACCCCTTTCCCAAAATCTATCTGTTTAGTTTTATTCACTCTGATAAGTGAGAAGATTCCTACTTATTCCCCTCATAATTTTACATACTTCATTTGTATCTTCTCTGGACCTCCTCTGCTCCAGGGAAAACAATCCCAACCTCTCAAGTCTCTGCTCATAACATAATATTCTTTCTGAGATTTCCTGCTTCTGGCTTATTCCTTGAGGAAGGCCTCAGGCCCAAAATGATAGTGATGTGTCTTTGTCTCCTATAGACGCTGAAAAGGCCGGCGAAGTTCCTCCAGCATTTCTGTGTGTTTTTACTACAGTCACAGCGTCTGCAGACGTTTGTGCTGCACTCTGATCCTCCCTCCAAGGGAAGATTCTGGTGAAACTACACTGCACCCTCTCCATTACTGCCACATTTTACCCACCTGTGAGGCTACAGCATTTTGGTGCATCTGCACTTACGTATATGACAATAAACCCTAGACAGGCTCAGCGTCCTGGGGTGAGAGGGTGGGGACATTTCACGGGTCATGCCTCCCATGAGTTATTGTGCCCTTTCACCCGCCCGCAGCACTGGCATCCCTAGGGGGTTGTGGACCACACTGGGTGTCGCCATCAGAGGGGGTGTCACCAAAGCGAATCATGAGGTTCCTTCCCCACGCGCACGTCGGAAGGAGGGGGAGTGTGATGGTGCAGCAGATGGACGAGGTCTATGGTAGGTATGGCACCCACTCTCCCCCATCCCCCCACTGAGTGAGTTCTTGAATGACAGTTTGTGCCACCACCCATCCCTACAGTTACCCTTATGCCCCTCTGATTAGATCTCTTCTGAAGCTGACTCTGAACCCACTGTTAGGTTCAGGGCTAGGTTTATGACATGGTGTAAGAAAAATAACAAGCAAAATTATTGCAATTCAAAACCAGATGTCACAATAAAGCTAAAATAACCAAGAAAAATGATCTTCCTTGACAACATACAGCAGGGATCTCACAACGTTCTGGAAATTCAAGATGGCACACTGGTTCCTCGATTATTTGCTCTGCTCCTTGAGTGGAATGTCATACATTACCATGTGTCCTTGCAAAGCAATGTGTGATGTGATGACAGACTTCTAAATCCACATACACAATCCTGAGAAAGTAGCTAATCAACTCTAAAATATTGTTTAAAAAGAAATCCATCAATAACTTTACAATAACACTCGTTAAACTAGAGACCAGCTTCCACATATCGGATTCGGGTACATGGTAGGGGGTATTTTTGATAACAGACTTGCAAATGAACCAATCCAAAACCAATAACAAATCACAACAAAGTGAAGTATGGACCCACTGTTTGTTGACCATCCAGTCTTTAGTCCCTTTTCCACTGGCACCTTGTCCCAGGAATTAACGGGGACAGGGTCCAGTGGAAAAAGGAAACAGTCAGCACGCTACCATCTAATGACACCATTTCAAGCCAGGGATTGGCAGCCTCAACCCTTACTCATATCCTCAGCATCAGCTGGTTAAACCGGAGGGAAAAGGACAACTTCCATCCTGGGACAAAAACAAAGCGATTTTACACATGAGCACCATGTGCTGAGGCAGTGTAGTGGAGGTGGGAGGTAAGGCCGACTGTCAGGGTGTCTCTTCCTCTCCTCATTTAGAAGTGCAATATAAATTATTCTTATCTATTGTAGTGTGCTGTATAAAAAGCAAGTGGAATAAAATCTGGTGTGTAGTTTTAAAAGATCAGAAGGAGAAATAACAAAATAAATTATGTCTGCAAACTGGGGTGACAGAGAAGTGCAGGAGCTACTCCCACTGAGGTTGGAGGGGGCTGTAGGGCAAGATTTGACGGGCACATTAAAAATGGCAGAAGCCCCTAAACAAGAGCGCGATACATCAAGAGAGAGCTAGGAATCAGATTTGGGTATAGAAATTGATCCATTTTGCTGGTCTGACCTGTGTTGGGATGGCATGAGCAATATGATTAATGTAAGGTATAGGCTGGTGCAATATTAAATAAATTGAAATCTGAATTATCCAATATATGTTTTTGATGTGGTCAAATATAAGGACATTTTTGCCAGTTGAAGGTAGACTCTCTGATTCCCGGGGATGAGTGGTGTTCAGTGGAAAAGCAGTCAGTGTCCCGGTTAAAGGTGGCCCAGTGGAAACAGCACAAACGGCTTCCTATCCTGGGTCACCACACGGCCAACTAACTGGGATGCCCGTGGGGAAAGGGCTTCAGTCATCAACCCTGACAATGAGTTGCATTATTTGCTGAATATTTTGTCTCATGTTCCCATCACTTTTGCCTTCTGAATCAATGAGGAGAAAACTATGGTCCCATGTTGACCAACTGCTGGCAGAAAACCAACAACTCCAACACCACAAAAAATGTAACTGGTTTAACTGTCAATTAAAATGCAACAAGTTTTTGTGATACTTTTGTAGATTAGTCACTAGTCACACCAGCAATGACAAATAATTTTCTGCACATGGTCTTTTGTCATCATTAAGAGAAGAAATGGACAAGGTAGAGTGGGGGTGGGCAACCTACGACCCACGGGTTGGATCTAAATTTATCCATCCTGAAGGACTCCAGATCTGGCCCCACAATCTAAATTTATCCATACAGTGCTGTCAACCCCCTCCCTGGTCCCATGCCACTGCCATCCAAATACACCCCCCAACCAGCTCCAACTCTGCCCCCACCTCCCCCTCCTAAGTCTGATGGTGCCTCCACCCCCTCCTCACCCTGGTCCAACATTGCCACCATCACCCACCCACCACCCCCCTAAACGATGCCGCTGAAAAATCAGTGCAGCCCGCCATTCAACCACTGACTCATCTTTTGGCCCATGCATGGTAAAAGGTTTCCCCCCCCCTTCCCACCCTCCCTGAAGCAGAGGGTCAAAGCATTGACACACAGCAAGTGTACACAGTAGCACAAAAAATGCTGGAGGAACTCAACAGGTCAGGCAGCATCCACAGGCAACAATAGACAATCCATGCTTTGGGCTATAACAATCCATCAGGAATTGATTGTGTGTTGCTGTAGTCTTCCACAATCTTCAATGACTCAATTGCATTAATTGGAAAAATAGTCACTTCATTATCTCCATAATGAAAGACTTAAAACGTCCAATAAAACAAGCCTCTATGCACCTTAATGGAAATTATATTGGCAAAAGTGCTGTATTTGGTAACGTCGCTTTAGAACCATAGAACACTACAGCACAGGAAACAGGCCATTTGGCCCTTCTAGTCTGTGCCAACCATCATTCCGCTAGTCCCATTGACCTGCTCCCATTCCATAATCCTCCAGACCTCTCCCATCCATATATATGTCTGATTAATTCTTAAAACAAGATTGAGCCCGCATTCACCACATCAGATGGAAGCTCATTCCACATTCCCACCGCTCTCTGAGTGAGGACCTTTCCCCTAACATTTTCCCCTTCAGCTAAAAACTATGACTTGCATTTATCTCCCCCAATCTAAGTGGAAAAAGCCTACTCGCATACATTCTGTCTATACCTCTTAATCTTGTAAACCTTTATCATATCTCCCCTCATTCTTCTACACTCCAAGGAATAAAGGTCTAACCTGTTTAATCTTTCCCTCTAACTCAACTCTTGAAGACCCAGCAACATCCTAGTAAATCTTCTCTGTCCTCGCAATCTTATCGGCATTCTTCCTGTAGTTAGGCTTTAACTGGAGAGAATGGAGATGATCGAGTAAAAGAGGCTCGATGTCCTCTGCTATAACTGACTGAGATTATATTATTTTTGAATTTTTTAAAAAATGTAGGCATACAGCACAGTAACAGGCCCTCCAGTTGATGAGGCTGTGCTGACAATAACACTCAATTAACCTACAACACCCCCAGTACAGTTTGAAGGGTGGGAGGAAACTAGAGCCCCCAGTGGAAACCCCCGCGGACTCAGAGAGAATGTGCAAACACCTTAAGGGCAGTGCTCGATTCACACGCAGGTATAACAGAGTTGTGCTTATTCTCACCATACTCTAATGTATGTAATCATGTATGTAATTTAGTTGTAAAAATCCTTCTCTGACTGTATCTTTCTGGATTTTTTTTCTTTGCTTTAAATGAGAGTAGATGCAACGGTTTGTTTTCGAATGCTCCTTAACCATTTGGATTCCGGCCATTTTAACCTTTCATTACATATACTCCGAACTTGGTCCACGGGGAAACCTTTACAGCACGAACACCAGTACAAACCAGCTTGTGGCTGGATATAAAACCATTCCTAGAAAACCTGGGCACAGAGCATATTCACTTGTTGCTAGTCCCAGACACAAAGTGTTAAATAGTCCATTTGTTGCTGAAATTGACATTGTGTAGCCACACCTCCAACAGTGGGCACAATTACTGCAATCATCATTCTGTCCCTACCAGCTGTGCCAAATTTAGAGGCTATAATAACATGGAGAATAATGATCTGGAATGGCAAAATGTGCCTCAGAGAGAGAAGCAGAAATTGCAAGAATATTAAGCAAGTCAGACAAAAGCTGTGGAGAGGTAGGAAGAGTTAACGTTTCAGAACGGGTGACATGTTTCCTGCATTTTCTTGTTTCACTTTTCCATCCTCAGGATTCTAAGCATTTTCCTCTCGAACTGCCTGTGAGGCCTGTAAGTGGTGGATTTGGAAACGGGAGTCGAAATGCTGGCTATTTAGGATCCAGGACAGTGTCGCTCTGCATTTGATCTAGAAGGATTTGGCTCATGAAAGACGAGGTTGATTCTCTAACATGAAAGAAACAGAAGAAGTCATTTGGTATGGCAGCGGGAGGGAGCTTGGAATCCAGCTTGACCTGCCTTCTCCCTATATGTGGAGAGTTATTCCTAGTATTAGGAGCTTTAATGTAATGCTAGTTACCTGTGGATGATTTTCTAACAGCCTCCTCAACTTGACTTTCTGCCATCACAAGTATTCTTAAATGAACAGCCAAGGCTCTCTGCTTCTCTACTTCCTTTCGGTATCACTGACAGAATCAACCAGATGGTCATTGACCCATTAGGTATAAAAGAGTGGAGAGCACCGATCCTTGGACTTAACTCCTGACCTATTGTGGACACACAACATCTCCTCTCTTATCAGGAAGGCACAACAGCGACTGCACTTCCTGAGAAGACTGAAGCGGTGAAGGCTATCAGCCACTATTATGTCAACCTTCTATTGGAGCTCCATCAATAGCATCCTGGCTGGCTGCACCACAGTGTGGTACAGTCACTGCAGAGAAATGGATCAGAGGTCAACCCCAATGTGTGACACAGGAGTCTCCCTTTGCCCCCCCCCCCAACCATTGACATAATCTACTAAGATCGTTGCCTGAAGAAGGTGCACAAAATCCTTTCACTCCATATACAGCATGTCTCAGTTGCTCCGAGAGCCATCAGGCTGAGAATCAGCTTCTTCTCAAAGGCAATGAGAATGCTGAATGACCAAAGAAACTGCTCACAGTAACCATCCAAGACTCTCATATTCACAAAACAATATTTACTTGTATATATAAATACTTGCCCTTCATCTGTATTGTTTATCTGTATGTGTGTTATGTCTGGTTGTGTGTCTGCACATTTTTGCACCATGGACCGGAGAACGCTGTTTCATCGGGTTGTACTTGTACAATCAGACAGCAATAAACTTGACTTGATGAAATCCAATGGAAAAGAATATGATCCACTCCCAGTTAAAGATATTCCATTGGAGAAGTGCTAATTTCAATGTTTTGAGAACAGATCTGACCTGAAATCAGATCTTAGATTAGCAAAATTAAGACTGAGCAACAGGAGGGTTGGAAGATGAAGATGCTTCAGCTCAGAAATTCCTATAGAATGGTTGGGGTGGCATAGTTGGCGTAGCGATTAGCACAACTCCGTAACATCACAAAAGATCGGGACTGGGTTCGAATCCCGCATTGTCAGTAGGGAAGTCGGTGTGTTCTTCCCGTGTCTGTGTGAGTTTTCCCTGGGGGCTCCAGTTTCCTCCCACCGTTCAAAACATACTGAGTGTTGTGGGTCCACTGGCTGTAATGGGGCAGCACGGGTTCGAGGGCCAAAGTGGCCTGTTACCATGCTGCCCGACTAAAATGATGAAAGAAAATTTATTTTAAAAATTATAATAGAAAAGCAGAGACATTAAAGTCAGATTTCCCTGGAAGATCATGAAGTTATAAATCAAAATAGACCGCGAGATAAACACCAGATTGTTGGCAAATGAGAAGCAGGCGGATTATCGAAAATCAGCGGGAAGCTAAAAGGAAATACAAGTAAGGAGGGAACAGAATCACAGAACAGCACAGCACAGGAACAAGCTCTTCTGCCCATTATGCCGGCGCTAAAAATGATGCCAAATTAAACTGAATCTCTTCTGCCTGCACATGTTCCATCTCCCTTTCTCCCTGAATATTCACGGGTCTATGCAAAAGCCACTTTAGCACTGCTATTGTTTTTGCTTCCACTACTGCAGCTTGGCAGCCAATTCCAGGCACCCACCACCCTGCGTGAAAACATTTACCCTGCACAGCTCCCTTAAACTCATCCCCTCCTGTAAGATGCACATCTTCTAGTGTGCGAGATTTTTACCTTGGGGGAAAAAAAATCTGACTGCCTACCAATCACGTATCAATGCCTCTCATAATTTTATAAACCTCTATCAGGACTCCCCACAGCCTCCAACACTCCTGAGAGAATAATCCAGGCTTGTCCAACCTCTCCTCTAATTCATACAGCATCCCGGTAAATCTCTTCTGTAACCCTTCCACCTGCTTCGGTGGCTCCCAGTGTGACTGGCTCAGGAGGGGCCGGCTCAGGTCGATATTCAGGTCAGCTGATTGACAGCTGGCCAGGTGGAGTCAGCCATTTAGGTGGTCTTCCTGCAGGTACAGAGATCGCCCCCCTGTAATCAGCTGGTGGTTGTATCACCATATTCACCCTCTACCCTCAGGGACCCTCAGAGTCTCTGTGACCGTCGCAGGGTTGGCTCCTGGTCAAAGGTCGGTGAGGCTGTGGTTGCCCAGAGCAAGGACATGAACTGGGCCCCTCAGTCCATGGTGATGTGGGTCGGGACTACAAAGCTCTAAATGGACAAGAAAGCTCTGGCATGAGTCTCTGTGTCACATGTGGGCAGGGGTATCGCTTCCGGCCAATGGGTAAAACGGTCAATTACTGTGAATAAATACCGCATACCTTGGCTCATGGGAGCAGGCCAATGATGTCCATGTGCACGTGGTCAAATCGGCACTGCACCGGGTCGAAACTCTGGAGCAGGTCTTTGGTGTGTCTGTGCACTTTGGTGCGTTGCGAGTCCAAACAAGTTTTAGCCCAAAGGGTTACATCATGGTGGAGGCCATGCCACATGAACTTGTCAGACAGCAGGTGGACCATGGACCTTATGGAAAGATGTGACCGACTGGGTATTTGGTTGAACAGCCGCCGTCGCCAGGTCATGGGTAGGATGGGTCTGGGGAAGCCTGTGGACACATTGAACAGTAAAGTCAGGCTCCCTGGTGAAGGGCAGAAATCGCTAACCTTCAGGCTGGTGAAGTTGGTCAGGTAGGCATGGATGTCCGCATCCTCCATCTGGCCTTTGGCCAGTTGAGCAACATCGAGCCTTCCTGAGATAACGGAGATGGCCAGTCTGGACTGAGCTTTGGACTTGCCTGCAATGTGGCGAATGTCTGTTGTATACACTGAAATGTAGGAGAGGTATTGTTATTGCCTCACCGACCACAGGTCTGAAACCTTGCTGAGTGCATGAGTAAGTGGTTTGTGGTCTGTGTAGGCGATGAAACCCTTCCTTCTAACATGTACCAGAAATGTCGTATTGCCAGGTACATGGCCAACAGTTCACGGAGTTCGAGTTCTGGTGTCCGGAGATGTTTGCTGAAGAAAACCAGGGGGCGCCACTGCTCCAGCACTATGCCAACTACACTGTCCGATGTGTCTGTTGTAAGGGCCAGGGGGAAGGAATAGTCTGAATGAGCCAAATATGTGACCTCTGCCAGTATCGCTTTAGTGGCCTGGAATGCTTCAACGGTTTTGTGTCCACTGGAGCGTCTTGTCGCTGAGTTCGATGAGGTCGAATAGGGGCTGCATGAGGGTGGCTGCTCCCAGGAGGAAATGATGATAGAAGTTCACCATCCCTGGGAATTCCTGTAGATATTTGATCGAGTTTGGCCTGGGGAATCCTAGATGGCTACTTTATCTAGCAGAGGTGTGGCCCCTTCCTGGGTGATACAGTGACTGAGGAAATCAATTGTTTCTTGGCTGAATTGGCGTTTAGCTGGATTCACTGTGATTCCGAACTCTTGCAAACTATCGAAAAAGCGAGTCAGGTGCGTCCTGTATGTGCTGGCATCGGGGCTGTTGATGAGATGTCATCCAGGTAGACAAAGATGAAATCGAGGTCCCTGCCAACCACGTCTGTGAGATGCTGAAACGTCTGGGCTGTGTTATTTAGATCAAAAGCCATCTGAAGGAACTCAAAGAGGCTGAAAGATGTAATACTGGCCGTTTTCAGGGCATCGTTAGGATGCACCAGAATCTGATGGTTCCTTTTGATGAGGTCCACCTTGGAAAAGATCCGGCAGCCCTGAAACCTCATGGCAAAATCCTGGACGTGTAGGATGGGGTATCTATCTGGGATGGTGGCGTCATTGAGTCACTTGTAGTTGCCACATAGGCGCTAACTGCTGAAGTTCCTCTGAACCATGTGCAGCAGGGATGCCCAGGGACTGTTTGAGCAGTGGACGATACCCAACTCCTCCATGGCAGTGAACTCAGTCTTGGCTTGAAGGAGTTTGTCCTGCAGGAGGCTCTTTGCCCATGTGTACACTGGGGGCCCAGTGGTCTCAATATGGTGCTCCACGCCATGTGCAAGTTTAGTGTTGTGGAAGTTGGGTGCCAGCAGTGATAGGTACTTGGCCAGTTGGAAGTCATATTTGTCACGTTTCAGAGTGTGGATTCCTATTGGGAGAAAGGAGCATTGCCATTGAGTGAGGGGGTATGACTGGAATGTGATAGCGTTGACCAAACGGCATCTGATCATGTCACCAGGAGCTCATGTGCCCGGAGGAAATTGGCTCCAAGTAGGGCTTGTAATCATACTCTTCCAATGGAAAGTTGTGTTCGCAGTGTGGATTGTGACCAAACGAGTGCCGAAACTCGAAATGGAGGAACCTCTGGCTGCCTGTAGGGGAAGGACTATGGGATTGTGCTTGAGTTTGAAATACATCAGTGGGATGAGGCTTATCCCTGTGCCCGTGTAAACTAGGAAATTCTTCTTTGTCCATTGGTCCTTGAGGTAGAGTATGCCTTCAAATGTGCCGACCGCTGAGGCCTGTCCATTGACTTGGTGTTGGGGAACAAGCATGGAGGGATGCACTGCTGGATGTTACATCCCCATCTGTGGTGGTAGAAACAGTAATCGCTCTATTTGTCTGAGCGCACGTTACATTGCAGCTGGGCCGCAGCTACTGCTGGGGTGCCTAGCGAGGGGAATGAACCGGCAGCGCTGACGGCATAGATCGGTTGCATATGTTTGGAATTCTTTTGCAGGGTGCGAAAAAGTCTGTCTGCTTCCTTGGATACCAGGAGTGAGGCAGTGATTTCCATGTTGGATATTGCCAAGGAAAAGTGCACCAGTAGCTTGGAGAGGAACAGGGCATTGAACAAGAAATAGTTTGTATGTGTGTCCACTAAGGCCACCATTTCGTGCATGAGCTCGGAGGGGCTCCTATCACCTAGGCCTTGCATATTCAGGATGCGGACAGTGCGCTCATGCCAGTTGAGTTCCAGGGAATCGAGGAGGAAATGTCGGAATTGTTCATACTTACGCTCCATAGGAGGATTTTCCACGAAAGACCTTACTTTGACTGTGGAAGTGGCATCCAGGGCACTGACAATGTGCCAGAACTTGGTATCCTCCAAGACAATGCTTCTGATCTGGAACTGTGACTCAGCCAATTGTAATCAATTCCTGGGCTGATTTGCCCAGAAGGGCGGCAAATGCCTGCCCACAGCGTTGGTTGCAGCCATGGCGACTGTAGCGGTAGTAGCGTCCTGCATTTTTAAGCATTCAAGGTGGGTTCCAAAGACGGAACTGTTGGGGTCACCACTGTACCGTCTGCTACTGAAATGAGAGACGTCCACACAGCAAGAGGTGAACCAGTAACTGAACTTTATTTTGAATTCCTCGCGCTGCTCGAGGAGACCACCCAATTCCTGTGAGGGGCGCGCCGACCCTTGGAAATGACATCAGTGTGTTGTTGCATCACTCCCTGTCCAGCGGTGCACAATACGAAAACAGTGCTGCCCCCCACCCCCCCCCCGCCGGGAAGGGAAGGGGAGCCTGTGACATCTTCCGTTGGATGACTAGGGCTGCGATTCAGCCCATCTAACTGTGCAGTCACGTGCCCACTACACCGGCCCTTTAGCCTCACAGCAGAAAGTCAGTAGTGCATCTCAGAGGAAAAAAAATATTCCATGTAGAAAACCTGAAGGCGAATGGGTGCCAGTGAAATAATAAATATTCTAATATTGAATCAAATGATCGATATTATGTACACAGACTTTAGGTTCTCTGATTCTTTTTGGTAATTTGGACAAATGAAGGACATTTAAACATTATTTAATTTACATCCTGGCATCAGACCATTGTTATTAACTTCTATGATGAGCAGAGTAGTGAATAATGGATGAGATGAGCAGATACACATCATTGACAAGGCTAAAGTGCTTCTCCCACAACAGAGAAGGGAGAATGCATGCACAAAGCATACTAATTCAGTCACCGTGGTGAATATTTGCTGTTCAAATCACCGTAATTCCGGGTTAAGGTAATTCAGATACTTCCCGGATATCGTTGTGAATGAATCATTCACAGAAAGTCCATTCTTGGTTCATCAGGTAGGTCTCTCATTTACAGGCTCTACTTCGTGATCCACTGATACGCCCCAAAGGCACATAGTGCAGTCATTTTCTGCCCATTTTGGAGATAAAGTTCAACAATTCAGTCAAGGTACCATCAATTGACAAAGCAAGAAAGGGCATAATTGTTTACATTTTGACATACGGTGTGGTGACTGGCCATTTCAGCCCACGAATCCATGCTGCCCAACTTGCACCCCATTAACCTACACCCCACCCCCCCGGTACGTGTTGAAGGGTGGGTGGAAACCAGTAGTCCTAGGGGAAAACCCACGCAGACACGGGGAGAACATACACACTCCTCTCAGACAGCGCTACCTGGCATGCCCACCCTGCCACCCAATCTGCTGCGGGATATTCAGTAGGTCAAGCACCATCAGTTGGAGACAGTTTGGACTGGAGGTTCTATCAAAACTAGAAAAGCCAGAGCAAAGAGTACAGGGGTGGGAGGAGCAAGGCAGGGACCACTTTGGGATCAGTGGATCAGAGAGCCGTTGTCTTCCAATCACCCACTCCACTCTTTTTGGGTTGTCTTCCTCCACCTGTTTTATTTTGCCTCTCTTTCCCTTTATCTGGCATCTGCAGATATTCTGCCTCTGTCCATCACACATCACCTTTCCCTGATTCACCAATCTCCACGGTTCCCTGTCCTGCTCAGCAGACCTGCCACCTTTCTGCAGAGATCAATTGCCCTTGGGAACAAGCCTGTGACTTTTTTTTTAATTCTCCCCAATGTGGGCATCTGTTTCAGGAGTGACCTGAATCTCTCTTTGGGAGCCAGCTCATTATCCCAAAGCTTGTGTGCTCTGAGTAATGTTATGGGCCCAGGGGACCCCAAAACCCAGCAACAATAGATACTCACCAAGACAAATGGCTACTTAAATAAAAGTTGCTTTTAATTATCTTTAAACATGAAAACAGAATCACACTTTAACTCATCACTATTAACTTAATTAACCTAACCCCCTTCTAATTCTAAGCACACATGTATGTAATGTGTGTGTAAGTTCAGAAAAGTTCTTTGGTTCACAGTCCAATCTCACTTCTAATTTCTCCATGTTCACTGGTTGCAGGCAGTTCTTATACTGTGCATAGAATTTAACACCCACAAAGTTCATCAGGCTTTGTTGCTTGAAAGGTAAATGGTTACCATTCAGGAAGGTTCTTGTTGGTTTTCAGAGAGAGATTTGTTGTTCCAGGACCCCACAACTGATTCCTTTTTAATCAGCCACTCCAGTGTCTTGCTGATGAAACTTGCCCCCTCCAGGGTTCTCCAGATGATAACCTCTTTCTTTCAGATCACCACAGAGTTCCTTTTTGTTTCTCCTATTTCAAGTGAGACATTAGACAGCCAGTCCTCTCTTTTTTTAAAAATTTTTTTTAGTTTTCACACTATAAACCATATTGACCAAAATATATACAGACATTTTTTCTCTTGAATATATACAGTGTCATTTTCTCCCCTTTTTCCCCCCTCCCTTCCCTCCCTCCCTCACCCCCCCTCCCATTTATTTAAAGTTCAATCTATAAGTTACATTAAACCCATTAAACAATGTCATCACTTAATAAAAATAAACAGAAATTTTTGTCTTTTACTTTTTTATATACTGAGTCAGTTCATTTCGTTGTCTTCTCCTTCTGTCAAAAAAATGTATTATGTCAACCTGGAAATTAGAAGACAACTTGAGAATACAACAATGGTACATAGAAATAAATAAATGTATTCCATTAGAAAAAATAACATATAATTTAAGAAATAATATCACAATATTCAAACAAATATGGGAGCCAGTCCAAAAACATATCTATATACTCTGTCACAGTGACCATGATGTAGACTTCACTAAATCCTCAGCTGCTCCTTGCTGTATGCGACCTTCAGATCACCTAATTTCCTCTTATAAATGCTTCAAAAGTGTTTGACCTTCAATTGTCAAGGGAGCAATTCGAGTGGGCGTGCCTTTTCTCCTAATTGCACTGCTGAGCTTGATTGCTACATGATAGCAATTGGTAGTCCAAGTCTCAGCAATGTTTTGGAGGGCAGGATTCACAGCTATACAGCAGTTCGTGGGTTTTGTGCCAGGTTTAGGGAATGAATCGCAAAAGCACTTTTCCTCATCTTGCCAAAGAACATGCTGGCATACGGGTGATTATGAATTCATCATTGATATCTGCCTTCAGTGAGCTATGAGAAGTCTTGTGTATTTTTTCCTGTACATCATCTTTGAGGTGGGATGGTGGCAGTGGCTTCGTACAGCAGGGAAACACTGGCAGGGAACAATTTGTGAGTGTAAAACCTCGGCCCCATTTTCTCTAACCTCATCTCCATCAAGCTCCTGCTGCATTGAAGCTAACTGGGATGGACAAGAAACATTCCAACATACACTTCTTCCACATTGAATTACAACCACGCCAACCTCAGATATTGAACAGCAGCACTGACTGTTACATAATCAAGATAATGTGAACTATTTTGTAACCGTGTAAGAAACACTGTAGTAACTGTAGTGCACCACTGTGGGGCATCTGTATATGTGAGTGTCTGAACAGTTTCCTGAGATGGTGGAAGGCATCAGTAAGTAAAGTCTCTTCTGTTATTTGAATCTTGTACCTCTAAGTTATTTAAGAAGCCTCCCAAGTAACCCAAAGATGTCACTAGGGGGGTGAAGACCTCACCAGGTGACACCATCAGAGGGGTTGACACCAAAATAACTCTCTGTAAAATTTTTCTGCAGTGTTTCATCAGAAATGTATTATTTTTTATAAAAATAGCCCTGTAGTTCAGTGGTTTTCAATCTTTTTCTTTCCATTCACATACCACTTTAAGTAATCCCTCTGCCATCGGTGCTCTGTGATTAGTAAGGGATTGCCTAAGATGTGGGAAGGGAAGGTAGAGAATCACTGCTCTAGACCCAATTGTTACTGAAATATTTTGCTTGAGAAAAATTGTCATTCGCCCATTTCCTTTGGAGTTATGAAACCGTACACATAACGAGTCAATGAGGTACAATTAAAACAGCGGTTTTCAACCTTTTTCTTTCCACCCATATCCCACCTTACTAATCACAGAGCACCAATGGCATAGGGATTACTTAAAGTGGCACATGAGTGGAAAGAAAAAGGTTGAGAACCACTGCTGTGGTTAGTTATAACAACAAAAACATTTTTTGTAAGCCCAGCTTACGTGTATCAAATATACCTACGAAGCTAAAACTCGATGCGAATTTACCTTTTGAACCTTCTATTCTGCTCCAGTCAGAGCTGTCATTATTACCCAATGGCAATGACGCTTCAAATCACGTAGTTTCTGTCTGCATGTTCTACAGGCACACGGTGTTGTTTTCAATGCTGCTGGTGTTTTTATAGTCGTTTTGCTTTCGTCAAAATTTCTGGTGTTTTAGCTACAATATTGTGGTCATTAGTATTTGTGAACCAATATCAAAATCCTTTTTGAGATCAATATAATTCTGATGTAGTTTTTAAACATTTTTAATTTGAATTCTATTGTTTTCTGACCAAAAGTTTGGGTGTCGCCATTTCGTGAGGACCACTGAATGAACAGGAATCCACAGAGAGTTGGAACTCCACACTGCAGATGGTAATAGATGTGAAATCAAAAGCCAATTTTAAATAACAAGAGTGGTCAGGGATATGGGACAAAGATGAATATATGTAGTTAAGTCACAGAGTTAGGGAATAGAATAGTGGAACAAACTCAAGGACTCAATAACCTGCCCCTGTTTTACCTCCTCTTATGTGCATTGTTCCTCCCCAGTCTGTTCAGATCCATCTGCTTCCTATAGGGAAACACTCCAACAATTCAAAATTTATTTACATAAACACTCAAAGTTTGTCACTCACAAATTGCTTGCCATAAAGGCACACAAAGATGTACAATTTCCCCCACCAATAAGAGAAAGAGAAGTAAAAAAGAGTCTCTTCAGAGACACTGAGTGTTGGTGGATTTGTCTCCTGTTCTCCTGCAACCTCGGCAGTCGCATGGCCCTCTGTCTGTTCCAGCGATTAATCCGAGTTCATGGTTTTGAACCTGCAATACAATACCAGAGGTAGCTAACACCCAAATCCTCTTTGAACCCCTGCTCACTACTGGCACCTTCGTAAATCATGGTCCCGTTACTTGGTTCCAACGAGTCGATCTCCGGCAGCCCACTGTGAGTCCTTCAGCCGCCAAACCCCTCGCTCATCCACTATTGTCATCATCCCTGTAGGGTCCTCTCCTCAGCAGGAGGACGTTCTGCCACTCTGGTGTCCGTGCCAGTCCATTGATCCTCACATCCTGCTCCCCTCGTTGTTTGGGCTGCCCAGCGTGGACACAACCATCTCCCTCCCCATCACTGCAGGATCCATTTATTAAGTAGTAACATCTGCCATTTATTGCTTATAGCACTGAATATGGCACCGCACAGTGCGATGTAGTGAAATATAACACAGATCTGTGAACTTTCCATACAACTTCTTCATTTTGAAACTTTTTCAAAATTGTTACACCGCCTACACAGCGTTTAGTCCTTTTTAAATGTGTTAAAGCCATCTTAGCCCCCACACCCACCACCCCCCCCCCCCTTCTCTCAAGCTCTACCAGTTTCCTTTATTGCATGCAAAATTGACAAAGTGCATTCATTTTTACCTCTTTTGGAATCATTTTTGTGGGTCATTGCTGTACATGTTTTAAGGCCAAAAGCTGCTCCAGAACTGAAGTGATCATAATTGAACATAATGTTCCTGATGTGATTTAGTTGCAGCATACCTTGTAAACTCCAAGTTAATGTTACTCAAGGAGAACATTCCATTAATTTTTCTGGGGGAACTCAAAATGGAAGCAGCCTACCACAAGCCACATAACTCTCAGAGGAAATTGCCATGGAGGTGATGTGGTGTCACCTGGAGATGGCAAGAATTCAAATGAGAAGATATCTGATTCAGAGCTAAAAACTTCTCCTGATGCAAAAATGTTGACTTTAGATAAGCCAGCACCTCTTTGCATAGATTAAGAAGATAGTCAACACCTGTTTCCCAGGATGGGAGTAGCAAACACCAGAGGACATCTGTATAAAGTGAAGGGAGGAAAGTTTAGGGGAGACATCAGGGAACTTTCTTTTACACATACAGAGTTGTGGATGTCTGGAGTCCCTTGCCGGGAGGTGGTGGTGGAGGCTGGAACAGCAGGGGCATTTAAGAGTCTCCAGGTCATGAATGGGTTATGAGGTAGGGAGGGTTTCATTTTGCTTTTGGTTGGGTAGGGCAGTACAACATCATGGGCTGAAGGGCCTGTAATGTTCTATGTTATTTTATCATTTGGCTGAACCCTGAGTCATCTCTCCACTCGAATCATCAGGAGTGTAATTTTGCTGTAACTCTTCCGTATTCCTGCTTTTCTTTGGTGCAGTTAAATGTCACTGAAGATGTACAAGGATGATTCCATGAAGATTTGAAGTCCACACCATCACAGGATATAACACTACACTATCATCTTGGCCCCTCGATGGGACTGGGTGGAAGTATACAACACTGGCAGGCAGCCTGATAGACTCCATGAGTTCAGATTTATTCTGAGAGTACAAACATGACATCTCATACTTTGTTCTTTTTCCTGCAGGGACAGCAGAATTTCTTCTTATCCGTAGTGCAAAAAATTCTACTTAAGATAGCAAAGCCCTTTGTGTCTTTCTTCACAAAAGACCTAACCTGACCCCTTCCACCACCACCCTTCTCTGCCTGGCAGAATTTGTTCTTGCCCTCAATAACTTCTCCTTTGACTAATCCAATTTTCTCCATATCAAAGGAGAAGCCATGGGTCTCCACGTGGGACTGTTTTTTTGTTGGCTTTGTGGAGTAAACTTGCTGCAAGCCTTCACAGGCAAAGCTCCTCAACTCTTCCTCCATTGACAAATTTAGTGATACCACAGTTGCAGGCACTATGAAAAGGGCTGATGAGTCAGCCTACAGGAGGGAGATTGGAAACTTGGCTGAATGGTGTACGACAACATCCTCGCACTCAATATCACCAAATCCAAGGAGCTGATTGTTGACTTCAGGAAGGGAAAACCAGAGGTGTACAATCCAGTGCTCATTAGGGGATCAGAAGTGAAGAGGGTCTTTTCTGAACTCAATACACTAATGGCATTATGAAGAAAGTACTTCCTTAGGAGGTTTGGGATGGCAAATTCCGACAGATGTGTGGTGGAAAGTGTGCTGACTGGCTGATCACAGTCTGGTATGGTATACCCTTGAGTATTAAGCCCTGCAAAAGGTAGTGGACACAGCCCAGGACATCACAGGCAAAACTCTCCCCAACTATCAAGAATATCTACAGGGAACGCTGCCGTCGGAGAGCAGCAGCAATCATCAAGGATCCACACCATCCAGCACACGCTCTGTTCTCGCGGCTACCATCAGGAAAGAGGTATTGGTGCCACAAGACTCGCACCACCAGGTTCAGGAACAGCTGCTCCCCCCCCCCCCCATGATCAGACTCAACAATAAACTCAATCAGGGACTTGTTTAAGGGCTCTTATTTGTGCACTTTATTGATTTTTTTCCTCTCTGTGTTGCACAGTCAGTTTGTTTACATTTCTTTATTTGTTTACATGTGTATGTATCTTCCCAAGTACAGTTTTTTTTTTATGCTGCCAGTCAATGGTAATTCTGCCTCACCCACAGGAAAAAGAATCCCAGGATTGGATGTGAAGTCATCAGAATCAGAATTTATTGTCATAAAGAAGTCATGAAATTCGGTGTTTTGCAACAGCATCATAATGCAAACATTAATATTATAACCATCTTACAACACTAATATATATATAAAAAATAGTGCCTGAAAAGCAAGGCAGTGTCTTTAGTTCATTGATTATTAAGGAATCTGATGGCAGCGGGGAAGAATCCATCCATGTACCACTGTACTCGATTTCAGGCTCATGCACCTTTTTCCCGATGGTAGCAGAGTGAAGAGGGCATGGCCTGGGTGGTGGGAGACTTTGAGGATAGAGTCTGCTTTTTTAAGACACTGCCTCATGTAGTTGTGCTCAATGGAGTGAAGTCTGGTTCCTGTGATGTTGCAGACAGAGTTAACAACCCTCTTGTGATGCCCTGCAGCAGCAGTGAGCAGACACAAAACTCAAGAAAGACTGTACAACAGGCTTTATTCAGTTAAAAGTCTCTGCTACAGTGGTAGCTGTACTGGTGACTCCTGAGTGACTCCTGAGTGACTGGCTCGGGAGGATCCAGCTCAGGATTATATCCCAGGCAATTAATTGACCGCTGGCCGGGTGGAGTTAGGTCTATTCAGGTCGGCTGATTAACAGCCGGCCAGAGGTGGTCCAGTGTGGTCCTCCTGCAGGTACAGAGATCACTCCCTCCTGCAGGTACAGAGATCGCCCCCTACAGTAGCCTAGTGGTGTATCACCACACCTCTGTAGTTTATTCTTGTCCTGAGAGTTGGCATCTCCATACCAGACAATGATGTAACCAGCCAGAATGCTCTCCACGATGCACCTATAGAAATTTTCGAGAATCTTCGGTGACAGACCAAATGTTCTCAAGCAGCTCACAATGTACAGCCGCTGGATCAACATAGAGGGTCCAGGACAGATCCTCAGAGATGTTGACACACAAGAATTTGAAGTTTTTGACCCTCTCCAGCACTGAGCCCTCAATGAGGACTGGGTCATGTTCCCCGACTTCCTCCTGAAATCCACAATCATCTCCTTGGTTTTGCTATCATTGAGCACAAGGTTGTTGATGTGACACCACTCAACGAGCTGATCTATCTTCCTCCTGAACACTTCCTCATTGCCATTTGTGATTCTGCCGACAATTGTGGTGTCATTGGCAAACCTGTATATGGCGTTTTAATTATGCCTGGCCGCACAGTCATGGGTGTATAACGTGTAGAGCAGTAGGCTAAGCAGCCATCCTCGGGGTACGGCTGTGTTGATGATCAGTGAGGAGGAGATGTTGTTTTCAATTCGTACTGACTATGGTCTTCTGATGAGAAAGCCAAGGATCCAGTTACAGAAGAGGGTGCAGAGGCCCAAGGTTTGGAGTTTCTTGACCAGCTCTGAGGGGATAATGGTATTGAAGGCTGAGCTGTCATCTATGAAGAGCAGATCAAGGTGATCCAGAGCTGACTGGAGAGGCAGTAATATTGCATCTGCTGTGGAGCGATTGAGATGATAGGCGAATTGCAACAGGTCCAGATCTTTACTTAGCTACTTGTTAATTCTGGCCATGACCAACCGCTCAAAGCATTTAATCACAGTAGAAGTTAGTGCTATTGGGCGATAGTCGTTGAGGCAGTTCAACTATTCTTCCAGGGCACCGGGATGATTGACACCCTTTTGAAGCAGGTGGGAACCTCTGACGGCAGCAATGAGATGTTAAAAATGTCCGTGAACACTCCGACCAGCTGGTTGGTGTAGATTTTCAGTACCCTGACAGGCATACCGTCAGGGCCTGACGCCTTGCGAGAGTTCACCCTCTAGAATGATGTTCTGACATCACCCTCAGAGACAGTTGTCACAGGGTCCTCAGCCTTTTCAGGGTTTCTAGTAGGCACTGTTTGGTTCTTCTTCTCAAAGTGGGCATAGAAGGTGCTCAGCTCATCGGGTAGTGAGGCATCACAGCCATCTATGGTGTTCTCCCTCGCTCTGTAGTCTGTCCTACACCTTAGCTTCCCCCGGGATTGCCATTTTGCCTTAGAAATGGCCTTCCGCAGGTCATACCTGGTCTCCTTGTCAAGATCTAGATTCTCAGCCTTAAACACCCTTGTTCTCGCCCTCAGCAGGTAGCGAATCCTCTGTTTCATCCAGGTCATGTATGTTCTCTGACAATAAATCTGAACTTTGACTACATTGGTGCTGCCTCAAGCACCCATGATAAGCTGGTGAACTTTATTCACTTTGCTGCTAACTCTCCCCTCGACCTCAAATTCTCTTTGTCCATCTCCAGCGACACTCTCCCCTTTCTTGATCTCTCTCTCTCCATCTCTGCAGACAAGCTTTCTTCTGACACTTTTTTACAAGTGTAAAAATGGCCCTCCATCACCCACAACTATCTCGACTACACTTCTTCACACTCGGTCCCCTGCAAGGATTCTATTCCTTTCTCTCAATTCCATTGTATCTGGTCCCAAGATGATGTCTTCAAGTCCAAATCATCCGAGATGTCCTTCTTCCAAAAACGTGGCTTGCCCTCCACCACTGTCAACTCAGGCATTAACTGCATCTCTTCCATTTCCCACTCATCTGGCCTGGCCCCCTTTGCCCCTGGACACAACAAACAGGATTCCCCTCTTCCTCACCTACCACCCCATCAGCTTCTGTATCCAATACACTAATCTCCCCAACTTCCATCACATACATGATCCCACCACCAGACACATCCTTCCATAGGGACTACTCCCTCTGTGGCTCCCTCATCCACAGAACCCTTCCCACCATTTTCCCCCTTGGCCCCTTCAGCTGAAACCATAAGAGATGCTCCACTTGCACCCACACCTCCTCCCTCACCACCATTTGGGGCCCCAAACAGATATTTTCAAGACTCTGTCCATTATCACAACCAAATCCATTAACTGCTCTTTTGGGAATTCTAGTTCGTGAGGTGGGTCGAGTTCCCACTTCTGCACATCGGGTTGTAGCTTTCACGACAGAAGAGCCATTCTATTTAAATAGGAAGATCCTAATTCACCTACTTTTTTTTTAAATTTTTTATTTTTCACACCATAAATCACATTAGCCATGATGTACACTTTTTCTTTTTCACACATATACAGTGACTTTTTCTCCCCCCCCCCCCTCCCTCCTCCCAAGCCACCCCCTCCCCCCCCACCCCCCCCTCTCATCCATTTTAGGTATACAATGACAATGTTGTCATTCAACAAAAATACACCAGAAATTCTACTGAGTCCATTCTTTTCTTTCCTTCTCCTTCCATCAACTTAGGTAATGTTTGTCCCCGGTAGGTTTTCGCTATTGTATTTAATGTAAGGCTCCCATACTTGTTCGAATATTTCAATATTATTTCTTAAACTATATGTTATTTTTTCTAATGGAATACATTTATTAATTTCTATATACCATTGCTGTATTTTCAAATTATCTTCCAATTTCCAGGTTGACATAATACATTTTTTTGCTACGGCTAGGGCTATCTTAACAAATCTTTTTTGTGCATCCTCCAAATCAATTCCAAATTCTTTGTTTTTTATGTTACTTAGGAGAAAGATCTCTGGATTCTTTGGTATATTGTTTTCTGTTATTTTATTTAATATCTGATTGAGATCATCCCAAAACTTTTCTACTCTCTCACATGTCCAGATTGCATGAATTGTTGTTCCCATTTCTTTTTTACATCGAAAACATCTATCAGATACTGTTGGGTCCCATTTATTTAACTTTTGCGGTGTAATGTATAGTCTGTGTAACCAATTATATTGTATCATACGTAGCCTCGTATTTATTGTATTTCTCATCGTTCCAGAACATAATTTCTCCCATGTTTCCTTTTTTATCTTTATATTTAAATCTTGATCCCATTTTTGTTTAGTTTTACCATTTGTTTCCTCATTCTCCTTTTCTTGCAGTTCAATATACATATTTGTTATAAATCTTTTGATTAACATTGTATCTGTAATCACATATTCAAGGTTACTTCCCTCTGGTAAACTCAAATTGCTTCCTAATTTATCTTTCAAGTAGGATCTCAGTTGGTAATATGCCAGCGCTGTATCTCCAGTTATATTGTACTTATC
This sequence comes from Narcine bancroftii, assembly GCF_036971445.1. Classification (NCBI taxonomy): domain Eukaryota; kingdom Metazoa; phylum Chordata; class Chondrichthyes; order Torpediniformes; family Narcinidae; genus Narcine; species Narcine bancroftii. Next base: position 54,390,841 of record NC_091477.1, read on the forward strand.
TCTCATCTGTTCAAAGGATAAGAATCTACTTCCTGAAAAACAATTTTCTATTCTTTTAATCCCTTTTTTTTCCCATTCTCTAAAGGAAAGGTTATCTATTGTAAAAGGGAGTAGCTTATTTTGCGTCAATATTAGTTTTGGTAATTGATAATTTGTTTTATTTCTTTCTACATGAATCTTCTTCCAAATATTGAGGAGATGATGTAATACTGGAGAAGTTCTATGTTGTACCAATTTTTCGTCCCATTTATATAATATGTGTTCAGGTATCTTTTCCCCTATTTTATCTAATTCTAATCTCGTCCAGTCTGGTTTTTCCCTTGTTTGATAAAGATCTGATAGGTATCTTAATTGTGCGGCTCTATAATAATTTTTGAAGTTTGGCAATTGTAAGCCTCCTTGTTTATACCATTCTGTTAATTTATCTAGTGCTATCCTCGGTTTCCCCCCTCTCCATAAAAATTTCCTTATTATTTTCTTTAACTCTTTGAAGAATTTTTCTGTCAGTTTTATTGGCAATGCCTGAAATAAGTATAATATCCTTGGAAAAATGTTCATTTTAATACAGTTTATCCTTCCTATCAGTGTTAGTGGTAGATCTTTCCAATGCTCTAAATCGTCCTGTAATTTTTTCATTAGTGGATTGTAATTGAGTTTATATAATTTGCCTAGATTTTTGTTTATTTGTACACCTAGGTATCTTATTGCCTGCATTTGCCATCTGAATGGAGATTCCTTCTTAAATTTTGAGAAATCCGCATTATTCATAGGCATTGCTTCACTTTTATTTACGTTTATCTTGTAACCCGACACTTCTCCATATTCCTTCATTTTCTTATATAATTCTTTTATTGATAGTTCTGCTTCTGTTAAGTACACTATAACATCATCCGCAAATAAACTGATTTTATATTCCCTGTCTTTTATTTTTATTCCTTTTATATTATTATCTATTCTTATCAATTCTGCTAGTGGTTCTATAGCTAGCGCAAACAATAAAGGTGATAGTGGGCATCCCTGCCGCGTTGACCTGCTTAAGCTAAATTGCTTTGATACATGTCCATTTACTGTCACTTTCGCTAACGGTCCCTTATATAATGCTTTAATCCAATTAATATACTTCTCCGGTAAACTGAATTTTTGCAATACTTTGAACAAATAATTCCATTCTACTCTGTCGAAGGCCTTCTCTGCATCTAAAGCAACTGCTACTGTAGGTGCTTTATTTCCTTCTACTGCATGAATTAAGTTAATAAATTTACAAATATTGTTGTGCGTCTTTTTTTGATAAATCCAGTTTGGTCTAAATTTACCATTTTCGGTACCTGTTCTGCTAATCTGTTTGCTAATAGTTTAGCTATTATCTTATAATCTGTGTTTAGCAAAGATATTGGTCTATATGACGCTGGTGAGAGTGGATCTTTCCCTTGTTTTAGTATTACTGTAATTATTGCTGTTTTACATGAATCTGGTAAGTTTTGTGTCTCATCAATCTGGTTGATTACATCCAGGAGGGGCGGTATTAATAAGTCTTTAAATGTTTTGTAGAATTCTATTGGAAATCCATCCTCTCCTGGTGTCTTATTATTTGGTAATTTTTTTATTATCTACTGTTCCAAATGGTTCTGTTAATTTATTTTGTTCCTCTATTTGTAGTTTTGGTAGTTCAATTTTAGTCAAAAATTCATGTATTTTCCCTTCTTTCCCTTCGTTTTCAGTTCGGTATAATTGTTCATAGAATTCTCTAAAGTTTTCCTTAATTTCTTTTGGATTATATGTAATTTGTTTCTCTTTTTTCCTTGATGCCAATACCATTTTCTTAGCTTGTTCTGTCTTAAGCTGCCATGCTAGGATTTTGTGCGTTTTTTTCACCTAGTTCATAATATTTCTGTTTTGTCTTCATTATATTCTTCTCTACCTTATATGTTTGTATTGTTTCATATTTTATTTTTTTATCCGCCAATTCTCTTCTTTTAGTTGTATCTTCCTTCATTGCTAATTTTTTTTCTATGTTTACTATTTCCCTTTCCAACTGCTCTGCTTCCTGATTATAGTCCTTCTTCATTTTGGTTACATAACTTATTATTTGCCCTCTAATGAATACTTTCATTGCGTCCCATAGTATAAACTCATCTTCCACTGATTCCGTATTTACTTCAAAATACATTTTTAATTGTTTTTCAATAAATTCTCTAAAATCCTGTCTTTTAAGTAGCATGGGGTTTAATCTCCATCTATACATTCTTGGAGGGATGTCCTCTAGCTTTACTGTCAATATTAAGGGTGAATGGTCCAATAGCATTCTCGCTTTATATTCTGTTTTTCTTATTCTATCCTGCATACTAGGTGATAACAAAAATAGGTCTATTCTTGAGTATGTTTTATGTCTAGCCGAGTAGTATGAGTATTCCTTTTCTTTTGGGTTTTGTTTCCTCCATATATCCAAAAGTTTCATTTCTTGCATTGATTTAATTATAAATTTGGTTACTTTGTTCTTCCTGTTAATTTTTTTCCCCGTTTTATCCATATTTGGATCCAAATTCAGGTTGAAATCCCCTCCTATTAGTATGTTCCCTTGCGTATTAGCTACCTTCAAAAAGATATCTTGCATAAACTTTTGATCTTCTTCGTTAGGTGAATATACATTAAGTAGATTCCAAAACTCCGAATATATCTGACATTTTATCATTACATATCTCCCTGCTGGATCTATTATTTCCTCTTCTATTTTAAATGGCACATTTTTACTTATTAATATAGCCACTCCTCTTGCTTTTGAATTATACGATGCTGCTGTTACATGTCCTACCCAATCTCTCTTTAATTTCTTGTGCTCCAATTCAGTTAAGTGTGTTTCTTGGACAAATGATATATCAATTTTTTCCTTTTTCAGTAAATTTAGTAGTTTCTTCCTTTTAATTTGGTTATGTATTCCATTAATATTTAAAGTCATATAGTTCAGCGTAGCCATTTTATATTTTGTTTATCTTCTCTTTCTGTTTTTCCATCATTACCTTTCCTCCTTTTCCATTTCTGTTTTCTTATTTTCAACTCTTTATAAGACAACATTCCTACAACATCCAACATTTTCCTTATTCTCCTATTTATATCTTCTTTATCCCCAATCTCCCCTTCCCCTCCTGAGTTGTCCTTTATCCCTTGTCGGACAACCACATCTCCCCTCTCCATTTGGGTTTGCGAATCCACTCGCAAGCATTAACTGATTTTGCAGTGACCGCTATTTCCCCCCACCCAGCCCCCCCCCAGAAAAGATTTCACTTTTCATATGTCACAAAGGTCACTCTTTTAATTCCCTCCTTATTCTCTCTATTCCATTACCTTCCCTTATTAATTCTTGTCTATACTATCTATATTTTCCTCTAAGTAAAGATACATTCACGTATGCACATTGTCTCTATTCACTCTTATACCTCTTTACCCGCATACATATCAATCGTGATCATTTTTACTCTCATTACCCGTCTTCATCCCTCAGTCTATTTTTGTCTTTACCCACATACATATCAATCGTGATCATTTTTACTCTCATTACCCGTCTTCATCCCTCAGTTTATTTTTGTAATTGTTCTGAAAATTTTCGTGCTTCTTCTGGATCCGAGAATAGTCTGTTTTGTTGTCCTGGAATAAATATTTTCAATACCGCTGGATGCTTCAGTATAAATTTATACCCTTTCTTCCATAAAATCGCCTTTGCTGTATTGAACTCTTTTCTCTTCTTTAGGAGTTCAAAACTTATATCTGGATAAATGAAAATTTTTTGCCCTTTATACTCCAGTGGTTTGTTGCCCTCTCTTACTTTTTCCATTGTCTTCTCCAGTACCTTTTCTCTTGTAGTATATCTTAGGAATTTTACTACAATAGATCTTGGTTTTTGTTGTGGTTGTGGTTTAGAGGCCAATGCTCTATGTGCCCTTTCTATTTCCATTTCTTGCTGTAGTTCTGGACATCCTAGGGTCTTAGGGATCCACTCTTTTATAAACTCCCTCATATTCTTGCCTTCTTCATCTTCCTTAAGGCCCACTATCTTTATATTATAATTTTCCATTATATCTATTTTTTGAGCTAGTAGTTCTTGTGTCTCTTTAGTTTTTTTATTAGATTCCTCCAATTTCTTTTTTAAGTCTTCTACCTCCATTTCTGCTGCTACTGCCCGTTCTTTCATCTTGTCCATTTTTTTCCCCATTTCTGTTAAGGTCATATCTATTTTATTCACTTTCTCTTCTGTGTTGTTTATTCTTCTTCTTAAATCATTGAATTCCTGTGTTTGCCATTCTTTAAATGACTCCATGTATCCTCTAACAAGAGCAAGTATATCCTTTACCTTGCCTTTCCCTTCATCTATTTCACTGTATTCTTCCTCTTCTTCTTCCTCTGGGTTGGCCATCTGTTGTTTCTTTGTTGCCCTTTCCTTCTCTTCTTTCTTGTTTCTATTGTCTTCTGTGGTCTCTTCTTGCTGCAGGTGTTCTGCAGCTGTCGTTGCCGGCTGTGGAGATCGACTCCCCAGCTGGTCCCCCTCCCGTCAGTGTGTTTTTTTTCATGCGCGGTTGCGCACTTTTACTCGGCTCTGTGAGCCATTGTTGTAGTTCTTTTTCTACCGACCTGAGGTAGCGGGCTCCTCTCTCCACAGTGGGCCTCTTCGGACAGGTAAGGCCTTCACCTTTTTCCTCCGTTGTCTTCTCTTCCTCTCTTCTTACCGTTGATTTTGATTTTTCTTCTTTTGTCTCCATCTTCTTTCCACCTTTATACTCACTTTTCTTTAACTTTTATTTCTGTGCCTTTGTATTTTCTCTTGTTTTTCCCGACTTTTCTGGAGAGGGCTGGAGTTCACCGTCCGGCCACTACTCCATCATGTGACTCCTCCCCCTAATTCACCTACTTTGATGCAATGGCTCTTTCAAGTTATATCATGTTTAAGCTTAGAAAAAAATTAGAAGTTGCACTTTTGATACCTCCGTTAAGTTTGAAGAGATTTTCATATGAGTTCATCTGTATTTTGACTTTACCTTCCAGACTGTTGTGGATTTCTGTTGTTTTTATTGGCAAGGACCAGATAAATAGTTTGTATTGATCCGTTATAGTGAACTCTCAGTTTAGGCTGCCGAGCCTTTTATTTTTTGTTTATTTCGCTTTTGTTTATTTTGCTAGGTTACATGGGTTTTAATTTTTAAAAATGAATATTTCAAATTGAGGAGAAATGGATAATATTGTTCAACATGTTATAGCGTTACATGTTGTAATAAGTATTGCAATATGGTAATGTTTCTATTTTTACTGTTCGATTCTGGATTCTATTCTCCTCACGTATTGTTACAATAATATGTTCAATAAAAAGACTGGAAAAGAAAACAGTCCTTGCAAGTGAAGCAACACTTCATTTGTGAATCTATGGGAGTCATTGACTGCATCCGGGTCTCCTGTTGTGGCCTCTACATTGGAGAGACTGGATACAAACTGTGAAATTGCTTTGCTGAGCACCCTCTGAATCGATGACAACGATCTCCCAGTGGCCCCACCATTTCAATTTTGCACCCCTGTCTGTCCAAGGCCTCATGTACTGCCAAACCAATTGGAGGAGCAACATTTAATATTCTGACTCCAAGTGGATGGCACTAACATCGACCTCTGGTTAATGCTCAGCCCACTCCCAGTTCTCCATCTCTTCGCCATTCCTCTCCCTTCTTTCCACAAGCTTTCATTTCCTCTCCATTCACAGAGCCATCCATCCTCCCTACCTTATCCTCCTCTTACCTCTTGCCCATAATCCTTTGCTCCTTCCATGCCCCTCTTCCCCCACCATTTTGTTCATTTCTTGATCAAGGGCTCAAGCCTGAAAACATTGGTTTATGTATCTTTATCTTTGCTACATGAAGAACTTTGTTTCACCTGCTGACTTTCTCCGGTTTGGCATTTTTACTCAAGGAAAGATATGTGTACAAAAGAAAGAAATGTGAACAAACTGACTGCAACACAGAAAATGAATATTCAATAAATGTCAAGTAAACATTTTTTAAATGAGTTTCTGAATTTATCGCTTATGAGTCTGACAGTGGAGGGGTAGAAACTGTTCCTGAAACTTGTGACACCCTGTACCACTTTCTGGATGGCAGCAGCAGGAACAGAGCATGTCCTGGGTGAATTGGATCCTTGATGATTGCTGCTACCCTCCAGCGGCAGCGTTCCAAGTAGATTTTCTCAATGGTGGGGAGAGTTTTGCCTGTGATGTACTTCTCACTCATAGGTATTCGTGCCCCCATTCCAGGCCACATTTCAGCCGGTCCGCACACTTTCCACTACAGATTTATAGAAGTTTGCAAAGGTTCTTGATGTCAAGGTAGCGTGCGTGCTACTTTGAAGCATGGGAAGAGCGACACGCACCAAAGAAGTCGGAATCGGAGCACTGGAAGCTCTCTTTATATTCTCTCCCTACTGCTGATATTGGGAGTGACATCATGACAGCGCCGGCCTCGGATTGGATGGGGTTCCCGCCGTTGCTCATTGTTTCCCACTGTGCAGTTGGGACCCCACGGGGTCTACGCAGTCAGCCATCTTGTTCACTGGGTCATGCCCCAGTTAGTAAGCAGTTTCACGAAACCCTCCCCCCCACCCAACAGAACTGGCAATCGGAGCACTGTTTCCCACTTTTGGTGGCCTACCTCTGCGTCGCGGGGGCTGAATGGAGACTGGTCTGTCAATGTCCAGGTGTGCTGGTTTGAGGCAGTCAATGGTGAAAGCCTCTTCCTTACCATTGATATATAGCACACATGTTGACCCATTGCGTCTGATTACTTTATATGGCCCCTCGTATAGCTGTTGCAGTGGTGTTTGGTGTGCCCCCCCCCCCAGAACTAAAACATATTCACAGGTCTCTAAGTCATTGGGACCATAGGACTTGGCCTGGCCGAGCAGCGGAAGCTTCAGGGTGATAGAGTATCCAATCTTTCCCTCAGCTTATTCAATTAGGCTGTCGGGTCCTCCAGCACCTTAGCGACAGCCAAGAACTCCCCTGATATCACCAAAGGTGCACCACATACCATCTCGGCTGCTGAGGTGTTGAAGTCTTCTTTTGGCGCGGTGCGGATCCCCACTTCGGCACCTTGAGCCAAGCCATCAAGATCACCAAGCCATCAAGGCCAGTGGAACTGCTCCATCAACTCATTGGCCTGAGGGTGGTAAGCCATGGTGTGGTGGAGCTGAGTTCCCAACAACTTAGCCAGCGCCGCCCAGAGACCCGAAGTGAACTATACCTCTATCGAAGACGATATGCTCCGGGACTCGAACCTCGACACCCAAGTGTTAATCAGTGCCATGGCGCTGGTCTCAGTGGTTGTGTTGGCCAGTGGGATCACCTTTAGCCACCTCGTGGCACAGTCAATTATGGTGAGGAGATATCTAACCCTGCAGGAGACCAGTCGCGCCCTACAATTTCGATATGGATGTGGCTGAACCTACATCGTGAGGCTCAAAAGTCTGGGAGTGTGTCTGCACTTTGGACGTCTGGCAGAGCATGCAGGTCTTGGCCCACTGACAGACCTGTCCTGGAGGCCATACCAGACCAACCTACTGGCCACCATTTTGACAGAAGTTCTGATGGCTGGATGCGCCAGTTTGTGCACCATGTTGAAAAACTGCCGCCTCCATGGCACAGTGGGGTAGGGTTTTCCGGTGCAGACATCACAGAGGAGCATCTGGCTACCAGGGCCGATGGCGACATCCTTCGACCTGAGCCCATAAACTGCCATTCTGTATGCCAGGATCTCAGGGTCTTCCTGCTGTGGCTTGGTTAGGGCAGAATAATCTACTCCCTGGGACAAAGACTAGACAGACTCGATTGCGGGAGGGACAGTGCATTGGCCACCATGTTGGTCTTATCCGTGATATGTTGGGTGTCCGTGGTGAACTCAGACACGTATGAGAGGTGTCGCTGCTGCCTTGCCGACTACAAGTCAACACATTGTAGAAGGTAAAAGTTAACAGTTGATGGTCCATGAAGAGCCTGAATTGTCTACCTTTCAGAAAATACCAGAAGTGCCTGACTGCCAGGTACAGCGCCAATAGCTCCCAGTTAAAGCAACTGTATTTGAGTTTGAGTGGCCAGAGGTGCCCGCTAAAGAAGGCTAGGGGTGTGGTTTGAAAAGTCCTGATGTGCACCAATTGCTGCCCTTTAAGGTCCACCAGCAGGCAATGGGCTTGCAGGGTATGCTCCCAGGAGCAGTTGTGCCACCGCTGCACAAGATGGCTGACTGCGCAGACCCCATGGGGGCCGCTGCAATCGTGAATTTCCACGTGAACCGGTTGCTACCAAAGCAGAGGGGAATCGTGCAGGTGCAGAAAGTTTATATGGTGATGCTGCTCACTGCCCTCAATGCTGGGCCCGGTTTGCCGTTCCAGGTGTCATAGGCCGAGGGGGAGAAGGACACTTATTTTGGCGCCTTTGTCCATGAGGAAGCACCTTCCTGATAGAGAGACTCACATGTGAAGGATGCTGTCACACTGGCCAACCTCTGGAGCCATTAACGACTGTTGGCCATGGCAACATTAATGGGCCCCTTTACCACATTGATGCTGATAGTAGCGATACTGTTGGGTCGGGGGGTCCACCTGCCTCTCTGTTTGCTGTGGCCTTGTTACCGGCCATGTCTGGGGCCTAGCGCGAGGTGACATTTTCTTTCTTTGTTCTCCAGGGTATGTCTGCCCGGGCTGCAACTTTCCTGGGGTCGCTGAAGTTCTTGTCGGCGAGCAAGAGTCAGATATCTTCGGGCAGCTGCTCCAGAAAAATCTGCTCAAAGAGCAGGCAAGGCCTGTGAACCTCAGTAAGGGTGAGGATCTCGCTCATGAGGGTGGATGGGGTCGCATCCCCAAACTGTTCATATGCAACAATTCGGCAGCCCCTTTGCACAGTGAGAGCCCAAAGATGTGGGTTAACAGCACTTTGAGGGCCTTGCTCCGGAGGCTGCTGCAGGAAGTCGGCGACCCTTGCTGCCGTGTCCTGGTCGAGCAAGGTCACCACGTAGTAGTAACGTGTGTCTTTGGCAGTGATCAGTGGAAGGTGGAACTGGGCCTCGGCCTGTTCAAACTACACGTGGCTGCAACGCCCAGAAAGTTGGCAGCTTCAAAGACATCACATGAAGAGCCGCCTGGGCCATCATCTTTGGGTCCAACTGGCGGTTGGACCTGCCAGGGTCACCACTGTAGCGTGCGCACTAACGCAAAGTGTGGAAAGAATGACACACACTCGAGGAGTTGAAGACTGATTTGTCACACTGGCAGCTCTGCTTATATTCTCTCCCCACTGCTGACGACAGGAGTGATGTCACGGCAGCACCAATCCCTGACTGGGCAATCTTCCCACCATTGTTTGTTGTTTTCTGCTGTCCAGGTGATCACCTGGGATGGATGACGTTGGCCCCTGTGGAGTCTGTGCAGTCACCCTGTTCGTTGGCCATCTTGTGTACCAGGTTGCGTCCCAGTTAGCGGGCCGCTACAGTATATGAAACCTCCGCAAACTCCTGAGGAAGTAAAGATGATGATGTACTTGTTCACAATTACATTTGTGTGTTTGGTCCAGGAAAGATCCTCCAAGATAGTGACTCACAGGAATTTAAATTTCCTCACCCATGTGATCCCCCAATTATCACAGGATTTTGCACCTCTGGTTTTTCCTTCCTTAAGCCCATAATCAAACCCTTGGTTTTGGTGACATTGAGTGCAAGGATCTTAGCGCACCATTCAGCCAATTTTCCATTTCCCCTCCTGTGTGCTGACTTAGTGCCCCTTTGTAAACCACCCTCTCCTGTGTTATCATCAGGAAATTTGTCGATGGTGTTATTGTTCGTACCAAGCCACACAGTCATGGATGGAAAGTGAGTACAGCAGGGGGCCAAGAATGCAGTCCTGTGGTGCTCCAATACTGATGGAGATTGTGGTCTGGAGATGAGGAAATCCAGAATCCAATTACACAGTGGAGTATCGATGACTACTGATCAATGGATGAGAAACAGGTACCTTCCCTGTCAAGTCCAGGGTCAGCCAAGGTTGCCTGCTCTTTCCAGTCCTGTTTGTGTGCTGCTGTATCCATCAGGAAGTACATGGGCTTAATATGGGTAACATGACCAGATAGTGGAGGCACTCGGATCAAAACCTCCCTGTGCAAGAATGACGTTGTCATCTTCTGTTCCGACGCACGATCAGTCCGCAGACTGATCAGCACCTGCAGTCATTTTGTGACTACATCAGTCACGAGGGTAAATGAAAGAAGAATGAGGCTATGCTCTTTGGACCAGTTCACCAAAGCTTCACCGTCAGATCTCGTTTGGAGGGGCAACAAAAATTTGTCGGAGGGGATCACAAAGTTCCCCCAGAAATTGGGTCTGTGGGTGCGGCGCTCCCTCCCAATAACACGGAAGGACCAGTTCATCAGGTGCCCTCTGTAATGCTGCACGTAGCACAGGTGTGGTCTATCCCCCACACCTCTGCCAAGGCAGTCTTCCGGTTCATATGGGGATCCATGCTGGAAAGAACGGAGTATATTTGTTAAACAAGACCTCCCTTTGCTGAATCCATGCTGTGTCTGCCTGATGGATCCATTTCACTCCAGCTGCCTTGCTGTTTTTTTTTCTTTAATGATAGCTTCAAACATTTTCCCAACCATAGATGTTAAACTGACTGGCCTATACACGCCTGCTTTTTGCCTGCATCTTTTTTGGAACAGTGGCGTGGCATTCACTGTCTTCCAACCCGCCAGGACCTGGCCCAGAGTCCAAAGAAGTTTGGTAAATTATCACCCAAGCCTTGACTGTAACTTCTGCCATTTCTTTCAGCACCCTGGGATGCATTCCATCAGGACCAGGGGACGTCTCTATCTGTAGACATTCATTTTCTCAGTTCTACCTCTTTAGCGATAGCTATTACATCCAGATCCTCACCTCCCATCACATCCACCACAAAGTAGTCATTCAAAGCCTCAGCCATTTCCTCATTACCCATTATCAATTCCCCCTTCTCAACCTCCATGGGACCGACCTTCACTTTAGCCACCTTTATGTAATTAAAAGAACATTTACTGTCTGTTTTTATATTTTGTGCTAATCTCATTGACTGCCTTCCCTCTCTTTATTCCTTGGTTCTTTGTTGTTTTTTAAAGTTTTCCCAGTCTTCTAGTTTCCCACTGCTCTTGGTGATATTGTATACATGAGCTTTTAGCTTGACGTCTTTCTTTAATACCTTAGTTGGCTGTCCTCAACCTTTCACTCCTTGCTTTTAACTGGAATATACTTTTGTTCAGCACCATGAAAAATCTCTTTGCAAGTCCTCTGCTGTCTCTCCATATAGCTTGTGTTCCCAGTCTACCCTGACCAACCCCTCCATAATCCCCTTGTAGTTTAGGCACAGCACACAGGTTTTAGACTGAACTATTGTACCTTCCATTTGTGTGAAAATCTCAATCATACTGTGATCACTCTTCCAAAAAGAATCCCTATCTGCAAGATCACTAGTTTTACCCATCTCATTGTGCAGGACCAGATCCAAGATAGCATGTTCCCTTGAAGGTCCAGTAACATGCTGTTCCAGAAAACTATCACATATGCATTCTATGAAATCCTCCTCAAAATTGCCTTGACCATCCTGAATCACACATTCTATGTGTATGTTAAAGTCCCCCATGATAACTGCTGTTCCATCTTCGCTTGCCTTCAATAGTTCTTGTTTTATTGCCTGTGCCACTGTAATGTTATTCTTGGGCGGCCTGTTGACAATTCCCAGCTGTGTGGGGGATTATGGGAGGCAAAGATGGCCAGTGATCCTGCATTAAAACAAAAGGAGGTCTTCGTTATAAAACCTGAGGCTCCTTCTTTCAACTCTTCTGCCCAGCATTTCCAGGTAATTCCACTTTTGTAATCGATCTGATTTTCTGCCATTTAGTTTATTTAATGTGCTCTTAGGTGTTTTAATAAAAAGTGATCAACATTGGAACTAAGGCCGGGGTCCTGGGTCATGGGCTGATGGCATCATCGCAACGTTACCTACCCGCCCCTTTACAGCTGCTTTCAGTGGCATTGCCTTTATGGACAAGGTGACATCTAAGAGTACCCTCAGGATGGATCGGAGTTTGCCTGCTGGAATCCACCCTCTGAGCTTTTATGTAGATGTTAAGCAATGTAAAAGTTATTTTCTCACTATAAAAAGGCCTACTGTTTTCTCTCATTCAGCCAATTTCAAATCCAGTTTACAACCTCTCCATGGATACTAGTGTTTTAACCTTCTGAACTAACCTCTCATATGGGACCTTGTCAAAGGCCTTCACTAAAGTCCATGTAGACAACATCCACAGCCTTTCCTCATCTACTTTCTTGATAACCTCCTCAAAAAACTCTGTACCATTTGTTAAGCCCGACCTCCAACACACAAAGCCATGTTAACACCCCTTGGCTGTCCAAAGACTTTTATATCCTATCTCTCAGAACAGTTTACCCACTCCTGACATCAGGCTCCCTGGCTTGTAATTTCCTAGTTCCCTTTGGAGGCTTTTTTAAAATGTGAGAGTGTTTGTCATGGCAGATGCAATAACCTCCATGGACATCACCTCTCAAGTTACACAAGAAAGCACCACCAGAGATGGATATCAACTCAACTTTGAGGCTAAACAAGATGAAAGGCAAGATAACCACAGTCTTTCTATATATCCCCAATTTTCACCAAGTGGTCTGCAACAGAGTGGCAAGAAATGTGTTGCTGATCTGGGAAGGAGATGTTGCGGAAAGCATACTCAGAACTGGACATCATGATCTAGCCAGCGCCCAGAAAGCTACCACATCTCCAATGGTCAGGTCAGAACCTGTCCCATTGCCAGTAGCACAGCATTTATGGTGCATCCATGGACTGCCAATTCTTGAGTTTATTTGGCTCATGATTGAATGCCAGTACAGTCATGTCCCACTGGATGGAGTTTATTTGGCTCATGATTGAATGCCAGTACAGTCATGTCCCACTGGATGGAGTTTATTTGGCTCATGACGAATGCCAGTACAGTTATGTCCCACTGGATGGAGTTTATTTGGCTCATGATGAATGTCAGTACAGTCATGTCCCACTGGATGGAGTTTATGTGGCTCATGATGAATGTCAGTACAGTCATGTCCCACTGGATGGAGTTTATGTGGCTCATGATGAATGCCAGTACAGTCATGTCCCACTGGATGGAGTTTATTTGGCTCATGATGAATGCCAGTACAATCATGTCCCACTGGATGGAGTTTATTTGGCTCATGATGAATGCCAATACAGTCATGTCCCACTGGATGGAGTTTATTTGGCTCATGATGAATGCCAGTACAGTCATGTCCCACTGGATGGAGTTTATGTGGCTCATGATGAATGTCAGTACAGTCATGTCCCACTGGATGGAGTTTATTTGGCTCATGATGAATGCCAGTACAGTCATGTCCCACTGGATGGACATGAGGCTGAAGGTTTGTTCATCATAGTCCTGAAATTGTGGTGGAGATTTTCCTATATTAGCTCCTATTAGAAAAATTAATTGAGACTTCTGGCTTCCCTGATACCCTGAGCAGTAATGTACGCAATTAATCGTGGGCAATGCGGTTAGCACAATGTTGCTACAGTGCCAGTGACCAGGACCAGGGTTCAAATCTGGCACTGTCTGCAAGAAGTTTGCACATTCTCCCTGTGCTCTGTAGTGGGGGTTCCTGGTTAATTGGGGTTAAATGGTGGGCACGGGCTCATGGGCTGAAAGTGCCTGTTACCATGTTCTAGGTCCACCTCACTGACAAAAGGCAAAGGAGGAAAAAGCCAACACCCAACCCCAACCAACCAATTTTCCCCTGCAACCGCTGCAACCGTGACTGCCTGTCCCGCATCGGACTTGTCAGCCACAAATGTGCCTGCAGCTGACGTGGACATTTACCCCCTCCATAAATCTTCGTCCACGAAGCCAAGCCAAAGAAAGGTCCAAAAAAAATCTCATAATAGGTATCCTCGAACACATCCTCCTTTTCTTCAATGTCTCTTCCTCTGAAAGTAGTTCAGGCACAAGAGTCTGGCTAATAGACTTCCTCCAGTGCTAAAAGACTGTGAATGAAATAGTTAGCACTTTACAGCATTTTATAGATTATAGAATTGGATTGGAAGTGGCAAAGCAGACTCACTTAACTTCTCTTTAGCCTAACAAATGAGTACCAGAGATATTGACAAAGTTCTTTCACACCAAACCACAGGCCAACAGCCCAGTCTGAACTTCAAAGAGCCCTATGATCGAAAACTGAAACTCAACTCTCCTTCAGTGATGAGTTCCCAAAGCCCTGGCAAGGACGTACTAATAACACCTCAGGTTTCTTCTTCATCCTACTTGCCAAGGACTTCTCATGCCCCGTTTAAGTCCTCCTAAGTTCTTTTTTTAAGTTCCTTCCTGGCTACCATATATTTCTCACAAGCCCTTCCTGTTTTGTGCTTTCTAAATTGCATGTATATTCTCTTCTTCTTCTTAACTTGCTAATTTTCCTATTTTGTCAACCATGGTTCCATTTTCCTACCTTTCTTTCTCTGTCTCAGTGGGACAACCCTATTATATTTCATTATCCGGTTAAATACTGTGTTAAATTGGTCCACCTGCAAGGATTATTTCACTGCCTGTGCCATTTACTTACACGCCACCAGGCATAAATGTAGCAGCTGTGGTTCTTGCTTCTGTACTATTTCATTTATTTTTATAATCCAATCCCAATGCACCTCTAGTGAAAGCTGAACCTACCACTTGCCAGGATATGGCAGCAGGCCAGGGAAGGTCACGGAGATGGCTACATCCATTTCACTCTCCCTTTAAGAATCAACATGATGCTTTTGTTACACCATTTCAGGTCTGCACAGACTGCAAGTGTGACAGCCGACATCAATGCCATCATTATATGAGAACCAGAAGCTCTTAAAGAGAGCATCCACTCAGCTAGCAATGAAAAGAGAAATCCTTTCAAATTGTAGGGAATGTGCAGAGAGGCTCAAATTTTTTTTTGAATATTTTATTTAAATTTTAAGAAAATACAGAATATAGGACTCAATTAAGATAATAATAATACATTGAATATAAAATCATAGAAAAACATTCATAAGGTCCAAATAAAAAGGAGAGTGGAATCTCAATTAACAGACGCTATTGTCTTGCATCTGGGGATACACAGGAAATGTTTCCATCCTATGCTCTGCAGACAGTAAGACATGATTTTTATGCAGACTGATTTTTTTTTAAACTAATGAACTTATCAATGGACTCACAGACCCGAGACAGATATCTCCTCGTCATTCTTCTTCATGGAGTTCGCTCCAATCAGTCAATCTTCCTCCTTCATCTCCACAAGTGGCCACAGTCAAAAGGCTCTGAAGCACCACAATGAAAACAGTGTTACAAACTAACACAGTTTGTTGCACTAGCAAAGGAAGAGGAATAAAATGTTCACCAGACAGGGGTAAATCCAAAATAATAATTTCATTAAACTACTGATAGCATAACACTTCTTATTTCACGCTAAACTTAACCCCACTGTGTGCAAATGTCAAATGTGTGTGCGTGTGGCAAAATCCCGAACTATTACAGTTTAGGCATCATTCGGAAAAGTCCATTTTAAATTTCAGTATTAAACATCTTATGTTGAACTTTTTAAATAGCAGTCCAGAAGTAATTGTGAAGCATTTTGAAACATCTGGTCTTCAGATCTCTTTACACTCACAAATTTCGTGATGAACTGTTTTTCACAGCGATATTTCTGTTTCTTCATATGTGATTTCACAAACTCCCTCTTATCTTGCCTAAGAATTACAGAGTCCGTTTTCCATGATGATTTCTTTCTTAATCAAGAGTGTCCTTTTTCTCATGGTCACAAGGCTGCCCTCTAGTCTGAGTGGTGATTTCTTTTAAAATACCACTTTTGATGTTCCTCCTTTTATTAAGGAGAACTCAGGTAGTTTTCCAGCTCTAAAGGAAATATCACTGCTTTCTGACTCACAGGATGGCCAAGTCTTCTTCAACTGACCCCCTTTGTCTCTGATTTCGATAATATATTTCTTGCTTTGAAGTTCTTCCGAACCTTTTATCATCTTCATGCTGAAAAGCATAATTTAATCTTCCCAACTTAAAATCAAAGTAATTGTCTCTTCCAAAACATTGCTTCTGAGTTGTCTGGGATGGATCAGCAAAATGGCTTCTTGTAAACAGTCCATTCTTCTCCTGATCTTAAAGCCCATCACCAAACCCTTCATATTTCTCTGTAACTGTAGTCACAGCAGACTTCTGTCTCTGAGATGAGTCGGCTGCCATCTTCAAAGATACTCTCTCTCTGTTTAAAATATAAATGTGTTTTGTCTTTGTGTCCCTGTCTACCAAAAACTAACTTTACTAAGACATAAAGATATGAAATATAGTTTAACATTAAAGATTCATCAGGGAGGAGTCACGTGATGGAGTAGTGGCCGGACGGTGAACTCCAGCCCTCTCCAGAAAAGTCGGAAAAAACAAAGGAAAACACAAAGGCACAGAAATAAAAGTTAAAGAAAAGTGAGTATAAAGATGGCGACAAAAAAAGAAAAATCGAAATCAACGGTAAGAAGAGAGGAAGAGAAGACAACGGAGGAAGAAGGAGAAGGCCTTACCTGTTCGAAGAGGCCCGCGGTGGAGAGAGAAACCCGCTCCCTCAGGTCGGTAGAAATTGGACTACAAAAATGGCTCGCTGAGCCGAGTAAAAGTGCGCAACCGCGCATGCAAAAAAACACACCGACGGGAGGGGGGACCAACTGGGGAGTCGATCTCCACAGCCGGCAACGACAGCTGCAGAACACCTGCAGCAAGAAGAGAACACAGAAGACAATGGAAACAAGAAAGAAGAGAAGAAAAGGGCAACAAAGAAACAACAGATGGCCAACCCAGAGGAAGAAGAAGAGGAAGAGGAAGAGTACAGTGAAATAGAAGAAGAAGGGAAAGGCAAGATAAAGGATTTACTTTCTCTTATTAAAGGATACATGGAGTCATTTAAAGAATGGCAAACACAGAAATTTAATGATTTAAGAAGAAGAATAAACAACACAGAAGAAAAAATGAATAAAATAGATATGACCTTAACAGAAATGGGAAAGAAAATGGACAAGATGGAAGAGCGGGCAGTAGCAGCAGAAATGGAGGTAGAGGACTTAAAAAAGAAATTAGAGGAATCTAATAAAAAAACTATAGAGACACAAGAACTGTTAGCTCAGAAAATAGATATAATGGAAAATTATAACAGTAGAAATAACATAAAGATAGTGGGCCTTAAGGAAGATGAAGAAGGCAAGAATATGAGGGAGTTTATAAAAGATTGGATCCCTAGGATCCTAGGATGTCCAGAACTACAGCAAGAAATGGAAATAGAAAGGGCACATAGAGCATTGGCCTTTAAACCAAAACCACAACAAAAACCAAGATCTATTTTAGTAAAATTCCTAAGATATACTACAAGAGAAAAGGTACTGGAGAAGACAATGGAAAAAGTAAGAGAGGGCAACAAGCCACTGGAGTATAAAGGGCAAAAAATCTTCATTTATCCAGATATAAGTTTTGAACTCCTAAAGAAGAGAAAGGAGTTCAATACAGCAAAGGCGATTTTATGGAAGAAAGGGTATAAATTTATACTAAAGCATCCAGCGGTATTGAAAATATTTATTGCAGGACAACAAAACAGACTATTCTTGGATCCAGAAGAAGCACGAAAATTTGCAGAACAATTACAAAATAGACGGAGGGATGAAGACGTGTAATGAGAGTAAAAATGATCACGATTGATATGTATGTGGGTAAAGAGGTATAAGAGTGTATAGGTATAATGTGCATACGTGAATGTATCTGTACTTAGATGAAAATATAGATAGTATAGACAAGAATTAATAAGGGAAGGTAATGGAATAGAGAGAATAAGGAGGGAATTAAAAGAGTGACCTTTGTTACATATGAAAAGTGAAATCTTTTCTGGGGGGGGCTGGGTGGGGGGGAATAGCGGTCACTGCAAAATCAGTTGACGCTTGCGAGTGAATTCGCAAACCCAAATGGAGAGGGGAGATGTGGTTGTCCGACAAGGGCTAAAGGACAACTCAGGAGGGGAAGGGGAGATTGGGGCTAAAGAAGTTATAAATAGGAGAATAAGGAAAATGTTTGATGTTTTAGGAATGTTGTCTTATAAAGGGTTTAAAATAAGAAAACAGAAATGGAAAAGGAGGAAAGGTAATGATGGAAAAACGGAAAGGGAAGATAAACAAAGTATAAAATGGCTGTGAAGCAAGGCTGTGTTCTCGCACCAACCCTCTTTTCAATCTTCTTCAGCATGATGCTGAACCAAGCCATGAAAGACCCCAACAATGAAGACGCTGTTTACATCCGGTACCGCACGGATGGCAGTCTCTTCAATCTGAGGCGCCTGCAAGCTCACACCAAGACACAAGAGAAACTTGTCCGTGAACTACTCTTTGCAGATGATGCCGCTTTAGTTGCCCATTCAGAGCCAGCTCTTCAGCGCTTGACGTCCTGCTTTGCGGAAACTGCCAAAATGTTTGGCCTGGAAGTCAGCCTGAAGAAAACTGAGGTCCTCCATCAGCCAGCTCCCCACCATGACTACCAGCCCCCCCACATCTCCATCGGGCACACAAAACTCAAAACGGTCAACCAGTTTACCTATCTCGGCTGTACCATTTCATCAGATGCAAGGATCGACAATGAGATAGACAACAGACTCGCCAAGGCAAATAGAGCCTTTGGAAGACTACACAAAAGAGTCTGGAAAAACAACCAACTGAAAAACCTCACAAAGATAAGCGTATACAGAGCCGTTGTCATACCCACACTCCTGTTCGGCTCCGAATCATGGGTCCTCTACCGGCATCACATACGGCTCCTAGAACGCTTCCACCAGCGTTGTCTCCGCTCCATCCTCAACATCCATTGGAGCGCTTTCATCCCTAATGTCGAAGTACTCGAGATGGCAGAGGTCGACAGCATCGAGTCCACGCTGCTGAAGATCCAGCTGCGCTGGGTGGGTCACGTCTCCAGAATGGAGGACCATCGCCTTCCCAAGATCGTGTTATATGGCGAGCTCTCCACTGGCCACCGTGACAGAGGTGCACCAAAGAAAAGGTACAAGGACTGCCTAAAGAAATCTCTTGGTGCCTGCCACATTGACCACCGCCAGTGGGCTGATAACGCCTCAAACCGTGCATCTTGGCGCCTCACAGTTTGGCGGGCAGCAACCTCCTTTGAAGAAGACCGCAGAGCCAACCTCACTGACAAAAGGCAAAGGAGGAAAAACCCAACACCCAACCCCAACCAACCAATTTTCCCTTGCAACCGCTGCAATCGTGTCTGCCTGTCCCGCATCGGACTTGTCAGCCACAAACGAGCCTGCAGCTGACGTGGACTTTTTACCCCCTCCGTAAATCTTCGTCCGCGAAGCCAAGCCAAAGAAAATGGCTACGTTGAACTATATGACTTTAAAAATTAATGGAATACATAACCAAATTAAAAGGAAGAAACTGCTAAATTTACTGAAAAAAGAAAAAATTGATATAGCATTTTTCCAAGAAACACACTTAACTGAATTGGAGCACAAGAAATTAAAGAGAGATTGGGTAGGACATGTAACAGCAGCATCGTATAATTCAAAAGCAAGAGGAGTGGCTATATTAATTAGTAAAAATGTGCCATTTAAAATAGAAGAGGAAATAATAGATCCAGCAGGGAGATACGTAATGATAAAATGTCAGATATATTCGGAGTTTTGGAATCTACTTAATGTATATTCACCTAACGAAGAAGATCAAAAGTTTATGCAAGATATCTTTTTGAAGGTAGCTAATACGCAAGGGAACATACTAATAGGAGGGGATTTCAACCTGAATTTGGATTCAAATATGGATAAAACTGGGAAAAAAAATTAACAGAAAGAACAAAGTAACCAAATTTATAATTAAATCAATGCAAGAAATGCAACTTTTGGATATATGGAGGAAACAAAACCCAAAAGAAAAGGAATATTCATATTACTCGGCTAGACATAAAACATACTCAAGAATAGACCTATTTTTGTTATCAGCTAGTATGCAAGATAGAGTAAGAAAAACAGAATATAAAGCTAGAATACTATCGGACCATTCACCCTTAATATTGACAGTAAAGGACATCCCTCCAAGAATGTAAAGATGGAGATTAAACCCCATGCTACTTAAAAGACAGGATTTTAGAGAATTTATTGAAATACAATTAAAAATGTATTTTGAAGTAAATACGGAATCAGTGGAAGATGAGTTTATACTCTGGGACGCAATGAAAGTATTCATTAGAGGGCAAATAATAAGTTATGTAACCAAGATGAAGAAGGACTATAATCAGGAAACAGAGCAGTTGGAAAGGGAAATAGTAAATATGGAAAAAAAATTAGCAATGAAGGAAGATACAACTAAAAGAAGAGAATTGGCGGATAAAAAAATAAAATATGAAACATTACAAACATATAAGGTAGAGAAGAATATAATGAAGACAAAACAGAAATATTATGAACTAGGTGAAAAAACGCACAAAATCCTAGCATGGCAGCTTAAGACAGAACAAGCTAAGAAAATGGTATTGGCATCAAGGAAAAAAGACAAACAAATTACATATAATCCAAAAGAAATTAAGGAAAACTTTAGAGAATTCTATGAACAATTATACCGAGCTGAAAACGAAGGGAAAGAAGGGAAAATAGATCAATTTTTGACTAAAATTGAACTACCAAAACTACAAATAGAGGAACAAAATAAATTAACAGAACCATTTGGAACAGTAGAAATACAAGAGATAATAAAAAAATTACCAAATAATAAGACACCAGGAGAGGATGGATTTCCAATAGAATTCTACAAAACATTTAAAGACTTATTAATTCCGCCCCTCCTGGATGTAATCAACCAGATTGATGAAACACAAAGCTTACCAGATTCATGTAAAACAGCAATAATTACAGTAATACTAAAACAAGGGAAAGATCCACTCTCACCAGCGTCATATAGACCAATATCTTTACTAAACACAGATTATAAGATAATAGCTAAACTATTAGCAAAAAGATTAGCAGAGCAGGTACCGAAAATGGTAAATTTAGACCAAACAGGATTTATCAAAAAAAGACGCACAACAGACAATATTTGTAAATTTATTAACTTAATTCATGCAGTAGAAGGAAATAAAGCACCTGCAGTAGCAGTTGCTTTAGATGCAGAGAAGGCCTTCGACAGAGTAGAATGGAATTATTTGTTCAAAGTATTGCAAAAATTCAGTTTACCGGAGAAGTATATTAATTGGATTAAAGCATTATATAAGGGACCGTTAGCGAAAGTGACAGTAAATGGACATGTATCAAAGCAATTTAACTTAAGCAGGTCAATGCGGCAGGGATGCCCACTATCACCTTTATTGTTTGCGTTAGCTATAGAACCACTAGCAGAATTGATAAGAATAGATAATAATATAAAAGGAATAAAAATAAAAGACAAGGAATATAAAATCAGTCTATTTGCGGATGATGTTGTAGTATACTTAACAGAAGCAGAACTATCAATAAAAGAATTATATAAGAAATTGAAGGAATATGGAGAAGTGTCGGGTTACAAGATAAACGTAAATAAAAGTGATGCAATGCCTATGAATAATGCGGATTTCTCAAAATTTAAGAAGGAATCTCCATTTAGATGGCAAATGCAGGCAATAAGATACCTAGGTGTACAAATAAACAAAAATCTTGGCCAATTATATAAACTCAATTATTATCCACTAATGAAAATATTACAGGACGATTTAGAGCATTGGAAATATTTACCACTAACACTAATAGGAAGGATAAACTGTATTAAAATGAACATTTTTCCAAGGATATTATACTTATTTCAGGCATTGCCAATACAACTGACAGAAAAATTCTTCAAAGAGTTAAAGAAAATAATAAGGAAATTTTTATGGAGAGGGGGGAAACCGAGGATAGCACTAGATAAATTAACAGAATGGTATAAGCAAGGAGGCTTACAATTGCCAAACTTTAAAAATTATTATAGAGCCGCACAATTAAGATACCTATCAGATTTTTATCAAACAAGGGAAAAACCAGACTGGACGAGATTAGAATTAGATAAAATAGGGGAAAAGATACCTGAACACATATTATATAAATGGGATGAAAAATTGGTACAACATAGAACTTCTCCAGTATTACATCATCTCCTCAATATTTGGAAGAAGATTCATGTAGAAAGAAATAAAACAAATTATCAATTACCAAAACTAATATTGACGCAAAATAAGTTACTCCCTTTTACAATAGATAACCTTTCCTTTAGAGAATGGGAAAAAAAAGGGATTAAAAGAATAGAAAATTGTTTTTCAGGAAGTAGATTCTTATCCTTTGAACAAATGAGAGATAACTACAATATAACTGGAGATACAGCACTGGCATATTACCAACTGAGATCCTACTTGAAGGATAAATTAGGAAGCAATTTGAGTTTGCCAGAGGGAAGTAACCTTGAATATGTGATTACAAATACAATGTTAATCAAAAGATTTATAACAAATATGTATATTAAACTGCAAGAAAAGGAGAATGAGGAAACAAATGGTAAAACTAAACAAAAATGGGAACAAGATTTAAGTATAAAGATAAAAAAGGAAACATGGGAGAAATTATGTTCTGGAATGATGAGAAATACAATAAATACGAGGCTACGTATAATACAATATAACTGGTTACACAGACTATACATTACACCTCAAAAGTTAAATAAATGGGACCCAACAGTATCTGATAGATGTTTTCGATGTAAAAAAGAAATGGGAACAACAATTCATGCAATCTGGACATGTGAGAAAGTAGAAAAATTTTGGGAAGATCTCAATCAGATATTAAATAAAATAACAGAAAACAATATACCAAAGAATCCAGAGATCTTTCTCCTAAGTAACATAAAAAACAAAGAATTTGGAATTGATTTGGAGGATGCACAAAAAAGATTTGTTAAGATAGCCCTAGCCGTAGCAAAAAAATGTATTATGTCAACCTGGAAATTGGAAGATAATCTGAAAATACAACAATGGTATATAGAAATGAATAAATGTATTCCATTAGAAAAAATTACATATAGTTTAAGAAATAATATTGAAATATTCGAACAAATATGGGAGCCTTACATTAAATACAATAGCGAAAACCTACCGGGGACAATCATTACCTAAGTTGATGGAAGGAGAAGGAAAGAAAAGAATGGACTCAGTAGAATTTCTGGTGTATTTTTGTTGAATGACAACATTGTCTGACTGGTTTAATGTAACCTAGATTGTATACCTAAAATGGATGGGGGTGGGTGGGGGGGTGGCTTGGGAGGAGGGAGGGGGGGGAGAAAAAGTCACTGTATATGTGTGAAAAAGAAAAAGTGTGTAGCATGGCTAATGTGATTTATGGTGTGAAAAATAAAAAATTTAAAACAAAAGAAAGATTCATCATAGCTCCTTTGTCGCGACGGTAAGGACAAGAATAGCAAAGGTGTACCACAAAGCTATGAGCCAACAAATCGTGTTGCTTGTCTTTTTTGGCTTGTACCCTAAAGAAGGGCTCAGGCCAAAATGTCGGTAATAGATCTTTACCTCCTATTGACACGGTGAGACCAGCTGAGTTCCCCTAGCGTTTCTGTGTTTTAACTGTAACCCCAGCATCTGCAGACATTCATGTTTTACAACAAAACACGTTGTTGCAGCTAATGATCAAACACTTGGTCAGAGAATTTGACTAAGCATCTTACAGAGGATAATATGCTTAAGGAGAGAATTCTAGAGTGAAAGAGGGTTGGCAGCTAAGCTCATTGATCCTGCAAACCTGCTCTGCCATTTGTGAAGAGCAGAACTGATATTCTGTGTCAATGTTATTTTCCTGCTCTGTCCCTTCACATCGAGAACCCTTCCTATTCTGTTGAATTAGCTAAATGATTTCAGATTTATTGTCTGAGTACATGCATCACAACACATACAACCCTGAGATTCCCTTTCCTGCAGGCGTGGCAGAATTATTGGTAGAGCAAAAAAAAACTACAGCCAGGCTTCTTAGCAGTTCCATTCCAAGCTCACTTACAGTTTGTACATTCAGAGAGTCTCCCAGAGTCGGATAGCACCAAAACAGACTCTTTGATTCTGTGAGTCATTCACACTATTCTCCCCATATTCTCTTCAACTCCCCCACTTTACTTCTCCCCGACACACCAGGATCAATTTACAGTTGCTACTTAATCCAGCAATCCACATGTCCTTGGGATGTGGGTGGAAACCAGAGTGCGGAAGAAACTTGTGCATTGACAGGGAGAACATGCACACAGACAGCACCGGAGGTCAGAATGGCAGAGAGGCAGCAGCTCGATGCCACTGTGCCCATTCATGCCTTGCCAGGAAATTTGTACCCCACAGCCTAACCATCATAAACCCCACACTGTTCTGCCCTTACATTGAATGAGATTAATGTTTTAGTCTGCTATAGTTACTGATCAGTTATTCCCCCCACCCACCCACCCCCGAAGTCCAGTTAGTAAATCAGGCCTTCCAATCTGATTAAATTTTCTTTGCATAATATTTGGGGGGGAAAAGTCTCTCAAGTGGCTGGGAATGGCAGCGAACATCAGTATTTGATAGGATGGAAGCTGGAAAACCCATCAACATAAAGCAGAGCTTAACATTCCAGAAACCACCTCCAGGAACTCAACATTATTCTGGACACTGCTCAGTGCAACCCAAGAAGAAAATGGTTAGACCAAATAATACATCAGAGGCAGAAGAAAATAAATGTATTTGGCTTGCTGACGATCAAAGAGGGGTGATGTACCATCAATAGTTCACAAAAGACTGAGTAGTGACACCATCAGACTTTTAATAGCTGAAGATTGGAACACTAACAAACAACCATCCACCTCCTTGACTGATCAGTGTTATGAGCCCAGAGGAGCCCAAAACCCAGCAGAAATAGATATTCACCAAGACAAATGGTTACTTAAAGTTGCTTTTAATTATCTTTAAACATGAAAACAGAATCACACTTAACCCCCTTCTAAATCTAAGTGCACGTGTATGTAATATATGTGTAAATTCTTTGGTTCACAGTCAAATCTCACTTCTCACTCCTCCAAGTTCACTGGTTGCATGGAATTCTTATACTGCGCACAGAATTTAACATTTATAAAGTTCACCAGGCTTTGGTGCTCGAAAGGTAAATGGTTACCACTCAGGAAGGTTCTTGTCGGTTTTCAGAGAGAGATTTGTTGTTCCAAGAAATCCACAACTGATTTACTTCCATTAGCCACTTCAGTGTCTTCCTGACGAAACTCACCCCTCCAGATGATAACCTCTTTCTTTCAGGTCACCACAGAGTTCCTTTTTGTTTCACTTATTCCAAGTGAAACATTAGACAACCAGTCCTCTCATCTTGCATGAACCATAAGGATTTTGACCAGGCCGAACCATGAACTCACAAACCATCTTCCAAATGGGGTTTTCCACAAGCTTGCCAGCTTGTCCTGTTCCAGTCCCAGCTGCTGTTGCTGGCTGCTGGCTGTAACACTGTAGAAGTGATTGATCTCTCTCTCTCTCTCTCTCTCTCTCTCTCTCTCTCTCTCTCTCTCTCACACACAGAGAAAGCCTGTTTGACCCTGGTTGCAAAACCACATGACCCTCCTAGATCATCTCCAGATAGAAGGTGGCTCCGACAAGATCTTTCATCTGTTGCCTTTTTGTAAGCAACAATCCATTAGTGAAGTTTCTTGGGCACTCTCCAAAGCTCTTGCAAATGCTGTGGGGCCGATATGTCTAGCATTAGCAGAGCTCCAAGTATTTCCAATAAGATCTGTTTTAAAGTGTTTGTATGTGACCTACCCTAACAAACCCTGCCCCAATTTACCTCCCAAACACGTATCTATATTCCGTCCCAAGAGCAAAAGGAAAGGGGCAGTCTGTGTCTTGGGTAAACTTGTACCTCTCACTTTGTTCATTTTAGATTGGTCACAGTGTTTGAGCTACTGAAAGAAAATAGACACACACACCGAGAGCAGTTCAGTTTATACAAGTCTTTATTACTAAATCTAAAGCTGAATTCACACTACAACATGCAAGCCCTTCCCAATTGTTCTTATCAATGCCTGGACTGGTCCCAACTGCCAAAGCGAGGTGACGACTGTACACTTGTAGTTGGTAGTCTGGGCGCCGATAGCAGCTTCTCCACCTCCCCGGACTGGGACATTGGTTGGAATCTTGAAGTTCTTCTTCTTGCTGAGAGATGTTGTCACCTCTTGGAGAGTCTCAAACTTCAGCAGTGGGACCATGGCTTATATTACCCAAAAGTTGTTTACTTCAGATCTTATCTCTTTGAACAAATGATTTAATTATCTTCAAGGTCTCCTGACAGTCTGCAACCAACAAAAGACAACTGCATCTCTTGGCCTCATGGTGGAAGTTGGATAATGTCTACTTATTCATATGCATCCCTGGGCCCCATAGTATAAATTTAGATAATGTCTTCCTATTCAACTGCATCCCTGGGCCCCATGGTGGAATTTAGGTTATGTCTTCTGATGTAACTGCATCCCTTCTTGCATAAGCTAGTCTAAATCCTCCATTACATTCCACCCCTTGGTCGCAGCCTGCACTTACGAGACCTAACAAGCATTTGAGTACAGAAGGAGCGAAAAAAAGGAACTAAAACTATAATAATCACAAAAATAAGCAATAATGCGAGCAACCAACGGAGAATATTGTGGCCCAATCCCCCAAATGTACCAGTTAACCATGAAAAATGATACCAACCAAGGCTCAAACTACCCTTGTGGGCCACAATACCCAGACGCTGAAGCTCACGAACAGATTTTGAAACATGTTAAACAATATCAGATACATTAGTGGATACATCGGGAACATAGGAGCAACATTCAGAACTGACAACGGCACACGTGCCACCCTGTTTTGCTAGATTCTGTAAAGCCACTGTCCTGACAGCAGAGAGCTCGTGATTAAGGTCATTAAGGCCCTGACTGACAGACGAAAGGGCGAAGGATGTCTCTTTGGCAATAGAACTCATCAGATCATATAATTTGTGAACCTCTTTGGAAATACGAATAACGCCATAACCTGGGATCAAGGCGCCAAAGAAAATCTCGTCACCTGAGAGGGCACGTCTATGCCGAAGGACAGGGGACATATGCATAAGCGAGGGATGATCCTGTAAACGGGAAATATGATGCACGTAGAGGACGGTGTATGCCAAATAGCAGCAACCACCCCAGATAAGGGGTAACCATGCAAAGGCACGAGACCCACAAACCCAATAGGTCCCGTTCATAGGGTGCTTGGAAATAAAAGGGGAATATGCCAGACAATCACTGTTTCCTAGTGCATCAGCAGGCCTATCAGGGAACTTACAAAAGCAGATAGAGCCCTTTACATGTTCAGAAATAATAAAATAGGGGGGGGGTGTGATATTATAAGGTGGGGTAGAAATATGCCATCCTTGAAAAATACCCAAAATTTCACTTAGACTAAAGAACCGGGCCTCCTCAGGCACAGGCTTATTAACATCAATGTGAACCCTGCCTTTGCAGGGATCAAAATATTTCCAGGCAGCAACCTCCTTTCGGGTGAAAGGAATGGGGATCATGGGAATGCCTGTACCAGTATGCAAAGGGCCTATGGTACAAATCCAAAAATCAAATATATTCAATCGGTGAGCATACGCATAGGAAACATGGAGAAAGGAATTGTCGGACAAATCTGAAGGAATGTTAGATGGTGAAGTAGACAACCAACCCTCCACAGAACCGGAATCCTCCCACCACTTAGCGACAGGCGGTGCAGAGTTATTACAAGACAAAAAGCGGGTACAAAAATTACCATCACAGAAGTAGGGGTCGACTCCTTCAGTTGGTCCATCCACAAACAGAATAAAGGAACTGTGACCGGCAATATCATATTTATATAAGCTGCACTTGAGGCGGGTGACTGAGGACCTCATTGGTATAATGCATCGGGCCGTGTCCCCCACAGGCAACTCCCTCGGAACATCCTCGACATTACAAATCCAATTGCTGGTGCCAAAGCAGCTGTTAAGCCAGATCAGCAGGAGCACAAAACGGAGGATCTGGAACAAAGAAGTCTGACACATGTCACTCACGATGCCGTAAGCGTTCAGTATTTAAACAAACTAAACCATCCTGTCCCTCAATAGCTACCCACCGAGTGTTACCCTGGGCAGGTGTCACTATTTCCCCTTTTACAGAAGGGCCACTACCTGGTGGTGCCACCCATACCTTTTGTCCGACATTCTCTGGCTCGGGAATGGGGGGCAATAACTGTTTTTCCTCTGGAATAGGCTGTAGTTCAGAAGCGTGAAGAAGTCGGTGGAAAGGTGAACCTCCCTTTAAAGGGTGATGATTCAAATTGTCAACTGCCTGCTGCAGCACATGGCACTACCCCTTCAGGGTCCTCAGTGGTGTTAACAAACAAATTTGTTCCTTCAGTAAGCCATTCATTCATTCAACTAACGCGGCAGCCTGTGGGTAATAAGGAATATGGTGGACCCATAAGATACTGTTATCAGCTGCCCAATCACAAATTGTCTTCCCGGAGAAGTGCGAGCCATTATCAGACTGAATTTCTTCTGGTACATCATTACTTTGGCTTGGCTTCGCGGACGAAGATTTATGGAGGGGGTAAAAAAGTCCACGTCAGATGCAGGCTCGTTTGTGGCTGACTAGTCCGATGCGGGACAGGCAGACACGATTGCAGCGGTTGCAAGGGAAAATTGGTTGGTTGGGGTTGGGTGTTGGGTTTTTCCTCCTTTGCCTTTTGTCAGTGAGGTGGGCTCTGCGGTCTTCTTCAAAGGAGGTTGCTGCCCGCCAAACTGTGAGGCGCCAAGATGCACGGTTTGAGGCGTTATCAGCCCACTGGCAGTGGTCAATGTGGCAGGCACCAAGAGATTTCTTTAGGCAGTCCTTGTACCTTTTCTTTGGTGCACCTCTGTCACGGTGGCCAGTGGAGAGCTCGCCATATAACACGATCTTGGGAAGGCGATGGTCCTCCATTCTGGAGACGTGACCCATCCAACGCAGCTGGATCTTCAGCAGCGTGGACTCGATGCTGTCGACCTCTGCCATCTCGAGTACTTCGACGTTAGGGGTGTAAGCGCTCCAATGGATGTTGAGGATGGAGCGGAGATAACGCTGGTGGAAGCGTTCTAGGAGCCGTAGGTGGTGCCGGTAGAGGACCCATGATTCGGAGCTGAACAGGAGTGTGGGTATGACAACGGCTCTGTATACGCTTATCTTTGTGAGGTTTTTCAGTTGGTTGTTTTTCCAGACTCTTTTGTGTAGTCTTCCAAAGGCGCTATTTGCCTTGGCGAGTCTGTTGTCTATCTCATTGTCGATCCTTGCATCTGATGAAATGGTGCAGCCGAGATAGGTAAACTGGTTGACCGTTTTGAGTTTTGTGTGCCCGATGGAGATGTGGGGGGGCTGGTAGTCATGGTGGGGAGCTGGCTGATGGAGGACCTCAGTTTTCTTCAGGCTGACTTCCAGGCCAAACATTTTGGCAGTTTCCGCAAAGCAGGACGTCAAGCGCTGAAGAGCTGGCTCTGAATGGGCAACTAAAGTGGCATCATCTGTTCACGGACAAGTTTCTCTTGTGTCTTGGTGTGAGCTTGCAGGCGCCTCAGATTGAAGAGACTGCCACACTCCTGGTACATCATAATGAGAAATTAAATTAAATTAAATGGTTTAGTCCTTGGATAGTGCTAGCTTGGTCAGCCGTCTTGGTGGGAAAAGCAAAAACCAGGCCCGAAAGGGTGTCAACCATTACTAGGACGTAACGTTTACTCATACAGTCTGACATGGGGCCTATGTAATCAATTTGCCAGACTGTAGCTGAGCGAGCTCCCCGTCTTATTTGGCCATGCGGACGAGGAGGAACGGTGCGGGACTTCACAAGCTAGCATGCTGGGCATGTAAGCACAACCATGCGGACATCATCCTAATGGATACATAGCTGATCCCTTCTCCCCCAAATAGCCACTCTGTTCATGTGCCCATCGAGGCAGGAGGACAGTATTGGCGTGGCTGATAGTGACAAGCTGATCTGCTACTGCATTATGTTGTGCCATGTTCGTCGTCGCATTGTTATGGGCATCAACGTGATATATGGTTATCTCATGATGATACAACTGCCACAACAGCTGCCACAACTGTTTGCCCCATACTGGGCGGTCATGTATCAGCCAGTCGTTCTTTTGCCAATCAGGCATCCATACCACTAGTCCATTAGCCACAGCCCAGGAATCAGTAAACAAGTGAAGAGGGTGATCATGGGGGTCTAGTGGTAAAGTGACCGCCTTCAACTCAGCCTACTAACTGGAGCTACCATCCCCCTCCTCCAATAAGTGAGTTCCTGACCTGGGATGGTAAGCCACTGCCTTCCACTTCTGCTTTCCTTGCACCCACCGGCTGCTACCATCAGTAAACCAGGCATCCTCTTGTTCTGCTGGAGTGAGCGAATCATATGGTTTACCCCACTGAACTGATGAAGGGGGTAGGAGAGGGGGCAAGGCAGGTTCAACGTCCTCATGACGAGGTGGAAGATCAGCCACCTATTCGTGTATGCGGCCCACCCCTTCAGGCCCTCTGGTTGCACGACTCTGAATTTCCCACTTCCATTTAACAATAGAAGACTGCTGAGTCCGCCTGATCTTTAGATTAGCGTCATTAGCCAGGACCCAGTTCATTATTGGAAGTGCAGGTCGCAATTGAACATCTGCATCGCCTGTCATTCTTTCAGTTTCCAGCAGGGCCCAGTAACAGGCTAATAACTGTTGTTCAAAAGCAGAATAACGAATGGCAGCCTCGGGTATGGTACGTGACCAGAATCCCAGCGGGACTCAGTGGCCCTCTTGTTTCTGCCAGAGGCTCCAGGATGCCACATCATCAGTAACGGAGATCTGTAGTTCGTAGGGGGTATCTGGGATGCGGGGAGCAATGGGCAGGGCCTGAAGAATAGCATGCTTGGCAGACTGGAATGCCCTTTCCTGATCATCACCCCATACAAAGTCTGTTTTCTTTCGGGTAACCTTATATAGAGGATGTAAAAGCAATGCCAAGTGTGGAATATGGCGTCGCCAGTATCCCAATAACCCCAGGAAATGCTGGGTCTCTTTTTTGTTAGTAGGAGTGGCCAAGACTGCGATCTTATTGCGAACTTTATCGGGAACCACCTGTTCTCCAGCATGCCACTGAATTCCAAGGAAGATAACTGTCTGGGACGGGCCCTGTACCTTGGTGGGGTTAATGGACCACCCTCTTTGCATCAGGGTATTTTGGACACTCTCCATACCCTCCTGTACCATCTCTTCCATGGCCCCCTGGATCATCACATTATCAATATAATAGTGAATTGAGAGGGAAAGCGATACTGGCACTGTCTCCAAATCACGGGCAGTTAGGCTGTGGCAAATAGTGGGAGAGTGTACATAGCCCTGAGGGAGGTGGGTGAAGGTATACTGGCGCCCCTTCCAGGTAAAGGCGAACTGATCCTATGAGACCTCGTCTATAAGAATACTGAAGAAGGCATTAGCGAGATCAATGACAGCATACCATGTTCCTGAGTTCCCAGTAGCAATGTTTTCAATAAGGGTAACAATGTCCAGAACTGCCGAAGCAAGTGGTGGGGCATGTTTGTTCAAAAAACGATAGTCAACTGTCATTCTCCAGGAGCCATCCGGCTCCTGGACCGGCCAAACAGGGCTATTAAAGGGTGACATTGCAGGCCTCACTACCCCTTCTTCTTGCAAAGTATCAATGGTGGCAGTAATCTCTTCCTGCCCCCCAGGGAGACGATATTGTGGAATGCATACTGGTTTCGGTGGGGGGGGGGGGGGGTGGGGAGGCACCATCACAGGATCCCACTTAGCCCGACCCACCACTTGTCTTTTAGTAATAATCCGAATTCCAAATGCAAATCCCCCTTGGCTAGTATTAAGGGTCGTATCGGCCAACATATTAATACCCAGGATACACTCGTCAGTGGCAGCCACCAGGGCATGTAACCATATAGGGGAAGGGCCATCACCCACTTTTATTTCCTTCACCAAGGTGATCGCTCCTCCCATCCCCTCTATTCAAAATGATGGTCCAGTCCAGAGGTCAGGGTTACCAGGAATCACCGAGTGCTCCGCACCGGTGTCGACCAAGGTCATTACCCCCACCCCAATGGATTGTTAACGGTATGTAGGGCCACTGGTCCCCGTGTATCCACCGTGTCTCAATAGAGTAGACACGGGGGCCCTGCCCACACCCTCATGCTTTAGAAGGGTTCGGGGGCTTCCAGGCCCGCATGTCACTATTATCCATAAGAGCCTTTTTAACCATTTGTTGTATCTCATCACGGATAACTGGAGCAAGAGAAGCTGGCTCAGTGGGAGCAGAAGGCACAGTTGGGCCAGGAAGATTCAACAGCTGGGGATGATGTTCCCCTGCCTTTCTCTTATAAAGGGCATAGAGGACCACAGTAGATTTCCCATCAATATCACTTTTAGGTACACCTAACTTTAACAAGGTTAGAAAAAGGTCCTTTCTTGTCGGTCCGTTATGAGCAGCAGCCCCTCTCTTTTCATCCTGCTTGTCTGATTTAACTTGGGTTGTACGTGAGTGGATTTTACTTCCCAACTCTAATTCTCTAAGCCCAGATAAGGCGTCCTCAGACACAGGGTGCCCAATTAGCGGACTAGTTACGGACAGAACCAATCCCCGTACAGTGGGTTGGGCGGAACGAACCAATCTGGTATGCATTCTGGCTGTGAATATCTCTTCATCAGGGCTCCCCCCATGTACCCACAGCCTCAAACACCCTGCATACAAGGCAGAGGCCAGGGCCTGCTGACGAATTACTGCTATACCCTCCTCTGGGGTGCCCCAATTGTTCTGCAAATGTAAATCCCAATCTACTGGTGATGGGTATTCTCATAGCAGGGCATCCTCTAGAGTGGCAAGTAAGTAATCCACCTCTCTTCCTTTACCCCGCAGCTCAGCAGTGACCTGGATATCAGTAGTCAATGTTCCTAATCCCAACAATTCCTCAAGGGTTAAATATACATTACCCCCTCCTTACTCCGAAACACGCAGGAGCCAGGCTGCCAGAGTTTCTCCCGCCTTTTGCCTAAATCGATCTCCAATGGCAGCCAGCTCTTTTACAGAGAAGTCACGTATCATTGACAGCTCTTGACCTCTGCTCCCACTTTGGCCCACAGGGTCCTTTGCCCAGTGGACGAGATGAGGCCTAGGCCATCCTGTAGAGGGGGTAGGCCATAGAGCATAATCAAGGGTTCGGGTATTTTCCCCTGGGTCCACTTGGGAGATCGGGATATCTATCCCTTCAATCTCTTACATCATCCCCCCTTCCGTCTGTTTGGGGTCTGCTGCCTTATGGGGCGGGCGTGAACAGCAGGTGGAGAGGGCAGTATGTTAGGCACATGCTGAGGAGTATCTGCATTATTACCATGGTCATCATTCCAGATATTCCCGTCCCATTCATCAATTACATCAGGATCATCGCCATTCCT
This sequence comes from Narcine bancroftii, assembly GCF_036971445.1. Taxonomy (NCBI): domain Eukaryota; kingdom Metazoa; phylum Chordata; class Chondrichthyes; order Torpediniformes; family Narcinidae; genus Narcine; species Narcine bancroftii. The sequence goes on from NC_091477.1 coordinate 54,424,530, forward strand.
TATCATGGCACGAATACGATGTGGATCGGGTTCTACTCCATGCTATTAGAAACAGAAGTACCTTTAAAGAAATTGCTCGAGACAAATATTGAGAACAAAGAACATTTATTACAACAACAATGCAAAGTTGGGTGCTTCCCCTTACCCTGGGAATACACACATACACTGGGGCTCACCCAACTTTTATACAGTCAATTTCAGTATCAGAATACCCTCCCCCTTACATTCTTCTGCCCCCTGGATGGGTTTGGCATAGGCAATCTTTCCTGCCTACATGCAGTTTCAGTATACTTGGAGGACCAGGGGGTATCCTGTCGGTGTCCCTTCATGTTATTGTCCTTATTCACACCTTCCTGATTCACGGGGCTACAGTCTCTTGGTATGCAGAGTTGGCTCATCCTGTCTAGGGTTGGCTAATTTAGTATGTATAAATCTGTGAAAGGTTAACTAATTAGATATGTAGGACTTGGTACTTCTGTCTAGGGCTAGGAGACCCTTATCTGATCCAGGCTACCTACATTCTATTGTTCCTTACCACTCCTTATCTTAGTCTTATGGTGGCTCTTGTCACAAAGACTAGAAGATTCTTATGTTAATCGTGCTGACTCTGCTTTCCTGCATCCTAATTCTCAAGCTCATCCTGCTTGTACTGGTTACAGCCATTAACTGATGTATGAATTTTAGTTTCCTTCATGTTCATAATTTTAGATCAGTTTTCCCATCTCTCACAATGCCTTTCTTTATCTGCAGAGAGCTGCAGCCAGAGTTTAATATTACGGCAGATCGTTTGGACATGCTTATCCTCCCATTCTTTGGCTCGGTCCTGACTGGTGCAAACAATCTCACTCATCATGGAACAGTGTTGTCGCAGGGCTTCTAGCTCCTCCTCTAGTTGCTCTCTCTTACGCTGAGATTCTACTTCTCGCTGAACTGATTCTGCTTCACGCTGAACAGTGGCATAAGGCTGTGGCCAGCAGCCAAAAACTGTCCATCAGCATCCCCTTTTTAACAGGAAATTTACTTTCTTGAAGGAGAGTGGCAACCCGCTCTCCCAGAGGCACACTTGATGGATCTAACTTCTCATCCCAACTGAGGGGTGGTCCCAACAAAGACAGGGTATTGGCCAACATGCCAAACCCATCATCTTTGGAAGTCCATCCTGGAATCAAGAACTGCTCAGGGCTCACCTCTTTCTTTTGGCGAAACATCTTGAGACCAATCCTGCCGACTATGCTAATTGTCTTGGATAAACTTGTTCCTCTCACTTTGTTCGTTTTAGATTGGTCACAGTGTTCGAGCTACCGAAAGAAAATAGACACACACACCGAGAGCAGTTCAGTTTATACAAGAATTTATTACTAAATCTAAAGCTGAATTCACACTACAACATGCAAGCCCATCCCAATTATTCTTATCAATGCCTGGACTGGTTCCAGCTGCCAAAGCGAGACAACGACTGCACACTTGTAGTAGGTTGTCTGGGCGCCGGCCGGTAGCAGCTTCACCTCTCCGGACCGGGACGTTGGTTAGAATCTTTAAGTTCTTCTTCTTGCTGAGAGATGTTGCCACCTCTTGGAGAGTCTCAAACTTCAGCAGTGGGACCATGGCTTATATTACCCAAAAGTTGTTTACTTCAGATCTTATCTCTTTGAACAAATGATTTAATTATCTTCAAGGTCTCCTGACAGTCTGCGACCAACAAAAGACAACTGCATCTCTTGGCCTCATGGTGTAAGTTGGATAATGTCTACTGATTCATATGCATCCCTGGGCCCCATAGTGTAAATTTAGATAATGTCTTCCTATTCAACTGCATCCCTGGGCCCCATGGTGGAATTTAGATTATGTCTTCTGATGTAACTGCATCCCTTCTTGCATAAGCTGGTCTAAATCCTCCATTACAGTCTGCAAGGGGCTATGGGTAGGATCAGCCTCGGGATGTGTGTCCAGTCAGTAGCAGCCAATCACGTTGAAACAGTGGTTTACCACAAGTAAGAAGGGGCCAGGTTGAAAACCCTGACAATAGGGTAGAACCATGGAGAATTCAGGGAATTAAGAAGCCCTAAGATTCAGAAATTTATGTCTACAGTGTTTCTAGGTTTAACTCAACAGTTGATAGGATTATTAAGAAGCCCTATAGGATAAAAACACACAGAAATTCTGGAGGAACTCAGCTGGACTTGCAGCGTCGAGAGAAGATAGATATATGGCTGAAATTATGGGCCTGAGCCCTTCTTCGAGGAATAAGCAAAGAAAAAGCAAAAAGCATGAAATCTCAGAATAGAGACAGTGCTGGCTGCAGGGAGGAGTCCAGACCAACAGAAGGTGTTAATTGGATATGATAAGGGGAGAGGAGGAAATTGATTTTGTCTGACAATAGACAATAGACAATAGGAGCTGGAGTAGGCCCTTCGGCCCATCAAGCCAGCACCGCCATTTTACAGATCATGGCTGATCACTACCATCAGTACCCCTTTCCAGCCTTATCCCCATAACCCTCAACTCCTTTGCCCACTAGAGTCTTATCTAACTCTCTTTTGAACATAATCAGCGAATCTGCCTCTACCACACTCTGTGGCAGAGCATTCCACAGATTCACACTTCTCTGGGTAAAAAAATGTTTTCTCATCTCCGTCCTAAAGGGCCTACCCTGTATTCTTAAACTATGCCCTCTAGTCCTCGTCTCCCCCATCATTGGGAACAAGTAATCAGACTTCACCCTGTCTATCCCCCTGATAATTTTGTATACCTCAATCATGTCCTCCCTCATCCTTCTAAACTCCATCGGATACAAGTCCAGTTTTTCTAGCCTTTCAGCATATGTCAACCCCGCCATCCCTGGAACTAACCTTGTAAATCTGCGCTGCACACCCTCTATAGCTAGTATGTCCTTCCTCAAAATTGGAGACTAGAACTGGACACAATACTCCAGGTGGGGTCTCACCAGGGCCCTGTACAACTGCAGAAGGGCATCTCTGTTCCTATACTCCAATCCCCTCTTTATGAAAGCCAACATGCCATTAGCCTTCTTCACAGCTTTCTGAACCTGCATGCTAGTCTTCAGTGACCGGTGAACAAGTACTCCCAGATCCATTTGCTCCTCCCCACTCCCTAGCTTGTCTCCATTTAAATAATACTCAGCTTTCCTATTATTGCCCCCAAAATGGATAACCTCACATTTGCTTACATTGAACGTCATCTTCCATTCAGCAGCCCACTTCCCCAACCTGTCCAAGTCCCTCTGCATTTTCCTGACATCCTCCTCACACCCCACACCGCCACCCAGTTTCGTGTCATCTGCAAATTTGCTCAAGTTATTAATAATCCTCTCATCCAAATCATTTACATAAATTACAAACAACTGAGGATCCAATACCGATCCCTGCAGCACTCCACTCGTCACATCCTGCCATCCTGAAAAAGACCCGCTTACCCCAACCCTTTGTTTCCTATTTCTTAACCAATTTCCTATGCATGTCAGCACCTTACCTCCAATACCATGCTCCCTGATCTTGCCCACTAGTCTCCCGTGCGGTACCTTATCAAAGGCCTTCTGGAAGTCCAAATACACCACATCCACTGGCTCTCCCGAGTCCACCCTCTTTGTCACATCCTCGAAAAATTCCAGAAGGCTAGTCAAGCATGACTTACCCTTAAGGAATCCATGCTGACTAGCCCTTATACTATTATTTCTGCCTAAGTGTTCTGCTATTACTCCTTTTATGATAGACTCCAATATCTTCCCCACCACCGAAGATATTCTGTGTGCAGGGAGACAGGGAAAAGGGGGAGAGACAGAGTTGGGGAAAATGGTAAGAGAAGGAGAGAGGTGGGGAGGTGGATGGGGTTTAACGAAAGCCAGAGTAGTCGATGTTAATACCATCTGGTTGGAGGGTGCCCAGTCGGAATTGTTTCTCCAATTTGTAGGTGGTCTCAGTCCGACAGTGGATGAGACCATGGACAGACATATCAGCAAGGGAACGGGATGAGGAATTGAAATGGGTGGCCACTGACAGATCCAAGCTATTGATGAGACAGAGCTGAGGAGCTCAACAAAGCAATCCCCCAGCCTGCACCCAATCTCTCCGATAGATGCCTATGGGATGCTAAGCTTCATTAGTCGGGGGATTGAGTACGAGAGTCAAGATGTCATGTTGCAGATCTATAAATCGCTGGTGAGATCACATTTAAAATATTGTGTTCAGTTCTGGTCACCTCATTATAAGAAGGTTGTGGAAGCCATGGAGAGGGTGCAGAGAAGATTTACTAGGATGTTACCTGGATTGGGAAATATGTCATTAGGCAAGGTTAGCAGAGATAGACTGGAAGTGAAGAAGGATTATGAGAGGCATAGATAAGGTCAGCGCCTTTTTCCCAGGGCAGGATTATCAAACACCAGAGGGCATCCATACATAGTGAAAGGAAAAACATTTAGCGGAGATGCCAGGGGTAAGTTTTTTTTTACAGAGAATTGTGGTTTAATTGATTGCATTGCCGGGGTGATGGTGGTGGCTGGAACAGTAGAGGCACTTAAGATGCAGGCACTTAGATGAAGGAAAAAGGGAGGGGCATGAGGTAGGGAGGGTTTCATTTTGTTTTGGTAGGTATATGTAGGCCAGCATAACATCGAGGGCCAAAAGACCTGTACTGTGCAGCAGTGTTCTGTGTTCTAGTGAACAATACTGGACATGTTAAGGAATTGCACGAGGCAATTTCAACTCAGGTATTGAAGGGGATGTCCCAGCATGTCAAATAATCGAACTTGGAGCTGAAAACTCAAAAGAAGGGGTTGACAGAATGAAGTCCAATGTTGCAAAGACTGTTTTAATTTGGTGATGCAGGTTGAGAGGAAGAAATGTGAATGAAATGAAGATGTATCCTTGAGGCCAGGCTCAGGACAGAATGTGTCACTCCTAGAATAATTAAGTGACTTCGTAGGGCCAGTTCAAAGAAGAGAGCAGGGAAATCTTCCAGGAACCAGCATGATAATTAGCAAAGCGATAGAAGGAAACACTAAGAATAACAATTCTTTGCTTTGTCTACTTTGAGATCAAGAATGATTCTCTTGCAGTCCAGTTCTGTGACCATTGAGACTAATGCAGGATCCACAAATGCTGCCGCAGGTAGGGCAGGTGATACTCCATTGGGTGAGTGCCTAGAACCATAGAACACTACAGCATAGAAAACGGGCCATTTGGCCCTTCTCGTCTATGCCAAAACATTATTCCACTAGTCCCATTGACCTGCACTCAGTCCATAATCCTCCATACTTCTCACATCCATGTATCTATCCAATTTATTCTTAAAACTTAAGAGTGAATCCACTTTCATCATGTCAGATGGCAGCTCGTTTCACACTCCAACCATTCTCTGAGTGAAGAATTTCCCCCTAATATTCCCCCTAAATCTTTCCACTTTCACCCTAAAGCCATGTCCTATCATATTTATCTCTCCTTATCTAAGTGGAATGAGCCTACTTGCTTTTACTCTGTCTATCCCCTCATAATTTTGTAAACCTCTATCAAATCTCCCCTCATTCTTCTACCTTCCAAGGAATAAGCTTTCCCTGTAACTCAACTCCTGAAGACCCAGCAACATCCTAGTAAATCTTCTCTGCACTCTTTCAATCCTACTGATATCCTTCCTGTAGTTAGGCTTTAGCTGGAGAGTATGGAAATGATCAAGTAATCATTCCTCATTTATATAAAATTTTTTTGGAGCCAAACTGACCTCACAGGTTGAATTCACTTGACGTGAAATTAGAACAATGATTGTCCTTGTTTCAGATTACTCCCTTTATTGACTTTTCTCTCCAATTCTCCCTCTCAAACTGCACACCACTGACTTCCAGCCGCAAGCTGTCATAAGAAACCCTTCTCCCAGCGACATCAAGGAGAACAGCCTTGCAGACAAGAACGGGGATGTCAGGCTCCTGGCAGGAGCAAGGTCCTCGGGCACCCAGCAGGAATGGGGATGTCAGCCTTCCTTTATTGCTTGTTTTGTTTAAACATTGTTATGTGATTTCCTGATGATACTTGGCTGTTTTTTAAAAAAATGACCAGGTCCCTGAAAAAAGTTTAGCCAACATGGGCCCGGTCCTGACCATTTTGGATAATCAGAGTTGTACCGTACTTGGAGAAATCAGGGAGTAACCTTTCCTTGTTACCCAGTTCTCTGTTTCAGCAGACTACCCCTGTACCGAGGTGACTGGACCTCCACTGGTTAAGTCAAGTCCACATAGGCCAGCTTGAGTCGGTCTATTGTTAAAATCTTCCTCTTACCCCCCAATATCCAGGACGTAAGTGGACCCATTGTTCCTGATCACCTCGAACAGCCCCTTGTACGGCCACTGTAAAGGTGCCCGATGTGCCCCCACTTCTAACAGACATGAATTCACAGTTCTGTAAGTCCTTGGGGACACAGGTCTGTGGGCATCGTGTTTCAATGTCAATACAGGGGCCAGGTTGCCGAGCTGCTCATGTAACCTGTCCAGGACTGCTGCAGGTTCTTCTTCCTGCCCTCATGGGGCTGGTATGAACTCACCGGGGGTGACCGGGGTGCTCCGTAGACCAGCTCGGCTGATGAGGTGTTCAGGACTTCCTTGGGGACTGTGCAGATTCCCAGAAGGACCCAGAGGAGTTTGTCCACCCTGTTGAGCCCCTTCAGGCGGGCATAAATGCTGACTTCAGGTGCCTATGGAAACGCTCTACTAGCCCGTTTGACAGCAGGTGATATGCAGTCGTGTGGTGAGCTGCATTCCTCACAGGCTGGCTATGGCCGACCACAGGCTGGAGGTGAATTGTGTGCCTCTGCCAGACATTATGTGGGCCGGTAGTCTGAAGTGTACCACCCAGGTTGCCATCATTGCCCGGGTGCAGGACATGGCTGTCAGGTCAGTTAGCGGGGTTGCCTCTGGCCATCTGGTGAAGTGGTTCACTATGGTGAGGAGGTACTGTGCTCCCGGTGACACTGGGAGGGGTCCCATGATATCCACGTGGATATAGTCGAACCTTCTACAGGTGGATTCGAACTGCTGAGGCAGGACTTTGGTGTGCTGCTGTACCTTGGCCATTTAGCACTGTGTGCACTTCTTCACCCATTCGCTGACCTGCTTCCAGAGGCCAATGCCATATGAACTTGCTGGCGACCATCTGGACAGTTGTCCTGATGGAGGAGTGAGCGAGGTTGTGGATAGAGTCGAATGCTCGCCATCTCCAGGTTGCCAGGATGATGGGGCAAGGTTGGACAATGGCTACATCGCACAGGATGATGTCCCCACCATATCCTAATGGGGTCCCACAGATGCAGCCCAGAGACTGCGGTCCTGTAGCTGGGCATCTTGCCGTCCTCCCGTTGTGCCTTCGCTAAAGCTGCATAGTCCACTCCCTGGGACAAGGCCTGAATCATTGGCCTGCCACATTGTCCTTCCCCGAGACATGTCTGATGGTTGTTGTGCACTCAGGGATGTAGGACACATGTCGTTGTTGGCGGGACAACCGGGGATCGGCCCTCTTGGCAAATGTGAAGGTCAGCAGCTTGTGGTCCATGAAGGTGGTGAATGCCCTGCCCTCCAGGAAATTTCTGAAATGGTGGATGGCCAGGTACAGTGCCAACAACTCCCAGCCAAAAGGACTCTACTTCAGTTCGGGTGACCTCAGGTGCTTGCTGAAGAACACCAGCAGCTGCCAGTGCCCCTTGATTAACTGTTCCCACACCCCACTGACTGCCGTTTTGGATGCGTCCACTGTGAGGGCAGTCGTAACATCTGCCCTGGGGTGCTCTGGCAGCGGGGTGCCCGCCAAGGCTTCCTTTGCCTTCACGAAGGCATTTGGAGAGGCCACGTCCAAGGTAATGTCCTTGGCCTTACCCGCCATTAGGGTAAACAAAGGGTGCATGAGGGGATGAGGCAGTGATAGAAATTCACCAGGCCAATGAACTCCTGCAGGCTTTTGACTGTGTTAGGCCTGGTGAATTGGCAGATTGAGTCAACTTTGGCTGATAGTGGCATTGCGCTGTCTTTACGAGGTGGGACTAATGCTCCTGACAACTGCTGCTGGCAATCAGAATGTCATCTGAGTAGATGAAAGCAAAGTCCAGGTCACGTCCCTCTGTGTCTATCAACCGCTGAAAGGTCTGTGGGGCATTCTTCAGTCCAAACAGTATGTGAATGAACTCGAACAAGCCAAATGGAATGATAATGGCAGTCTTGGTGATGTCTTCCCGGTGTACCGGGATCTTGTGGTATCACCAGGCTAGGTCTACCTTGGAGAAAGTCGTTGCCCCCGTTCAGGTTTGCCACAAAGTTCTGAATGTGCAGCATGGCGAAGGAGTCGGGAGTGGTGGTCTCATTTAGCCAGCAGTCATTGCCGCAGGGTCTCCAGCCCCCTGCTGACTTGGGTACCATGTGAAGGGGGGAGGCCCATGGGCTGTCAGATCGCCAGATGATCCCAAATTATTCAATTTTTTAGAACTCCTCCTTTGCTAGGTGGAGCTTGTCTGGGGGGAGTCTGTGAGCTCTAGCGTGGAGTGGCGGTCCCTGGGTCAGTATTGGTGCTGCACACCATGTTTGGGCATGGTTGCCGTGAACTGTGGGGCTAGCACCAACGGGTAGCCTGCCTGGATTTTGGAGAACTCATCCCCCAAGAGTGTGACAAATCCAAGTGTGGGTCTGGGAGCTTGGTTTCACCTAAGAGAACACCTGGAATGTTTTGACATGAACCAATCATTTACCCTGTAGGTCCACAAGCAGGCTGTTGGCTCACAGGAAGTCTGTCCCCAGGAGCGGCCAGTGTCAAATCCCAAATGAAACGGCTGGTACCAAACTTCAGCTGGAGTGAGCGGGTGCCCAAAGTCCATATCGTGCTGCTGTTTTCTGCCCTCAGGGTGGGTCCTGTCTTCCTGTTGCGGGTATCGTGCCCCATCGGGGGAATGATGCTGATTTCCGCTCCAGCAGTGACCAACAACTGGTGTCTGGACTGTCTGTCTCAGGCATACAGGAGGCTGTCCTGGTGGCTGGCCCCAGCATTTCCCTGGAACATTCAGGGTGGGCAACAGCAGCGGGCTTCTGTACCCCATCTCTGATGGTAGAAACACCACTGCTCATTGGATTGGGGGTGTTTTGCTGTTGGGAGCGGTCAGGGTTGGGGTTGGTTGTGGTTCCTTCTTGTTTCTCCATAGCATGTCTGATCGAGTCACCGCCTTAAACGGGGGGGGGTTGCTAAGTCTGCGTCAACTAGCAGCAGGTGTACGTCTTCTGATAGTTGTACCAGCCCCACTCAAACATGACACAGGAAGAGTGGCCTTTGGCTAGGACCAGCATTTCATTGATTATCGCTAACGGTGTCTGTTCCCTATGCCATCTAAGTGGAGCAAGCGGGCATCTCATTTTCAGCGTGAGAGGTCAGAAGTTCTTATGAGGAGCTCTTTGAACACTCTGTACTTCCCCTCTTCCCCTCTTCCGGAGGCATCTGTATAAATTCCACATCCCGGGTTGTTGTTTCCTCATCATGGGAGCTGACTACGTCGTAGTAGCGCGTGGAATCTGAGGTCACTTGCCAGATGTTGAACTGTGCCTCTGCCTGGTCGAACTACACGTGTGGTCGTGATGTCCAGAAAGTCGGCCGCTTCAGTGAGACTGCGTGTAGTGATGAAGCGTCCATCATCCTTGGACTGAATAATATTCAGACTGTCAGGGTCACCAGTTGTAGCGATGTGCCGCATGGAACTAGAATAAACAGACAGGCTCAGTCAGAGCTGTAGTTCAAACTGGCTTGATCAGCATTCATTCGACTGGTTTTATGCACTTCGGGTTCCTGGCACTCTCGTCGGAAGGGACATCGTCCACTCGTATAAAAGATTCTTCGCAGACACGGTTTTGCACGGGGATGCTTGGCACCATTTTGAGAGAGGCTCTCCTTAGCCGCATGTGGCCACCATTGTCGCCAGTTTGACGCATGCTTAGTGGGCCGCCACACTGGAAACAGTTACTCAATTTAACTAATAAGAGACCCAATGTTGCAGGATACCATTCATCACTCATCACTCACTGCCTGCAGAAAGTAACTGTTTCCCGCCTTTCTTGATGAAGGCTTCTGGCCTGAAATATTGACCACTCCATTTCTTCTATTTGATGCTGCTCAAGCATGTTATCTCTGGCAATTATGGTACAGAATTTTGAGGGCTCTCCAGCCTCTCACGTGTCTCAAACATAAGCCTCACCGGAAAGCTGCTCTTGCACAGTGAGTGCATCTGGAGTGGGAAGTTTATTCTTCTTTTTGTCCTTCCACAAGAACCAGAGGGTAGCAAGGTTGACATCCAAACTGGATTCCTCAGAAAGGCGCAAAGGTTCCGTGAAAGAAATAACTAAAACTTGTAATAACTTATTTTTATTGAAATTACTTTTTACCCACGTGTTTGAATCGCTGTGTTGCTACAACAGAAGCACATACTTGCACGGTCACCAACAGAACAAAATGGTCTCTTGAGGCCTGACATCAGCAACGCAGACGTCATCACAGATGACAGGCCTCAAGACACCATTTTCAACCAATGAAACTTGGATTTTTTTTTGGCGCGAGCCTGGTCACATTTTAAGATTTAACTGAAAGATATTCCTGTATTAAGAACCACGAATCGTTGGCTTAAAAATTAACATAAGAGGCAGGATAGGGATCTAGACCACAGTTTGGCTTCCACAGTTTGCCGCTGAACATTTAGGCTACAACAATTTATCCACTTGTTGTAGCGGTACATAGGAACATAGGAAGTAGGAACAGGAGTAGACCAAAAATGGCCCATCGAGCCTGTTCCGCCATTCAATAAGATCATGGCTGCTGAAAGAACACACAACCAGACGGGTTGAGTTCAATGAGCAGACTGGTTGCAGGCTGCTGGGCTGGACTTATACTCCCAGCCCAGACCTGACTGAGAACCACGCTGGGGGGTTCTGACGTCACCCGGGTGTCACATGGTCCCCAAGTGCCCTGTGCTGAGAAGAAGGGGAAACCCCCCCAATGGCGCCATTTTGGCCGCTGCCCCACCGCTTGGATTACAAGCGGAGCTGGCTCGCGTGCCTAGTGGTGTCCCACCACACAGCACCCCCCCACCCTAGAATTGGCGCAAATGTCCTTTTTAGCTGGGCCACAATCACTGGTTCGGTGGGGTCGAGGTGCGCTGGCATCAGCCTGTCCACAGTAAACAGTTCCCACCTGCCGCCGATGTCCAGCGTGAACATAGACCCTGAATGCTGGACAACCTTGTACGGCCCCTCGTAAGGTCTCTGCAGAGATGCTGCGAGAGGGCCCCACCAAATAAAAAAGTACTCTGGGGAAAGCAGCTCATTGGGGATGTGAGATGGCTTTGTGCCATGTCTGGGCAGCGGTGGGGTGCGAAGGAGTCCAAGCGGGCTCAGAGGTGGGGAAGCAGCTCATGCGGCGACCGCTGGGGGTTGTGAGGTGCATTGATGAACTCACCAGGAAGTGGCAGCGGTGCGCCGTAGACAAGCTCAGCTGATGATGCCTGCAGATCCTCCTTGAGCATGGAGAGGATGCCCAGGAGCACCCAAAGCAATTCATCTACCCAGTCGGGACTAGTGAGGCAGGCCATAAGTGCCGACTTAAGGTGGCAGTGCAGACACTTGACCAGCCCATTGGCCTGCGGGTGATAGTTCATGGTGCAGTGTAGCTCGATCCCCAACCTGCTGGCAAGCTGTCCCCAGAGCGCAGAGGTGAACTGGGCGCCCCGATCGCTGGTGAGGCGACCCAACCGTGCAACAGCACTCAGAGCTGGAGTCCATGGAGACATCTGGAATCGGGATCGCCTCAGGCCAACGAGTGGTGCAGTCCACCACCGTGAACAGGTAACAGCTTCCCCAGGAAACGGGTAAAGGCCTGACTATGTCCACGTGAATGTGGCTGAACCATTCCCGAACATGCTCGAACTCTTGCACGGGCGCCCTGGTGTGCCTGTGTACCTTGGACATCTGGCAATGGGTGCATGTTCTGGCCTAGCCTGCAATCTGTTTCCGCAGCCTGTGCCAGACGAACCGTTCTGCCACCATCTGGACCGTGGACCTGATGGACAGGTGTGAAGGGTCATGGATGTCATGGAAGACTTGCCTGCGCCACTGCTGGGAAACCACTGGCTGCAGGGTGCCCATGGAGACATCGCACAGGATGGTGCTTCCGCCGCTCAGAGTCAGGAGGTCTCAGAACCGCAGGCTCATGATGGCAGTCCTGAAGGCTCGCGTCTCCTCGTCAGACTTCTAGTCCCAAGCAAGCTGGTCGAAGTCGAGGCCAGGCATCAGCACGCAGATGGCAGGTCGTGAGAGTTCATCGGTAAACACGTTGTCCTAACCCGCTTTGTGCTGGATGTCGGTGGTAAACTCCGACATGAAGGAGAGGTGACGCTGCTGGCAGGTCACCCAGGGGTCCTTCACCCTCACGAGTGCATGGGTGAGGGGTTTGTCATCAGTGAAGATGGTAAAAGTCCTCCCCTCCAAGAAATAGCGGAAATGCCGTACCGCCAGGTACATGCCCAGTAACTCACGCTCAAAAGCATTATACTTGCACTCTGGTGGACGGAGAAGCTGGCTGAAGAATGCCAGCAGCTTCCATTATCCATTCACCTGCTGCTCCAGGATGGCGCAGACGGCTGTGACAGAGGCATCGATGGAGAGTGCCATATTCAGGTCGGTGGACGAACATGGTAGCCTTCGTGAGGGCATCCTTGGTGGCCTCGAATACATTGCAGGCCTCTGGGATCCAGGTGAGCATTTTGTGCTTGGCTGCGATGAGAGTGAATAGCGGCTGCATGATGCACACAGCTCCCGGGATGAATCAGTTGTAGGAGTTGACCATACCTGTGAACTCCTGCAACTCCTTGAGATTATCCAGACGTGGGAACTCCTTGATAGCGGCAACCTTTGTAGCGGTGGGCGTGGCTCCCTCGGACGTGATGGTATGGCCCAGGAACTGCATGGACTCTTTCCCAAATGGGCACTTGGCTGGGTTGATGGTGAGGCCAAAGTCGGCCAGCCGGGAGAAGAGGGTGCGCAGGTGGGCCTTGTGTTGCACTCGATTCCTGCTGGCAATGAGGATGTCATCTAATTAAATGAAGATGAAATCCAGGTCCCTGCCCACTGAGCCCATGAGGCGCTGGAAGGTCTCAGTGGCGTTCTTGAGCCCAAATGGCTTGCAAAGGAATTCAAATTAGTCGAAGGGGGTGATGATGGCCATCTTGGGTATGTCCTCAGGGTGCACTGGGATTTGGTGATATCCACGCACCAGATCAACCTTGGAGAAAACCCTCGCACCAGGCAGGTTGACCGTAAAGACCTGGATGTGAGGGATGGGGTAACGGTCAGGAACTGTGGCCTCGTTGAGCCGCCGATAGTCTCCGCAGGGACACCAGCCGCTGGAGACTTTTGGGACCAGGTGGAGCAGCGAGGCCCACAGGCTGTCAGACCACCAAATGATCCCCGGCTCCAATAGATGCGAAAACTCCTCCTTCGTCACCTGGAGCTTGTCAGGCGGGAGCCGGCATGCCTTGACGTGAACCGGTAGGCCCTGGGTGGGGATGTGGTGGAAAACCCCGTGGTGCGGCGAGGCAGCGGAGAACTGTGGCTTGAGGAGGGTCGAAAACTCGTCCAGGATTCACTGGAAATCATCTCAGGGTGTGCTGATCGTAGCTATCTGCAGCTGCTCTGTGCGGGAGGTATTGAGGCAAATGCCTAGAAAGTACGGGCATCCACCAGGCACCTACCCCAAATGTCCACCAGAAGCCCGTGGGCGAGGAGGAAGTTGGCACCCAGGATGGCAGTCAGAAGGGACAAGATGGTGAACCTCCATGAGAACTTACGTCAGCTGATCTGGAAGTGGACTGTCTTGTCTCCATACGTCCAGATCTCTGTTGCGTTGGCCACAGGTCCTCGAGGTCGGTTCCTGGACTCGATGGCCGTGACCACGATGACCCTGATCTGTGCCCCATTGTCAACGAGGAACCGCCGGCCGCTGACTGAGTCCCAAGGTAGAGGAGGCTGTGTCTTTGGCCAGCCACCGCAGCCATTAACAGCAGCCGGCCTGCTCATTTCCCTGGACACTTCCGAGCCTTGGCTCCCCAGTGCTGGTGGCAGAAGCAGAGGCCTGGAGCGGATGCCGTGCCCCTGGTTATGCTCTTGGTGACCCCTGCAGGGGCCAGATGCTCTACCACTGCGCTAGGGGCGGACTTGGCGTGGTCATGCCTGTGCCTCGTGACCTGCTGGACTGCCGAGCCCTCCGGGAATCGCTCAAGCCATAGCTCTTAGGCCTTCTGAGCGACCTTCCTTGGGCCGGTAACGGCCGGATGTCCTCGGCCAGATGGTCGAAGAAAATGCGCTTGAAGAGTGGGCAGTTGGTGTGATCACCCATGAGTGCATCTCTTCCATCAGCTCCATCGGGGACCTGTCTCCCAAGGCGTCGAGGTGCAGCATCCATGCGGCATGCTGGCGCCTGGATAGTTCGAGGGAGCCAGTGACCACTTGCTTGATGGTCTCATATTTGTCTTCACCGGATGGGTTCTGAACAAGGTGCAGCTCGCGTTTGGCAGTGGCCTGGTCCAGGGAGGTGACCACATGGTAGAATTTGGACATGTCGGATGAAATCTGATGGAGGTGAAACTGAGCCTCAGCGTGGCCAAACCAGGTCTCCGGCTCCTGAACCCAGAAGTCAGGCAGCTTGACAGCTATAGCACTGATCCCAGGTTCACTCATGATGGGTTCAAAGACGTTTGAACCAGTTGGGGTCACCAATTGTAGCGGTAGCTACCCTGCTACTGAAAGAACACACAACCAGACGGGTTGAGCTCAGTGTGCAGAACTGATTTATTGCAGCCTGCTGGGCTGGACTTATACTTCCAGCCCGGACCTGGCTGAGAACCGCGCTGGGGAGCGCTGATGTCACCCGGATGTCACGTGGTCCCCCAGTGCGGGCTTCTGAGCCCTGTGCTGAGAAGAAGGGGAAACACGGCACCATTTTGGCTGGCTACCCCGCCGTGTGGATTACAAGCAGGGCCGGTTTGCCTGTCTAGTGGTGTGCCGCCACATTGTTATACTTATTATGGAGTGGTGCTTCGGGCTGTCGTGTTGACAGCGGCTGTCGCTCTATCACGTCAAGCTGCCGACATGGCATTATGGGTGCTGGAGGCTCACCGGCGCTTGGTAGTAAGTAAGTGACGGTGGAGGACAGTGGGAACCTGAGATTGAGCCCTTTTAACCTCATTTTAAATGTTTTAATTAAAATTCAGACATACAGTGCAGTAACAGACCATTTTGGCTCACGAACGGTGGGGGGAAACCAGAGTTCCAGGGAAAAGCCACGCAGACACGGAGAGAGAGTACAAACTCCTGACAGACAGCAGAGGATTCGACCCCTCGGACCTCATCGCTAGTGTTGCACTAATGGCTATACTAACCATGCCACCCCTGAGGCAACATCAATCCAGTATTCAAATGCATTCAATCCCATCACACAAGTCCCGGTGTGCACTCATCCCAAATTCTAATGACAGCTAGGCTAATGAAAATCCTGATATATTTTTAAGCATATTTACCCTATTTCACCGATATTTGTCAAGCTGCCTCGTGGCCTAGAAATGGGATTCTTAGTTTCTTTGTTTTATTTTGGGCACAATTAGCATAGAGGTTAGCGGAACGCTGTTCAAATCCTGCGCTATCTGTAAGGAGTTTGTACGTTCTCCCATGTCTGCGTGGGTTTCCTCTCAATACTCCGGTTTCCTCCCACCCTTCAAAACGTACCAGGACTGTAGGTTAATTGGGTGTAAATTGGGCGCCGATACTGTGCTGCATGTCTAAATTTTTAAAAGTAAACCTTTTCTACTTCTTTTCCTTCACCTTAAAGGGACATCTGATCCCTATTTAATAACATTGCAACAGACAGGAGTTCAGTACAGTGGGATTAAATTTCCTTTCCCTTGATTAGATTTACAGCACTGTGGATCTCAACATGGTGCACCATCACAGCAATGAATTACGATTTTTTTAACCCTTTAATCTTTTACTGATATGAAATTCTTGCAAAAACAAGCACTGAAGTGTCTGCAATGTTAATATGGGAATATTTATTGCTATCAAGCAGAACTCTTGTAGAATTTCAGCATTATCAATGATTATACACATTAAAAATTGGATTGGTACCTTAAATGTGTACAAGTCTCCACTATTACTTTTCACAATATATAAACTTCACAAGAAGGTCATTGGGACTGGTGGCCTTCGATTATATGAAGGGTGGGTAGGCAGGGGCTTTTCTTCCTGCAGTGAAGGGGCTGAGGAGGGATCTTGCAGAGGGTTATAAATCTTTTTTTTAAAATTTAGACATACAGCACAAATGGCATTTGGTGTTCTCAAGGTAACCTTTTATCCCTCAAGACACCAATAATTAAAGGTATAGCTGAACTGATTGTTATACATACCTTTAAATATTTAATAAATCTCAATTCATTTGGAATCGGTAATCAAATTAGAATGCCACTTTAGGGTAAACAACTTATTGATTCAATCTAAAAGACATGTTTTAAAAATATGTATCATGGTAAAAGGTCCTTTCGGACCTTGATCCCACGCTGCCCAATTTACATCCAATTAACCTGGTGCATTTTGAATGGTGAAAGGAAACTGGAGCCCCTGAGGGAAATTCATGCAGATACAGGGGAACATACAAACTCCTTACAGACAGCACTGGATTTGAACCAATCGCTGATGCTGTAACAGCATGGTGCTAACTGTGCCAACCCCTGTAGGGCATGGGTAAGGTAAACAGTCAATGTCATTGTTTCCCCAGGGAAGATGATTCAAAAACTTTACCTGATAAAAGGTGAGAAGGGAAAGATTTAAAAGCCACATGTTTATAAACAGGGTAATGGATCAAACTCTCAAAGAACATAAACGAGACGGGTACAATTGTAATATTTAAAAGATATTTTAAAAGTTTAGACAAATATGCACTGAGGGCAGGTAAATGGGATCAGCATGTGTAATGGGTTTGCATAGGGTGTAGAAAAAGGAAGGCCTCACTTGTTTTCCAGCATTTATTCGCTCCCTGTAGAAGACACAGCAATTTGCTTCTGGTTTTTCATCCTTTCTGCACCTTTGCTCCTTTAGCAGTTTATTTTCATCTATTTCCTCAAACTACACACAGACACTTTATTCAATATGCACTCAACTCAGTGTAGCCGAGAGCTGTTAAAATTTGTCAGGAAAACATTTCACGTTTTAAAGTCTCCTCAAACAGTGAAAAACTTTTTGTACAAAAGTGAGAACAGTGACACCTGGTGCACAAGTTAAAATCTGTGTAGAGATGAATCACTGGCCAGAATTTTTACATTTAACAAGGAAAATCAGTACCTGTAGAATGCAACATCACACAGAAATCACCTTCTGTTTTATCATCCTTTCTGCACCTTTGCCCTAAGCATGAAAAATAACATAATTTACACTATGAAATCTCAGCAATGCTACATGGGTCACATAACCAACACACGGTAATGGCTCCAAAACACAAGCTAGATAAAAAGTCTATAAAACGAACATTAATGGTTTAAACAATACAAAACCAACTATAAAATGCAATAATATTAAAAATGAATAATGAATAATGAGATTTGTTGTTCATTTACTTCCAACAGCCACTTCAGTGTCTGGCCGAAGAAACTTGCCCCATCCAGATGATAACCTCTTTCTTTCAGGTCATCACAGAGTTCTTTTTTTTTCCCTTATTCCAAGTGAAACTAGACAGCCAGTCCTCTCCTCTTGCATGAACCACAAGATCTTTGACCAAGCCATCTTCCAAATGGACTGTCCACAAGCTTGCCAGCTTGTCCTGTTCCAGTCCCAGCTACTGTTGCTAGCTTTAGCACTGCAGAACTTCTCTCTCTCTCTCTCTCTATCTCTCTCTCTCTCTCTCTCTCTCTCTCTCTCTCTCTCTCTCTCTCTCTCTCTCTTTCTGAGAGAAAACCTGTTTGATTCTCTCTGCTTGACCCTCCACAACCCTCTTAGAACATCTCCAGACAGAAGGCAGCTCTGACAAGATTTTTCATCTGTTCCCTTTTGTAAACAACAATCCATTAGTGAAGTCCCTTGAGCACTTTTCAAAGCTCTTGCAAAAGCTTGGAGGCCCTGATATGTCTAGCATGGGGCAGAGTTCCAGTATTTCAAATAAGATCTGTTTTAAAGTGTTTTTATGTGGTCTACTCTAACAAACCTTTCCCAATTTATCTCCCAAAAACATTTCTATATACTCTGTCACATGCTTCACCTTGAACAGGTACAGACATTTGAGAGGGCCAAGGACGCTGGCCTTGGAGAGAGGAAGGTGAGAGACTCGGGACTGCTCAGACACTACCAGGCTTGATGAAGGTAGACTAAGATGCTCAGAGGTGATGGTGCGGCTTTTTATCTGTGTGACACCAGTGGTTGTGTCACTAGCTCTCAACTCTCTCTGGTAATCGTCAAACCTCAGCTGAACATCATGCGAGGTACATTCGTGAACTGGCTGACTCTTTAATATGCAGGATAGCTCTGGGTCAGGCCAGTGCACATGATTCATGTTCTGTGCCTGCCCAGACCCTCAACAGTCAGGTCCACTGCCTTGTTCAACTGAATTTTCTCTGTGCTTGGGTAGAGCAACATAAAGGTCTGTAAGGGAGAGACATGAGGGGACATCACTGAAATAGTGAAGGAGGACATTATATATTCTTTCAGTTTCTTGGTTAACATCCATCTCAGGATTGCAACACAAGGCAATCTTTACAACATCTCTGGCCTTGCCCATCAAACAGCTCATAATTTCTTCCGCTTGGTCATATACAGGAAACTTTTGCTTTTTGAGACGGGTTTTAGTCTTGTCGATCCAGTCCTGGACTGAGTGTTTGTCAGTGTTGTTACTCCGAATGGCTGGAGTTCTTGGATCAGGTTTAATATGGACTGTCACGTGTGGGTGCTCCCATCTGTCAACATTGCCTTGTGTGATCTGAATGGCAGAGGTAGCCTGATGGTCACTATTCCTGTTACAGCGCCAGATGTCCTCAGATCTGGCACAATGCATTCACTAATTTGAGCACCTTACCGCTTAACCATGTCTGTGAGATGGTGGATGGCATCCATGTCGCTGCGAGTCGTGGAAGTGTGTACACCCCGTATGAGCACTTCCCTACTGCCAGCATTAACCCCTACCTCTGGCAGCCTGGTAGACCATCCATTATTATTGTAGCCTAGGCTTTCAACTATTAAATGTACCTGTGTTGTGTATATTTATCAGAAAGAAGATGTAAAGAACAAAAATGATGTATAAAACAGTGCTTAGAGGTCTCTAACTCACTGGGGATAAGCAATGTAAAGCGCTACACCCAAATCCATAGTCTTATCATACCAAATATTTTCAATCGCAAGCCTTGCCCACTGAAACTACCGTGGTGAGCACCAGCTCATACAATTCCTGCCTCAGCCAATATATTCCCGCGAGCCACATGTGGCTCTTAGACATATAACGTGCGGTTTGCATGCCGCGGTTTGGCCACACCTGTCATAGACTGGGGAGATTGGGGGTACGCTGATGGGAATGTGGGTAGAATAAAAGGGATTCGGGCAAGATTCATGGAAATGCGTGCTTAATGGTTGGCACAAATCTGATGAGCTGAAGGTCCTGTGCCCATGCTGTATCCTGTTTTGACTGGTTCACTGAGAGGTTTTGAGATTTACTGCTTCGACTAATTCACTAATCCTTGCGCCATGCACCATTTTTTGTTTTGCTTACTTTCCTCTCAAAGTTCTTGGGACATTAATGTTGCTCAAGGCAAAATGAAGATAATATTGACAGACTTTTAATGAGAATGTGATTATTGTCATGAATATTATTCAATATACATGTTTATCAAAATTCTTATTTGCTGCAGCCGAGCAGGTACTTTGTTAAACAAAAACACTCATAATAGTACACATTAAATTAAATGAATAAAAGAGGCAATAAAGGCTTTTGTCCTCTACGGTTAAGTGAGATAAAATGAAGTTGACACGGTTAGTGCAGCGGTATCGCAACACTGTAACAGCGCCAGCGATCGGCTCCAGACCGGGGTTAAAATCGTGCGTTATCTATAGGAGTTTGTACGTTCTCCCCGTATCTGCGTGGGTTTTCCCCATGAACTCCAGTATCCTCCCACCATTCGAAATGTACGGGGTTGTAGGTTAATTGGGTGTAATTGGCCGGCATGGGCCCGTGGGCCGAAATGGCCTGTTACTTTGCTGCATGTCTAATTTTTTTTTAAAACCAGAGGACATGGGTGAAAGGGGAGAAGAGTAGGGGGGACATTAGGAGGGGTTTCTTCACACCAAGAGCGTGGTGCAGACCCAGGGAGAGCAGGGAGTAGTGACACAGCACCTAAACAAATGTTGTCAACTCCGCGGAGGCTTTAAAAATGCCCATTAAAGTAGCCAACGGTGTTTTTAGTTGAAATCCTGCAAACATGAAGTCTGTGACCAAGTTGGCGGCACCCATGACCAGCAGGCGCCATAAGAGGTTTCTGGTTCAGGGGGACCAGCATGGGGCACCAGAAAAGGGGAGAAACAGTCCCCATTGAGAAATAGAAGCATAGGAGATGATCCTACAGAGTGGTGACCATGGCAGCCCAGTGGCTGAAGGGCCTACATGAGGCTGAGGCTCACTGGCAACTTGCTGGCAAAGGACCCACACAGGCTGCAGGCTGCTGGAGACTGGCTCATGGGAATCCGGAATGGAAGCCAGGATTCCAGAGGGTGCTAAGGGCAAGAAGGGCTCCTGAAGGGCCTCAGGTGCTGAAGGCTTCCTGATCGTATGGAAGGGAGCTCAGGTTGCCAATGGTTAGAATGCAACTGCAGAAGGACTGGAGATAAATCCACAGACACTCTGTGTCTGTGAAAGGATTCTCTTTTGCTTCTCTTTCTCTAACTGTGAGGGACACTTGGCAAAACTAATGCCGACTTTGACTGCCTTACAACGGACTAAAGGAAATTTTGCGTAATATTACATTTTCTGTTTTATTACATGACAGTTCTACAAAGGATAGGTGGTGTGGCAAAAACCAGCTGACTGGGATGTTGGGTGGCAAGGGGGCCAAGCCTATCATTCTCAACACCTGGGACAGTAGAACCTCACCAAGTAGCGGCACTTGGTAATTTGGTCCACCCACAGCCTGATGCAGCCACAAGCAAAGGTGGTCATCCTTCATGGAAAAGTTTGTCCAGGGCAAGCACCTTCGACCACGAGGCCATCAGGCAGTGATCAGTGTGGAACATCTTACAGAAACTGAGAGATGAAGACTCGATGGATCTGGTGGGATGGATCTGAGACGACCATGCTGGTCACCTGGCTGAATGTCTCATCGCCAGGGTTCACAAACAAGCACCAGGACTTGGCCTGGTTGGTGGTGGGAGGATCCCTCCCAGTCACATCCTTCTTGTACAACCGGAACATCATCACCCTCAACGCTCGCTGTCCATGGGATGCCTGCAGGGAGGTGGAGATTGTTGCCCACCACTTTGCTGAATGCAGATTCACATTGAGTGTGTGCAGAAAGATACAGGGGGCCTTGTCATGATTCATTCTCAGTGGCAGCATGACAGAGGACTCTCTGATCTACGGGCTATTCCCTGGGACACTCTCTGAGTCCGACATCCAGAACAGCTGGGAGACCATCAACTTAATGAAAGAGGTTCTTTGGTCTGCCTGAAACCTGTTGGTCTTTCAGCACACAGAAATGTCGGTCTGGGAACACTGCCGACTGGCATATTCCAGGCTACAGGAGTGCGTGCTAATGGATGCACTGAGGCTTTGTGCAGCCAACGTGAGCGCGCTGAGGGGAAGTACCACAGTCTAAAGTCCTCCCATTACCAGGCATTGAGGGGCTAAGTCCGAGGGGAAGTTCCTCAACCAACGGTGGGGGGGGGGGAGAAAAGCAACAAGGTGCCATAGGGATGGTGACGGGGTATTGAGAGAAGATGTAAAATATACAATGATAAGAATGTATCAAAATGATTGACACTACAAATGTAAAAGGTCTGGAATAGTTTTCTTGTTGTAAATAATTTATTGTAAAGTTATTGTGAATAAAGTATTTGGGGAGGAAAGGTTTTATTACATGACAATAAAAGAATCTTGAATCTGAATGCGGGCTCAATGTTAACATTTAAGGCCAATTTGGGCATGTACACTGATGGGAGTGTGAGAAACAGAAGTACATTCACACAATTTGCTCGAGACAAAAATTGAGAACAAAGAACATTTATTATACAACAATGCAAAGTTGGGTGCTTTCCCCTTACCCTGGGAATACACACATATACTGGGGCTCACCCAACTTTTATACAGTTCATTTCAGTGTAGAGGTACCGCTGCAATCGTGTCTGCCTGTCCCGCATCGGACTTGTCAGCCACAAACGAGCCTGCAGCTGATGTGGACTTTTTACCCCCTCCATAAATCTTCGTCCGCGAAGCCAAGCCAAAGAAAAAAAAAGAGGTACCCCCCCCACCCCCCTCCCCCACTAACATTCTTCTGCCTCCTGGAAAAGTTTGGCATTAGGCAATCCTGCCTGCCTATGTGCTGTGTCTGTGAACTTGGAGGACCAGGGGGTATCCTGTCTGTGTCCATCATGTCATTGTCATTATTCACACCTTCCTAACCCTCAGGGCTTACTCTTATGCAGAACTTGCTAATTCTGTCTAATTACATATGCGGAACTTACTTTACTTCCTACATTCTATTATCTCTCTTCTTTGGCTTGGCTTCGCAGACGAAGATTTATGGAGGGGTAATGTCCACGTCAGCTGCAGGCTCGTTTGTGGCCGACAAGTCCGTTGCGGGACAGGCAGACACGGTTGCAGCGGTTGCAGGGGAAAATTGGTTGGTTGGGGTTGGGTGTTGGGTTTTTCCTCCTTTGCCTTTTGTCAGTGAGGTGGGCTCTGCGGTCTTCTTCAAAGGAGGTTGCTGCCTGCTGAACTGTGAGGCAAAAAGATGCATGGTTTGAGGCAATATCAGCCCACTGGCGGTGGTCAATGTGGCAGGCAACAAGAGATTTCTTTAGGCTGTCCTTGTACTTCTTCTTTGGTGCACCTCTGTCACGGTGGCCAGTGGAGAGCTCGCCATATAACACGATCTTGGGAAGGCGATGATCCTCCATTCTGGAGATGTGACCTACCCAGCGCAGTTGGATCTTCAGTAGCGTGGATTCGATGCTGTCGGCCTCTGCCATCTTGAGTACTTCGATGTTAGGGATGAAGTCGCTCCAATGAATGTTGAGGATGGAGCGGAGACAATGCTGGTCGAAGCGTTCTAGGAGCCGTAGGTGATGCCGGTAGAGGACCCATGATTCGGAGCCGAACAGGAGTGTGCGTATGACAACGGCTCTGTATACGCTAATCTTTGTGAGGTTTTTCAGTTGGATGTTTTTCCAGACTCTTTTGTGTAGTCTTCCAAAGGCACTATTTGTCTTGGCGAGTCTGTTGTCTACCTCGTTGTCGATCCTTGAATCTGATGAAATGGTGCAGCCGAGATAGGTAAACTGGTTGACCGTTTTGAGTTCTGTGTGCCCGATGGAGATGTGGGGGGGCTGGAAGTCATGGTGGGGAGCTGGCTGATGGAGGACCTCAGTTTTCTTCAGGCTGACTTCCAGGCCAAACATTTTGGCAGTTTCCGCAAATCAGGACGTCAAGCGCTGAAGAGCTGGCTCTGAATGGGCAACTAAAGCGGCATCGTCTGCAAAAAGTAATTCACGGACAAGTTGCTCTTGTGTCTTGGTGTGAGCTTGCAGGCGCCTCAGATTGAAGAGACTGCCATCCGTGCGGTACCGGATGTAAACAGCGTCTTCATTGTTGAGGTCTTTCATGGCTTGTTTCAGCATCATGCTGAAGAAGATTGAAAAGAGGGCTGGTGCGAGAACGCAGTCTTGCTTCATGCCATTGTTAATGGAGAAGGGTTCAGAGAGCTCATTGCTGTATCTGACCCGACCTTGTTGGTTTTCGTGCAGTTGGGTATCCTATTCATACTGGCTTTATTCATTACACATATTTTCATATTAGTTTTACTCATCTATCACAGGAGTGAAATGGAGGGATATAGAATTGGTGCAGATCAGAGGGACGAGGCAGGGTGGCTCTGTTGGTGTAGAGCACACATTTGGCCCGCGATATAATTATATTTGACCCACAAGATCATTTCAAAAATGTATTAGAGGTGGCCCACTGGCCGCCGCGCCAGTATAGCGCATGCACAGTAATACAACAAATCCCAGAATGCATTGGCGTCAGCCCGCTAATCACCCCCACCTCCTCTGTTTACATTGCAGGGTCTCACCGTGGACTCTGGTTTTGGGGCCTGGCCGGTTTCAGGGGAAGCCAAGGCCGCTTCCCAGGGCCCGGAACCAGAGACCTCGGGCCTGACCTCGCCAGGACTGTTGCCCACTCCCCCTCCCTGCCGCAGGCCGACCCACGACTCACGGTGACGGGGCCGCTGATCCCCCGAGATGCTGCCCTGCAGCGAGAGCCGATGCCCCCGCACTGTCATGTCCCCCCACCCGCCACCCCACCGCAGCGTGGCCTGGCCGGTGTCAGGGGAAGCCAAGGCCGCTTCCCAGCGCCCGGAACCGGAGGCCTCGGGCCTGACCTCGCCAGGACCGTTGCCCACTCCCCCTCCCTGCCGCAGGCCGACCCGCGACTCACGGTGACGGGGCTGCTGATCCGCCGAGATGCCGCCCTGCAGCGAGAGCCGATGCCCCCGCACTGTCGTTGTCCAACCCGATCGCCCGCAAACCCCGCCCTCCCGCACACAGGCCTGAGTAAGGATTATGAACTTTAATCTCAGGATAAAACGATCTTCCAATAGTTTCATGTCACAGTGATAAATATATTCCTGGTTAAAAATGGTCCTGCACCTGGATACAAGCTCATTAGGCATAAAACTGGAAAAGTGTGTAAATCAAAGGATATCTGTACCAATGGAAAAAGGGCATGGCAAATAACCCTGCTAGAGTTCATGCCCACAATCAGTCACCCATTTGATTGTTTCAGGAATCATGTTATTCTCCCACATTCTCAATAGCCCTCAGATTTTACTATTCGACAGCACACTAGCAACATTTGACAAATCCTATTATTTATTGAATATTTTATTTCTCATTTGTTAATGCTTCTGGAAAGAGTTTATCCAAAACTATTATTAAACATTTATTTTAATAAGAAAAAGTTTAACATTACATATGTTGAAAGAAGAGAAAACATGCAGATGTTGTTGAAAATTTTCAATAAATATTTAGTTCGGCCCTCGACTTAGTCCAAGTTTTTAATTTTGGCCCTCCGTGAATTTGGTTTGACACCCCTGGTGTAGAGGTTAGCGCAATACCTTTATATCACCAGCAGTCAGAACTGGGGTTCGAATCCCACGCAGTCTGTAAGTAGTTTGTATGTTCTTCCAGTGTATGCCCGGGTTTTCCCCGGGGATTCCGGTTTCCTCCCACCTTTCAAAATGTATCGAGGATGTGTGCAAATTTGGCGGTACTGACCCATGGGCCGAAATGGTAATACTGTAAGTCTAAATCTAAAACTATTATAAAATTTAAAATAGCAGACGACAAGAGCTGGTGTTCTGTGCTATATATAGTTCTCTATAAACTACTGACATGGTCTTTGCCCTCAGACAGCTCCAAGAAAAGTGCAGAGAACAAAACAAAGGACTCTACATCACCTTTGTTGACCTCACCAAAGCCTTCGACACCGTGAGCAGGAAAGGGCTTTGGCAAATACTAGAGCGCATCGGATGTCCCCCAAAGTTCCTCAACATGATTATCCAACTGCACGAAAACCAACAAGGTCGGGTCAGATACAGCAATGAGCTCTCTGAACCCTTCTCCATTAACAATGGCGTGAAGCAAGGCTGTGTTCTCGCACCAACCCTCTTTTCAATCTTCTTCAGCATGATGCTGAACCAAGCCATGAAAGACCCCAACAATGAAGACGCTGTTTACATCCGGTACCGCGCGGATGGCAGTCTCTTCAATCTGAGGCGCCTGCACACTCACACCAAGACACAAGAGAAACTTGTCCGTGAACTACTCTTTGCAGACGATGCCGCTTTAGTTGCCCATTCAGAGCCAGCTCTTCAGCGCTTGACGTCCTGCTTTGCGGAAACTGCCAAAATGTTTGGCCTGGAAGTCAGCCTGAAGAAAACTGAGGTCCTCCATCAGCCAGCTCCCCACCATGACTACCAGCCCCCCCACATCTCCATCGGGCACACAAAACTCAAAACGGTCAACCAGTTTACCTATCTCGGCTGCACCATTTCATCAGATGCAAGGATCGACAATGAGATAGACAACAGACTCGCCAAGGCAAATAGCGCCTTTGGAAGACTACACAAAAGAGTCTGGAAAAACTTCACAAAGATAAGCGTATACAGAGCCGTTGTCATACCCACACTCCTGTTCGGCTCCGAATCATGGGTCCTCTACCGGCATCACCTACGGCTCCTAGAACGCTTCCACCAGCGTTGTCTCCGCTCCATCCTCAACATCCATTGGAGCGCTTTCATCCCTAACGTCGAAGTACTCGAGATGGCAGAGGTCGACAGCATCGAGTCCACACTGCTGAAGATCCAGCTGCGCTGGGTGGGTCACGTCTCCAGAATGGAGGACCATCGCCTTCCCAAGATCGTGTTATATGGCGAGCTCTCCACTGGCCACCGTGACAGAGGTGCACCAAAGAAGAAGTACAAGGACTGCCTAAAGAAATCTCTTGGTGCCTGCCACATTGACCACCGCCAGTGGGCTGATATCGCCTCAAACCGTGCATCTTGGCGCCTCACAGTTTGGCGGGCAGCAACCTCCTTTGAAAAAGACCGCAGAGCCCACCTCACTGACAAAAGGCAAAGGAGGAAAAACCCAACACCCAACCCCAACCAACCAATTTTCCCCTGCAACCGCTGCAACCGTGTCTGCCTGTCCCGCATCGGACTTGTCAGCCACAAACGAGCCTGCAGCTGACGTGGACTTTTACCCCCTCCATAAATCTTCGTCCGTGAAGCCAAGCCAAAGAAAAGAAATAATAGATAGAGAGTAAATATTCACATTTATGGTAATGTATGAAAAGAGTGTTTTTATAGTTCAGACAAGCCTGTTTGTGGTATGAGTTTGTTTAAGATTTGTAAGTTTTTGTTTGATTGAAGTATCTTCAGAGAGAAGTCAACGAGAGAAAAAAAATGATGATCATGGCATGTTTGTTTCATTTCACGGGGAGTTTGTAACAACAACCGAGAATTAAAATGAAATCTAGTTTTTGGCAGGATTTGCCTTCATTGGCATTAAAGACAGTTTGCACACTGCCACCAACTATTTCCTTGATTAAAGATGGCGACATATAGTGCAAATGGTCATAGTCAGAAGGCGCATGTGCCCTCTCGTGATGCGTGGTCAGAAATCTCGCGATGCCAGCATTTTCTATATAATGGATGCTCAGAAGCCGCCTGGTCTCTTTTTCCTGTCGCCGATGAGGAGGTGAGATGTTGTGGTGGCCCCAGGCGGGCCGCCTGGCCGGGCCGGGCCGGCCCGTATAGGAGGGCGAGGCAGGCGGCGAAGGGCCCGGGGAGCCGTGTATGGAGGGAGTGGTGGTTTTATTTCCCGTCCGCAATGCCGATGTGTGTGGCGAGGGCGGGCGGATGGACGGCCTCGTCTCTGCAGGGGCTGCAGCCCGCGTGGCTTAAATTGCGCTGGGGTTCGGTCCCGCGTGGAGCCCGGGAGATGGGGAGGTGCTCGGTCCCGCGTGGCGCCCGGGAGTGGGGGGGTGCTCGGTCCCGCGTGGCGCCCGGGAGTGGGGGGGGGTGCTCGGTCCCGCGTGGCGCCCGGGAGTGGGGGGGTGCTCGGTCCCGCGTGGCGCCCGGGAGTGGGGGGGGTGCTCGGTCCCGCGTGGCGCCCGGGAGTGGGGGGGGGTGCTCGGTCCCTCGTGGCGCCCGGGAGTGGGGGGGGGGTGTGGTGGGTCCCCAAGTTTTTGCATGCTCCAACTTGTTTCTTGTCTTTAGCAGTGAAGTTGATGACCAAGTTGATCTTTATTTGGACTATTTGGTAGATGGTTTATTCTGACAAATGTGTCTGAGCATTTTGTGTTTATCTGTTAATTAAAACACTTTCTCACTGAAATACAGAGAACTTCTTGAAAATTTTTGCATCCTGTGTATTTGAAGGCTAAATTATTACTAGAGCTGAACACAAAAGATGCAAATATAGATGTGAGTAAATGAGGATCAATTAGGCGTTTACAAACTGGGGCTACTCAGGACCAGTGCATCCTACCCATGTCATGATCCCCTGCAGCCCCTTACACACTACACTGGGAAATTTAAGAGTGTTTCCACCTCTTCGGTGATGCGATGAGTGACTTGTCCAGCGCTCACCGTGTCACCAGAGGCGCAGCAGGGAAGCCCCTGTTCCTTGTGTTGCCCTCCAAAAGGTAAGGGGGCGGGGTGTGCTGTTGGTGCCAGGGTAAGTGTGGAGTTGGAACACTGTCAGGATCGGGGGAGGAAAGCTGTTGGGGTTGGCAGGTAAACGCTGTCAGGCCAGCGTGAGATGAATGGGCTGGCAGGGAATGGAGTTGGAGCAGGAGCAATGGCCATCCTTACGCATCATCTCCCACGCTGCTGGAACTGCTCTGGCATCGCAGGGGCGTGGGGGATAATGGGTTAGGTTGGCCATTGCAATCTTTAAAATTCTACCCACCAATGGCCTGTACTCGGGTAGATAACCTGCCAAATTGGCAAGTGAAACTTGTGTTACAATCCAATTTGTAAACTTTGACTAATTCCATTGGGATTCTAATTGAAGTGACGGTGATTAGCATGTGATTGTTTTCTTTGCCCTTTCAACTCCGTTCCCTATTTTGGTGGGGCATGCGTTTCATTAATGTTAGGTGGTTTTGGTCTCCCCAGTGGTTTGTCAGCTGCCCAGTGCTGTGCTGTGCCTGTGCTGGTGTTACACTGCTGGAAAATGAATGGGGCTGTTTCCTGGCAGTTAACTTTTGCTATTCTGGTGGTGGTTAATTATAGGCCTGGACAGCACCGTGCATCCTTGTGAGTGGACCACTATATTCACCCATATGAGTGGTTCTAGTCTGGCTGCATACATCCCTGTTCTTTTAAGAGTCACTAGAGATGTGTTACCAGAGAAACCAATACTTCTGAAGTGAAAAATGAGAGTGGCACTTTTTTTTTGCTGCACAATGGAACTATATTTGTTCACCTCTTGTAATTCCTAGCCTCAGTGAAATGTGTAATTGTAGCTTCAGAGCAGAAATGTCTGGATTGATTTACAGCAGTTGGTGTTGTAACCTTGTTGGCTTTCTTAATAAACATAGTTTGTGAGCATTATATGGAACAATCTTCTCTGCCATTTTCACCTTGACTTTTTATGTACCTTTTACAGAACAGCCAAATCACACTATGGTTGAGCACCATCCTCAGTTGTGTGCCAGTGTCCAGATTTAAGCCTGTTAGCCTCTTGAATGGCAGGGTGTAACTGAAAACCGTGTTTCAGGTAAGTTGAATTGTGGTTTCAGGTGCCTTGGTTTTTAAAGTCTCAAGTTTTTGATCAACTTCGTAAAGCTAGAGGCACATTGTGTTTGACAAAAATGGTGACTTTGCAGGCTATTGGGGAAAATTCTTTTGTCATTTACATTCTTGCCTGCTTATACTTGAGTGTAGGTTGACAAACCAGGATAGTGTGCAAAACATAATATCCAGGTAGTGATTTTTCCACTAATTGTACATTTGACAAAAAAATTTGACACAGAAAACCTGCAGACACTGGAATCTTGAGCAGACAACTTTTGAGAACTCAGTGGGTTGGGCAAGAATAAACAATTTACCTTGGTGGGTGTGGTGGCATTATCTGCAAAAAAAAAACTGTTAAGAATGGAAATGGACCATTTTTCTCTCACTGCTGATCAACTTGCAATTTCTCCAGTAGATTGTTGTTAGCTACTCCAGACAGACTTTGGAGTTTTAAAGGCTTACCTTTGTAAAACTGGTGCATATCCCCTGGTAAATGAAGCCAATGCTTTTAAGCAATTGCTTGGTTGCCTATTGGTTTAGCTGTACTTTTCCTGGCTTCCAACAAGGGGGCAGAGTTGGGTCATGCCACCTGGCATACAAGCAGAAGATGCATTTGACCAGATGCACACTTAAATGAGTCACTTGAGATTGAGGATGACCTATTTCCACTGCAGTTCTGAGGGATCATTGAGTCTTTCACAGAGGGGGTGAGAGCCATATCCAGTAGTACTGAGAACATCTTGCATATGACCAGCTTTTTAATTTTGTTTTCAGATGGCCTTCTGTTTCACATAGATGAGACCTTGTTTGAAAAATAAAATGTATAACAGGAACATTGGGTGTAACTACTTTGAGGAGAGTCATGAGTGTAGAATGAGCTGTTGGCTGAAGGGGTGAATGTGGACTCTATTTTAGCCTTTATTAAAAACATTTGGATCTGTACCTGGGTGGGAAGGGTATGGAGGGCTGTGCTCTGGGTGCAGGTCATTGAAGTGAAGCAGAATAATTTGGCCTGTCGTGTTCTATTGGTAACTGAAGTCAAAGGAACAGCTTTGGCTGCTTCTTTGAATCCATGTTTATTGCTATCAGAACGTGTAGATTAGAAGGCCCCTCTTTCAGTCTCTTGCAGTTAAGATTGTGGTTGATCTTTTACCCCCACCCTTTCCCTTTGCTAACACAGCGATTGGCTCCTTTCATATTCAAAAGTATTAACTGTATATGTACAAGAGTGTGGTCATGGAAAAATGCAGGCAGTTCCTGTAACTTGCAGGCTGAACTTGTTGGATCTTGGGTTGAATCTACACGAGTTTCCTGCTTTCTCATTTTCACGTGTTCTCCCAGTAATGTGGCATTTGGGATGGGAAGTCCAGATGTTAGCTGCTGAGTGTCTTTCATGAGTTTGCTGAACATTAGAGGTCTGGACTTTTTGGAATGGATTGCTGTTGTTCCAGTGGCAAGTGAAAATTGACTGGTGTCTGGCATGGTTTTGACTTCTAAAAGAATCACTATTCCTTCCCACTGTTCTAAAGTTGGACTTTTTATTGGATCTTGAACTGTAATTTGGGCAGGGTGCTGCAGGGTCAGCCTTTGATTTTAATTCTGTAACCATGCTTTTCCTGTGCCTTATTGGACCTTGCTTTTTCTCTAGGATGAGGCAGCTTGCTCGAGAAGATTGGTGCTTTCAGCTCAAGGTGGAAGCAAAGGTAGCTTGCTGCGTGCATTTCTTCTTCCCACTGATGGCATTATGTTCTCAGTGTGCATGTTTTTAAAAATTTGGTCATGGTTCAGCCCCCTTTCTCTAGTTGATTTACTGCTGTTATTTACTGAAGGACCTGTTTTCTGAATTCATTCCAGAGCGGTGTCTAGCAACTGATTATCAAAATAATTAATTGTCTGGGAATCTTGAATTCTGAAGATATTCAACAGATCAGACATTGAAGGGCTAGTAAGAACATTACTGCCCAGTACAAGCCCTTTAACCCATGATATTGTGCAAACCCATAGACCCAAAAAAACTTTATAAAACTCAAACCTCCCTGTCTCATAACCCTCTTGTTCATTCATGTGAATGTGTAAGAGTCTTAAATGCCCCAATATTCAATGCCATCCCTGGTCATGTGTCCCAGGCACCCACAACTCTCAACCTGGTCTGTATCTTGTAACCTTCAACACTATCAACAATTCCCCCAACCCTTGTATCATCCACAAATTTACTGACTCATCCCTCTACATCTTTTGTTTTTAAAAAAAAAAGTCAAAAAGAGCAAGGGTCCCAGAACAGACCCTTGTGGTACTCCCACTAGTCATTGACCTCCAGGCAGAGTACTTCCCTCCCACTGCTTTCTACAGGCAAGCTAATTCTGTATTCCCACAGCTAAGGTTCCATGGATCCCATGCCTCATTATTTTGAACATATCCTGCATGGGGGTCAATGCCTTGCTGTAATCCATATGCACCGAAGCATGACCTTCCTTCCCTTCACAAAGCCATGCTGTCTATCTGTGGGAAGATGGCATCTCTAAGTGCTTGTGAATCCTTTAAAATAGTTTGCCCACCACTGACCTAATACTTGCTGGTTTATAATTCCCTGAATTCTCCCTATTACCTTTTTTAAACAAGGGGAACGCATTTGTCATTCTCCAGCACCTCCCCTGCGTCCAAGGATGACGCAAAGATCATCGCCAACGTCTCAGCAATCTCTTCCCTCCATTCCCATAGCAACCTGTGCTATATCTTGTTTTGGTCCTGGGAATGATTTTAAGGTGGTCCAGCATTTCCTCTTGTTTAGCTTGTTCTATTCTGACCTCACCTTGACCAAGATCCTTTTCTCTAGTGAACACTGAAGCAAAGTATTTGGACTTCTCCAATCTCTACCTACGCTGCCTCCTTTATCCTTCAGTTGCCCTATCTTCACTCTTGTCATCCTTCTGTTCAAGTATTCCTGGAAGGCCTTAAGGTTTTCCATAATCCTACTTGCCTCCTAGCTCTCAAGTCCTTAAGCTTCTTTCTGACCACCATGTAATTCTCGTGAGTCCTTTCCTTTTTGTTTCTGAAATCTAATGTATGCTTCCTTTCTCTAAACCAGCTTTACCTGTTGTCAACCACAGTTCCCTTTTCCGACTATATTTTCCCTGTTTCAGTAGGACAAACCTTTGCAGAACCCCATGGTCCCTAAACATCCTTCACATGATTTGTGGTATAAGAACATCTGTTCCCAATTTGCTTTCCCTAGCTCCTGCCTCATCCCATTGTAATTAGTCCTTCCCCAATTAAACACCACCATTTTGTCTGCATTTCTTCTTGTCCATATAGCTATGCTAAAGTTCAGGGGGTAGTGGTTGTGATCAATTAACTAAATGTACACCCACCGAGAGGTCTGCCACCTGACCAGGTTCATTACCCAGTATGGCCTTTCCTCATCAGCTGGTTCACATACTATGTCAGGAATCCTTGGATACTCCTGACAAATTCTTGCAGCAAGGTGTCGGTCAATATTTGCAAAGTTATAGAGCTGAACAATTGTTATTTCTGCTCCATTCCAAAATTGCCCACTTATCTGTTCCTCTGTCCTGAGGACTATTTGGTGCCTGTAGACTACTCCCATTACAGTGATTGCTCCCTTCCTATTTCCACCCACACTTGATCTGTAGATACTCTCTACAAATTCCTCCCTTTCTACATCCCTGACCAGTAATGCTAGACCACAGCCCCTCTCCCCCTCCTATCCCTCTTGCAATACTTAAACCCAGTATCTCCATCAGCCGATTTGTCCTTGCGTCAACTGTGCCTCTAAAGGCTACAGCATCATAATTCCATGTACTCATCCATGCTTTTAAGTTCATCTCCTTTATTCCTAATACTCCTTTCATTGAAATAGGCACATTTTAACTCCAACTAACTTCTTCCCTTGCCTGTCCCTTCCTCATAAATCCACAACACATCTATTATCCTTTCCACCTTCTGCTTTATTCTCTCTCCTCACATTCTGGTTCCCATTCTCCTGCCAAACTAGTTTAAACTCTCCCAGCACTTCTAGTAAACCTGCCCTTCAACTATTGGTCCCTCTCCAGTTCAGGTACAGCCTATCCTTTTTGTACAGGTCATACCTTCCCCAGAAAAGATCCCAATGATCCACAGATCTGAACTCCTGCCCAATACCAACTCTTCAGTCACACATTCATCTGCCACAATTGTTCTTCACTGGTACATGGCACAGGCAGCAATCCTGAGATAATCACCCTTGAGGTTCTGCATCTCAGCTTCCTTCTTAATTCACTATTTTCTCTTCAGGACCTCATCCCCACTCCTGTATTGCTATCAATGTGGAGCATGACTTCTGACTTGAAATGGACTCAATCTGAGATGACCCTGGCACCTGGGAGATCGTATTCCATCTGAGAGTCTTGATCTTGTTCACAAAGCCTAACTATTGAATCTCTGATCACTATCTCTTCCCCTTCTGAGCTAAAGGGCCAGACTCTGCCAGAGGCCTGTCCACTCTGACTTGTCACTGGTAGATTCTTCTGCCCCAACAGTATCCATAACAATGTACTTATCATTGAGGGGAACAGCCATAGGGGTACACTGCACTGACTGCCCATTCCCCTTCCCTCTTAATAGTTGCACAGCAGTGACCTGCCTCCTGTCTTTTGGTGTGACTGTCTCCCTAAAGCTTCTATCTTATCACCCTCTTAATCCAGCTCCCAGTTCACTGGCTCTAAGGAGTTGCAACTGGATTCACCTCTTGTAGGTGTAGACATCAGGGACAATTATTTCCCACATCCTACAATCAGCATTCCACTGCTCTGGTTGGCATCCACTCTCTACTCTTCTCACTATACCAAGATCTTGCCCACGGCATCTGAATCCGCACTAGCCAAACCCTCAAACTGCCATTCCTGCTGCTCTACTTGAGCTCCCTTTTTATTGGCTACAGCTAATGGAGGGATTGAAATGAGCACCTACCTCTCCCACTGTTTTAAATGCTTCTCTAAAAGTCTAGTTGATGGATTTTTCATTGCAATTGTTTAGATTTGTTCCTCCTTACAGATCAGCAGTCTGTAAAATTAGTTAAACAGTCTGCAGGTGCTGTGATGCTTTTTACACAAATGCTGGAGGAACGCAGCATTTTTTATGAAGGGGCTCAGGCCTGAAATGTTAGTTGTCTTTGGAATGCTAACTTTTTACTCTGGGGGGGCGGGGAATATAAACTGCACATTGGAACTTTTCCTCTTGCTTTAAATGGTTGATACTTCATTAAACATTGATTCCTAATTCTAGATTTCTTGGAAGTAAGCATCTGCTATGGCTGCTTTATGCCAAATTTCACTCTTCTAAACCAGTTCATGCAAGCTTAGTTTCCAGTTTTATTTGCTCTTCCTTGCTAATTCAGTGAATATCCTATGAACTTTCAATACATTAACATCCTGTTCATGTTGTTACTTTGGTGTTAGTGCCCTATGCAGTCTGCAGTATTTTACATTAGTGATTGCTTTAACAGCAATTATGGTTATTGTGTGGTAGGGCAAATTTACCAAGTGAGTACAATTGTGGCATAGGCTTTCCCTAGCTACAATAATCATTCTTGGGAGATTATAAACAGGACTTGGCACGGGCTAAAGTGGTTTTAATCCTCTAGTTGCCTGACTAAAAGACCTGTAACACACTTTAATTAGCCTGACTAATAAATCAATGTGGTTTGTCAATGCTTTAGTGTCAGTCTTGATCTAGAATTAAATGATTAATATTTCTTTTTTTTAAATTCACTTTGGTGAAAAGTCATTGGCCTGGAATGTTGTTTCTCCAAAGTGATTGCCCTGTTTAATTTAGTACTTTCTTGAATTTGATTTTAGTTGTGGAATCCAGACATTGGAAAGTGTTGGCTGCTCAGCCTAGCTGTCTGGGGTAGCTCCCTGCAAGCCAGCGTCTACAAAGGGCTGAATGAAGAGCAGTGTGAGCTACACGTAGTGTCCAAGTGACAGTTTGCTCTTGGATTTGATTATTGGCTTTGAAATGGTGTCTTGCCTAAACCAGAGGTTCTCAACCTTTTTCTTTCCACTCGTATCCCACTTTTAAATATTTCCTATACCATAGGTGTTCTGCGATTAGTAAGGGATTGCTTAAGATGGTATGTGGGTAGGAAGAAAAAGTTTAAAAACCACCATTTTAATCATACCTTATTGACTCGTTATGTGCACGGTTCCATAACTCCAAAGGAAATGGGCCAATGACAATTTTTCTCAAGCAAACTATTTCAGTAACAATTGGGTCTAGAGCAGTGATTCTCAACCTTCCCACTCACAATCCCTTACTAATCACAGAGCACTGATGGCATAGGAATTATTTAGTGATATGTGAGTGGAAAGAAAAACATTGAGAACCACTGGCCTAAACTGTTGTTTGTAGCTTCCTTTATGGTTACCTACAGGGCCAACATTTCATTTGTTTTTTCAGGGAATATTGCTGAGAACAACATTCTACTGATGAGATTACAATCCATGAGTAAACACTGCTGATACAATCTGGATGTTGCAAGCCAGCTGTTGCTATTTGAGTAGACAGGTGAGCTTTCTAGTGCTTAATGCTGAAACTGCCTTGAACTTGGTCACAGTAACTACAGCCAATCATTGGTTTTGATTTTCTGCTTGTTTACCACATTAATTCTAACTTTTTTCATGTTGTGTTGAAGGTATCTGTATGCTGGAGAAATTCATCCAAGAAGCTTTCAAGAGTATTCCTAAATAAATCTGCAACATGTGCCACCTGTCAATAAAGACATCCAATTTGAATCCTGTACTCTTATACAAATAAAATTTGGATAATGTGCAGTAGTTTTATGGTCTTTGAATGCTGTTTTGCTAATATTACATTACTTGAATTGTCACATTTGTACAGCATAATGCAGGCTCTTCATGTCCATGCTAACTTCCCTGCCCATCTACACTGGTTCTGCAGTTTAAAGAGTACCGGTGTACGGTTATTTGGTTACATCATTGTATTGTCATTCTGTATGTTCTGAATGTGGGATGGAGAGGCAAGAGATAGGAAGATAAATTAGTTGAACATAGGAGTGTGGAGGAGGAACGAGTTCTGGTATGGGTTGTGAGACTCTTCCACTGCAGCTGGGACCTGTACAGGCAACATGGGGTTACTCCTGAATTGAGGGAAACCCACATCCTAGTTTTGCTAATGTGGCTTAAGAGTTTAAACCGAAGAGGGTGTGGACTCCAAAGCAGTAATGTGGCAAATGGAAAGTTCAGGCTAATATAAATGCAGACCTTCCTTAATTCTTGCAGTAGACTCGAAAGTCCAGAATTAAGGAAGGTCTGTTTATTTTAAAACAAATCTGTCACAAAAGACAGATTTGGTTGGGGGGTGGTGGATTGCAAAGTGGAATTGGGAATTTATAGCTGTAACATAAACATGGTTGAAGGAGAGGTAGGACTGTTGGCTTCATAAATTAACTTTTCCAAATATTTCACGTACCCAAACCAACAGATTACTTCAATATCTTTGATGACCTGGTTTGATGACTTCGTTGTGGGAATTCGAAAATGTGTTGAGTAGCTATCAGAACAGTTGGATTGTAAGTTCAGGTATATTTTGGTGTACAAGTTGACTGGCAGATAGGTCGACCCCTTTTTTAGCCTCATTTTAAAGGTTTTATATCTGGTGTGCAAGTTAACCCCCATTTAAGTTTTAAAAAGAAACCGGCCTACTGGGCCTGTGGAGCTGGAGCGGTGACGACATGCTCTCGCTGGGAGCAGGAACCTCTGCCTACCTGGCAGGAGTGGCGACAATGATGTCAGGGTCCCAGATAGGAGCGGTAACAGCGATGCCTAGTGGAGGAGAATGGTAGTGCCAGCAGTGGGAGGTGCTTCTACCATTGATATGAACAGAGATCCTGATAATTGAGGTACATCTGGTGTACGAAGCAACCCTCCCCTTTCTAAATTTTTTTAGGGTTTCATGACTTGTAATCTGAAATATACAGTAGTTTCAACTTCCCTGATACCAACTGAGAATGTGGTAGTATCAAGGACTTGGATCAGTGAGAATTTAAATCTTCAGGAATGCTCAGTTGGTGTAGCAGTGCCACACCTTTACACCAGCGATCGGGACAGATCTGTAGAAGTTTTCCCTGGGGGCTCTGGTTTCCTCCCACCAATAAAAATGTGCTGGGGATTGTAGGTTAATTGGGTGGCAAGGGCCTGTTAATATGCTGTATGTCTAAAAGGAAACTTGATTGTCCTCCAGGGTGCAACCCTGGAGATACTGGGAAATAAACTGGGGCAAGCATCGGGGATGCATAGTGGAAAATGGTAGGACTGATCTGCAAGTAAGCTCTATATTAAGACACGGTTCATTTTTAGGGGACTGCAAAGCAATTGATTGAGACTAGTACAACTATTTACAGAAGAAAGGATTAAAATGTAATAGACCACAAATGAGCCGTGAGAGATTTGGAATGTACCAAAGGGTTCAGACACTAAATGCTAATGACAAGGTATGTTTTTAACCTGGATTTAAAGCAGTGGAGGATGGGGAATGATGCTCCACAGCTTGGGGGCTGCATCTTGAAGGCCCCGTCTCCCCCTTGTGTGAGCTTAAAGCATGGAATAGCAAGGTGTCCTGAGATAGCTGACCTTGAGAGGCTTGGGAGCAGAGTAGGGTGTAAACATGGGGGAGGGGTCGTTGAGGGCCTTGTATATAAATAGCAAGTTTGAAGTTGATTCTGAGCTGCGCCAGCAGCCACTGAAGGGGGGGGGGTGGGCAGAATTGGGGTCCCTCTTGCCTGTAAGAACCCTAGCCGTGGATTGGAGACTGGTTAGAGAGGACTGGCTAATTCCAATGTGCAGAGTGTAGTTCAGATGCAAGAAGATAAGGGTGTGAATAACCCTTTTTAGGACCTTGAGTGAGAAGTACTGTTTTAACAATGGTATGGAGCTGGAAAGAGCAGTACTTCACCATGGCATTGACCTGTTGGCAACAGGTTGGATTGCAACCAGGTATGGTCCGACCTAGGAGGGGAGGCAGGCCCTTCCAGCCCGGGTAAGAAACCTTCATAGGAGAAGGCCACTCCAATATAAAACCTACGACCTCGCCTCGTCCCAGCTTGTTTGGCCACGGCACACGAACCATGAGTGTAAAGGGTGGGGCCAGTACTGCGCACATTGCACTCCACCTAAAAGCTCCTTTGCGTAGGCCCGAGGACATGTCCACGTCCTCCCTCTCAAAAGATGCTCACAAACTCAAGCTAGCATGCTGGAACATCAGAACCATGCTAGACAAGGCTGACAGCCACCGACCTGAATGTTGGTCTGCCCTCATTGCACATGAACTCAGGCAGCGTATACAGAGCCGTTGTCATACCCACACTCCTGTTTGGCTCCAAATCATGGGTCCTCTACCGGCATCACCTAGGTTACCTTGGGAGTCAAACTTTTTGGTGAAATTAGGGTGGGGCCAAATAGGATGATCTCAGATTTTGTCTCGTTCGTTATGTTGGGGGTCAGCCAGCATTTTGTCTTCCAGATGGTGATTTTTGACTGGTCATCTGGTTTTGGGGGGGAGGTGGGGCTGGGTGTTGACGTAACAGTAGAAAGAGATGCCATGTTTTTGCATGATATGGCTGAGGGGGAGGGAGCATGTATAGTGAAAAAAGAATGGGGGCAAGGATGAATCCTTGTTGAATCCCACAGGAGGGTGGCTGAGGCAGATGTGTAGTTGCCCACATTGACTGTGAAAGTCCTGTCAGTGAAGTAAGCTTTAAGCCAGCTCTGGACCACACCATTGATGCCAACCTCCTGTTGGAGAAGGTCTACCAGAATAGCGTGATCGATGGCCTAGTGTGAGGCCTCCAGCTGCCAAGCTCCATGCTGATCCACTGCTATGGTCCCTCACCCCGTCAGGTTCTACCTCAGGCTTCTCTTCAGAGGGGGAGGAGTGTTTTCCTACTCAGGACTCTGCACTGACCCTCTGCTCTTCCACAGCCCACATCCTTGAACTCTAGGCTCCTGAAAACAGATGCCACCATCTTGGGTGTGGACCCGTGAATGTGGTAATGTTTTAAAAAAAAACAGCCCTGTTCAACATACATTTGGGCAAAATGTCTAGGTAATAGGACTCAGCAGAGGAGCACTAAATGTCTGTCTCCTCCCATGTCTGCAACAGCACTGGTTGCAGCCAACAACGCTACAGCTGCATTCAAGCAACACTGCGGACTCCACAGCCAACTGCACTGCACCTCGGTCACTGCCATCTTGATGCATGTTTGAGTGGTTAAATGGTGATGTTGAGAGAGAGAGGGATTGGATATTGGGGGATGAGGTACCAGAACGGGGCAACACGGTTAGTGCAGTGGTGAGTGCAACACTGCTACAGCATCTGCAGTCAGGACTGGGGTTCGAATCCTGCGCTGTCTGTAAGGAGTTTGTACCTTCTCCCTTTGTCTGTGTGGGTTCCAGTTTCCTCCCACCATTTAAAATGTACCGGGGGTGGAGGTTAATTGGGTGGCACAGACTGGTGAGCTGAAATGGCCTATTATCATGCTCTTATGACTAAATATTAAAATCTTTACAAACTGGAGGAGATTCTCGGGTTCAGTAGGACCCTCAATGTATATTTTATATTTTCATACATTGTAGGAGCCTATGGAGTCTTGTAGCAGTCCCATCAGCCAGCTTTCCTCCAATCTGTTCACTGTCATACCATAATCCATCCTGTGTCTCCTGCCAAATGCCCATACTAAGGGCAAATTATAGTCAACAACAACCTGTCAGCAAATCATTGCAATGCGAGAGGAGCCCAGTGTACTTGGGGGAAACTCATTGAGGTGTGTAAATTGCGCTGATTGGCTGCAGGAACACCAATACCCCTGACCATAAAGCCCTGTAAAAGGTAGTGAAAATAGTCTGGAACATCACAGGTAAAACCCTCCCTGCTATTGAGTTCATCTACAGGGAACGCAGCCATCGGAGAGCAGCAGCAATCATCAAAGACCCTCACCACCCAGCACATGCTCTGTTCTCGCTACTGCCATCAGGAAAGAGCTAGAGGTGCCACAGGACAGGAACAGCTGGTCCCCCTCCACC
Source organism: Narcine bancroftii (assembly GCF_036971445.1). NCBI lineage: Eukaryota > Metazoa > Chordata > Chondrichthyes > Torpediniformes > Narcinidae > Narcine > Narcine bancroftii. Next base: position 54,465,230 of record NC_091477.1, read on the forward strand.
ATCAGACTCCTCAATGACAAACTCAATCAGGGACTTGTGTACTTTATTGATTTTCCTTGTTCTCTCTGTATTGCATAATCAGTTTGTTTACATTCATTACTTGTTTACACTGTGTACAGTTTAATTTTTGCACCACCAATTAACTGTAATTCTGCCACGCCCACGGGAAAAAGGAATCTCCGAGTTGTATGTGATGTCGTGTATGTTCTCTGACAATAAATTTGACATCTAAATCACTGTTGTTAAAGGAAAAAAGATGATAGAATATGAGGGTGAATAGAACAATTTGGAACAAGGACATTAAACAAATTATAACAAACATTAAATATTTCTCAATAAGGGGTTCCAACCCAAAATGATAACTGACCATTTCTGCCCATGGATACTGTCTGACCTGCTGACTTCCTCTTCGTTCTTACAAGCCAATACAGAGAGTGAATTGAATTGTTCATTGTCACATGTACCCAGATACATTGAAATGCTTTGTTTTATATGCTATCCAGTCAAGTCAACCGACACTTAATTGCAATAATAAAGCAAAAGTTCACGATAGAGTATTACAGTAATCAAAAGGTATAGTGTTACGAAGTACACTGTATCAAAGAAAGTAGTTAAACTCATATTCTGATTTCAGATTTATTGTCAGAGTACATACATGGCATCAAATACAACCCTGAGATTCCTTTTCCCTGCAGGTGAGGCAGAATTACCACTTATTGGTAGTGCAAAAAAAAAAACTGTACTCAACATACACATGTAAACAAATAAAGAAATTTAAATAAACTGACTGTGCAAAGTTGACTGGCATTGACAATACATACATTGTATGTATTTTGTTTCACAATGACAGCATCACCCCAGAACTCCCAATTACAGAAAAACACCTCACGGGGTGGAGGCTGTGGGATCCTTTATTTAAAAACACTAAATTGGCTAATTTCCCATTCCCACTCCTCCTGGCTATAGTTACAGGGATCCAACACAGGCACTTGGGGCACCTGTTGAAAGGGAATGGAAATGGCATCCTGGTGTCAAATATCAGCCCAAAAAAGTGGATGCTCCAGATACACCCTGGATGTATACCTGCCGACCATGGGATAGCATGGTGACAGGCATCTGGGCTCTGTGCCTAGGGAGTGCCCAAGCGTGAGGCCAAGGTGCGGGATGTGCAAGCCAAGAGAGGGCTCGGACTCCTGATGGATGACCTTATACTGCCTGCTTGCAGACGTTGGTGGTAAGGGTGCTCACATTTACCAGCTAAGCCGGAAAAACCAGGCATATGAGTCGGTAACCAAATAAATTTCTTTATCTACCCTCTCCTCTTTCACTGGGGAGCAGCTCCCATAGCACCCTGCCCCATCGGTTACACAACGACCCTGTTTGAATTTGACTATGTGCCTTTTCCAGCATTCGGAAGGCACTAGTGTATATATTGGCCCACTTGATCAGTATTGTTTTTAAACATGACTTTTTGCTTTTACTTATAACATGTACATGGAGTTATTGATTGTGTCATGATTGGTGAGTGGTGTGACATTAAAGGGGTGGATTATATTGGGAAGGGTTGTGGCTGTCATGTCACTGCACTGCCTCCTACGTAGTCGGAGGACACACCAGCTGCCAATCAAGGTTTGGTTCTGTCCCACCTATTAGTGCACACCTTGCTGTTGGATCCATATAAATTACCTGGACTGGATTCTCCAACCTGCCTATACTTGGCCTTAGGCCATTGGCTGTTGTAATTGGATTAACCCTCCTGGCCAGTTATCCTGCTAATAACCTGGGCTGGACCCTCCAGCACTATAAAGGTGCCATGTGTTCTTTGTTCTCTCTCTTTGAAAGCTTGGGACCACCCTGCTTCATTCCAGGCCTGGAAATTGGAGGGAGCTAGAGAAAATGTTGGTAAGATGTGCACTGCTAAGAGAGTTGGGAACATTTAATTAGAGTCCCTTGTAGCATAGAGCCATGTCTGCACCGAATCGAGGGGTGGTGGGGCATCATAGTGATTTTTTCCTGATCATTGTATATACCAATTCATTCTATATGTGCGTGTTTTGTTCCCACGCTATTTACCCCGTTCATTATTAATAGTCTGCTATTTCTCTCCCATGGCTGCTGTAAACTCTGTGTGTGTGTGTGTGTGTGTGTGTGTGTGTGTGTGTGTGTGCTCTGCATCAGTTGCCATTTTCCCACACTTGCCTTCTGTAAATAAAATCCTTCCCCGTCAAAACTGTGTTCAGAGTCCTTGCCTTTGAGACCTACCAAACCTCTGCCCTCTCTCACATCAGCAATACATAGAGCAAAACAAAATCAATAAAGTGCAAAAAATGTCCTTAAATGAGTCTCTGATTGAATTTATCGTTGAGGAGTCTGATGGTGGAGGGGGAGCAGCTGTTCCTGAACCTGGTGGTGCGAGTCTTGTGGCACCTGTACCACTTTCCTAATGGCAGCAGCAAGAACAGAGCGTGTGCTGGGCGGTGTGGATCCTTGAAGAGTGCTGATGCTCTCCGATGGCAGCATTCCTTATAGATATTCTCAATGGTGGGGAGCATTTTGCCTGTGATGTCCTGGGTTGTGTCCACTACCTTTTGGAGAACTTTACCCTCGGGGGTATTGGTGTCCCCATACCAGACCGTGATGCAGCTGGTCAGCGCACCTCCCACCACACCTCTGTAGAAATTTGCCAGGGTCATACCAACCTCTGCAAACTCCTGTGGCAGTAGAGGCACTGACGTGCTTTCTTCACGACACCATTGGTGTGTTGGGTCCAGGAAAGATTTGCCGAGATGGTGACTTCCAAGAACTTAAATTTGTTCATTCTCTCCATCTTTGGTCCCCCAATGATCACTGGATTGTAGACCTCCGGTTTTCTTTTCCTAAAGTTCACAATCAGGTGATGGTGTGTACGAGGTTGCGAGTGCAACATTCAGCCAAGTTTGCAATCTGCTGACTCGTCGCCCCTTTTTAACCATGGTACAGTCAGCAAATTTGTAGATGCTGCCATTGTCCTGCTGGGCCACACAGTGTAGAGCAAAGGCATCATGTTTTACCAGTGAGAGGACTATTTAACGGTCTGAAGCACCATGAATCTAGAGCTCCTGTATCTTCTGTGCCTTAAATAAAGTACAGTTCCAATAGTGTGCACCAGATCAATAATTTAGTGTTTAGTGGGAAAGGTGGAGAGATGGGAATATCCACTTTCTATACTTCATCAACATAGCAGCACTGCCTCCTTGGATTTAACCACTTTAAAATAGATTCACTTTGAATTCCTTCTTTAGGTATCATCCTGAAGGAACAGATGTTTTGTACTTTAAACATCCCAGGAATTTCCACTGCTGACCTTAAACTTAACCTTGCTCTTACTACGAGTTCCTGTTCCAATAAAATGGGATTATTTACTGTAAGGGATAGTATAGACAGGAGGAACTGAATGGTCTCAGTTAACATTTGACATTTCACACAAGCACCATCACAGTAGGAGTCACAGACCAGCGACAAGTCGATACATTGGAAGAACTGCAGGAAGGTTTGTCACAGTCTGTTCCCGATTTGATACATTTGCAGACGTGATTTTGGAAGGGAGAACCATTCTGGCTGCTGAGGAGAAAACAGCTTTTTGAACCAGCTCTTGTGGCCAACCATTTTTGTGGAATTCAGAGCAAAACATGTTCTGTGAATGACTAGGCCTTTTTGGTGGATTGACCTGTGCCAGGAAGGTCTTTTTGGGAAGCAAAGTGCTTCATTTTGATGGTGACTAACAGCGGAGGTCACTTGGAGAGACCGCTTCATTTTAAGTGTGCCAGGATCTTGGAAACTTCATGGAGACTGACCAGTTCAAGTTTTGTCTATAAAAGGACCAGGAGTGATATGAACCAACTTGTGTGGATGGACATTTCTTCAAAGGCAATGCAAGGAGAATTCCTGAGTCTGGAGCAGCCGCAACTCCAATCTCCCCATCAGTTCATCATTAATTCTGGGCATCAAAGTTCAAAGGCCTACGCTTCAACACTGAATTTAAAAGACTGAACTTTGAAATAACTTTCCAGATTTTGGTCTGGACTATAATGGTGTGGGTATGACACGCACGACATCTGCACATAGCTGGGAATAAATTTAGTGTTAAGGATCTATTGATCCTTAGTTAAGACTATAGTTTAAGAATTAGAAATAAAAATGTGTTTTAAAATTAAACACTGTCTGGTGTTACGGAGTCCAGAGGACCCCAAAAAAACTAGTAGCAATAGATATGCACCACAACACAGGGTTACTTAAACATAAGTTGTTTCTAATTATATTTGAACAAGAAAACAGAATTAAACTTTAACTTATTACTTAACCTACCTAACTACTTAATCCCCCCTCTAATACTAAGCGCAGGTGCGTGTAATGTATATTTAAGATTAGAAAAGTTCTTTGGATCACAGTTCAATCTCACTGGTTGCAGGCAATTCTTGTACTGTGCACAGATGCCATGCATTAACAAAGTTCACCATTCTTTGGTGCTTAACAGGCAAATGGTTACCGCTCAGGAGGGTTCTTGGTGGTTTTCAGAGAGAGATTCCTTTTCAATCAGTCTTGCTGACGAAACTTGCTCCCTTCGGGGTTCTCTTTCTTTCAGGTCTCCTTTCACACTGCCAATCTTCTCCTTTGACCAGGCAGCTTTCCAAAATTTGCCAGCTTGTCCCTCTGGAACAGATTTCTGTCTCTCTCCTCTCTCTTTCACACCCTCCCTCTCTGAGAGCAAAACTCTTCTCCTCTGCCTGCAAAGATCACATGCTCTCCCAGGCAAGCTGCTGTCGATACTTTGTTGCCTCCTGCAAAAATCATTCTGCAAAAGTCCTGCAAATATTCTGTGTTTTACAATGTGTGTGTGGAAGCTGCTTTAACAATTCCTCCCAAACCACCTCTAAATACTCAGTCATACTGGTACATTGCCTATTGCTGCTCGTTATGTGTGATGTGTTATTCTGTTATCTTAGTAAGTTCTAAAATATTACAGAAATTATATTCTCTGTATTTGTAAATAACTTGTCAAAGTCCCAAAGATACTCCTAAATTATGTGTTCAAACAGTGTGTAACACTCTCTACACTCACTGTCATCAAATTTGACAAGCCGAGAATCTTTTTTATATATATCTCTCCTCTTTATATATCACACTAACGCTCAGGACACTGACTTAAATGCCGATCAAGATAGTATTAAATTGTAACTGCATTTTATGGGGGATTCAGAGCTTATTTCATTATTCCCAGATAATATTAACAAAGAATATGTAAATCGCTGCGCTTTTCACAATCACTCCTAATTGTAACAAGCTTTGGAGCTGAGGATTTTGACTGCTGTACTTTAGATAGCATTCACACCACTGTCAGAGGACTGAACATTTGACATTTCTCCTGAGTTTAGAGAGATTGCAATAAGAGCCACAGACCCACCTCAGACTTTCTGACTCAGCACAAACCCTTGATTGTGTCATTCCACAACTCCACAAACTACTGCAGGAAATAATTTGAAAATTTAAACTTGGCTGTGGGGAAGTTTTTAGAAACAATAATCAGAGAGCTGCTCTGTTCAATCACTCCGGATGGGTATAACCTCTTCCTTCAACCATCACTCTAGTGGAAATAAATTGAGTTCTCTGCATTGTTTTGAATCCAAATTTCAGATTGACTTTTTGAACATAGAACATTACAGCACAGTAGAGGCCCTTGTGCTGACCCACCTATATAAACCTACTCAAAAATCTAAACCTTCCCATTACCCTACAGTATTCTTACACCCATGTGTCTGTCGAAGAGTCTTTTAAATGTCCATATTGTACCATCCTCCACCACCTCCCCTGGCAATGTATTCTAGACACACACTACTCTCTGTAAAATACTTAGCCCTGCCATGGGTGACAGGGTTGGCATAGCGGTTTGGCCTATTACAGTCCTGTATGTCAATTTTTTAAGAAAAATCTCCATTAAACTTCCCTCCCCTCACCTTATGTAGATGTTCACTCATAATCTAGTAGGTCACTTCTCATCCTTCTTTACTCCAAAGAGAAAAGCCCAAGTTCTGTTAACCTTGCCTCGTAAGGCACATTCTCCAATCCAGGCAACATCCTGGTAAATCTCCTCTGCACCCTCGCCAAAGCTTCTACATCCTTCCTAAAATAAGGTGACCAGAACTGAACACAATGCCTTGAGTGTGGTCGAACCAGAGTTTTTTGAACTGCAAAATTGCCTCATGGCTCTTGATCCCCCGATGAATAAAACCCACCATACCATAAGCCTTCTTAGCTACCATATATATTTGCTTGGGAACCTTGAGAGAGATCTATAGATTTGGACCCCAAAGTCCCTCTGTTCCTCCACACTGTTAAGAATCCTGCCACAAAATCTGTACTCCACCGTCAAAATATTTCAGATGGAACTCCAGCCGCCACTTCTCCGCCCCTACCTTCATCAATTTCTTTTGTCATTTTCTCAAAAAACTCATTTCAGCTCATGAGACATGGCCTGGCCCTCACAAAGCTAATCAAACTACCCCTCAGAAGACTCCTGTCCCTAGGAATCCACTCCAATAGTTTGCCCATCACTGACGGAAGATTCACTGCTCTACAATTCCCAGGACTCTTCCTATTACCATTTTTTTTAATGGGACTGCATTTGCCATTCTCCAATCCTCCAGTACCTTCCCAATGGACAGGCAGATACAAAGATCATTGCCAAAGCCCCAGCAATCCTTTCTCCTGCTTCCTGTAGTAACCTTGGGGTATATCTGGCACAGTCACGGTGACATCTTTCTTTTTAAAATATTTTTGTTGATTTTAATAGCAATAGCCCTTTATTACATGATTTCTAACATTAGATAATTCAATTCAATTCATAGCATATATTTAACATACATAAACTGTAGTACAGAATAGAAACCCCGAATTATCAGACAACAGATATTGCTCAAAACCTCAGATTCTGATGTTAAACAGAAAATAATAAGATTGAATTAATAAACCCATATAAGGACTCTAAATCTTCATATTATTCTATGACATGATCAATATTAATTGTCTACTAGAGCCTGGTTTTCTCTAGAAATAAAAGAAAGAAAAAAGAAACCCCTTCCCCTACTAATCCTACCCCTCTTACTAAACAAGGTTGACCTGGATGTAGTAAGTAGATATGAATCGAATAGTGACTCTCGGACATCAGAAAGGGAATCCTCAGAGCTTTTACACAACTAAACCTTCACATTGTGATAGTAATCCACGGATGGGCCCCATATCTTGTCGAATCCAACCTTGACATCTTTAATGCTGTATCCAATTTTCTCCAAACTTAAGACATGATATCATGTAACCATTGTAGGTGAAGAATTATCCTTCCGTTTCAACACAATCACTTATCTGGCTATCAACGAGGTAAGAGCTCGGATTCTTTTCTGGATTGAAGTCAAGGGTGTAACCTCTTCTTATGAGGAACCAAGCAAAGCAATTACTAATTTGATCTTAAGAATCACTGATAAAGTGTGGAAAATTTGTTCCCAAAATGTATTTAATTTGGGGCACTACCAAAACATAGAAATCAGTGAAGCTTCAAAGATTTTACATTTATCACATAGTGGATAAATGTCAGATTAAAAATGAGATTATTTAACTTTAGACACGTGTATCCTACCATGGATTTATCAATCCTAATGTTTTTAAGAAGATCTAGCACTTCCACTTTATTAACCTCAACACGCTCCAGCACATAATCCTGTTCTATACTGACCTCATATCAACCAAGGTCCCTCTCTTTGGTGAATAGTGAAGCAAAGTATTTATTTAGAACTTCCCCTCCCTCCTCTGCCTCCAGGCACATTTTGCCTTTATCCTTAAGCAGCCCTACCTTCACTCTCATCATTCTTCTATTCTTCATGTATGCACGTAACCCCTTAGGTTTTTCTTAATCCTACTTGCCGAGGCCTTCTCATGCACCCACTTAGCTCTCCTAGGTCCTTTCTTAAGTTCTTTCCTGCCTACCTTATAATTCCCATGAGCCCTTCCTATTTTTTGCTTCTTAAACCTTAAGCGTGCTTCCTTCCTCATCTTAACTTGCTGTCTCACCTCTTTTGTGTCAACCACAGTTCCTTTATCCTACCATATTTTCCCTGTCTCAGATGGACAAACCTATCCAGACCCCCACGAGAGTGGCCCTAAACTTCATCCACATTACTTCGGTGCTTTATCTCAAGAACATCTTTTCTGGGAGGAGTCATGTGATGGAGTAGTGGCCGGTGGGGTAAAACCAGCCATCTCCAGAAAAGAAGAAAAAAAAGTCAAGAAAAGACAAAGTTCAACAAATATAAAATATACGAAATAAAAAATAAAGTTGCAGAGAAGAGAAAGAAGATGGCACCTAAGAAGGAAAAAGTAAAAATTATGGGGTAAAAAAAGAAGAAAAGACACCAGAAAAGAAAGGAGAAGGCCTTACCTGCACAAAGGAACAGGGAGCCGTGGTGGAGAAGAGTGCCCGATCTCTGAGGTTGGTGTCGGCCTTGCAGAGTTGCGACCCCCCCTCCCACCGATGGACTGCAAAAATGGCTCTCTGAGCCAAACAAAAGTGTGCAACTGTGCATGCACAAGGATTTGCGCATGAGCAGAGCGCAATCTAAGGTAAAGGAAAACACCAATGGGAGGGGGGCTCAGCTGAGGAGTGGGCAATCGCGGTGCGACCAGCTGAGGGATGCCTAACACCAGGGCTCTCAGCTGGAAGATGAGGAAAGTGGCAGGAGAGGGACTGAATTACCAGATGAGAAAGAAAGTCAACGGGGTGAATGGCAAGAGGAGCAGCAGCAGGAGGCCCAATAGATGACCACCTCAGAAGGAGAGGACCAACAGCAAGAGGCCAAGCAAGAAGAGGCCCAACAAAATGAGACAAGCAACTCGTCAGAAAAATCAGAACAGACACAGATACAAAGAAGAGAGGAAGAAGACACAAACAGGTACAGACACAGAAGAAGAGGAAGAAGAAGACCAAGATCATCACAGAGAAATAGAAGGTAAAACAGATGGACAGAATATAGATAAAGCTTTTCTTGAAGAACAAATGAGAGCATTAAAAGAATGGTTGTCATTACAATTTAGTCCAATTAAAAGAAAAATTAAAAGAACAGAAGATAAAGTGCAAAGATTAGAACTGGTCATGACAGAAATAGGGAAAAGAGTAGAAAATGTGGAAGAATGAGAAACAGCTGTCGAAATGGAAGTAAATGACAAGAGAAAAATTGGAAGAAAGTGACAAAAAAATTAAAGAGTCACAAGAGTTGTTATCTCAGAAAATTGATATGTTGGAAAATTATAGTAGGCGAAACAACATAAAAATAGTGGGCCTGAAGGAAGATGAAGAAGGCACAGATATGAAGGAATTTATAAAAGAATGGATCCCGAAGGTCCTGAGAATGACAGAAATGCAGGAAGAAATGGAAATAGAAAGGGGACACAGAACACTAGCTCCAAAACCACAGATACATCAAAAACCAAGATCCATTTTAGTAAACTTTTTGAGATATACAACAAGAGAAAATATACTGGAGCGGGCAAGGAACAAAATTAAAGAAGATAATAAACCATTGGAATACAAGGGTCAAAAAATATTTTATTACCCAGACATAAGTTTTGAACTTTTAAAGAAGAGGAAGGAGTTTAATACAGTAAAATCGATCCTATGGAAAAAAGGTTATAAATTCATATTAAGAGGAGGAGGCAGAAGAATTTGCAGAACGCTTGCAGGACAGAAGGAGAGATGAAGAAATGTAATAAGAATGAAGAACGGCGATAAAATATATATAAAGATGTAAAAACAATGTATATGTAAAGAACTAAAGAAGGGAAAGAGAAGGAAGGAAGTAAGGGTGGAAAAAAAGGGAGAACTTTGTTATATGTGTAAAAAAATGTTTTCTGGGGGGTTGTGGGGGGGGGGGGAGAGAATAACCATCACTGCAAAATCAGTTGACACTTGCGAACAGGATCACAATCCAAATGGAAAGGGGAGTTGTGGTTGCCCGGCAAGGGATAAGGGGCAATATTCTATGTGGGAGTTGCTGGAGTATTTTATGTTTTAAATGTGTTGTCATACACTGATTTTAAAAAGAGAAAACTGAGAGATGAAAATGGGGGAAAGGGGGAATGGTAATGGTGAGGAATCGGAAATGAGGTGTAGACAAGATATGAGATGGCCATGTTGAACAATATGATATTAAAATTAATTGAATACATAACCAAATTAAAAGGAAGAGGCTATTAAATTTACTGAAAAAAAGAAAAAATAGATATAGCATTTGTTCAGGAAATGCATCTAACTGAAGTGGAACATAACAAATTAAAGAGAAACTGGGTAGGGCACGTAGCGACAGCATCATATAATTCAAAAGCTAGAGGTGTAGCTATATTAATTAATAAATATGTACCAATCAAAATAGAGGAGGAAATAATAGATCCAGCAGGGAGGTATGTAATGATAAAGTGTCAGATATATTCAGAATTTTGGAATTTGCTCAATATATATGCACCTAATGAGGAGGATCAAAAGTTTATGCAGGATATTTTTTTGAAGATTGTAGATACACAAGGAAATATATTGATAGGAGGGGATTTTAACCTTAATTTGGATATAATGTTGGATAAAACTGGACAAAAGACAAGCAAAAAGAATAAAGTGCCAAAATTTATGGTTAAATCAATGCAGGAAATTAAGCTTATGGATATATGGAGGAGGCAAAGAGAGAAGGAATACTCATATTATTCAAGTAGGCATAAAACATACTCAAGGATTGATATGTTTTTGTTGTCGGCCCATATTCAAGGGAGAGTTAGGAAAACTGAATATAAAACTAAATTATTATCTGATCATTCACCCCTGTTATTAGCAATAAAACTGGAGGACATCCCACCAAGATGGAGGTTAAACTCCATGCTACTTAAAAGACAGGAATTTAGAGAGTTTATTGAATGACAAATTAAAACATATTTTGAAATAAACATGGAATCAGTGAAAGACAAATTTATATTATGGGACGCAATGAAAGCCTTCATTAGAGGGCACATAATAAGTTACGTAACTAAGATGAAAAAGGACTACAATCAGGAAATAGAGCAGTTGGGAAGGGAAATAGTAAGTACAGAAAAGAAATTAGTAAAAATGGATGATATAACGAAAAGGAGAGAATTGGCGGACAAAAAAAGTAAAATACGAAACATTACAAATGTATAAGGTGGAGAAGAACATAATGAAAATAAAGCAAAAGTATTACAAACTGGGAGAAAAAACACATAAAATATTACCCTGGCAACTTAAAACAGAACAAGCTAAAAGAACTGGAAAAAGGATAAACAAATTACAATAGAGATTAATGAGAACTTTAAGGAATTTTATGAACAATTATACCAAACTGAGAATGAGGGAAAAGATGATAAAATAGAAGAGTTTTTAGCTAACATTGAACTGCCGAAATTGCAAGAAGAGGAACCAAACAAACTGATAAAGCCATTTGAAATCGAGGACGTACAGGATATATTAAAAAAAAGCTGCTGAACAATAAAACGCCGGGAGAGGATGAATTCCCAATAGAATTCTATAAAACATTTAAAGAGTTATTAATTCATCCTCTCCTGGAAGTAATGAACCAGATAGAAGAAACACAAAAGTTCCCAGATTCATGTAAGACAGCAATAATTACAGTAATACTAAAGACGGGGAAGGATCCATTAACACCAGCATCATATAGACCAATATCTCCACTCAACTCAGATTATGAGATAATAGCAAAATTATTAGCATACAGATTGGCCAATTGTGTACCAAAATTAGTAAAACAAGATCAAACTGGATTTATTAAGAAAAGATGAACAGCGGATAATGTCTGTAAACTTATTAATCTAATTCATGCAGTCCGAGGAAATAAGATACAAACAGTGGCTGTTGCTTTAGATGCAGAAAAAGCCTTTGCCAGAGTAGAATGGAACTATTTATTTAAAGTATTACAGAGGTTTAATCTACCAGAAAAATATATTAATTGGATTAAAGCATTATATAATGGACCATTGGCAAAGGTAACAGTAAATGGATATGTATCATGCCAATTTAAATTAAGTAGGTCAACTAGACAGGAATGACCATTATCCCCCACATTGTTCACTTTAGCAATAGAACCATTGGCAGAACTGTTAAGAACAGAAAATAAAATAAAAGGGATAAAAATAAAGGAGAAGGAGTATAAAATCAGCTTATTTGCAGATGACATCATAGTATACTTTACAGAACCAGAAATATCAATAAAAGAATTACATAAGAAATTGAAGGAATATGGAGAAATATCGGGGTACAAGATCAACGCAAATAAAAGTGAAGTGATACCAATGAGTAACGAGGATTATACAGAATTTTAAAAAGAATCACCATTTAAATGGCAAACACAAGCAATCCGATACCTAGGTATCAGGTTAGATAATAACTTAAGCCACCTGTACAAACTAAATTATAAGCCACTAATAAAGAAATTGCAGGGAGAGTTAGAACATTGGAAAGAATTACCGTTAACGTTGATAGGGAGAGTAAATTGCATTAAAATGAATGTTTTCCCAAGGATACAATACTTATTTCAATCATTGCCAATTCCCTGAACAGAGAAATTCTTAAATGAACTAAAGAGAATAATAAGGAAATTCTTGTGGAAAGGGGGGAAACCGAGGGTAGCATTAGATAAATTAACAGAGAGGTATAACCAAGGTGGTTTGCAGTTACCAAACTTTAAAAATTATTATAGAGCAGCACGATTAAGGTATTTATCAAATTTTTACCAGACGATGGAAAAACCAAACTGGACTAAGATAGAACTAGATAAAATAGGGGAAAAGGTACAGGAACATATACTTTATAAGTGGGATGAAAAGCTGGTAAAATATAAAAGCTCACCAGTACTGCATCATTTATTAATATATGGAAGAAGATCCACTTAGAAAGGAAAAAAAACAAATTACCAAATACCAAAATTGTTATTGACACAATGTGATAGTACAGATCTATCACCAATGTATATAGTGTATATAGTTACAGTATCTAGACTGTGCTTACAGCGATTGGCTGAGAGCTAAGCCTCACCTACTGTCTGGGCCTTTAAGGGTTGTGTCCCTAGCCAGGTCAGATCATTCTGGACTGGTCAGCCACCTGTGAAGAGCTCCTGTCTTTTGCTAATAAAAGCCTTGGTTTGGATCAACAAGTCTTTGATTCTTTCGATGAGTTCTACAATGTTATTAGCAAAAAGAAAAAAGAATATTTTTTGAAAGGGATGGAGTGTCTGACTCGGCCAGAAAAACTTGATATCGACCCACAGTCAGCTACAGCCTTCAAAGCCTTTAAGTTCTGGCTGCTGAACTTTGAAAACTTCCTGAGATTCATTCAGGTAGAGGATGATAACCAGCATCTAAGAGCATTGCTGTCTATGGTGTCCTTGAGAGTCTATGAGAACATCCAGGATGAGACCACTTACACCGCAGCCATAAAGGTACTGAAAGAACTGTATGATCAACCGGTGAACAGAGTTCATGCCTTGCATCGAGGAAGCAGCAGCCCGGCGAGTCCAGGAGGGCATATTTACAAGTATTAAAGGCGTTGGGCAAGGACTGTAACTGTGTGGACAAAACTGCTGCCAAGATCACAAACGATCTCGTCCGGGATGCCTATGTGGCCGGGCTGCGATCGAACGAAGTGAGGCTGTGCTTGCTCGAGCAAGGAGTAGAAAAACTAGAGGACGTGGCCCGGATTGCAATCACAATGGAGGATGCAGCCTTAAAGTCCAACGAGTTCTCTAGGGACTGGACCCCACGTTCTGATGTGAGTAGAGTGCCCTTCTACCCTACCACCCCCCCGAGATACTGACGGCCTGTTGGCTGCTGCTACACTGCCCCCTGCAAACCCAAGATGTTATTTCTGCGGGAGGGACAAGCACAGCAGGTCCTATAACCCACGCGGTAACGGCCAGGTTGAGAGGGAGAATGCCACCATATGGAGAGCGGTTACACTGGCTCTCCGGTCTAAAGGTCTCCCCACCTCTCACTGGCAGGAGGTTCTCACTAATGCCTTACACTCCATCCGCTCCCTCCTATGAACCGCAACAAATGCCACCCCCCATGAAAGGATGTTCCTTTTCCCGAGGAAATCCGAATCAGGAACCACTGTACCGACATGGCTCACCGTCCCTGGCCCCGTCCTTTTGCGACACCACATCCGGCACTCAAAGAACGACCTCTTGGTCGACCGAGTGACTCTACTCCACGCGAACCCACATTACGCCTACGTTGAGTTCCCAGACGGGCAGGAGGACACTGTTTCGGTGCAGGACCTAGCTCAGGACGCGGTAGACCCAGCAAACCCCCCAACCCAACCTTCCCCAACTCTTTATTCCCCAGGCCCCGTGCTGCAACAGAAGGACCAACAGCTCCGCAATGACCCGTGCCACCCTGCCGACAACACGACTGGGGAATTGAGCGAAGGAGCAGTCGCACCCGACGAGCCCGCTGGCGACACCACTCCAGTGACCCCAATCCCAGCACCACAGCGGTCACGCCAGATGGTCAGACCCCCTGACTGCTACAGTCCTTAACCTACCCCTTCCTTTCATTCTCTCCCTTGTTTTTTTGGTTTTTTTTCCAGGGTCAGTTCTCCAAGAAGGGGTGAATGTGATAGTACAGATCTATCACCAATGTATATAGTGTATATAGTTACAGTATCTAGACTGTGCTTACAGCGATTGGCTGAGAGCTAAGCCACGCCTACTGTCTGGGCCTTAAAGGGTTGTGTCCCTAGCCAGGTCCCATCATTCCGGACTGGTCGGCCACCTGTGAAGAGCTCCTGTCTTTTGCTAATAAAAGCCTTGGTTTGGATCAACAAGTCTTTGATTCTTTCAACGAGCTCTACACACAAAACCCACTAATCCCTTTTACAATAGATAATCTTTCCTTTAGAGAATGGGAGAGAAAAGGAATCAAAAGAATAGAAAATTGTTTTTTGGAAAATCACTTATTAACATTTGAACAGTTGAAGGACAAATATGAAATAACTCATTGTACAATGTTTGCATATCATCAACTGAAAGCTTATTTAAAGGATAAATTGAGAAACAGACTGAGATTACCAGAAGGAAGCAGCTTTGAATATGTGATTACAGCCACAATGATAATTAAAAGATTTATAATGATCATGTACATTAAGCTGCAAGATAAGGAAAATGATGAAATAAGCTATGAACCTAAACAAAAGTGGGAAAAGGATTTAAACATAAAGATAAAAAATAAAGCATGGGAAAAGTTATGTTCTGGAACTACGAAGAATATAATAAACACAAGGTTACTCAAGACACAGTATAATTGTTTACACAGGTTATATATCACACCTCAAAAGTTAAAATAATGGGATCCAACATTATCAGATAGATGTTTTCGCTATAAGAAGGAAATGGGAACAACAGTACATGCAATTTAGGCATGTAAGAAAGTGAAAATGTTTTGGGAAGATCTAAATCAGATATTAAATAAAATCACAAAAACTAACATACCAAAAAATCCAGAGATCTTTCTTCTAAGTAATATAAGTAAGGAATTAGGCCTCAAATTGGATAAAGCGCAAAAAAAGATTTATTATGATAGCCTTAGCAATAGCAAAAAAATGTATAATGTCAACTTGGAAAATGGAAGAGAGCCTGAGAATACAGCAATGGTATATGGAAATTAATAAATGTATTCCATTGGAAAAAATAACATATAATTTAAAAAATAAAATCACATTATTTGAACAAATTTGGGAACCATACATGGAACATAACAGAGAGGGCTTGCCTCGGACCTCCACCCCCTAAAATGATAAGAAGACAAAACGACTTGATCCAGTGTGTAAAAGTAGATGACGCATTTTTCTTGTTTATTTTTCATTGTGTGATGACAATGTTTAATGGTTTTATTGTATTGTATATGTTGAATATTTATTGGTTTTGGAGGAGGGTGGGAAGGGGGAGGGAGGGTCGGTGGGGGAAGGGAGAAAATGCCACTGTGTATATTTAATGAGAAACATTTGTAGATATTTTGGTTGATATGGTTCACAGTGTGAAAAATAAAAAAATATTTTAAAAATAAACATCTTTTCCAAATTTACTCTCCTCATTTCCTGCCTCATTCTGACTCACCCTTTCTAATTAAACATTTTCCCATTTTGTCTAATCTTTTCCTTGTCCATTGCTCTGCTAAATGTCAGGGAGTTGTGGTCACTGTCACCAAATTGCTCCCCCACCTAGAGGTCTGTGTCCTGACCAGGTTCATTTCCCAACACTAGATAAGTCTCCAAAAATTGTGAAGAAAACCAAAATGGAAAAGAATAATTGAGTTGATGGGGGATTTAAATTTGATTGAAATATGGTGACGGATGAATCCGACCGAGAAGGATTATTCTTTTTATTCAGCGCGCCATGAGTCATTCTCAAGAATAGATTTCTTTTTTATATCAGCTCATTTGCAGGGTAGGATTGAATAAGCCAAGTATAAGTGTAGGACCTTGTCAGACCATTCGTTGTTAATTTCCTGTAATGTCGCCGAAATGGTGGGAAATAATTATCGTTGGAAATCTCATGAGATGTTGTTAAAAAAGCCTGAATTTAATTTGTACATAAAACATCAGATTAGCTTGTTTTTGGAAACAAATGTGGGATCAGTTCAAAGTAAATTTACATTATGGGATGCTTTAAAAGCATACTTACGGGGTCAAATTATACAGCAAAGGTGAAGAAGCAATATAACCAATATAAAGCAGAACTTCAAGATTTAGAAAAAGAAATTACAGTATTGGAGAAGACATTTCAGAAAAATGCAACAGAGAAGAACAAGATACACTTTTCTAAATTGAAGCTTTGTTATACTACAAAGCAAACATAATTATGAAAGAATGATTCAAAGATCAAAACAGCATTATTATGAGTTGGGTGAAAGAGCACATAAAGTTTTAGTGTGGCAGTTGAAGACTGAATAAGTTTCTAGAATGATTAATGCAGTTCAGAGCAGTTCAAGAATTACTTATAAACCACAGGAGATTAATGATGAATTTCGTACTTTTTATTGGGATTTATACACACCTGAAGGGACTACTGATGAGGAGCAGATTGATTCTTTTTTATCAAATTTGGATTTACCTTTATTGGAGGAAGAGGATATTAAGACGTTAGAGGGTTAATTTACTGATTTGGAACTTAAGGAGATCTTACAATTTATGCCAAGTGGAAAATCACCTGGAGAAGATGGTTTTATCTTGAAATTTTATAAAGAATTTCATGATTTGTTATTTCCGGTGTATACGGAAGTACATAAACAAACAACTGATGCAGGTTTATTTCCCGAGTCATTCTCAAGAGCATTGATAACGGTTATACTGAAGAAAGACAGAGACCCATTAAAGGTTGCATCATATAGACCTATACCTTTATTGAATGTAGACTATAAAATTGTAGCAAAAGTTTTGGTGAACCAATTGGCTAATTTTTTTACTGAAATTAGTACATGTGGATCAAGCAGAATTTATTAAGAATAGGTATTCAGCGGACAATATTACTAAATTAATTACTATAATTAATGCTTCAAGACTGCAACTCGATCAATCAATGATACTAGCGCTAGATGCGGAAAAGGCTTTCAACCGTGTAGAGTGGAATTTTTTAATCAAAGTGTTAGAAAGATTTAAATGTGGACCACTCTTTACTGGTTGGGTTAAGGCATTATATACTAATCCTTCTGCTCAGGTGGTGACGAATAGACAGATTTCACAGGTATTTAATTTGTTTAGATCAACTAGACAGGGCTACCCATTGTTGCCAGGCTTATTTGCATTAGTTATAGAACCATTGGCCCAAGCTACTAGACAAGAATTGAATATTAAGGGAATTACAATTGGCAGACATAAGTATAAAATCAATTTATTTGCTGTTGAAGTGTTGATATATTTGTCTCAACCTAAGAATTCCTTAGAACCATTACAGGATTTGTTGAAACAATATGGAGTAATGTCAGGTTATAAAGTAAATTGGGATAAAAGTGAGATATTATCAATATCAGATGGAGATTACTCAGATTGTAAGCAACTTACAAAGTTTAAATGGTCAAATAAAATTGAGTATCTGGGTGTAATTGTGGATAAGCACTACCAAAATTTGTATAGTTTAAATTACGCCCCATTATTAAATAAGTTTAAGTTTGATTTAAATAGATGGAAGGATCTACCGTTAACATTGATGGACAGGTAAATTGTATTAAAATGAATAGATATCCTCGTATTCAATATTTGTTTCAATCTATTCCAAGTGCTATACTGAGAAAGTTTTTAAGGAATTAAATAAAGTTGTTTGTTTTTATGGAAAAGTAAGTTATCCAGAGTATCTATGCAAAAATTGACATGGAGATATGACTTGAGAGTTCTTCAAATGCCACATTTTCAAAATTATTATCAAGCAGCACAATTAAAGTTTATTAATAGACTGTTTGATATTGACCAACCTCTGATGTGGGCGAAAGTGGGGATGGATCAAATACAGGAAAGATCAATACATCACTTTATATATAAATGGAATCCTTTGCTTTTACAACAATATAAATTGCCTGTATTGAAATATTTGATGGGGTATGATATAAGTGGGATCAACTTATAGGATCGAAAGATGTGATTTCAACTAAAACTCTGTTATATCAGAATCAGTTAATTCCATTTTCTATGCACAATCCTTATTTGAAGGATTTAGATTCAAAAGGATTGATATTAGTGGAAGATTATTTTGAGTAGGTTCATTTCTTAGAGAAGGTTGGCATATTACGAAACACTTTATTTGCTTATTATCAAGTACTTGATTTGTTATTAAAATATTTTGGTTGAGATTTAATGCTACCGGGTCAAACAAAATTTGAGAAATTAATTGCTGACAAGGGGAAAAAAAGGGTTTGTTTTAGAAATGTATTTGTTACTATAGGAAAAAATTAAGAAGGTAGATATATTTAGAATAAGAGATAAATGGGAAAAGGATTTATCTATTCCTATATCTGTGGAAGAATGGTCTGATATGTGTTTGGATAGTGTCACAAAATTAATTAATGTATGTTATAGTTTAGTTAATTATAACTTTTTGCATCAGTTATATTTAACTCCTGAAAAATTGAAAAGATATGGTTTCAGTGAGTCAGATTTGTGTTTTTGATGTAGGAACCAGACAGGTACTTTTTTTATATTTGGTGTGGGAATGTACAAAGGTTAAGCCCTTTAGGGTGTGTTTAATCACAGAGCACCTATGGCACAGGGATTGCTTAAAGCGGAATGTGAGTTTACAGGGCAGATTGAAAACCACTGCTTTAAATCTATAGTTCTCGTCTTTGACTCCCCTACCCTTATTCATATTGCTTGCACCTCTCATGGTTTTGCACACCCCATTAAGGACACTTCAGCTTCTTCCTTCAAAGTGTTACAAGATCAAACCAGCAACCACAAAGAAGGCATATCACAGGGGTAAAGATGAACAATTACTTTATTAACAAAAAAATTCACCTTCAAACTTTAATTCTAAATACCCCCTTTTATAACAACGCCCACTGGTTACCATGCAAATTTCTATAACAATGTAAACTAATAAATTCCCCAGCCTAAATATAACATATGTAATCAAAGTCTAAGCTACACTTCCAACCAGCCCACAGAAAAACTTAGACACAAAACACACAAGACTCACAAAACTTCAATCTCAACTGAAGCAAAGATCATAAACAAAATTCAGTTTGTTGACAATCTGCTATTACATTATCCATCCCCTTTATGTGTGTAATAATTAAATCATATTCTTATAATAGTAAGCTTCAATTCAATAAACATCTGTTCTTATGTTTCATTTTAGACAGAAAAACTAATGGATCATGATCAGTATATATTATTAATGGTTTTTGAGCAGTACAAATATACACATACAATGTTGCAACACTAAAACAAGCGCTAATAACTCCTTCCAAAACTCCTTATTATTCAACATATATTGGTGCGGCAATCCTTCCAGTATCCAAAGGAATATCCAGTGGAACACCTTGAAAAGATGCAAAGTGTTGTAAGATCCATGACATGCTCACCTGCAACTGAAGCTGTAACAGAGTCACGTGGATTTCGTGCAGTGTGCGTGCATATGTGGGTGGGGGGCAAGGTAGTTAGGATGCATCAGAGAGTCTATTCGAGTTGCCATGGTGGGTATAGGCTGCAGAAGCAACAAAACATGGGGATGATTGGTATGAAATCTAGCTCCTCTCTCAGGAAAACAGAGATTAGCAACAGGTAATTCAATGCCAAAAAGGTTACATAGAAACATTGGAAATCGAAGTTGGAATCCCCCTGATACCCTTTGAGACTGCTCGATCACTCAATGTGATGACATTGATCATATTCCCACTCTCTCCCCATGCCCCTGATCGCCTTTACATCCAGAAATTTGTCTCCTCCTTAAAGCATTCTTAGATCCTCTCTCATTCTTCTAAACTCCAGTTAATGCAAGTGTGGTCAAGCTAACTCTTGAAATTATTCCAGGAACCAGCATAACATCCCCTTGATAGTAACTATATCTGTTCGTAGGTCGGGGTCCATTGCTGGACACAATACTCCAGTTGGGACCTCGCCAAGGTCCTGTGCGATCATTGCATAACAACCTTCCCATTGAATTCAAACTGGCTTCCCATTGAAGCCAGTGTAACATTGGTCTTCTTCCTGTTCTGTGACCAGCTTGTTTGTTTTCAATGTTCATGCAGAACACCACAGCATGGTAACAGGCCATTTCAACCCACAAGTCTGTGCCGCTCAATTAACCTACGTTTCAAATGGTGGGGGAGGGGGAATCTGGAGCTCCCGGGGAAAACCCACGAAGACAATGGGGAGTATGTACAAACTCCTTATAGACAGTGTGGGATTTGAACCCTGGTCCCGATCGCTCTAATCACCACGCCAACCGCGCTGCCCTAGTCAAACCTAATCAACACGTCCCACTACATCCTTGAAGCCATGTGCCTCCTGTCTGCTTTTCCCATTGAAACTGGATGACCATGTTTAGCCACAGTAAACTGTTCACCTCCTCACTTGGCTCAATCTTTAAACTAAAAATCACTCCCAATTCACTACCACCCAGTTTGGTGTTGCTGGCAAAGGTTGAGCTATTCTATTCTGTTCCCTCATCTCTTATCCTCTCTGGGTACAGAGGGACTGACAAATATCAGAAGATTTTTTTATCTCAAGGGCAGTGACCATGTATTCAGTCTGGACCTCCAATCTCACAAGCTCCAGTAACCACTTCTTGGTGATCCCATCCACACCACTGGGATGCTCACAACCAGCAGATTGCTCGAACGATTATAGGTACCTGCAGCCTCACAGACTTGTTTAATCACTTTGGAACTGTTGGTTATTGAGAAATTTACACCACTTTACCTGCGATGGGATGCTTTATGGAGGGAGTCACTATATCAGAGGATCTTTCCTAGATGCACCACACTATGGTATCGTGATGAAAGCGCATCAGCCCCTCTACTTCCTCATGAGTTTGTGGAGGTTTGGTATGACACCAGAAACCTTGGTAAATTTCTACAGATGTCTGCATCATGGTTTGGTATGGGGACCAATACCCCTGAGTGCAAAACCTTCCAAAAGGTAGTGGACACAGCCCAAGACATCATAGACACTATCAAGAACATCTACAGGGAACGCTGCTGTCAGAGAGCGACAGCAATCATCAATGATCTACACCACCCAGCACACGCTCTGTTCTCGATGCTGCCATGAGGAAAGAGCTAGAGGTACCACAAGACTCACACCACAAAGTTCAGGGGCAGCTGCTCCCCTCCAGCGTCAGACTCCTCAATGACAGATTCAACCAGGGACTCATTTAAGAAGTCTTACTTGTGCATTTTATTGATTTTATTAAATTCTCTCTGTATTGCACAGTTTGTTTGCATTCATTATCTATTTACAGTTCTTTCTTTATTTCCATGTATACATTTTTTTAGCAACACCAATAAATGGTAATTCTGCCTCTCCCACAGAAAAATGGAATCTCAGGGTTGTTTGTGATATACATTTGTGCTCTGACAATAAATCTGAAATCTTTTCATCAGCCTACCTACAATTAACCAGCCACTGAGGTTCCTT
Organism: Narcine bancroftii; assembly: GCF_036971445.1. NCBI lineage: Eukaryota > Metazoa > Chordata > Chondrichthyes > Torpediniformes > Narcinidae > Narcine > Narcine bancroftii. The sequence goes on from NC_091477.1 coordinate 54,487,446, forward strand.
CCCTAACCTCTTCACCTATTTTCCTCCTTTCAGATTGTGGTCCTACAACCACCAGCCGATTGTAGGAGCAATCTCTGAACCTGCAGGAAGACCATCTAAAGGGCTGACTCCACCTGACCGGCCGTCAATCAGCCAACCTGAATATAGACCTGAGCCGGCCCCTCCTGAGCCAGTCACACAGGAGACACCAAGGCTTGAACTGGTGTTCAGTCTTTTACTGGAATAAAGCCTGCTGTACGGTCTTTTGAGTTTTGTGCTTGCTTGCTGCCTCCTCAGTACACCACACAGATGGTTTCTGGAACCTACTTCATTCATTTCTTGGTAACTTCTCCAGTATGTCCTTCTGTGACTCAAGGACAAGCTTTGTTAATAATGGATCAGTGAAGTACCCTGGCCTATTAAATATGAAAGACATTGCTTCATTGACAAGATGGTGATGATTTAGCAAAGGGACAACTTAGCTCTGATTCTGGTTTCAGAGAACTTCCCAATTCTGAGAAGGGTCAGTATTCCACATTCCATATTTCTGGATTTAGTTTGGATGCTACTGAGAGAGTAAAATAATGCCACATCTTGTACTTCATATATCCAAACAAGGGTAATTTAAACATTCTCTCATTTGGCAGAACCTACTTTTCACCTTGCATAATCTGATTCACAGATTGTAGATTTATCCCTCCAGTCTGGTAGCACATATATCCTTCTGCTGTGTGAAGACAAGGGCAACACCCATGACATTCAAAAACTGATCACACCAAAAAGAGTTTTTTTTTAAAAACATACATTTGCTGTCGTTATTGTAAATGTGCATGTTAAACTGCAATCCACTCCATTTTTTTTTAAACAAAAGATTCATGTGGAAGTCCTGTGCCATCAGAAGTATGAGGCCTGCCTAAAACATAGAGCAATATAGCACAGGAACAGGCCCTTCAGTAAGTGTTGCTGTGCCAAAGATGATGTCCAAATCAAATGAAAACTGTTGCTTGCACTGGCTACATACCTCTCCATTCCATTCGTTGTCATGTGTCTATCTAGAACAGTGGTTCTGAACTTTTTTCTTTCCAATCACATACCATTTTAAGTAATTCCTATACCATAGATGCTCTGTGATTTTTAGGGATTGCTTAAGTTGGTATATGGGTGGGAAGAAAAAGTTTGAAAAGCACTGTTTTAATCGTACCTAATTGACTCGTTATGTGCACGGTTTCAGAACTCCAAAGGAATTGGGCCAATGACAATTTTTCTCAAGCAAAATATTTCAGTAATAATTGGGTCTCGAGCAGTGATTCTCAACCTTCCCTTCCCACTCACATCCCACCTTAAGCAATCTCTTACTAATCACAGAGCACAGGTGGCAGAGGGATTACTTAAAGTGGGATATGAGTGGAAAGAAAAAGGTTGAGAACCACTGGGATAGAGGCTGCTTTATTAAGACACCACCTCTTGTAGGTGTCCTCATTGGAGTGAAGTCTGGTGCCTGTGATGTCGCAGGCCGAGTTAATAACCCTCTGGAATTTTTTCTTGTCCTGAGCGTTGACACCTCAGTACCAGAAGTGATGCAACCAGCCAGAATGCTCTCCACGGTACACCTGAAGAGATTTTTGAGACTCTTCAGTGATATACCAAATCTCTGCAAACACTTCACAAAGAATAGCTGCTGACGAGCCATCTTCATAATTGCACTGACATAAAGGATCCAGGACAGGTCCTCAGAGATGTTGACACCCAGGAATTTGAAGGTCTTGACCCTCTTCAATGAGGACAGGACCGTGTTCTTCTGACTTCCTCCAGAAGTCTACAATTATCTGCTTGGTTTTGGTGATGTTGAGTGAAAGGTTGTTGACGTTACACCACTCAACGAGCTGATCTATTTCCCTCCTGTACACTTCCTCATTGCTGTTTGTGATCTGCCGACAACTGTGGTGTCATCAGAAAACTTGCAGATAGCATTGGAACTGTGCCTGGCCACACAGTCATGGGTTTATAATGAGTAGAGCAGTGGGCTAAGCATGCATACTTGGGGTATGGCTGTATTGATAACATTGTTTCCAATTCATACTGACTGTGGTCTTCCGATGAGAAAATCAAGGATCCAGTTGCAGGATGGGGGGGGGGGGGGGGGCGTATGTACAGAGATCCAGGGTTTGTAGCTTCTTGACCAGCACTGAGGTAATAATGGTATTGAAGGCCAAGCTGTAGTCAATGAAGAGCAGTCATATGCATGAATCGCTGTTTTTGAGGTGATCCAGAGCTGAGTGGAGAGCCAGCAATATTGCATCTGCCGTGGAGTGACTGTGACGATAGGTGAATTGCAATGGGTCCAAATCTTTGCTTAAGTACTTGTTAATTCTGGCTGTGAACTAACATCTCAAAGCATTTAATCAAGGTAGATATTAGTCCTACGTCTCAATAGGTCATATACATTGAATGGTAGACAATTGAGAAGAGCAGAGCAACAAAGGGATTTAGGAGTTATGGTAAATATTACCCTCAAAGTTGATACTCAGATAGATAGATAGAGTGGCGAAGAAGGCATTTGGAATGTTGGCCTTCATAAATCGGAGTATTGAATTCAAGAGTTGGGATGTTATGATGAAATTGTACAAAGCATTGGTGAGGCCAAGTTTGGAATACTGTGTGCAGTTTTGGTCACCGAATTATAGGAAGGATATAAACAAAATAGAGGGAGTGCAGAGAAGGTTCACGAGAATGTTGTCAGGATGTCAGGGTTTGAGTTACAGAGAAAGGTTGAGCAGCCTGGGGCTTTTTTCTCTGGAGCGTAGAAGATTAAGGGGGGATTTGATGGAGGTGTTCAAGATTTTAAAAGAGACAGAGAGAGTCAACGTGGATAGGCTTTTTCACTTAAGGCCATGGTTTGAGATTGCAGGGGGAAAATTATAAGGGGAACATGAGGGGAAATTTCTTCACGCAAAGGGTGGTTGGGATGTGGAATAAGCTTCCGGCAGAGGTGGTTGAAGCAAGGACGTTATTTACATTTGAGGAAAGACTGGATAATTCCACGGAGGGGAGAGGATTGGAGGGGTATGAACCAGGTGCTGGTCAGTGGGACTAAGAAGGTGGGGATTTGTTCTGGCATGGACTAGTAGGGCCAAACTGGCCTGTTCTGTGCTGTATATGGTTATATGATCGAGGCAGTTCACACAACTCTTCTTGGGCACCAGTTGAATGATCCCCTTTTGAAGCAGGTGGGAACCTCTGATGGCAGCAAAATAAGAGGTTGAAAATGTCCAAGAACACTCCAGCTAGCTGGTTGGTATAGACTCTCTGTACCCTGCCAGGGCCTGACGCCTTGCGAGGGTTTGCCTTCATGAGGGTTTGCCTCTGACCTCGGGTTTGCCTCTGACCTCGGCCTCACAGACTGATAACTTAGCCTTTGCAGGGATTCTCATAAACACTGTTGGGTTTCCTTCTCAAAGCAGGCATAGATGAAACATCACAGCCATCTACAATGTTCACCCTCTCTTTGTCGGCTGTAATGGCCTGCACTCCCTGCCATCGCTAGCGTGGATCTGTCTCTAGCTTCCTCCAGAATTGCCACTTCGTTTCAGAGACGGCCTTCGGCAGGTTGTACCTGGACTTGCTGTAGAGATCTGGATCCCCAGCCTTAAACACCCTTAACTTCATCCTCAGTGGGTTGCAAATCCTCTGAGTCATCCAAAGCTTCTGGTTGGGGAACACCCTGTACTTGCGCGTGGGCACACACTCCTCCACGCAGGTCTTGATGAAGTCAGTGACACCTGTTAAACATTCATTCAAGTGTATGGATGAGTTCTTGAATATGTTCCAGTCCGCCGATTCAAACCAGTCCTGCAGATGCTCCTCCCCCTCCCTCGACCACACTTTCCCCATCTTCACCACTGGTGCTGTGGTCCTCAGTCTCTGCTTGTACATTGGGAGTAGAAGTGAAGCCAGGTGAACAGAAGTGCAGTCGTGGTCTGGCTCAGTAGGCGTTCTTCATGGTGATGTAGCAGTTGTCAAATGCGTTGGCTCCCCTTGTCCCACTTGTGACATGATGGTGGTAGTTCATTAGAGTTTTCAGGTTGACCTGATTTAAGACCCCCACAATGATCTGGAAGGCATCAGGATGTGCTGTCTTGTGGTGGCTAATCACAGTGCGCAGTCCCTCCAGTGCCAGCCTAATGTTAGCCTGGGGCGGAAGGTACACTGCGACCAGGATGATGGTGGTGAACTCCCCCTTCTTCGTAAGGCAAACCCAATGAATGCAAGCCCACCACCTTCTTTACCACCAGAGTTACTTGTGTAACCTGTTTCTTCAGGTAAACATAAAGAATCCGACGCCACTATTTCCGGGAGCAAGGATATTTTCTCTTGTCCCTTGCCAGCAGTGTTGCTTCCTTGCAAAAGCTGTTTAACCTTTTAAATAAGGAATTTTAATGAAGAGACAAGGAGGGTTGATGAAGAACTGTGGATGGCATGGTACATTTGGTCATCCCAAAGGCTGTTAAAGTGCTACATGACAATATCAAGCCTTGAAACTCAGGAAATTAAAGAATCAGTGGTAGATAAAACAAAATAGCTAAGTAACTGAAAACAGAAAATGATGGCAAAAGACCATTTTTTTGATTGAAGAGAAGTGGAGGTTGCTGGGGTTTGTACAAGGACCAGTGATTCTTCTCAATATATATAAATATTTTGAATTTGGGAGGTGAGGTGTAAATGTCAGTTCCACATTTGCAAATGGCACAAAATTTGGAGGTGTGGTGTGTGTGAGGAGGATGGTAAAGGATTTTGAGTAGCTATAAATAGTCTAGTCAAATAAGCAAAGAGATGGTAATGGCAGAGAAAAGTGAAATATTGCATTATGGAATGAAGATTAATAAAGGCAAAATAAACCAGGGCACACTTCTAAAATACTGATATAACAAAATATTAGGGGGCATATGTACAGGCTTCATTGAAAGTGGCAAACAGATTGGCAAAGTAAATCTACCAAGTGAACACACCATATTACATGGAAATAATTCTACACACACACACACACACACACACACACACACAAATATGCACCCACTCACACACCCACACACAGGCACACACACCCCCCCCCCACACACACACACATATACACAACCAGAGTCGCACACACACATACACACACACCCATACAGGCACACCCACACATACATACCCACACACACACCGACACACACATATACATATCCCCACACACATACCCACACAGACACAAATACATATACACCCAAACAAACGCACACACCATACACACACACACCCTACATGCACGCAAACACAAATACAGACCCACTCACACACACCCACACAGAAACACACACTCACCCCCCACAGACACACACATACAAACACACACCCATTCACACACACACAAACACCAAAAAGCCTGGACTGAACCAAAAATAGAAGATTCAAGCTCACATTTAAAGTCAGAGTTGCAAATAGAATACAACCTCCTTGTGTATGAAATAAGAAATAATCGGATTACATCAATCCCTAGTGTTAATTATTTTTACAGTCAAATTATTACAATTAAAACTGAGTGGGACACGAGTTTTAGTCCAGCATGTGTCGGATGAAGGACACTTTTCTGGCCTCTCATTTTAAATGTATACATGTTACAGGCCCTTCGGGCTCATAAGCCCATGTCGCCCAAATACCCCAGTGAACCTACAATACGTTTTGAAGGGCGGGAGGAGAGGGAACGGGAGCCCCCCTGGCGAACCCCCACATGGACACGGATCCCCACTCCTTCCAGACAGCATGGGGTTCGAACCCCTGCCCCTGGCGCTGGAAAAGCGTTGTGCGGACCGTTACCGAGTGGCCGTGATTCTTGTGCAGTTCTGACCGTAGTTGCCGATGATGTTTTGCCGAGAAACGACAAGCCTTGCAGATTGGAGCCGCTGATAGACTTGCATGCGCATTGCCAGCCTCTTGGCAGTGGCCGAGAGCTTCCAGCAGAGGGCGCGACCTCTCGCAGCCCGATTGGTGAAAAGTTTTTGTGCTCTTGTGAAAAGTTGTGTGCAAGTTGGAGCCAAGAAGCCGGCGGCTCCTTTAACAGTGTGTCCGGCACCGCCAACCTGACAGCGGCAATCCGACCGGCGCGCAGTCTCAGGGAAGCAACCCCAGGACAGAGAGCAACGAGAACCAGGCATGCCTGTTAGTGAGTCCCTTAGCATTGGCACAATCAGTGGGAGCTTGCAACAGATGTGAACTCCCAGGGATCTTGCAGTGACATTTACACCGTTCTCCTGGTTGCTTTCTACCAACAGATCTTGGAATTTATTAAATCCTTTCGCAAAATAGACATATACAGAAGGTTGCAAACCCTCAAGTCCTTCCTTCTGCTTCAGTCCTGGAATATTGCCTGTGTGCCATGGTTTGTTGGACAACCACAGTGGAAGGTTTAAAGAAAACCGCCTGAGTTAGTGGATGCAGATATCGTGGGGTAAGTTGCTTCACTGAGGAGCCCAGAATGTGATAGTCGGGTACGAACTAATGTTAAAGAGGTGGGTTTGCGTCTGGGTGTTAGAAAAGGAGAGGAGACAGAATGAAAGAGTGGTGGGCTAGAGAACTGGAGAGAGGGGCGGGATGAGTGGAGGAAGGGTCAGGTCAGAGGCAAATGGGGAGAGGGCATCAAGAAGTGGGGCCAGAGGGGCAGAGGAGTGAATGCAAAGAAGAAACGAATTGATTCTGGGGCGCTGATGGAATCGAGGGGACGCGGAGAGTGGCGGCACTGGAATGGGGAAGCAGCGATACGAGGCTGAGTGGCCTCCTCTCGCTCCTATTTGCACCGTCCTTATTAACAGAAACAAAATATCCAGAAAGAGGGCGAAACAGAGATGAAATAGAGAGAGGGAGAGAAGTAAAGAAAGCAAGGAGGAGACAGATAAGGATCACGGGACAAGGGGAACATTGAGCGTTAAGGTGATCTTTCCAAGCTCTTTGGTACCTCCTGGATAATGTAAATTTATTGCAGCTGGGTACAATCGAGTATAAAGAGCGTCCTTTACTCCATGCCCTAGGAATGGAAAAATCTAAACTCTTCAACAAAAAGTCACTGTACTTGCAAAGTGATTTTTTTTTTAAAAAAAGCAATTGAAATAATGCTGAAAAAACACTGCCTGCTTGTTCCTGATTTCATTAACATCAACAGCCACAATTAGCTGTAATTTTAATATCTCAGCTTTTGCTTCTACTGTTCAACGTTGCTGTAAAGTAAAACCACTAGACTTTATTTTCTTTTCTTTCTGTTTAGTTAGGCACCGATATTAAAGTTTAGAAAAATATATTGAAATCTAAGAAGTTTCTATAAAGCTATTCTTTAGGGTGAATGTAATAGTTTGCAACTGAAAGAAGGATAGATTATTGAAAGAATCCCAATATCAGCAATACTCTATGAAAATATGGGCAGTGTATGAAGGGGCATTCCAGATTATTGCCACGAGGATGGCTGGGCATGAGAGAACCATGATGACAGAGATTTAGACCATTTTTGGGGAGGTGAGTTATGTGATTATATGGTTATGTCAACAAGGGAGTTCATTAGACCATTATTGTAAAGGTTATGTAATACAGGACGATATTTTAATGAGGTTGTGGCATACATGACACGTCGAGGTGCGAGCTAACAAATTAGAGAACGTCGCTCTAAAGTGAGGATTGTGGAGACAATGAAAAAAACACCATAGTAAGAAATTCAGGAGTTGAAAAAGTGCTGAAGTGAGGGATATGCATTCAATGAATCATTTAAGTTACACTGAGGTCTTGGAAATCCCTCCCTAACACCATCTACCCACATCTCGATGACTATAGTGGATCAAGAAAGCTGCTCACTGCCGCCGTGTTCTCAAGGGCAATTAGGGCTGCACAATTAAAACTGCTGCCTTAAGTGAACACCCCTCAATTAAATTAACAAACAATATCAGTGTTGCAAAGTGTGCTGTGTTTTATATTGCATTATAAGGGATGAATGCACTTGATGTAAGATTGTAATAGTGAGGATTAGGTATCCAAGAATATCACAGTATCATTCATGGTTTGGCACACCAGAACCCAGAATCAGAATCAGAATTTATTGTCATGAACAAGTCACGAAATTTGTTGTTTAATGGCAGCATCACAGTACAAGCATTTATATAAACTACCTGAAAATAATAAATAAAAATAGTGCACAAAAAGTTTTTGGTTCGTTAATCATTCAGGAATCCGATGGCAGTGGGGAAGAAGCTGTCCTTGTACTGCTGAGTGCTCGTCTTTAGGCTGCTGTACCTTTTCCCCAGTGGTAAAAGAGTGAAGAGGGCCTGACCTGGGTGGTGGGGGTCCTGACATTCAGTGTTTTGCATCTTAGTGCAAACATTCATATTATAACCATCTTGTAACATTATATAAAAAATAAAAATAATAGAACTGTCATTATAATTAAGGCTTATGATAAACATATTCTTATAGAGTAGAGAGTCCAGGTTATAGTGAGGACGGTGAAGTATATCGTGGTAATATCACTTAACATGTTGTCTGCAGAAAATAATCCCAGATTATGTTTTTCAATAATGAGATAACATTAAATAGGATTCAAAATTATTAATTGGGATCAAAGAGACAGCATTGCTGAAACATTTAATTATTGTTTTGGGATAAGATTAAAGATGAAATTGGAATAAAAGAAAACCGCCAAAGATGCCCTTGATTCAGCTTGTACCCTTTTCAAAGGATAACTGATTTCTAACTATCTGGTTAATAAGAGAATTAAAAATATCAAAGATTGTTATGAACAAGGTCAATTGATGTCATTTGAACAAATGAGGAATAAATATGGAATACCTGGTAACACTTTTTTTTCCAATTGAGAGCATATTTAAGGGAAAAATTACGTTTAGAAATAGGGTTACCTATTTGGAGTGAGATGGAAAGCCTTATTAAATGTTAAAAAATGCCTATACGTTATATATTTTATTGCAAAAAGGAATTATTAAACAGGGTGCACACAAATCTAGACAGAAATGGGAACAAGATCTGAACTTGACAATTGAGGAGCAAAGATGATTAGATCTTGTCAAGATTGACAAATACTATCAATGTAAGATATTGATTAGTTCAGTATAATTTTCTTTATCAGCTACATTTGACATAAGAGAAACTGAATAGAATGAAATCAGAAATATCAAGTCAATGTTTTAGGTGCAGTGAAGAGATAGGTACTTTTGTGCATTCAACTTGGACATGTTCTAAGGTAAAAAAAATTGGGATCACGGTTTAATATCTTATGTGAAAGGTGGTGATGCAAAGTTCTGTCAGTGCTGCACTGGAGTGTTGACTTAGATGGAATCGTCCAAGTCCACAGAGTGGATTGTGACCCTTAAGATGCTGAGTCAAGCACACAAATTCTAAGCCGGTGCCCTGTTATATGATGTGTAGAACTGTGATACTATGATATGTCTGCATATAACGTAGTGTATTCGACGTGGTTACGCAGCTTTGTGTGCATTAGTAAAAATGCTCGGTGGTCGCACATCCATATGTATTAATATCACTCTGGAAAGTAAAATGGATCAGTAGAGAAAATGCATTTATGCTCCATGTTTCCTCACCTCAAGGCACCCCAAAGCACTTAAGAGCCGTTGAAGTGGTGCTGTTCATTATGTTAATTGATACTGCCTTGTGTGAGGATACATCAGTACTGTTCTGACTGTAATATTGCTGCTCTATGTACAACAGTTGAACACTTCTGCTTTAATTATTTAACCAATAGTACAGGTAGAGTCATAGAATTCGACATAATGACTTACCCATATAGACGAAGCTGGACTCATTTCCCTGTGTTTGTTCCATATCCCTCTAAACCTTTCCCATCCATGTACTTCCTTGAAAGTTGGAATCTCATAATTGTCCCCACTTCTACCACTTCCTCTTGCAGCCCTGTCTGTATACCCACCAACCTCTCTGTGTGAAGAAGGTGCCCCTTAAGTACATTGAAAACTTAACTAAAAGGAGCACCCACAGCAATCTTACACTCAATGTCACCAAAACTAAGGAGCTGATTGTTGACTTCAGGAAGTGAAAGCCAGAGGTAAATAATCTAGTGATCATTGGGGGATCAGAGATGGGGAGGGTGGGCAATTAAGTACTTGCAACTCACTATCTTGGAGGATCTTTCCTGGACCCAGCACACCAATGGCATCGTGAAGAAAGTGTGTCAACGCCACCTTCTCAGGAGTTTGCAGAAGTTTGGGATGACATCAGAAACCCTGGGAAGTTTTGACAGACGTGTGGTGGAAATTGTGCTGATCAGTTGCATCATAGGCTGGTATGGGGACACCAATACCCCTGAATGTAAAGCCCTGCAAAGGGTAGTGGACACAGCCCAGGACATCACAAGCAAAACCCTCCCCGCTATCAAGAACATCTACAGGGAACCCTGCCGCCGGAGAGCAGCAGCAATCGTCAAGGATCCTCACCACCCAGGACACGCTCTGTTCTCACTGCTTGCTGCCATCAGAAAAAATGGTCTAGGTGCCACAAGACTCACACCACTAGATTCAGGAACAGCTGCTCCCCTCCACCATCAAACTCAATCAGCAACTCATTTAAGGACTCTTACTTGTGCACTTTATTGAGTTTTTTAAAAATTCTCTCTGTATTGCCCAGTCAGGTTGTTTACATTCATTATCTGCTTACAGTTCTTTATTTATTTACAAGTGTACGCTGTGTACAGTAATTTTTTCACCACCAATATTGATAACTCTGTTTCACCTGCAGAAAAAAGAATCTCAAGTTTGTATGTGGTGTCATTTATGTCCTCTTACAATAAATCTGAAATCTTTCCCCTCTCCTATTAGTTTTAGCTTCTGTTACCTTGAGAAAAAAGATTACAACTGTGTATGTATGGCCCTATTGATTTTATAAACCACTGTAAAGTCTTGTCCTAGCCTCTTGAAACTTCTATTTTTTTTTAAATTTAGACATACAGCATGTTAACAGGCTATTTTGCCCACAAGTCCGTGCCGCCCAATTACACCAGAATGACCTACAAGCCTGGTGCATTTTTGAAGGGTGGGAGAAAACCGAAGCCCCCGGAGGGAACCCTGGGGGAAAAAATCCAGCCTATCTCACCTCTCCCAAAAACTTGAGCCTTCTTGTCCAGGTAACAGTCTTATGAATCTTGACTGCTCCCTTTCCAGCCTCATCATGTCTTTGCTATTGCTGGGTTACCAAAGCTGTGCACGATGCTCCAAGTGCAGTCTCACCCATGTTTTGTACAGTTGTCACATGCTCTCCCTGCTCCTGTAGTCAAGGTGATGACTGATGGAGGCATGCATGCCAAAGGCCTTGTTCATGATCCTGTTGACCTGTTTTGCTCCTTTCATGGAATTAAGTAGCTGAACCCTGAAATCTCTCCATTCTACTGCACTTTTCCAGGGCCTGTTTAGGTCTTTGTATGTTTTAAATGTTATTTTCAGCACGGTAGAAGCTGATTCCTGCAACTTAAACCCCAATTAACCTTCAACCCTATATGAAACCGGAGCACCCAGAGAAAACCCATGCAGACACTGGGAGAGAGTACAAACTCCTTGCAGACAGCACTGGATTTGAATCCGGGCCACTGCTGCTGTCATAGCATTGCGCTGACTGCTGAGTTAACTGTGCCTCTCAGGGTTTAACCTGCCGAGGTGCCAAGGTGCAAGAACCCTCAAATCCAAATTAAATTCCATCTGCCATTCCTTGGCCCACCTCCTCAGTTCATCAGGATCCTGTTGAATCTTAAATAACCTACAACAATATCGGACAGATGCTTCTGTTGCAAACAAAAAATTGGAACAACATTGCATGTAATTTGGACTTGTACAAAAGTGAAAATTCTTTGGGAGGATTTAAACATAATATTAAATAGAATTATAAAAAAAAGGATACCAAAAGATTCAAAAATCTTGCTGTTAAGCAACATAAAAGACAAAGAATTAGGCCTAAAATTAGACAGGGCTCAAAAAAGATTTATTATGATTGCACTTGCAGCCACAAAAAAGTGCTTAATGACAACTTGGAAAACAGAAGCAAACTTTAAAATACAACAATGGTCCATAGAAATGAACAAGTGTATTCCATTAGAAAAAATTACCAACAATCTAAAAGACAAATATACTTTATTTGAACAAATTTTGGAACCATATATTAGAAACTTCCAATTTCAGACCTCCATCTCTTAAAGTGACAAGATACAAGTATGAAAATACTTAAATATGGAATTTTGGACGATACGATTTATTTTTCTTTGTTTTCTTTTGTGTTCTTTTATTATTTATTTATTCTTATTTCTTGCTTTAAATTATGGGATTGGGGAGGGTGGGAGGAAGAGGAGGGAAAAATGAAAATGTCACTGTGCATATTTTAATGATGAATATTTGTATATATTATTGACATGGTTCACGGTGTAGTATTAACTAAAAGATTATATTTAAAAAAATAACCAACTTCAATATCCACTTTACCACCAATTTAGGTGTCACCTGCAAGTCATAGATGACAAACAGCAATGAATCCAGCAGTACACCACTGGTCACAGGCCTCGCACCTTCCATTACTGCCCTCTGTCTCCCACCACCAAGTCGACCAGCTCACCCTGGATCCCAAGCAATTTGATCTGCCATGATAGATGCTTCTGGGGCTATGGCAGCTGTAAAGCTTCAATCATAGCCTAATGGAGCATGTTGGGGATCCTCTTTTTAATGTCCTCACAGCACTCTGTGTCACAACTGCGTGATGTACAATGTCTCAGCTCAGTTTTGTTAGATGTGTGTGGAATGGAGGCTGGGGGGTTGGGGTTGTGGATCAGTTGATAAGCAGCACGGCAACATTGCAGATCCCAGCAGTGAAGAGAAGGGATGCCAAGAAATTATTCCAGCTCACACATGCTAATTGACCGGCTGAATTCCTCCAGCTTCAGCTTCAGACCTCCAGCATCTGTAGTCTCCTGTATGCCTCAAGATCAAAAGTAATATGGTCAATTGAAGGGAAGTTGTTAAACCTAGACGCTTTAGAGGGACATCACATGATGACAGGGCCAGGTCAGAAAATCTGGCTCCTCCAAGGAAAAGTTTAAGAAGTGAAAAAGAGAGAGACTTGTTTTTAAAGTCATCTGAACGATTAGTAAATAACCCAGAAGAAGAAACACGATGATGCCAAAAAAATAAAGAAATAGAAGAGGGTATAGAGAAAATGAAAGAACAACTACTGGAAGAAAAGGTCAGACCTACCTTGGAGAAGAAGCCGAGTCCTGAGGTGAAGTCTTCTTTCTGGGCGAAGAGGGCCTCCCGGCGAGCTGTGTCATCCCTGCAACAACAGGGACGCCATAACAAGTCGGGAAGAGGGGCAGTCGACAACAACAGGAGGGCCTATCAGAATGGCCTTCCAAGCCCTCTAGACAGGCTTCTAGGCAGTCTTGAAGGCTGTCAGAAGAGGAAGAACAATGAGAACCAGAAGAAAAAGAAGGAGAGGATGAAGAAGAAGAAGAAGAACAAAGTTCAGAGGAAATGTTGGAAGAAGAAGGGGTAAGAAAGAAAAAGGAAGCTATCCCTAAGTCTCAAGACCCAATAGCTATGATTATGAATGAGTTAAAGTTAATAAGACAAGATATTAAGAGGTCAGAGACTAAAGTCAATTAAAGTATGTGAATTTGTTAAAGAAATGCAAATAAAATCAAGAAATTGAGGAAAAAATTCAAAGTATTACTTTGGAAAATTAATTTTGTCAAGAAAAAGTTGATAAGATGGATGAAGGACCAGAAGAAATGCTTGTGATGAATGTACAGCTGTCTGGAAAAGTGGATTCAGTAGAAAATTTTAGTCAAAGGAACAATATTAAAATTATTGGTTTGAAAGAAGGAGAAGATATTATGCAATTCCTTCAGCGTTGGATTCTGCAGGCTTTTGGGTGAGTATATTTTCATGGAGATATTGAAATTGAGCAAGTCCATAGAGCTCTTAGACCCAAACATCAACCACCGAGGCCCATTTTGGGGAAATTTCTTCACTATCGAGTAAGGGAAATAATTCTAGAATTAGTGGTCAAGCGGGCTAAAGAAAGAAAAGCACCATTAGAATTTGGGGGGGGGGGGGGGGGAATAATATTTTCTTCTATAAGCTTTGAATTATTGAAGAAAAAGAAGAGTTTCAATCCAGTTAAAAATATACCGTGGAAGAGGGGATATACTTTCACTTTACGTAATCCTGCAACTCTGAAATTATTTGTCTCAGGAGGTCTAAGTAGATTCTTTATGAATCCAGAACATGCTCAAGAATATGTGGAATGGTTGCCAGATGTGTGTCAAGAGTTGACCCAAAGAGTGGACACTTGAAGATGGTCAATTGTTTTACTTCAGTTAATGAAATTTGGAAAAGGTTTTGTAATATTGTGGTGATGAGTTTATTATATTCGGAGGAGCCAGGGATGAACTGACTGGTTCCTACCGAACTGTGGACGTTTTTTTATGAGTTTAGACGCAACCCGAAAAATGGAGGGTGGTAGCATTGTCTAGGGGCTAAACGACAATACTGGGGTGGGGGGGGGGGTCTTTTCTATATTTCTTTCTTTTTTTTTCTTCTATGTATGTAATAAAGTATTATCTTTACCCCGGTATTTTTTTATTTTTACACTTAAGAGATTAGTGAGGAGCCAGGAACTGATGAAGGGAAATACTTTGGAGATTTGAATTGGGAGGTCTACAGTCTAATTGGGAGGTCTAATTTCGAGTACTATTATAAAGTGACCCAGTTACAATCTTTTTCTTCTCCTTCAGAGGAAGGAGAAAAAGTAGTTTGGGCTAATATAGAAATGAATAAAATAGGTGAGTAAACAAGAAGGCTGTTGGTACAAAAGAAGTTGACCCTGTTTATCTTGAATGATACACATTTAATTAACTGGTCAAGAAAAAAAAGGAATAAAATCTATTAAAGTTTGTTACCAAGGCAGATATAGTATGAAAAATATAACAAATGTTAGATACAGAAGGATACATTATAATTTCATACACTTAATAGATTGAAGTCAGACAGTTCAGAAAAGTGCTTTTTGTTGTAAATAGGATGTAGATACTTTACATGGATATGTCCAAATCAAATTCCTTTTGGACCAATTAGTAGATTTTTTTTTCAACAGGTATTATACATACAGTATTTAGAATTGCAAAGTTGTATGCCTTTGGAAAATAATACATGTCATTTAATTAATAGATATGATAAATTTCTGAGAGTTTGGTTTTCATATCCATGAAAAATTTGTGTTATAATAGATAACATGTCAATAAGTTAACATATAATAAGTACTTTATTACTCCCCAGCTCTATTTCATTTTATTTCACCTTATTTGATGTTATTTGTATATATTTTTAATATATTTATATACTTAAATTTTGAAATAAGTGCTAGATATTATATAGTGGTGTCTTATTTTAATACATCCTATGTATTATATGTTTTAAAAATATAACTGTAGTTGTAGTTATTAGATACTTAAGTTACAATTTATTAATTAGATAATATCGAGTATTGTGATAAAACTAATTTATTTTAAAGATATAACTGTAGTTGAAATTATAAAATACATTTAAGTGACAATTTATTAATCAGACAACCTCCAGAGTTTATTCTCAAACTGGTCCATCGCTTTTCTTCTTTTTTCTTCCTTTGCTTATTCTTTTTTCTTTTTTCATTTCTTTGCTTCTTTTCTTCTTAAGGGTTTTTCTGTGTGGGAGAGAATGGGTGGGAGTGGGGAGAAAATTATTTTTAAAAAGCATATATTGATCTTGATATATTAAAATTTCTTAGTTTTGTACAAATTTTTGAGGTATGTGCTAATAAAATTAAATTTGACAAAAAAAGGATACTTTTTGTCAATGAGTAAAATTTCCTAATGCCAGGATTTAAGTTAGAGATAAATGGCTTTATCGTTACACTGCCATGATTGCTTAGCAACCAATAAGGGGAACTAAAAAGGTTTGGATACTTGATTTTTTTTGCACAATCAAGTTTGAAAAATAAAGGGTGATAAACTTAGAGTTGAAGAAGTGTCTGGGATCAGAAGAGAAATCATTGGTAGGAGTAATTGAAGGCCCCCAACGATCACATTGAGTTTCCATTAATAAAATTAAATAAAATATATGCAATAAATATGCAAGCTTTGATTTTCATCTGCACTGAGAAAATTCAAGTTGGCAAAAATAGTTTAAAGGAGAAGGATATATGATTTATGAAGTGACCAATGATATAGTGACCTATTAACCACTGTCAAATAGCATTTCCATTCCATGGAAGACTAATCTTAAGGTACTGGCATCTTTCGCTGAGTTCAAGGGCAGTTAGATGATATTACACACTGGATCAGTTAACATAATTTCAGTTCTGTAGATATGAGGGGTAAATTGGTTTGAGTGAGTGAGAAGTTAAAACGTGCAGTTGGATGGGAGGTGACAGATGACAAATGTATGAAAAATTTTTTTACGTGACTTTCAAGAAGAAAAGCTCATTGAGAGAAGTGATCCATCCACAGGTATTAGACTTTTTAAAAGGGTCTGAAATGTTGCCAAGTTTGAGGATTGTAAAAGTCAAAGTATTGATAGAGAGAAAATAGATTTTTAAAAATTGAATTTAGTTACAGGTCCTTATGGCCCAAATGCACCAATTAACTTCCAAATCCTATTTGTTGTTGAACGGTGGGAGGAAACTGGATCACCCGGAGGAAACCCACGCAGACACAGAGAGAACATACCAACTCCTTAAGGGGAGTGCAGGATTCGAACCCCAATTGCTTCCACTGTTATAATGTGGAGAATTAAAGAACTATTATCGAAATGGTATCTATTTAGGAAAAGGGGAGATGCAGAGAGACTTGGGTGCTGCTGTGCATCTGTCATTGAAAGTGGGCGTACAGGTGCAGCAGGTGGTGAAGAGGGCGAATGGTATGTTGGCATTGATAGCAAGAGGATTTGAGTATAGGAGTACAGAGATCCTGCTGCAGCTATATAGGGCCTTGGTGAGATCATACCTGGAGTACTGTGTGCAGTAATCCTTATCTGAGGAAGGACATCCTTGCCATGGAGGGGGTGCAGAGAAGATTTACTAGACTGATACCAGGGATGAAAGGACTTGCATATTAAGAAAGGTTGGATAGGCTAGGCTTTTATTCTCTGGAATTTAGAAGATTGAGGTGGAATCTTATAGAAACATACAAAATTCTTTAGGATTTAGACAGACTAGATGCAGGTAGGTTGTTTCCATTGCTGGGAAAAACTAGAACCAGGGGTCAGAGTTTAAGGATAAGGGGAAAGTTTTTTAGGACTGAGATGAGGAAAAAATTCTTCTCTCAGAGCGTGGTGGATCTGTAGAATTCTTTACCACAGGAAGTAGTTGAGGCAGGTTCCTTGTCAATATTTAAGAGTAGGTTAGATTTGGCCTTTGTGGCTAAGGAGATCAAGGGATATGGGGAGAAGGCAGGAACCGGTTACTGATCAGCCATGATCATATTGAATGGCCTACTCCTGCACCTAGTTTTCTATTTTTCTATGTTTCTCTGTAAGAAGTGGAAAAAACACATTTCCAAAAATTCAATCATGTATAAAAAGGAAAAGAGCTTTGAGAGGGATGTGAGCGACCAATTGGAGCTAAGACAGAAGAGACAATATTGGATTAAAGAGGTCCCTAGGTGGACACATGACTATGAAGGGGTTGGAAAGGCACAAATCTACCACAAGTAGCTGATTTTTAGTTTGATTTGAAGATCAAGACGTGCAGGCCGGGGGCCTGTTCCTGTGATGTATGCTTTATGTTGTATGAATTATCAGCAAGGACAGAAATGGTTGAAATATTAAACAACTAATTTTATCTGTCTTTGCTAAAGAAACTGCAAACAACAAATCAGAACGGAATAAAATCCAAGGTGTAAAGGAAGTGAGAAAGATAATCAATACTAGTAAAAAAAATCCAAAAAATTCATGAGACTCAATCTGATAAGGTGCAACCTGAAATTCCATATATTGGTTAATAGTAAGATGATTAGTAGCATTGCTTAAAATTTCTCCAGTTTTTGAAATTATTCATGTTTATCTGAAGAAATGTAACACACATGTAGACAAACAGAGAAAATGGGGAATGATGATCATTTAACCCAGTTGTTCTCAACCTTTTTCTTTCCACTCACATCCCACTTTAATAATCTCTGTGCCATCGGTGCTCTGTGATTAGTAAGGGATTGCTTAATATGGGATGTGAATGGGAAGGGAAGATTGAGAATCACTGCTCTGGACCCAATTTTTACTGAAATATTTGGCTTGAGCAAAATTGTCATTGGCCCATTTCCTTTGGAGTTCTGAAACCGTGCACATAACGATTCAATTAGATATGATTAAAACTGTGTTTTTCAAATTTTTCCTTGACTTTTTCCTCCTGTATTTGTCCTCTTTTTCTGCTCTTCCATGTGTCCCTCCACTCTTATTTTGGCTGCTGTTGAATGCATTCTTGACTGTCCAATGGTGGCAAGGTTGACTCCTCTGCCCAGCTCGACACAGTTATCTGTGGCACTGCCCAAACCTCTCCCCTTCGTTCTCTCCTGTTCCTCCTCTTCCCTTTGGGATCATCCAAAATCACACCATCACCCATTTCCACCTCATGACAATGGCTCCACTGTTCTCCAAATTTCAGACTGTTCAGCCATCATCCAATACTCAAAGAGTGAACATTTTGTCCACCCAAGTATTGAGAAGATTTAAATAATTGTTCTAAGCTCCACCATGAATTCTACTCTCTCAACATCGACTTTACAACCATATTGTTATTATCCAATGTTACAATAAGCTTACAAAGCATACTTTGGCTCATGTTTATAATATACTTAAATTCATAGCACAGCAAAGAACATTATTGTTTATGTGTACAAGAAAATTCCTTGAAATTCCATGGAGTGATATGCCCAACCGCGTGCATGTGTGCAATTTGTATTAGGCCATTACATTCCACAGTGCAGCTCCACTATGGAAATGCCATGTACAATGTAAAAATGCACTGAAATTCTTACTTGCTGCAGTCACACAGATACATCAACAACAGAATAGAAAAGTATTTTCAAACTTAATCAGTTATTTTTGGGGTCAAATTAGAACCATGACCCTTAATTGCTCTATTTAGTTTTTTCTCAACAAGAGAATTCATCGCAAAAGCGAATTTTAGCATTTACTTCACTGGGCAATTTTGATGAAAGGGAGAGACTGCACCCCACCTAACTCATACTCAATGGTTACAGGAGGTCAGTTTAGAAAAAAAAAATTAGATACAGCATTAAAGATCTAAAACTGAATTTTTATAAGGCGTGGGGCCTGTTCTTGAAGCATCACCATAATTTAACGAATTAGGGTGTTTGGATCCTCGTCAACAGAATTGTCTGGTTTCCAAATGTCGTCTGTCGTTTCCTATCTATATGCAAGTTAGGCTGGGAGGGGTTTGACTAATGGAAGGGTACCTTGTTTCTGCTTCTTTTTACTGAAAATGGGTTTGATTGAGAAGGTTACACACAATTTCTATTATTTGAGAAGCACAAATTATCTGTCTTTTCTCCTATTTCATCCCATGTATTGGGTCAATTTGTGTGTATGTTTTTGATTAAACTCAATAAAGATATTTTAAAAATAACAACTTTATAAATTAAATTACCATATTGAACCATGAGACAAAAAATATATATTTAATATAAAAGGAGAGATAATTAGTCACAGATGTGGCTCATGCAATAAAGGCAACATTTCAACAGTACAGACAGATCAAATAGGTTAAAATAGTGCAGGGAGATACAAGAGCCTGATAGCCATTGGAATTAAACTGTTCTTGAATGCAGAGGCTCCCGACTTCAGGCTTCTCTACCTTTTGCCTGAAGGTAGCAGCGAGAAGAGATTGTGACCAGGGCGATGAGGATACTTTATGATGATGTCTGCCGACTTGAGGCAGTGTCTCACATACAGTAGGTGTCTTCAATGGATGGGAAGTCGGTGCCCCTGAAAAACTTGGCTAAGTTTGCTATTTACTGCAGCCTTCTGCATTCCTGGGTGCTTCAGTTCCCAAACCAGACTGTGATGCAGCCAATCAGTATACTCTCCACAGTGCACCTGTAGAAATTCTCTTGATCTGTACAACACTAACAGCACTGAAACAGGCCCGATGCCCCATTTAGTCCATGCTGAACTATTATTCTGCCTCATCCCACTGGCCTGCACTTGGCCCATCGCCCTCTATTCCCCTCCCATCCCTGTACCCATCCATTTTTTTCTTAAATGCCAAAATTGAACCCACGTTCAATATTCAACATCATGCCAAATCTCAGACATCAGTGTTGTCTATGTACATGTATACAGTAGAGGCATTGTTGGCCTTTTTTGAGGTTGCCTTGATGCACAGATTCGAGGAGAGGTCAGCTTTCAGATTTATCATAGTCCATTGACATGTGGACTCTCAAGAATATGAGAGTACTAACCTTCCCAATGCTGTCACAATCTTCCTGGGCAGTCCCCAGGCTCGAGGATAACTTGTTTGCTTTTCTACTTTGTGGGCCCTGAGGTAACTGATGAAGCCAAAGTGGAAACCGCAGCCCACAGAAATTAACCCCATTTTCCAGCATCATTGTCAGAGGGAGTTCTTTAGGCAATTTAGTGGAGGACCTTGTCTTGTAGACACTGAGGGTAATGCTCACATCGTCACAGGCTCCAAGCGAATCATGCCTCAGCCTCCAAGAAATGCAAACCCGATGCACACGTAGAGTCTGACCACTGAGGGGGGGTGACCCTGGGCCTGGAATGTGATCACAATCGGTTGAACAGTTCCCCACCAGTTCTGAACATTTACTCCACTGCCATGGACATTTTTTTCTTAAATGCCAGTGCAATAACATGGCAACATATATTGATTACAAATTATGGGGGGATAACGCCACTGTCTTAGAACCATGGAACACGACTGCACAGAAAGAAGCCCTTTGGCCCATCTAGTTTGTGCCAAACTATTTTTCTGCCCCGTCCAATGAACCTGCACCCGGACCATAGCCCTGCACACATCTCCCATGCATGTACCTATCCAAATGTTTATTATATGTCAAAATTGAGCCCATATTCACCACATCAGATGGCAGTTTGTTCCACACTCTTGCCACTCTTTGCATGAAGAAATTGCCTTTAAATGTTTCACCTTTCACCATTAACCCATGTCCTCTAGTTTATGTCTCACCCAACCTCAGTAGAAAAAAAAAGCCTGCTAGTATTTACTCTATTCCCCTCATAATCTTGTAACCTATATCAAATCTCCCTCATTCTCTGACCCTCTAGGGAATAAAGTCATGACCTATTCAACCTTTCCCTATAATTTAGCTCCTCGAGTCCCAGCAATATCCTTGTAAATTTCCACTGTACTCTTTCAATTTTGTTGATAATTTTTCTGTAGTTAGGTGACCAAAACTGCACACAATACTTCAAATTTGGCCTCACCAATGTCTTATACTTTCAACATGACAATCCCACTCCTGTGCTCAAAACTTTGATTTATGGTCCAATATGCCAGAATCTCTCTTCATGACCCCATATACCTGTAATGCCTCTTTGAAGGAATTTTCTACCACTGTGCCCTACTGCTTATTGTGCTCCCAAGGTGCTGTACCTCACACTTGTCTGAATTAAATTCCATCTACTATTTTACAGCCCATTTTTTCATTTATAACCTTTGAGAGCCCTCTTCACTGTCGACTGCACCTTGAATCTTTGTGACATCTGCAAACTTGCTGATCCAATTTACCATTTTATCATCCAGATTGTTGATCTAGATGACAAACAACAATGGTCCCAGCACCGTTCCCTGAGGCCCACCACTAGTCACAGGCCTCACCTCCAGTCAAAGAGGGAATCATCTACGACCTCTCTTTGGCTTCTCGAGCAAAACCCGTGTCTAATCCAATTTACCATTTCACCCCAGTTACCAAGCAATTGAAACCTCTTGACCAACCTCCTATGTTGGACCTGGTCTAAGGCCTTGTTGTCCATGCAGACAACATCCATGGCCTTACCTTCATCTTTCCTCGCAAAACTCTGTAAGATTGGTTAGACGAGCACAAAGCCACTTTGACTATCCCTAATCAGCTCCTAACAGTCCAAATATTTATATATCTGGACTCTAGATACTTTTCAATTACCCACTACAGGTGGCCCATTTGGCATAGTGGTTAGCACAACGCCTTTACAGTGTCAGCCATCAGGAGCAGTCCTGAGTTCGAATCCCACTCTCTCTGTAAGGGTTTTCTCCAGAGCTCCAGTTTCCTCCCACCCTTCAAAATGTACCGGAGCTGAGTATAAATTGGGCAGCACGGACTCATAGTGCCAAAAGGGCCTGTTACCATGCTGTATGTATGTGGGAATATATGTATGATGTCACTCATTAGCCTATAATTACCTGAATTATCTCAGATCCTTTTGATAGTGGAAGAACTATTGACCAATTCTCCGGCACCTCACACATGTCTAAGGAAATTTTAAATATTTCTGCCAGGGCCTCTGCAATTTCTGTACTAGCCTCCCTCAAGATCAGAGGGTACATCTGGTCAGGGCCTGGGGATTTATCCACCATTTATTTGCCTCAAGACAGCAAGCACCTCCTCCTCTGTAATCTGGATAAGGTCCATGACCTCACTGCTATTTTGCCTCACTTCTGTAAACTCTGTGCCAGCCTCCTGAGTAAAATATCCATTTAAGATCTCCTCATCTTTGGATCCCTGTAGAGATAACCATTTTCGAGAGGACCAATTTTGTCCGTTGCTTTCCTTTTGCTCTTAATATATCTGCAGAAGCCCTTGAGATTTTCCTGCACCTTGTATGCCAGAACAACCTCATGGCATCTTTTCACCCTTCTGATTTCCTTAAGTGTTTTCTTGTATTTCTTCTATTCCTCTAATACCTCGTTTGTTGCCTGCTGCCTATACCTGCCATCACCCCCTGCTTCTTAACCATGGCCTCAATATCTCTTGAAAATGGAAGTTCCCTGTACCTGTTCGTTTTACCTATAAGTCTGATGGAAACAGACAATCTCAAAAGTTCATCTTTGAAGGCCTCTCACTTCCTAAGCACATCTTTGCCAGAATGCAACTTGTCCCCATCCATACTTTCTGACACCATCAAAATTATAGAATCTCAACCTGAAGATCAATTCTATCCTTGTCCATAATTATCTTGAAACAAATAGCATGTGATCACTGGAGCTAAAATGTTGCCTTACATAAACTTCTATTACCTGCCCATCTCGTTCTCCAATGGAAGATCCAGTACAACACTCTTTATCGTTACAACCTCTATATATTGATTAAGTAAACATTCCTGAAAACATTAATCTCATCCCAGACCTCAAAGTTCAAATATATTGTCAGAGGGCATCACATACAATCCTGAGATTCTTTTTTCCTGTGGGCCAAGCAGTATTTTTGCTTATTAATGTCTAAAAACTGTACTTAAGAAAAGATACAAATTTAAAAAAGAGAAATGTTAGCAAAGAAATGTAAACAAATTATTTAAAAAATTTAGTAATAAATAAAGTGCAAAGTAAGGGACCTTAAATGAGTCCCTGATTGAGTTTGTTGTTGAGGAGTCTGATGGTGAAGGGGGAGCAGCTGTTCCTGAACCTGGTGGTACAAGTCTTGTGGCACCGACACCTGGCAGCAGTGAGAACAGAGCGTGTGCTGGGTGGTGTGGGGCCTTGATGACTGCTATTGCTCTCAAATGGCAGTGTTCCATGTTGGTGCTCTTGATGGTGGGAAGAGATTTGCCTTTGATGTACTGGGCTGTGTTTCCACCGTCTTTTGCAAGTCTTTCCGCTCAGGGGTATTGGTGCTTGCATACCAGGCCGTGATGCAGCTGGTCCACACAAATTCCACAACACATCTATCGAAGTTTGCCAAGGTTTCCATTGTCATACTGAGTGTCATTAAACTCCTGAGGAAGTCGAGGCACTGCTGTGTTTGCTTCACGATGACATTAAGTAAATGACATTGGTTCCAGGAAAGCTCCTTTGAGATAGAAATTTAAATTTTCTCACCCTGTCCACCTCCATTCCCCCAATGATCAATGGATCTGGGTTTACCCTCCTAAAGTTTACACTCAGCACTTTGTTTTTGATGACATTGAGTGCGAGGTTGTTGTTGGTGCACCATTCTGTTAAGTTTTCAATCTCAGTCCTGCATGCTGACTCATTCCCCCTTTTTATACAAACCACTACTGTGGTAATATCAGCAAATTTGTAACTGGTGTTGATGTCGTACTGAGCTACACAATCATAGATTCAAAGCGAGTTGAACTGGGGCTAAGTACACAGCCCTGTGGTGCACTGGTACTGATGAAGATTTTGGAGGAGATTTTCTTGCCAATCGTCCCTGATTGGGGTCTGAAGCTAAGAAAATCCAGGATCTAATTACACATTACAACTATTGCAACTTCATGTTTATTGCAACTCTCTGCAGATTTGTTGGCTGCAATTCCCACTGATTTATTATAGGTGGCCTATAATACAATCCCATTAATGTGCTCATCCCTTTCCCATTCCTCAGTTCCACCCACATGACCTTAGTAGATGAGCCTTCTGGTCTTTCCTGTCTGAGCCCTGCTCTGACAATTCTCTGACTAGGAATGAAAACCCTCCCCTTTTTATCTTTGCCCGTCCATCACGACTGAAACCACGGAATCCAGAAACATTGAGCTGCCAGTCCTGCCCCTCCTGCAACGGTCTCACTCATGACTACAAGGTTGCAACTCCACATGCTGATCCATTCTCTAAGCTCCTCCACTTTTCCTACAATCTTCCTTGCATTGAAATAAGCCCAACTCAGAACATTATTCCCACCACGCACAGCCCTTCTGCTCCTGTCTTTGTCTGCTGGCCTAGCAACATCTTTTCCCACAGCCACTCTACTATTTTCTCGGCACTCTGGTTCCAATCCCCTTGCAACTCTAGTTTAACCCCCACTCCCCCCAGAACAGCACAGGTTTTCATTCATATCTTATTTGATATCAATCTTCATCGACTTTGGGTCCATTGTAGACCCATTCATTAGTAATTTGGTCCCATGCTTTCATGAAGTAAATGAATAATAGAGCTATGAATATCTGAGGTGTCTGCACTTGAGGAGGGTATTTCTCAGACCCTGCTGATTAATAGAGGGTGTTAGTGAAGTCAGTAAGGCCGATATAGTGGCAGGTGCTGTTTCTTGCATTTGTCTGAGCCGCCACTATTCTGTCATAGACCAGCAGCAAAGGAAATTCACGAAGAGACTGTTTATTTCTGTTTTAATAACTACTGATAATA
This sequence comes from Narcine bancroftii, assembly GCF_036971445.1. Classification (NCBI taxonomy): domain Eukaryota; kingdom Metazoa; phylum Chordata; class Chondrichthyes; order Torpediniformes; family Narcinidae; genus Narcine; species Narcine bancroftii. Next base: position 54,512,820 of record NC_091477.1, read on the forward strand.
ACAACTTATCTGAACTTAATCCCAAACTATGTACAAATATGTGTGTGTGTGTGTGTTTGTGGAAATACCCCAGCTTAGGTGCAATTCTGGAAAGTCAGTTCACAGTTCAGTCTTAGAAATCCAGTGTTGAAATTCAGGCTTTTAAACTGATGCCCAGAAGTAATTATGAAGGAGGTGGAAGGAAGTGGGAGGAGAGGGAGAAGAGAATTGTGATTGGGATGGGTTGGGTCTTTTAACATCCAGATGCACTGCAGTTCGGGGAGAAAGAATGAGGACTCTGTGGCAGTGTAGGTGAGGTCGTCTCTAATTCTCACCCCTTCCTAGATGTGGATAATGTGGCTGTGGATTCATGAGCTTCAGTCAGTATGAACAGTTTTGTGTAATATTATTGTTAGTGTATAAAGTAATTTCTCGTATCCCTGGTGTTGCTATTGTGTAATATCCAATATAAATACTGTTTGTATTTATAGAATGTAGTCCTGTTAGTGCAATAATTCAGCTGTGTTACACATGGGTGATGCCATCCAATTTTGTATTGGAAAAGGTGCTTCAGGTTACTCTGAATCTTCTTCCCCTTCTGCAATCGAATGGAACCATTCAAAATACGCATGATCTGGGAACAAGATCCAGACACGATAATAGGGCTGGCAAAATCTATGTAAAGAAGTATGTCTAATGCTATTAATATAAGATATAGATTACTCCATTATAATGTTTTACATCAATCGTATAATCACACCTCAGAAACTGAGTAGATGGAGGTGGAACTTATCGAACGCAAAGTTTTAGATGTGGAAAACAAATTGGAACTTTTTTCCATTCCACATGCTTTTGTTTGAAGGTCAATTCTTTTTGGGTTTCTGTTAGTAAATTGGAATAACTGGAGTGATTTTTCTGTTAAATCCTGTATTATTGTTGCTAGGAAATTTTGAAAGTGTTACGCCTAAATTATTGTTGTCAGATTCTCAATTAAAATTTAAGTTAGCTTTAGTAATAGCAAGGAAATGCATCGCTGTAATATGGAAATCAGATGTTTCATTAACATTAGACAGATGGCAGACAGAGATTCAAAGTTGTAATGCCTTAGAAAATTTTACTTACAATTTGAGGGGCAAATATTCCTTATTTCTACAAATGTGGAGCCCGTAGGCTAGAATTATGAGGTTAAAATTATAATTCATTTTTTAAAATCTTCCTGACCAGTGAAGTTTTCCTTGAAAGAATAACATTTTTATGATATTTCTGGGATCCTTGAGAGTCATCTGATGCAATCAAATTAATTATTAATTACTATGCAGTAATGATATTATGCATTTTAGTTATGGGATTAGATTAGGTATGGGGGAAGGGAGAGTTTAGAGGGTTTATTTAATTTTTAATATTTTTATCTATTTGCAGCATGTATTTGTTAACATTGTATTATGGTTACTTATTATTATTTGTTATAATGATCCTATATATGTTTATTAAATAAATATTCAAAAAAAAGACACATGATCTGGTTCCATGTCTGAATTCAGTGATTTTCTTGGATACAAAGTCCTTGAATCACTGTCCTGGCATCACATTAATGTCAACAGAGTTTGGCTGCAAAAAGGAAGCCTTAGTGTCCAAACTATTACCTTCCAATTGAAGCCCACAGTGTGCCTGCTGGAACCATTCAGGTGTTTGCATGAGGAAAGGTGAGGATGTTTAACTGATTAACCTGTTCTCTTCTGCATTTGTTTTTCTCCAGCCTTGAGTAACTGGGTTGATGTGGATTGGTGCCAAACTGAGAATGGACTTCCTGTGTCTCCTTGCCTTCCCGTTGATGTTTGGTCTATGCAGTAGTGTAAGAGGTAAGTTGGAGCAGCACTGGCACTGCCATTGTTCTGTTAACGATCAAGGAACCAAGGTAGAGTGCTCACGCTCAAATGCTGGACATCTGAAACTGAGGTTCCAAAGAGGAGATGGGGTAAAGCACAGAGGAGAGACGAAATGTTCCAAGTTCCTGTTTATTGTCACGTGCATCGAGGTACAGTGAGAATGTTCATTTTATGTACACTCTAGCTATACATCGTACAGCAATATAAACAGAGTAAAATGCAGAGCTACAGAGAGAGGTCAGTTGCAACTGTTTTGGATTAAAAGCATATAAATTATGGGCAAGTGAAAGGAATGTCAAGGCATCGGAAGTTTAACTAGATATTGTGCTCTCAAATTTTTGGGAAATGAGGTTCATAAAACATGTTTAAAATTCAGGAGCTCATGCTGAAAGCTTAGGAGTCAAGAATTTATGAGCCTGTGGTTAAGAGTTTAGCGGGCAAGTTAAAGCATTGAGGGTTAAGAGGGAAAAGTGGCAGCTGGAAACATACAGTCTATCATGATAGAGTTTCGCCCTTCCACCATCTTAATGGACAAAAGTAATGATGTGACCTTCATGAGGACTATTCTGCCCAATAAGAAAGGAAGAAGTGATATTTGGAGACACTTTTTGATCTCACATATTCCTACACATGAAGGAACAGTTTGCTTTTCCTTGGCAATATTCAAATTGATATCTTGATTAGCAATCCAGCATGCTAAAGATTTCAAACTAAGTTGTTAATCATTCCTAATATATACCATTGATAATGTGCTCCTCCTTGTTATAAATCTCCTGCTGTGGTTTGGTATTGTAATTAGAACATAGGACATAGAATATTATAGCACACTACAGGCTTTTCAGCCCATGACCTATGAAAACCAACTCCACAGCAATCGAAGTCTTCCCTCTTTCGTATGCATAACCCTCTCCTTTTCTCATATCTATGTGCTACTCTGTGTGTTGTGAACGTCCTTAATGTGCCTGCCTCGACCATCACCCCCGATTGTTCCCCTTCTATTGAGATAGTGCTTGCTTAACACCCTTTTGCCTTGCTACACCCTGCAGGCTAAGTCCCCTTGCTTCTTAGAGTTGGAACATCTTGCTGCTCTGAACTGGCATAACTGACCTGAATAATTCCTATTTCAACGGTGGCAGAGTCTTACTCGGTCCTTCTCCTCGTGCCACGCGTGTGCAACCCATGCCTGATACGGAACTCCCAAAATTGCTGCCATTGGTTGTAAACTGGATTTACACTAACATCCTATCAAGGTGAAATTCTTTTGTGCATTTAGTTACCACATCGGTAGATGTGGGTCTCCTGCACGCCACGTGCATCTTGAAAATTAAGCAACTTGCACTGGACATGTTCAATCATTAGCCCAGTAGCACACGCAAGATTGTGATGTGGTTTAGAACACACTTAAAACTCAGGAGCCTAAGCTGAAGACTTGAGAGTCAAGAGTTCATGAACCAGTTCAGGGGTTTGAAAACAAATCGACTGTAAAGCGACAAATAAAAACTGAAAACCCACTCATCCGAGGAAAGAGAGTTAATGTTTCAGGTCGAAGACCCTTCATCATATGTTCTGATGAAATATCATGGACTTGAAACATGGACTGATGTGTTTTCTTCAGATACGGCCTCGTCTGCTGTGCGTTTCCAGCAATTTTCAGTTTCATTTCAGGTTTCCAGCATTTGACGACGTTTAACTTTCAGTTCTAGATATTATCCATTTCCCCAATCCTTAGTAATGGGTTTGAGAGCTATAACATACACACTCTGAGCGCTCTCTAATGACTTGTTTGGTGGGAGGTCAAATTGTCCCAGTGTTGTACAAGCGTCTGGCCCTATTTCTTCTCATAAGATTACCTGTCCTAAATTGGCTTATGCCTCCATTCCAAGAATCTTTGCCTTCACCCTCATATTCCTCATCCAAGAGTGTTCTGTCTTTGTTGATGTACGAACCAAAAGATTCTACATCTCATTGCATCTGAGATAACAGTTTGGGGACTCACCTGCCATGTTGTAATGAGCCACGAAGGATTAGAAGTGTCTTAATAGAGGTGTATGAGATGATGAGGAGGTCAGATGGGGTGAACAACCAGTACCTTTTTTCCCGGGGTGACCATAGCAAATAGCAGAGGACAATTAAGTGGGGGAAAGATTAGGGGTCATATCAGAGGTGTTTCTTTTTTACACAGAGAGTAGTGGCTGTCTGGATTGCATTGCTGTGGATGGTGGTGGAGACTGATGTAATAGGGGCATCCAAAAGACTCTTCATGGATGTAAGAAAAATAGAGGCTTATGGGCATGAGAGAGGGAAGGATTAGATTGTTGTGGAGCAGGTTTGCAGAAGTCAGCACGACATTGTGGCTGAAGGACCTGTACACTGTGCCATAATGTCCTACGTTCTTTGTTTTGACCAGAATGCTTTGACCAGTCCTAGGTGCGACCTATTCTGGCAGGTGCGACCTTTTCTTCTTTTTCAATGAGTTTGTCAGCTTTGATGGCCATACTATCCATGTCACCAGTGTAATATATGGCCATTGCAGAGTATGTTGGAGGTATAAGCACCTCAAACAATGCCTGCAAGTTAATCAAAACTTTTCACAAACTACACCCGAGGAACCTTCAGCAAAAATCTACTGCCACTCAAAAAAGCAGTTGGTCACATAAACCAATCCTTAAAGCTCTAATGTATCAGTCAGTCATTGCAACCAGTATTGGGACTTTAGCCAAAGAAGATCCTGTTGCAGCTGCGTCGCAGTGTGAAATGAAGGACGAGAAAATGATCAGACGTGGTTGATTCGAAGGTCAGTAAAAATCATTTCACTCAAACGGTCATGTGCAGCTTTTTAAAACCCTGCATGTTCCAAATGAAGTCATCACATCATGACGTCTTGACGTCACTCAGAACCTCCCGAGCTGGTTCAATTAACCCTCCGGTGAGCCGCTACATGCCCCAACCCCCCAGAACTGGCGAAAGGAGGCTAAACCTTTGGTGCCTTTACTGTCCACCTCTCTTGGGCAGTCGTCTGAGCCTTCGCATCAGGGGTCGTGGCAAGGGCCAATCAAAATTGGTCAATCGTAAATGACCCTGAACGTCCCCTAATGTCCATTCTGCATGTGGTATGATTGTTTTGTAGGACTCTGAAGGGGCCCTCATATGTTCTTTGTAAGGGTGGTCCGTGTGCACCTCTACGCACAACCACAAACTCACAGACCTGGAGTTCCTTTGAGATGAAGGGTGTCATTGTTCCATGCCTTAACGTGGGGAACTGGGGCCAATTTTCCAAGCCACTCCCGCAGTCTGCCTAAGACTTCAGTTAATGGCATCTCCTGTCCATGAGCTGTGGGCACGAACTCCCCAGGTACAATGAGCAGGGCTCCGTAACCAACTCTCCCGATGAGGAGTTGAGGTGGGTGCCATTCTTATTCCCAGAAGGATCCAGGGCAGCTCATCCGCCCAATCAGGTCCCTGGAGGCAAGCCATCAGTGCAGCCTTTATGTGTCACCAGGCCATTCGACTGTGGGTGGTAGTCTGTCATGTGGTGGAGCTGCATTCCCAGCTGTCATGACAAATCATTCAAGAGTGTGGGGGTAAACTGTGGGTCTCTCGGGGGGTAATGTGTGTGGGTAGGCCAAACCAAGATACCCAGGTAGAAATAAAAGCTCTGCCGCATGAATTGTCGATGAATCTGTTTTCGGAACCACCTCCGGCCACCTGGAGAATCTGTCAATGACCGTTACCAAGTACCTAGGCCTTCTTGGCACCAGAAGTGGGCTGACAATGTCGACATATACATGATCGAATCTGCGCTGCGGTAGCTGGAAAGGCTGAAGCGACGCCTTCACGTGGCTTTGCATTCTTGCAGATTGGCCATCCACGTACGTCTTTGCCCATCACGTGACCTGCTTTTTGATTCCATGCCATACAAACTTGTCAGTTATCAGGCAGACTGACGCTCTAATGGACAGTCCACGAATGACATTGAAAATGCCTCTCCAGGGCGAGGCTGACTTGTGGAAATGTCACACAGGAGAGTGGTACCTTATGGCCCAAAGGCTACATTCTCGAGTTGCAGGCTCATGACAGCAGTTCGTCATCCTGGCGCTGAGCTTTGTCGAGCCCCATGTAGTCTACATCTGGAGAAAGAGCACTAACTGCTTGAATGGAGGAGCGGGATAGGGCATCAGCCTCCACGTTACTCTTACCTAGAGATATGTTTAGTCTTGTTCAAAAACTCGGATAAATTATGTAGGTGGCATTGCTGGTGGGCTGGCTAGGGATCTGATGTCTTTGCGAAGGCGAACCTTGGTAGTTTGTGGTCAGTAAAAACCATGAAATCCCTGGCTTCCAAAATATAGCAGAGGTGTCTGACCAATGGATACAGTGCCAGCAGTTCCCTATTGAATGCACCGTATTTCATTTCCAGAGGGTGGAGGTGCCTACTAAAAAATGCTAGAGGCTTCCATTGTCCATTGGTGTACTGTTCCAAGACCCCGCCTACTGCCTCGTCAGACATGTCTATCATCAAGGCGGTTGGTGCATCCATTTGTGGATGGACCAGCAATGTTGCCCTCATTAGGGTGTCTTAGTCTGCTAGAATGCTACCATCATCCACTCAAGTTCTTTGGCACCACTAGACATGGGGTTGAAGAGGGGTTTCATAATATGAGCTGCAGAGGGTAGAAAGCAGCGATAGAAATTGAGCATTCCCACAAATTCCTGAAGTCCTTTGATGGTATCAGGCCTCGCGAATTTGAGGATGGCTTCCTCCTTGCTAGGCAATGGAATGACACCTGGCTGTTGATCTGTTGTCCCAAGAACTCGATAGAGGACTGCCCAAATTTTCACGGCAGGGTTTAAAGTTAGCCCGAACTCCTGTAGGCGGCAGCAGAGTAAAAGCAAATGCTGCAGGGGCTCTTTGTGGGAGTGGCTGGTGACGAGTATGTGGTTCAAGTATACAGAAAGGAAGTCTATGCCACGCCCCACTGTGTTCATCAGTCACTGGAATGTTTGTGCAGCATTTTAGATGGTACCCACACACCAAGTCAATTTTAGAAAATATCCTGGTCCCGTGAAGATTAGTGTATGTATATGGGGCACAGGGTATGGTCTGCAATGGTAGCATCGTTGAGACATCTGCAGCCTCCTGTGGCTTTGGGCACCATATGTAGTGGGGAAGCCCATGGGCTATCAGGCCTGTGTATGATTCCAAGTTCCTCCATTTTGTGGAACTCATGTTTTACAAGCCACAACTTGTTGGGCAGCAGGCGTCAGGCTCAGATATGTAGAGGAGGTCCTTGGGTGAGGAAGTGGTGTGTGACGCCACCCACCTCAACCTGGCAGTGGAGAACTGGGGAGTGACAATGTCGGAAAACTCTGCCAGAAGTTTGGCGAACTCATTGTTCGAGTACTCCATGGTGTCTAGGGTGGGGGGGTGGATAGTTTGGCTTTTCCAAGGCGGAAAGTCTGGAATGTCGTGGTGTTCACCAATGCCCTTTTAACCATATAACCGTTTACAGCATGGAAACAGGCCATGTTGGCCCTTCAAGTCCTTACCGATTCACTTGAACAACTCCACTAGCTCCTCCACAAACCAACAGACTAATGTTGGCCTATCATCTGCATTACATTTTTACACGTGATAATAAAAGGAACCTTGAAGCCTAAGCCCACCATCAGCGAGTGGGGTCCGATGAAATTGGCGCTCAGCAACGGCCGTAACACAGCAGCAAGAAGGAACTTCCATGTGAACTTATTGTTGCTGAATTTCAGGGGTATAGTCCGTGTGCTGTTTATACAAATCGAACTGTTATTCACCGCAGTGAGCGCCGGGCCAGCACTCCTGGTACAGGTGTCAAAACCTGAAGGAGGATGGACAGTAACCTCTGCAACCATGTCAACTAGAAATTTGTGCTGGAAGAGTTTGTCCCAGATGTAGAGTAGGTTCTTATGATGGCCAGCCACTCTATGCATTGTCACAGAGCTATGGTTGTCCAGGGGAACATGCGCCCTCATCGCTGGTACTCACGGAACCTGGGCCTTTGGGTGTGACACAGCAATAACTACTGTGGGCCTTGTGCCTTGCTGTTTCGTGCAGCAAAACACTGTTTTGTCTGCACGGGCGGCCATTGCTCGGGGGTTATCAAAGTCCTTGTCAGCCAACATGAGGAGGTGTCTTCTGGCATATGCTCTAAAAACAACTGCTCGAAGAGCAAGCAAGGCCTATGGCCATCTGCCAGTGCCAACATGTCATTCATTAACTCCAAAGGGGCGCGATCCCCAGGCCATTGATATGGATGAGTTGTGCAACTCACTCACGTTGTGAAAGACCGTAAATCTGGAGAAGGAAGGCCTTCGTGCTTGTTGAGAGCTAGTGAGTTCCAAAGGAAATCCACTACTCAACCGGCCGTATCTTGGTCAAGGGTATTTACCACATGATAGTACTTAGAGGCGTCCACTTCTATCTTGCAAATTTGGAACTGCCCCTCAGCCTGCCCGAACCAAACTTCAGGTTGAGTGGTCCAAAAGGCAATCAGTTTGAGCAAAACCACTGCATTGTCCATGTTGGAACCAAAATCCGTTTGGGCCCGTCTGGGTCACCAATGTCGCAGCTGTGAAATGAAGAACGAGAATGTGATCAGACGTAGTTGAGTCAGTTCAGTAAAAGGAATTTACTCAAATAGTCACTCTCAGCTTTTTAAACCCCTGCGCATTCCAAATGACGTCATTGCATCGTGACGTCACGATGTTATTCGGAACCTCCTGAGCCGGTTCGATTAAGGCCCTGGTGAGCCACTGCAATACCTTTGAAGCTCCTTTCTCACAGCTTTTGATCATTCCAAAACATTTCATGTGCAAAGTGGTATATTTTGAAATAATGTTGAAGAGAAGCAGAGCAATCTCCCATGAGCGGCTGTGCGATAATGAGCAAGTAATATGTTTTTGGTATATGTTGAGTGATGAACATTTCAGAGAATCAGAGTGAACATGGCTGTTCACCCAATTAGTGCAAGGGATCATGAACACTAACCTGGGAAGAAGGACAAAGCCTGAACCTGATCTATATCTGATGTTCAGCACCCACAACAGTGTAGCCTTCCCTTAATTCACTGCTCGAGCATCAGTGTAGATCATGTGCTGATATGTTGATTTTTCTTGGCATGCAAAGGAAGGCGTGTGAGTCGCCACTAAATGGCTTCATTGGTGTAACCTTATACCTTCGCAACATAAAGGGAGTACGCCTTCCCTTCTTGAGATGAGAAAATTAACTGCTGCTGTGTCAAGGTCAAGTCCAGACGACATTTACCATTAGAAGTACAAATCCTTCAGTTGAGAAGAAATAACTTCTTAAATCGGACAGCTGTCGAATGCATCCTCTGATCTGCCGATTCCCTTGTGGGTCTCATGTTATTTCCAAAATAGCTAAGTCTCCTTATCCAAAGTCAACGCTCTTCAAAGCTACGTTGACACCACAATGACATGATCCACAAGACTTTTATTTCTGCGTTTTTTTTTCCCCTCCAAGTAAATCACTGTTTTTCTGATGGGTGCACATTTTAAATTTGCCATCTTAAATTTAGATGTACAACATGGTGACAGGCCCTTCTGTCCCACAAGCCCATGCTACCCAAATACCCCAATTAACTGACAAGCCCCGTACGTTTTAAAGGTGGGAGGGAATTGGAGCACCTGGAGGAACCCCACGCAGACACGGAGAGAACATACCAACTCCTTACGGACAGCTCCGGATTTGAAGCCGGGTGACTGGCACAGTATTAGCGCTGCTCTGACTGCTATGTTAACTGTGATGCCCATGCTGTTTTTGTTCAAGCCACCAACCACTTTTAGCGAATAAGGCTTGTGCATGAAATGCCTTGAAGTCTCTGTCTGTATTAACTGTGCACCCTCTTGAGATAAGATTTCTTGTTCGCCAGGCGCTGAGAAGCTCTGCTTCTTTTTGCAATATTCTCCTGATTTGAGAATCATGCAATTGCAAAGGAGGCAGAAGGAGAGCTTCTGCCCTTAAACCACCCCCACTCCACTCTAAGGTCGAGTCTTTCAGTATTTTGACCCAGCAACGACGATATATCTGGAGTGTGATCTGGATGGAGACTAGAAGGTGATGATAATCCCATGTGTTCCTTATTCTCCACGATGTGGGGTGGGGGGCACAGGTTTGTAAAGTATGGATGAAGAAGTCACAGTGAGTTTTCCACCCCACAGGATAGAGACAGAAATCTTTGTGGTTGGCATCCAGGGTCATTGGTGGAAGGAGTGGATACTTAAGCCAGTGAATAGGGGTGGAAAGAATGAGCTGACCCTGATTTACAGAGCCCTCCATAATATTTGGGACAAAGGCACGTTTTTCCTTTATTTTCCCCCATGCTCTGCAATTTTTTAAAAAATCAAACAATTCACATATGATGAAAGTGCACATTCCAGATTTTATTCAAAGCTATTTATATACATTTTGGTTTGACTGTGTAGAAATTACAGCACTTTTTATACATAATCTCCTCATTTCAGAACAGCTTACTATTGGGTACATAGCAATATGTGTACATTGAAGTTGTCAGGTTTAATATTTTGTTGCATATCCCTTGCATGCAATGACTCCTTGAAGTCAGCGCAATTCAAAGACATCAGGGGCTGAGTATCTTCTCTGGTGATGCTCTGCCAGGCCTTTCTGCAGCCAAAACAGCTCCTGCTTGTTTCAGGGGCTTGTCCCCTTAAGTTTTCTCTTCACTATATGGAAAGCGTGCTCATTTGGATTTAGATCCAGTGACTGACCTGGCCATTCAAGAATTCTCCAGATTTTAGCTTTGAAAAACTCCTTTGTTGCTTTATCAGTATGTTGGGGACCATGGTCTTTCTGTAAGACGAAGCACCATCTAATGAATTGAGAGGCAGTTGCTCGAACTTGAGCAGATAAGATATTTCTCTACACATCAGAATTAAGTTTGCAGCTGCCATCAGCAGTTACATCATCAATGAACATAAGTGCCTGTGGCAGCTATACATGCCCAGGCCACAACACCCCCACCCCCATATTTCACAGATGAGGTGGCATGTTTTAGATCTTGGGAAGTTCCTTTACCCCCTCCACACTTTGCTCTTGCCCTCACCCTGATAGAGGTCCATCATGGTCTCATCTGTCTACAAGACCTTTTTCCAGAATTCTGCAGGCTCTTTCAAATACTTCTTGGCAAACTGTAATCTGGCCATCCTGTTTCTGTGGCTGACTAGTGGTTTGCATCTTGCAGTGTAGCATCTGTATACCTGTTCATGAAGCCTTCTGCAGACAGTTGTCTTTATCACATCCAGCCCGCCTCCTGAGGAGAACTTCTGATCTGACGGGCAGGCATTTGGGGATTTTTCCTTATTATGATGAGAATTCTTGTGTCATCAGCAGTGGAGGGTCTTCCTTAGCCCTCCAGTCCCTTTGTGATTACTGAGCTGACCAGGATGCTCTTTCTTCTTAATGATGTCCCATACTGTTGATTTTGGTAATCCCAAAGTTTAGGCGATGTCTCTTACTGCTTTATTCTTGTTTCACAGCCTCATAACGGCTTATTTAACTTTCACTGGGACAATTCTGGCCCTCATGTTGAAAAATGGCAATGACAGATTCCAAAGGTGGTCAAAATCTTTGAAGCAAGCCTAGCTCTCTTATACCTGCACCAATGAAGCAATTAAACATATCTGAGTACTCACAAACCAAATGTCCCAATGTCCCAAACATTATCGTGCCTTGAAATGGTATAAAACGTGCTGTTATTTCTACAACCAGCCTTGCTTCACGCCATTGTTAATGGAGAAGGGTTCGGAGAGCTCATTGCTGTATCTGGCCCGACCTTGTTGGTTTTCGTGCAGTTGGATAACCATGTTGAGGAACTTTGGGGGGCATCCGATGCGCTCTAGTATTTGCCAAAGCCCTTTCCTGCTCACGGTGTCGAAGGCTTTGGTGAGGTCAACAAAGGTGATGTAGAGTCCTTTGTTTTGTGTGTTCTCGCACCAACCCTCTTTTCAATCTTCTTCAGCATGATGCTGAACCAAGCCATGAAAGACCTCAACAATGAAGACGCTGTTTACATCCGGTACCGCACGGATGGCAGTCTCTTCAATCTGAGGCAACTGCAAGCCCACACCAAGACACAAGAGAAACTTGTCCGTGAACTACTCTTTGCAGACGATGCCACTTTAATTGCCCATTCAGAGCCAGCTCTTCAGCGCTTGACGTCCTGTTTTCCAGAAACTGCCAAAACGTTTGGCCTGGAACTCAGCCTGAAGAAAACGGAGGTCCTCCATCAGCCAGCTCCCCACCATGACTACCAGCCCCCCCACATCTCCATCGGACACACAAAACTCAAAACTGTCAACCAGTTTACCTATCTCGGCTGCACCATTTCATCAGATGCAAGGATCGACAACGAGATAGACAACAGACTCGCCAAGGCAAATAGTGCCTTTGGAAGACTACACAAAAGAGTCTGGAAAAATAACCAACTGAAAAACCTCACAAAGATAAGCGTATACAGAGCCGTTGTCATACCCACACTCCTGTTCGGCTCCAAATCATGGGTTCTCTACCGGCATCACCTATGGCTCCTAAAACGCTTCCACCAGCGTTATCTCCGCTCCATCCTCAACATTCATTGGAGCGCCTTCATCCCTAACATCAAAGTACTCGAGATGGCAGAGGCCGACAGCATCGAGTCCACGCTGCTGAAGATCCAGCTGCGCTGGGTGGGTCACGTCTCCAGAATGGAGGACCATCGCCTTCCCAAGATCGTGTTATATGGCGAGCTCTCCACTGGCCACCGTGACAGAGGTGCACCAAAGAAGAGGTACAAGGACTGCCTAAAGAAATCTCTTGGTGCCTGCCACATTGACCACTGGCAGTGGTATCGCCTCAAACCGTACATCTTGGCGCCTCACAGTTCGGAGGGCAGCAACCTCCTTTGAAGAAGACCGCAGAGCCCACCTCACTGACAAAAGACAAAGAAGGAAAAACCCAACACCCAACCCCAACCAACCAATTTTCCCCTGCAACCGCTGCAACCGTGTCTGCCTGTCCCGCATCGGACTTGTCAGCCACAAACAAGCCTGCAGCTGATGTGGACATTTTACCCCCTCCATAAATCTTCGTCTGCGAAGCCAAGCCAAAGAAGAAGACAAGAAGATTTCTACAACCAAATGTGTACTAATAAACTTGAATAAAATCTGGAATGTGCCCTTTAATCACACATGAATGGTTTGATTACAAATTTAAACTGTGAAGCCCAGGTGCAAATAAAGGAAAAAAATGTGCCTTTGTCCCAAACATGGAGGGCACTGTATTTCCCACTCTTGCTAATGTAAGAAGGACAAACTAAAGTTAGCAATGTGGTAAAATGAAGCTTTAAATCAGTAGTTCTCAACCTTTTTCTTTCCACTCACATCCCACTTTAAGTAATCCCTACGCCACCAGTGCTCTGTGATTAGGAAGGGATTGCTTAAGATGATATGTGAGTGGGAAGAGAAGGTTGAGAATTACTGTTCTAGACCCAATTGTTACTGAAATATTTTGTTTGAGAAAAATTGTCATTGGCCTATTTCCTTTGGAGTTCTGAAACTCAATTAGGTACGATTAAAACAGTGAGTTTCAAATTTTTTCTTTCCACCCACATCCCACCTTAAGCAATCCTTTACAAATCACAGAGCACAGGGATTTCTTAAAGTGATATGCAAGTGGAAGAAAAAGGTTGAGAATCTTTGGTTTAAACCCACAAAATTTTCCTTGTGTCAGATGTTGCTGGATTATAATGCAACTCCTCTGCAAAATATATTTTCTCCCTTGCATCTCACATTTGCTCTTTCTGATCCAACCGAATCCTCTTTAATTTGACGATGGTTTACATTGGTAGACTGATGGATGAACTCATTTTGATCAAACTAAGCAAATATGAAACACACACCTTTAAAACTATCTTGAATGGAAGGTAATGTTTGTAAATACTTTGGCCAAGCTGCACTCTCTCCAGAATTTATCTTCGCTTGTGAGGTGAGGTAAGCAAAGGGGGAGGGTGATAGGCTCTATCAATGACTCCAAAGCCATAGAGTGAGGAACGATAGGCTTTATTACACTTTAGACGTAGCTGGACCGAAACCAAGCACTCGACTGAGGACAGGGAGAGAGAGGTCGACCTTTATTCCAGGATCACAAGGGGAGGAATTACCAGGGAGCGAGTCACCTCAGTAGGGGACAGGCCAGCTACCCATTGACAGTCACATATTCGTATCACCACAGAGGGGGAGTTGGATTGTGGGTGGGGTGAAAGGTTACCATGGATAGACTACAATGCAGAATTTAGGTTGCAATCAGATTAGTCAAGTTGTGACTGAATGGCAGAAAAGACTGACGAAGGGCCCAGAGCCAAAAGGTTGGGCACCCTTTACATCCGATAGATGGTGTGTGACCTGCTGAGTTTCTCCAGCATGTGTGTGTATTGTGTCTGACCCCAGCATTTCTTGTCTAATTCAAGTGACCGAGGGTCTTACTTCTGCGCTAACTTCATATCTATGTTCTGGAACACACTTTATGAAGGGACAGTGGAAGGAAATGCAATAATGCAAAGATGTAAAAAAAATAGCAGTGCTGCCACTGGTGTGGCCTCAGGAGAGAGGGGAGTGGAGACACAGTCCTGCTCCACATGGTCCAACCGCCCAGTCCTAACCATGGCAGCTCCACACAGACTGTAAATGGCCTATTAAAGGAGCTGATGGGGTATTTAATTAAAATCCTGCAACCTTGAGATCTGTGCCCAAGATGGGAGCGCATATGTTCAGCAGCGATCACAAGTGGTTGGAGGCTCCAGAGGAACAGCAGACTGGTGCAGAGCAACAGAAATGGGAGGAACACCCCTGCCCCCCCCCACCCCCATTGAGAAGGAGAAACAGAGGAGACAACCTTGCAAGACGGTGCCCACGGCAGTGGACCAGCAAGGGGCCCAGCAGCTGAATGGCCCACGCAGGCTGAGGGCGATCTGTGACTTGCGGTCTAGGGGCTCGTAGAGCCAGAATTCGTGATGGTGCTGAGGCCAAGAAGGGCTCCCGAAGGGCCTCGGCCACTGAAGGCTTCCTAATCACGTCAGAGCTTTGGATCCGGAGCTCGGGATGCCGAGGAGACGAACAGGTGCAGAAGCTGTGGGAGTCCTGGAGGCAAATTCACAGGCAGAAGGATAGTTTGTGTAATATTACATTTCTGTATTATTACATGAAAATATAGGAGTCTTAATCTTGATGATAATTTTAAAAAGGGGTGAGACTACATCCTTCCAGGAGGATGGGGCCAAGGGAAGGGTGGGTGGAATTTTCAACGTGGGCATGAGATGCCAAAGTGTGTCTTCTTCATGCTCCCATGGTTTTGATTTCATTTGCTCCAATTTGTGGAATGAAAATACTTTCCAAAGCACTTTTACAAAATGGAACCAAACAGTGAGCCATGTCGACAGGTTAAGGCTAAAGGAGCCACCAAAGGGAGCTTCAACAACACAGTTCAATTTGTCAAAGGGAAGGATAGGTAAGGGAGGTGAGGATGGACCAGAGTGAATTTAACTGCCAACTAATCAAATACCATAATTTTCAGCAGATAGATTCCTTTAGAGCAGCACAAGGGGTCATACTTCAACTGTTCTTTTGAGATCCAATATTGTTCCCAAAGATGATAGTTAAATTCCTGTTTGACCTGCTGAGTTTCTTCAGCAATGTGTTTTCCCTCAGCTCTCTACCTCCTTCTCTCTGTTCCCAGAGCCACCCCTCCTCCCCCTGCTTGCTGCTGTGTCCTCCCTCCCTTCTCCACCTTTGGGACCGTGCTCCTCTGACCACCCCTCCCCCTCCCCCTTACCTTTTAGCTCGGGCACTTACTGATTGGCGTCGCTGTGGGGTGCGGACCACACCAGGTGACAGAATCGGAGGAGGTGACACAAAATGACTGTCTATAAAATGTTTTGTGCAGTGTTTCAGCAGAAATTTATTATTTTTTATTAAAAACTCCCTGCAGTTAGTTATAACAACAAAAACATTTTTTCTAAGCCCAGCTTACATGTTTCAATATACTTACAAGGCTAAAACTCAATGATCATTTACTTTCTGAAGCTTCTACTAAGCTCCAGACAGAGCCCCACCCCACCCACTCAACACTGCTACCACCCTGGACATACAAGAAACATGCACCTGTTTCTTCTATGCTCAATGCACTCGTACACTTAGTCCATGGTGGGTGGTGGGAGAGCGGACACCAACCCTAGTGACTCCACTGATAGGCCTTTATCTTTGCGATATAAAGGATACTGTTTGACATGCTGAGTTTCTCCAGCATCACGTTTTTCCAAAATCATTCTCCCCTCCCCCCACCCCACCTCTTTCCCCCACCACTCCCCATTCTGTCAGTTTTTACATGTTAACTTCAGCCTTCTGCTTCAGGGAAAATCTGAAAAGTTGTACTGCCATTCTCTGTTAATTCCCGTTGTAAAGTGGGCAACAAAGCAAATGGCAGTCAGAAGTGTAACAGGCCAAGGATGTGTCCCCTCCACTGTTAAATAGCGTCATTCATCGCCTGCCAAGCAGGTGAAGATTGACTGCCTGGGCTAATTAGTAGGTATGCCAGTGGCCTGCTGCCACTAGACAGATGGGAACGAGGGGAGAGGAGTCGAGAACAGCAGCAGCTAAATGTAAGTAAGGAGTGATGGTGGAAATGGGATGTGTGTAGAGAAGATATCCACAAGTAAGGTTCTCTGGAGTGAGAGAGTAAGTTTGTGTTTTGATGTGAAGAGCTGCACAGTGAAGAATGAATCTCCTGCAGAGCTCATCACTCTTCACACCAACATCTTCTGCATTGGTTGAGCCCCCCGAGGTAAACAGACACTGTTGTAGCCATCAAGGAGACAGCTTCATGTTAATGAGTTTATTGACATTTTCATTGCACAATATACATATGCACTGAAATTCTTACTTACTGCTGCTGAATAGATACTTTGCAAAAACTAACTTCAAAAACACTACAATCTTATACTTAATTGAATTAAAAGGATGCGATAAATGCAATAAAATAGATAAAGTTAAAGTCAAAGCCAAATTTCAATGTTATTGTCAGAGAACATACGTACAACCCGAGTATTTTTTTTTCTGTGTGCCTGATAGATTTACTGGTAACTGTAAACTGTTCTCAAGAAGAAAGGTATACAAAGAAAGAAAACAAAAAGAGAGATCAAAAAATTAAATGATAAATAATGAGTAAAGTACTAGTCCTTAAACCAGTGGTTTTCAACCTTTTTCTTTCCACTCACATCCCACTTTAAGTAAAGGATTGCTTAAGGCAGGATGTGGGTGGAAAGAAAGAGTTTGAAAATCAGTTTTCATCATCCCAAATTGACTCATTATGTGCACAGTTTCAGAACTCCAAAGGAAATGGGCCAATGACAATTTTTCTCAAGCAAAATATTTCAGTAACAATTGGGTCTAGAGCAGTGATTCTCAACCTTCCCTTCCCACTCACATACTACTTTAAGCAATCCCTTACTAATCACAGAGCACCGGTGGCAGAGAGATTACTGAAAGCGGTACGTGAGTGGAAAGGAAAAGGTTGAGAACCACTGCCTTAAATGAGCCTTTGAATGAGCCTGTTGTTCAAGAGGCTGATGGTGGAGGGGTAGCAACCTTTCTCGAACCTGGAGATATGAGTCTTGTGGCACCTATAGCTTTTTCCTGATGCCAGCAATGAGAACAGAGTGTATCCTGGGTGCTGTGGATCCTTGATGATTGCTGATGCTCTCCGATGGTGGGGAGAGTTCTGTTTGCGATGTACTGGGCTGTGTTCACTACCTTTTGCAGGAGGGTCCACTCGGAGGTATTGATTCCCTCATACCAGGCTATGATGGAGTGGGTCAGCACACGTCCGCTACAAGTTTGCTCAGGTTTCCAATGGCATACCGAACCGCAAACTTACAGGAAGTAGAGGTGCTGATGTGCTTTCTTCACAATGGCATTAGTATGGTGGGTCCAGTGAAGGTTCCCCCGAGATAGTGATTCCCAGGAGTTTAAATTTGCTCACTTTCTCCACCTCTGATTCCCCAAGGATCACTGCAACATACATCTCTGGTTTTCCCTTCCTAAAGTCCACAATCAGCTCGTTGGTTCTGGTGACATTGAGTGAGAGGTTGTTGTCAGCCACGTTTTCAGTCTCCTTCCTTTCTATTGACGCATTGTCCCTTTTTATGCAGCCTTCTTCAGTGGTATCATCAGCAAATTTGTCCGTGGTGTGGCTGTCGTACTGAGCCGCACAGTCATAGGTGTAGAATTAGTAGAGCAGGGGGCTAAATGAGTAGTCCTGGTACTGATGGAGATTGTGGAGAAGATGTTCTTGCCAATCCATGTTGATTGTGGTCTGGAGGTGAGGATCCAATTACAAAGTGGGGAATTAAGGCCCAAATCTTGGAGTTTGCTAATTAGTTTTGAGGGGATAATGGTATTGCCAAACCGCAGTCAATAGACAGCTGAACGCTCTTGTGATTGTACTGGTACAATTAGATGATAAATAAACATGAACTGGAAATTTAGGCTATGCCTCACCTCGATGCCTTCAGTGGATGGGAGGTCAGAGCCTGTGATGGGCCCAGCTATGTTTGCCACCCTTCTGCAGCTTTCTGTAGTCCCGGCCAATCGAATTACCCAGCCAGGCTCTATGTGGTCCACCTCCCTCAGTGCGCCTGTAGAAGCATGAGAAGAATATTCAACAATATGGGTACATCTCTTCAGACTACTTAAAAAGTAGAGGCATTAATGCACCTTCTCCGCGGGTCACATCAACGGTGTCCGTTCATTGAGGTTCCTTGCAGAATTCGTGCTTGGATGCCTTTGTTGGTCGAGAAAGATACTTTCCATGAAGCTGTGACCTTTTTCTGCATTGCACCCTCTTTTTAATTAGGTCATTAATCAGGTTAGGGTCCTTGAGTCTGAGCTTTACAACACATAAATAAGCCCCTCAATCCAACTTGTTCATGCTGGCCGAGTATTGACATGAATTAAGCCTGTGATTGGCCCATATCCCTCTAAGCCTTTCATGTCGATGTACTTCTCAAAATGTCTACTGAACATTACAATTGTACCCACTTCCTCTGGCAGCTCATTCCTTACTCACTATGTGTCAAAAAGGTGCCCTGTGATCTCTTCTAAAATTTCCCTCTTCAACAGCTTTAGTGGGAAAAATAATATCTTTTAACCTTACTTGTGTATCTCATGATTTTATAAGGTCATCCCTCTGCCTTCCACACTCCAAGGAGAAAAGTGCTCACCTTTCCAGACTCTCCCTTATACCTCAAGCCTTGCCATCCCTGGCAACATCCTCATAAATCTTTTCTACACACATTCCAGTTCCAATAGCTTCCGATAGTAAGGCAAGTGCATGGCATCCCAACTCCTGTACTCAGCGCCCTTTAATTAAAACATGGGTCCTCTACCAGCATCACCTATGGCTCCTAGAACGTTTCCACCAGCGTTATCTCCGCTCCATCCTCCACATTCATTGGAGCGACTTCATCACCAACATCGAAGTACTCGAGATGGCAGAGACCGACAGCATCGAATCCACGCTGCTGAAGATCCAACTACGCTAGGTAGGTCACGTCTCCAGAATGGAGGACCATCGCCTTCCCAAGATCGTGTTATATGGCGAGCTCTCCACTGGCCACCGAGACAGAGGTGTACCAAAGAAGAGGTACAAGGACTGCCTAAAGAAATCTCTTGGTGCCTGCCACATTGACCACCCCCAATGGGCTGATCTTGCCTCAAACCGTGCATCTTGGCGCCTCACAGTTCGGCGGGCAGAAACCTCCTTTGAAGAAGACTGCAGAGCCCACCTCACTGACAAAAGACAAAGGAGGAAAAACCCAACACCCAACCCCAACCCACCAATTTTCCCTTGCAACCGCTGAAACAGTGTCTGCCTGTCCCGCATCGGACTTGTCACTCACCAACGAGCCTGCAGCTGACGTGGACATTACCCCTCCATAAATCTTCGTCCACGAAGCCAAGCCAAAAGAAAGAAAGACGGAGAACCTCCACTTTGTTTCCACATCTTAGGCAATCGGAAACTGGTTCAAGGGAAATGGATCTTACTTTGCTTTGATCTTTTGTACTCAATGCTTGGTGTATCTATGTGATGAATTTGGTTGTAGGAATGCAATCTCAGAATCTGCAGACAACACTGAAGTGGAAGAGAGGTGTGTGTGTGGGTGGGGGGAGAGAAACAGGAATGCTGGACAAATGATGAAGCAGATTATCAATGGGCATGGTCTAAAACATGTAGGGTAATCGGGCTCTGATGCTCTGCAGTTCTTTTCGAAACTCAATGAACGTGCATTATCCAATAGCACAGCCTCCAAACTGAATGGGGTGTTTGCACCTTAAACAAACATCGATGACCCTTATTACCAATGATTCACTATGATAATTGAGGGAAGCAATCAGACACGAAGGGTCAAACTCAGTGAAGAGATAAAACATGCAAAATTCAAACCTAGTGAGTTTAATTCACAAAGACAGAGGATTACATTGCGAGAGGCCTCAGTAAGAAAAAAAGGAATTTGTTCCCTTTCTTTACCAGGGATGTAAAGTTAATTGTGTTGTTATCCACTCGATCTAACCGTTGCTTTTCATTAAAAGTTCAAGGGAATGTAAAATCAGGCTGGGCATCCTATGGGAGGCTGATGCTGTCTAGAAACCATGCCGTAAGATGCCATGATAACTTCCCTCTCAAATTTGCCTCGTTGTTCCGCTGGGGAATGGGTCCAATGATTTCTTCTATTGTTGGAGTGTGAGATACTTTCTATCCACATTAAAAATTGGAAATCCCCGTTGGTGGTACGCTGGTGGAAGTAATTGGGTTGTGGCCACCTGAAATCGAGACACTGCTTCTCCTGACAGACCACATTAATTGACAAAGGCAAGTCCTTTGTTAATGGAGGCAGCAGGTGTTCACAGAACCTGCTGTGTGCACAATGCAGAGAGGGCCGAGGGTGCAGCCTATTGTCTCAGTACACAATGCATGGAGTTGTCACAGCACGCACATCACACATATGCTCACGGTGCATTCGACGTACACAATAAACGAGGTCCCTTGGGTGACCACACACACAAAACAAGTTAACAGTGAATCTGCCAAAATGATGCCTGTGATGCCATCAATAGTTTCCAACCAAATGTAATGGACTATGATTCATTTCATTACTATTCAGTCTTAAAAACAACAGTGAGGCAGGGGAGAGGTTGCATAAGGATGCCCATGTAAGTTGCTGGTAAGTCAATGTAGTGAAGTGACAATGTGGGATGACCTTCATCTATCTTTGACAGCAAACATCGTTGAAACGTCAAGATAAGACTGATACTGATCATTAGTCGGATTGGGTCCTGCTTGAGGATAGACTTCAATGTCAAAGAGCCTTGAGTCAAACAGGATGGAAACAGACCCTCTGCTTTCTTGTTAATCGTCAAGTATCCATGTACACTAAACTCATTTTACTCACCCTCTACTTCCAGTTAATTCCTCAAGATCCTATCACCATCTATATCTGCTTGCTTGAATTCTTGAGGCAACCTACAGTGGCAATTATCCTACCATCTCTCATTTCTTTGAGATGTGGAAGGAAGCAAAAGAACCTGGGTGAAGGTGCCAGCTCCACTCAGACAGTTCCAGGGTTGAACGTGAGATGTGAGGCAGCTGCTTTACCAGCTTCACCACTGTGCCTATGACTCCAGTTCAACAAATTCAATAAATTAAACCAGGTCGGAATCGTAGTGTTCTGTATTTATGCCTAAGTAGAACTGCTCATGTAAAGTTCCTGGCCAGCTTTATTGAGCAGTCCTCACCCAGAGCCATCTGCCCAGCTGGTGGAAGGAATGAGGATTTCTGTCCAAGTTCACGAGCCCATCTGGTCAATTGATCGATTATGTGAATGGACATCCTTCACATCCATGGGCTTTTGATGGCAGTTGTGGAAAGTTGAAGATTAAAAAGGCCCAAGAGTCTAGTTTGGAGGTTCTTGTAAAGTGACAGAGGCAGAATGGGTTCCGATAGAAAACAAAAGTTGAACCCCTCTTCCTCCTTTTTATCTTCCTATCCCCCTTCCCATATTAATTCAGGGATATCAAAGACAGCGCTATCTGCAAGGAGTTTGTACGTTCTCCCCATGTCCTGGTGCTCCAGATTCCTCCCACCCTCCAAACATATAGGGTTTGTTGGTTTCATTGGGCAGCACGGACTCCTGGGCCAAAAAGGCCTGTAACCATGTTGTTTCTCCCATCGTCTCTGCCTTCTTCTCACTTATTTACTACTTATTGAATCTGCTTGGGGTCCCATTTGCTCATCCTGTGCATCCTCAACCCCCGTATGTAATACTTCAGCGTGCTAAACAGTACACCATGACCACAAAAGACCTTTTTAAATGTGCTCCCTCTGTTCATCTATTTTATGCTCACCTTTTGTCTGCTTGAAATTCATAATGAATTGTGCTTTCCCAGATAAGTTGAAATGAAACAGGTTATGGTCACTACCTCCACAAAATTTAGAAGTACAGCATGGTAACAGGCCTTTCTGGCAAATGCGCCCATGCTCTTCAACTGCACCAATTAGCTGACAAACCCTGCACATTTTGGAGGGCGGGAGGAAACTGGAGCGCCAAGAGGAAACCTCTACAGTCAAGGGGAGAACTCCTTACAGACAGCCCCAGATTCGGATGCAGGCCACTGACGCTGTAATGGTATTGCGCTAGCTGCTAAGCTAATCGTGCCACCGGTTGAAAACTGTTTCCATTTCTCATCAGAACTCCTCCTCATTGGACAGCTGACTTTCTCCAGCATCGTGTTTTTCCAAAATCCCTCCCCCCCCCCACCACCCCCCCACCCCGGCTCTTGCCCCCATCATTCCCCTTATCAAACGGTCTGAAAGGATTCTGTCAGTTTTCACATGGTAAGTTCAGCCTTCTGTTTCAGGGAACATCTGAAAAGTTGCACTGCCATTCACTGTTAATTCTTGTTGTAAAGTGGCATCACTACTAATTAAAAAGAGATGTCATGGCCTGGAATACTTACTTTTTGGCTTTGTCTCCTGCCACCACCACTGTACTTGAGCAATTGAGGGCCAAGAACAACCTGGAATCAGAGCAGATATTCCCTGTCTCCTGTCCATACCTCCCCACATTCTCTCTGCAAACGAAAACAACCTTCTTCCTTTCCCTTCTGACGAAGGGTTATCAACCTGAAACATTAACTCTGTTTCCCTTTCCATGGAACCTGAGCGCCTCCCTCACTTTTGTTCAGAATTCCAATAAATGTTTTTTTAAAGCTTTGATTTATTTTTTTTATTTTAAATTTAGACGTACAGCAGGGTAACAGGCCCTTCTGGCCCACGAGCCCCAAATACACCAATAAACCCTGTACATATTTTGTGGAGGGTGGGAGTAAACCGGAGCATCCAGACGAAACCCATGGAGAAAACGTACAAGCTCCTTAGAGACAGTGACAGATTCGAACCTGGGTCGCTGGCACAGTAATAGGGTGGCACTAAACTCTACACTAACCCTGCCAACCTGAGATTACAAGGGAGATCACAAGGTGGGTGGACAGACTTGGGCCATAGGTTATGTTAAAAGGTTTAGACTCACCTCAGTGAAATCCTAGGCCAAGATTAAAGCCTTTGGTGCCAAGAACATCCAATCATAGGCAATGCCAAACTGAATGAACGGAGTATTATGTAGTGTCCCAAACATGGATGATGCTGATGTTGATTTGGATCATACAGCACAAACACATGCCTTTCAGGCCACCATTTCATTCTGTTTTCTGAAACACAAGCACCAAAATAAAAGCAGCATTGTTTGGTTGAACTCCCAGGCCAATAGCAGCTGCTCTGCCCCACCACAATCTCCTTTTCCTGGCTGCCTACTCCTTCGCCGTGGCAACTATTCGACATTCAATCAGACTTGGTGAGACATTTTTGATTCCATAGCTTTAGTTGACCTACCCTGGTCATTGTCAAGATTCCTCCTTTCCCCAGGTGTAGTATCATCTGCTTCCACCCTTCCATGTCTCACCACCTGCTTGGTTACCTCTGAATGACCATTTTATGACACTTCAAACCCCTCTCTGGAGACCCTCTGCACCTTCATTGGCTGTGCCCCAGCATGGACCAAATCCTTCCACTTATTAACCCTATTCTTGCTCACCTCCAGGTATAGTGACATCTTTTACATCCTCATCCTTGCTTCTCTGTATCTCTGTCTTATCTCAGGCCAACCATTACATCAGATTTCTTCACTTCTTGAGTTTCCCTGAGAGCAAATTTGTTCACAACTAGCAATGTTGCCTTCAGCTGACAAGGCACTAAAGCTAATTAATTATTTCCTTCCTCAGTGCTCCTTAGAATCTATCTCTTGGGGACCTAGATTGTAGAACATAGAATGTTACAGCACAGTACAGGCCCTTTAGCCCACAATGTTCTGCCAAGCTACCTGTGTTTACCAAAAAATACCTAAACTCTCCCTACCTCATAACTATTTTTCTTTCAATTATGTGCCTATCTAAGAGTCTCTTAAATGCACCAATTATTCCAGCCTCCACCACCAACAGTGGCAATGCAATCCAGGCACCTACAACTTGCCATGTAACAAACATCCCTGATGTCCTCCCAGAAACCTTCATTTGGTACAGGTGTCCTCTGGTGTTTGCTACTCCTGCCCTGGGAAACATGTGGCTCTCATAATCTTTTTGACCTCTATTAAGTCTCCTCTCATCCTTCTACCCCCGCCCCCCCTTCAAAGATAAAAGTCTCAGCTCTGCTAACCTTGCCTTATAACATTTATTTTCCAATCCAGGCAACATCCTGGTAATTCTCTTCTGTATCATCTCCATGGTTTCCACATTCTTCCCGTAATGAGGTGACCAGAACTTTGCACAACCTTCTACGTGTGGTCTCACCAGAGATTTACAGAGCTGCAACATCAACCTCACAAATTTTGATCTCCATCCTCTGATTAATGAAGCCCAGCATACTAAAGGCCTTCTTAACTATCCTGTCAACCTGCGTGGCATCCTTCAGAGATCTATGGATTTGGACCCCAAGTCCCTCTGTTCTTCCACACTGTTAGGTATCCTACCTCATATCTACTCTCCCTTCAAAATGCATCACCTCACACTTATCTGGATTGAACTCCATCCGCCAATTTTCCATCATGTCTCTATCTTGTTGTAAACTATGACAAACTTCAACACAATCCACAATTCCTCCAATCTTTGATTCATCCAGAAACTTACTCACCCATCACTCTCCATCCTTGTCCAGGTAATTTACAAAGATCACAAGAGCAAGAGTCACAGAACAGATCCCTGCAGAACTCCATTAGCCATTGACCTCCAGGCAGGATACTTTCTGTCCACTACTACTTTCTGGATTCCACAGGCCATCTAATTCTGAATCCGCACAGCCACGGATCCATATCTCATGACTTTCTGAACGAGTCTCTCATGGGGGACCGAGCCAAATTTTTCAATTGAGACAAATACCACGGTAACAGGCCCTTCTGTCCATGAGCCCGTGCCTTCCGATTACACCCAAATTAATCTACAACCCTATCAGTTTTGAAGGGTGGGAGGAAACCAGCCATCCAGAGGAAACCCATGCAGACACAGGGAGAATGTACAAGCTTCTTATCAACATTGTTGGTTTCAAACCCAGGTCTCTGGCACTATAATAGCACTGCCCTAAACACTACACTGCCTTACTAAAAGCCATTTACACCACATCTACCACCCTAGCTTCATCAATTTCTCTTGTTACCTCCTCAAAAAACTCAATTAGGTTGGTGAGGCACAACCTTCCCCTCACAAAGCCATAATATCTTGCATGGATCAGGTCCAATGTTCTCCACTGAAGAAATTGGTTCTGTTTCTAACCTCACCCTATACTGTTGACTGAACCAGGAGGCTGACTGTAGCCAGTTCATCACAGAGTCAATACTGGGACCTCTCTTCGTCTCTGCAGTTTAATTTCACAATGTACGTTTTCTCCTAAAACCTATCTGTGGGATGAGGGGGAGTTTACCAAAAAAGAACAAGGCAGGCAGGGTGAGATTCCCATGTGTTACTGACAAAAGGGACTGAAGAGGGCAAGGTTTGCCTGTGATGTGGCCCCGTTCTTGAACAATCTGCTGAATCTACCCTCTCTGACCAAACCATGATGATTGGAGGCTTAAGTCGTTTGCACCTGGGGCAAAGTGACTGAGTGCAGAAAGAGAGGAAGGCAGTGAAAGAATGGAATTCCTATGAACCAGTTTCAATCCTTTAATGCTATTGCACTGCTCCAAAGATATTGTCATAGAGCACAGAAGTAAACTCTTTGGCCCAGCAAGGCCCACTGCTTTTCACTCATCCTGTTTTATTCTCAGTACGTTCCCATCCTCCCTCCCCAGATCCTTCCACTTGTCTGCCCACTAGGGGCCATTTAAAGTGGCCAGTGAATTTACAAGCTTGGATGACTGGGATGTGGGTGGACATCACAGTAAGTATGGAAATATGTGATCAGATGGAGAGCCATGTTCAAGTTTATTGTAATGCTTACAGCAAGAAAGTCTCATTTTGTGTATAATCCAGCTAGTCAGCCCATGCATAGCACTGCATTAAAAACACAGTGTGGAGATGGGGTTGGAGATCAGCTGGCGCAGAGCAAGAGCAAAATTATTTTACTAGTGCGAGGTTCATTCAGGAGCCCGATTGGAGCAGGAACGAAACTGTCCTTTCTTCAGGTGGGGCATGATCTCCCACTCATGAATCTTCCCGAAGGGAAGGAGGTGAAGAGAGCATGGCTGGGGTGGGATTTTAAAGTACTGGCTGCTTTTCCAAGGCAATAGGATGTGTGGATGGAGTCCTCTGCTGAAGACAGGGCTGAACCTGGATTACTGCAGTTATAATAGTGGATCTACTGTGCCACTTCACTGCTCTATCTGCCCTAGTCATGCAGTCCATTCAACCCACCTGTCCATGATGACCGTTGGGTACCTATCAACATTGATCCCCATTTTCAGCACTTGCTCCATAGATGCCTGTGCCTTGCCTTGCTCAAAGGTTCCTTTTATTGTCACATAATAAGACATAAGCATGTAACATACATGATATCCTTCAACTTTTGTCTGCTATGAGGCAAACAAAGAGTCGCCAAGAGCATTGCCTGGCGCCCCTAACAATAGGAGAAAGAGAAACAAAGAGAGTCTCTTTAGAGAGACCATGTCTCCAGCACTCCCATAGCCTTGGCAGCTGTACAGTCTCCAGTTCAAACCATCGGGAACCCAGGCTCCAGACCCAAACCTCCGACACAATCAGGAAGCTGAGACCATTCAGCAACCCTTCTTGCCCTGAGCACTCTCTTGAATCCCAGTTACAAGACCTGGTTCCCATCAGCCAGTTGCTAGCAGCCTGTGTGGGCCCTTCAGTCACTAAGTCACTCACTGATCCACTGCTGCAGTCACCTTCCCTGTAGGGACATTTCCCAGGCTTCTTCTCAATGGAGGGAGGAGGGGGAGGGGAAGAGAGTTCTCCCCACTTCTAGAGCCCTGCAGCAGTCCTCTGCTCCCCCCAGAGTCCCCATAGGCACCACGATACTTGGACACAGACCCTGATTGCTGGATTTTTTTTTAAAAAGGACCATCTGCTTCTTGAACAGGCCATTTAAAGCCTGCATGGAGCTGTTGGCATTAGGATCGGACAGTAGGACCCTGCAGAGTAGCGCTGTATCTCCACTCCCCGCTCTCTCACCAGAGTAGTGCTATATTTCCACTCCCCACTCTCTCACCTACCATTACAGCAACTCTGCATTTTGTTTTTCTTCTCTATACTTCTTAAATGTGAGCTTCCACCACCCACTAAGTCAGTACCCTTCAGATCCCTGTCACTGAAAAATTCTGGAAGTCCCTACCAGGTCTCTTCCTCCTTTCCTTCAATCTGGGTGTTGACACCTCTATTATGGAGAAATGTCCCCTCCTTTC
The DNA here is from genome assembly GCF_036971445.1 of Narcine bancroftii. Classification (NCBI taxonomy): domain Eukaryota; kingdom Metazoa; phylum Chordata; class Chondrichthyes; order Torpediniformes; family Narcinidae; genus Narcine; species Narcine bancroftii. Next base: position 54,540,742 of record NC_091477.1, read on the forward strand.
TTCTCTGTCAATGCCCAATATAATTTTTTATATCACTATAACATTCCCCAAGCATTCTCCCAAGGAAATCCAATCCTGTTTATTCTCTCTCTCTCATAGCTGAAAGGCTCAACCCAAGCCAACGTCTCTTCACACTCTCTCCTGTGCATCCACATCTTTCCAAAATTACACACTGTTCTCCAGCTGTGGCCTAAACCAATGTTTTATATTTGCTGTAACACAACCATGAATGCACCGGGGTAATTGGCCAGGTACCAAACTCATTTTTATACATAGCCAGCACAGACCACATTGAGTGACAGTGTCCTCTTCGGAAAGGGTGCGTGATTTTTCCATGAAATTCCGAGCCTGCCAGAGACAGCTGTCTAGATCCCAGGGACAGCTGCTGCCACCGACCAGAGTTGCTGATAACACTGCGCCCTGCATTCCAAACAATGCTCCCTCTGCAAGTCAGTCAGTCAATAGCTGCAGGAACCAGTCAGAGTCCACCTGGGGTGGTTTTGAACAAGCTGCACATGTGAGAGCCAGTTGTACAATTGTATCTGCAGGCCGGAGAACTGGTCACAGTTAATTGAAACAGAGGAAGGAGAATTGATTCGGGCCTACCAAACGTGGACTGCGGGAAGAAGAAAGGAGGAAACCTGTCCATTCCTTGAGGGTTTTGTGGGTAAAGGTGGCAACCTGTGTGGCATGGAGTTCACGTGTGGAAGAGGAAGTCACGGCCCCTCTCCCCAGTCTTTACTACAAAGCACGACAGTAAAAGCACTCCAATTGCCCAAGATTCGTGGGCTGAAGGGCCTGTTTCTGTACTGTCCCATGATCTGAGGACGACCAGATGAATAAAAGCCTTCTGCTCTTGTTGGCAATCCCACTCTGTTGGTAGATGTTAAAGGGGAGACAATTGCCCCGGGCACAGATGCACCAAGCCAATCTTACATACCTGTGTGGATCTTGCATACCTGTGAGGCTGCAGCAAGTAGGAATGTTGGTACATCTGCTCATTGTACTTATGTATATGACAATAAACTCTCCTGCTCGTACTCGAAGATAGATGAGTTATTGACGGGTTGACAAGTGATGCTCAAATTCAGATTTTCAAAGTTTCTCTGAATGAAAGTTTTTGAGAACACCAAGTCGGCTGTCAAAATAATGGATTCTTCGTGGTTGGGTCCAGTCTCAAAACAATTTAGAGTTTTACTTTATTTACGGCGTCATGAGTTGTGGTGTTGACACTCCAAACCTTGTCACTGTATCAACCTGCAGAGCTCTGGCTGCAGCTCGTGCTGCAGTTGGTCTGCTGACGGCGTCTGGCACTTGATCCCAAGGGAAGCAGGGCTTTGGAATGAGTGTGAAGGTTAGTATCAAATCTGTAAGAGGTCTTACCACTGTAGCCTTGTCATGATCAATCACAGCCTGTCATCACCACCACAGTACATCACGCTGACAGGCCTGAACCTATGCATTTGTCTTCCTCCTTGTTAGTAAGAGGATCACAGACAACAAAGAGTTTTGTGAGGCAAATGATGGCCTTGGCATAACACTATCACTGATGGCACTGACCTGGGAAAGGGAAAATGTTTAGTGTAGTTTCAGTAAGGAGCACAGACATAAACTTTCCAGATATCAAAAGGAATGTGTTGTTCTGGGGTATGCTTTTCCTCAGTTTCCCAATTCCATGAATCTCCGGAGGTTGAAGACTTCTGTGCTGGGATTTCATGCCTCGAGGTTTCCCTCCCCCAACACCCGCCCTCCCACCCCCCTCCCCCCATCTGGACATCGTCCGATATGTCTGTGTGCACATTCCTGCAGAGGCCAGATCTGCAAGCAATGAGGGACTGATTTATCTTTCTCACTCAGCTCGTGGGCACAGAAATGGCAAGTTGAATCCAGTGCTGTCTGTAAGGTGTTTGAGCGTTCCTCTTGTATCTGTGTGGGTTTCCTCTGGGCATTGTGATATTCTCCCACCCTTCAAAATGTACAAAGGTTGTAGGTAACTTGGTATATTGGGGGCTGGAAGGGTCCGTGGGTTGGAGGGGCCTGTTACTGTGCTGTACATCTAAATTTAAAATATTAGATATAAACCAACTCTAATTGACCTGGCCTGTCGCAGGACAAGTCAGGTACCATTTAGCTTGGCACAGCGCTGTTGGGTTGGAGGCCATCTCTGGGTTTATTCAAGCCTGTCTGTCTTGGAACATTGCCACTCCACACTTTAGCTTTGTGGGTGCCATTCTCCAGCTTCTGCCAAAATGGCCCCAGCAAAACAGAAGATCCTTAGAAAAGATCGTCTGCTGTTTTCTTGCGCATTTCGCTCCTCAGGACTTGCAATCATAAGACCATAAGATCAGAATATTTAGGACCAGAAATAGGTATTTTGGCCCTTCGAGTCTGTCCCGCCACTCCATCATGAGCTGATCCATTCTCCCACTCAGCCCCACTCCCCTGCCTTCTCCCCACAACCTCTGATACCATAGAACCATATAACAATTACAGTACAGAATCAGGCCATCTTGGCACCTCTAGTCCACACCGATTTAAGTGAAACTCCACTAGTTCCACCTACCTGCTCCCTGACCATAACCCTCCAATCTCCTCAGATCCATGTACTCATCCAACCTTCGCTTAAATGACAAAATTGACCCTGCTGCGCCACCTCTTCTGGAAGATCATTCCACTCAGCCACCCCTCTCTGAGTGAAGAAGTTTCCTCTCATGTTACTTCTAAACTTTTGTCCTCTATCCCTTAAGTTATGATCCCTCATTCCAATCTCACCTACTCTCAAGGGGAAGAGCCTATTCACATCTACTCTGTCCATTCCCCTCATAATTGTATATACCTCTATCAAATCCCCCCCTCAATCTTCTACACTTCAATGAATAAAGACCCAGTCTACTCAATCTTTCTTTGTATTCTAGATACTGCAATCCAGGCAACATTTTAGTAAATCTTCTCTGCATCCTCTCTACCTTATTGATAACCTTCCTATAATTTGGGGACCAGAACTGCACACAATATTCCAAATTTGGCCTCACCAATGCCTTAACAGTCTCAACATCACTTCTCAGCTCCTATATTCTATGCTATGCTTTATAAAGGCCAGCATACCAAAAGCCTTCTTTACCAAACCCTATCTACATGAGAATCCACTTTCCAAGAATGAAGAACCATTATTCCAAGATCTCTCTGTTCCTCTGCATTCCTTTATGCCCTCCCCTTCACTACATATGTCCAGTTTTGATTATTCTTCCCAAAATGATGCATTTCACATTTATCGATATTAAACTCCATCTGCCACCATTCAACCCACTCTTCTAAGCAGTTCAAATCCTTCTGCAATCCCTGAAAACTATCTTCACCATCCACCACTCCCCGTATTTTTGTGTTGTCTTCATATTTACTAACCCAATTTACCACTCCATCATCCAAATCATTAATGTAAATGGCGAACAACAAGGGACCCAACACCAATCCCTGAGGCACACCGCTCATCACTGGCTTCCATCCTAACAAACAATTATCCACCATGACTCCCTGGCACCTATCTTCTAGCCACCATTGAACCCATCTGACTATCTCAACATTAATCCCCAGTGTCTGAACCTTCCTCACCAACCTTCCACATGGAACCTTATCGAAGGCCTTACTGAAATCCATATAGACTACATCTACTACTCTACCCTCATCAACCTTCCTAGTCACGTCCTCAAAATATTCAACAAGATTTGACTATTCAGATGCTTTAAATACACCCAAAGGCCTGGCCTCCATAGCCATCCGTGATTACAAATTCCAGAGGTTCACCACTCTCTGGCTAAAGAATTTCCTCCACAACCATTTTAAATGGGTGCATTTAAATCCTGGTTGTATCCTTTTACTCTAGATCACCCTACCATGGGAAATAACTTGGCCACATCTATTCTGTCCAGGCTTTCTTTCTGTTTCCAATTTCCAACATTCAAAATGCTTCTATGAGGTTCCCCCTTCATTCTTCTGATCTCCAAGGAGTCCAGTCCAAGAGCCATCAAACATTCCTCATACACTAATCCCTTCATTCCAGGAATCATTCGTGTGAATCTTCTCTGAAAGCTCTCCAATGCCAGCACATCCTTTCTTAAATAAGGAGCCCAAAACTGGACCCCATACTCCAAGCGAGGCCTCACTAGTGCCTTATAAATCATTCAACATCACATCCCTGCTCTTCTATCCAAGATGCAATCACTTTCTTCACCAGCGACTCAATATAGAGGTAAACCTTTAGGGTATCCTACACGAGGGCACGCAAGTCCCTTTGAACCTCTGAACTTTTAATTTTCTCCCCATCCAAATAATAGTCGGCCCTTTTATTCCTTCTACCAAAGTGCACAACCATCCACTTTTCAATATACTATTTCATTTGCCACTTCATTGCTCATTCAACGAATACACTGAAGTCTCTCTACAGCATAGTTTCCTCCTCAATCCCTGTTCCCTCCACTATTTGAATCATCTGGAAACTTAGCCACAAAGTCTTTAATAGGCAATATAAATTATTAACATAAAACATAAAAATAAGTGGCCCCCACACCGACCCCTGTGGAACACCACTGGTAACTGGAAGCCAACCAGAATAGGACCTCTTTATTCCCACCCTCTGTTTCCTGGCGATCACTCAATGCTCTATCCATGGTAGTATATTTCCTGTAATTGCATGAACTCTCATGAAGCAGCCTCATGTGCGGAACTTAGTCAAAGGCCTTTTGAAAATCCAACTCCGATTATCCAAAATTGGATTCTCCAAAATCCTCAGTTATCCAAAATTTTTAAAAATTTTCTGATAAACGAGGATATCCAAAATTATCATTTATCCAAAATTTTTCCAGAGCCTAACTATCTGGGGATGTCAGGCTCCCGGTGGCAGCAGCGGTCCCAGCACCGGCAGCAGCAGACCTTGGGCTCCCGGGGCAGCAGCAGACCTTGGGTTCCAGGGGCCAGCTGCAATGGACCTTGGGCTCCTACGGACAGCCGCAGTTGACCTTGGGCTCCTGAAGCTGGCAGCAGCGGACCTTGGGCTCCTGGGGGGCTGGAAGTAGCAGACATTGGGCTCCCAGAACTGGTCGCAGTGGACCTTGGGCTCCTGGAGCTGACAGCAGTGGACCTTGGGCTCCTGGGGGCCAACAGCAGTGGACCTTGGGCTCCCAGCATTGGCAGCAGCAGATCTTGGGCTCCTGGGGCTGGCAGCAATGGACCAGGCTCCCAGGGCCAGCAGGAGCAGACCCTGGGAGCCCAGGGCCAGCCATAGTGGACGGGCTCCTGGGGGCCGGCGGCAGCGGACCTCGGGCTCCTTGTGGACGAAGCAGCAGACCTCGGGCCTCCAGAGCTGGCCGCAGTGGATTTTGGGCTCCCGGAGTTAGCAGCAGCGGACCTTGGGTTCCCAGAGCTGACAGCAGTGGACCTCAGGCTCCTGGGGGCCGGCAGCAGCGGAACTCGGGCTCCTGGGGGGCTGGAAGCAGCAGACCTCAGGCTCCCAGAGCTGGCTGCAGTGGAGCTTGGGCTCCAAGAGTTGACAGCAGTGGACCTCAGGCACCTGAGGGCCAGCAGCAGTGGACCTTGGGCTCCTGGGGCTGGCAGCAATGGACTTCAGGATCCAAGGGCCAGCAGGAGCAGACCTTGGGCTCCTGGGGTCAACATCAGCAGACCTTGGGCTCCCAGGGCCAGCCGTAGTGGACCTTGGGCTCCTGTGGGCCAGCAGCAGTGGACCTCGGGCTCCCAGAGCTGGCCAGAGCTGACCTTGAATTCCTGGAGCTGACAGCAGTGGACCTCACACTCCTGGGGTCTGGCAGCAGCAGACCTTGGGCTCCTGGGGCTGGCAGCAATGGACCAGACTCCTGGTGCCAGCAGCAGCAGACCCTGGGCTCCTGGGGCCAGCAGCAGTGGACCTTTGGCTCCCAGAGCCGGCGGCAGCAGACCTTGGGCTCCTGGGGCTGGCAGCAATGGACTTCAGGATCCAAGGGCCAGCAGGAGCAGACCTTGGGCTCCTGGGGGCTGGCAGCAGCAGACCTCGGGCTCCCAGAGCTGGCCGCAGTGGACCTTGGGCTCCCGGAGCCAGCAGCTGCGGACCTTAGGCTCCCGGAGCTGACAGCAGTGGACCTTTGGCTCCTGGGGGCCGGCAGCAATGGACCTTGGGCTCCCAGCATTGGCAGCAGCAGACCTTGGGTTCCTGGGGCTGGCAGCAATGGACCAGGTTCCCAGGGCCAGCAGCAGCAGACCTTGGGCTCCCGGGGTCAACAGCAGCAGACTTTGGGCTCCCAGGGCCAGCCGTAGTGGACCTTGGGCTCCTGTGGGCCGACAGCAGCGGACCTCGGACTCCTGGGGTACTAGAAGCTGCAGACCTCAGGCTCCCAGAGCTGGCCGCAGTGGACCTTGGGCTCCCAGAGCTGACAGCAGTGGACCTTGGGCTCCCAGAGCTGACAGCAGTGGACCTTGGGCTCCTGGGGGCTGGCAGCAGCAGGCCTCAGGCTCCTGGGGCACTGGAAGCAGCAGACCTCGGGCTCCCGGCCCCAGCAGTGGGGTCTTCGAGCTCCTAGTATGAGCAGAGCCTCAATGGGAAGGTGTCAGTGATCGGCGATGGTCAGCATTTTTTGATGAGAATTAAACGTTATTTTAATGCTTAAAACCCCTTGTTGTTTGTTGTTGTTTAAGCAATGATACAAGTGATTTTGTTGCTACTGTGCTGCTTTTAAAAAATGACCAGTTCTCTAAAAAAAACATTTTGGATAATCAAAGTTGTGCTTATACAACATTCTCTTCATGTCCCCTTTGTCTGGCCTGCTTGTGGATTCCTTAAAACTTTGCAGTAGGTTTGTCAGGCAAGATTTTCCCTTAAGGAAACCATGTTGACTTTGGCCTATCTTGTCATACATCTCCAGGTACTCTGTAACTTCATCCTTGACAATCAACTCCTGCAACTTCCCAACCACCGATATTAGGCTAACAGGACTATAATTTCCTTTCTGTTGCCTCTCTTTTTTTTATAGCAGTGAAGTGTCTTTTTAAATTTTCCAGTCCTCTGGATCCACACCAGAATCTATTGATTCTTGGAAGATCAATACTAATACCTCCACAATCCACGAGGGTGCATTCCATCTGGTCCGGGAGACATATCTACCCTTAGACCTTTCAACTTCGCAAATACCTTTTCTGTGGTGATTGGTGACTGCACTCACCTCTTTTCCCAGACATCTTTGAAAGTCCAGTACACAGCTAATATCTTCCACAGTGAAAAATGATGCAAGATTCTCATTCTGTCATCTCTTTGTCCCCATAACAATTTCTCCATTGTAATTTTCTATCAGTTCTATATACTGTCTTGCCTCAATTTTACTCTTAGTATACTTTAAAAAGCTCTCTGTATCCTTTTCTTTTATTATTTGCTAACCTCCTTTCAAAGTTCATCTTCTCCTTCTTTATGACCTTCTTAATTTCCTTCTCTACGCTTTTAAAAGCTTCCCAGTTCTCTGTCTTCCCACTAATTTTTGCTTCCTTCCATCCCTTTTCTTTTGTTTTGACTTTGGTGTTGACTTGTCAGCCACAGTCGTGTTGTTTTACATTCAAATATTTCTTCTTTTTTGGAACACACCTGTCCTGCATTTGCCTTATTTCTCACAGAAACTTCATCCATTGCTGCTCTGTTGTCCTCCCGGCTGGTATGCTTTTCCAATTAACTCTGCCCAGTTCCTATCATACCTCTGTCATCTCTGATTTTATCTCCCTCTCAAATCCAGAGTGAATTATGGTCACTGCCTCTTTCATAGTTCACTTACCTTCTGCGGTGATATACATGAGTATGACAATAACACAACCTTTACTTGACATTATCATGGCTGGGATCCCTATTAGAACCCTGGGATTACCAATGACCAGACTCCCAACTGCACCTGTCAATAAGACCATAGAGACCATGAGGCATTTGAGCAGAAATAGCTGATCCATTTTCCCACTCAGCCCCACTGCCTGGCTTTCTCCCCATAACCTCTGATGTCCTGGCTAATCAAGAACCTATCAATCTGTGACTTAAATGCACCCAATGATCTGGCCTCCACAACCAACAGTAGCAACAAATTCCACAGATTTACCACCCTCTGGATGAAAACATTCCTACACATTTCTGTATTAAGCAAACCCCCTTCAATCCTGAATTTGTGCCCTCTTACACTCGACCAATGGTTCACAACCTTTTTTTCCCACTCACATACCACTTTAAGTATTCCCTATGCCATAGATGCTCTGTGATTAGTTAGGGATTGCTTAAGGAGGTAAGTGGGTGGAAGGAAAAAGGTTGAGAACCACTGCCCTAGGCTCTCCCACCATGGGAAACAATCTTTTTACCTCTACTCTGTCCATGCCTTTCAATATTCAAAATGTTCCATTGAGATCTCACTACCCCCCACCCCCCCCCCCCCCGCCATTCTCCTAAATTCTAACAAAGGCCAAGAGCTGTCAAACAATCCTCATATGATAAATCCTTTATTTTCAGAATCACCTAGTGTGATAGTACAGATTCTATCACCAATGTGAAAATGTACAGATTGTAGTGTAGGATGACTGTGATTGGCTGAGTGTGAAGCACACCTACTCGCAGGTCTTAAAGGATTGCTCCTATTCAGACCAGGTCATTCTGGACTGGTCGACCTACTTGTGATATGCTCCAGTCTTTTAGCCTTGCTTTGGATCAATAAGTCTTTGGTTCTTTCGACGTGCTCTACACCTAGTGAATCTCCTTTCAACCCTCTCCAACATGAGCACATCTTTTTTTAAAAGCAAGAGCCCAAAACTGCTCAGAAAACCCCATGAGGTCTCACCAGTGCCTTTTAAAGTTTCAAAATCACATCTCATCTCATATATTCTATTCCTCTTGAAATGAATTCCAGCATTGCATTTGCCTTCTTCATGAATGTTTACCTGCACGAGGATTCCCAGGTCCCTTTTCATCTGGGTCTTTTCAATTTTATTCCCATTTTTAAAATAATCTGGCCGTTTCTTTTTTATCAACCAAATTGCCTGACTGTACACTTTCCAACATTTTTATTTGCAATGTAAGTGTTTGAAAACTGCCAGGCTTAATATAGTTTGGCCCATGACCCGTTATATTTTTTTTATGAGGTCCACAACCAAAACAATATGGCCACCCCTGGTGTAGAAGAAACTCAGGGGTTGCAGAAAGACTTAGACAGGGTAGAAGAATTTAAATATTCCCTTTCACCTGCATTAAATATTTCCTACTTTGTCCAACTAGAATGGACTTCCTTATATAAAACATTGGAAAAATTTGGTGTAGGTAGAAAATTCATAAATTGGATTAAAAACTCAATAATAAGCCACGAGCTAAAATTATAACTAATAACAAAATGTCATCTAGTTTTTCCTTGAGTAGATCGAGAAGACCCCTATCACCAGCACTGTTTATTCTAGCAATTGAACCCCTGCTAGAGATTATGAGAGATCCAGATATTAAGTATTTAAAAGTTGGACAGGAAGAACATAAAATTAGTTTTTTTGCTGATGATGTGCTATTATATAAGTCTGACCCCTGGCTGAGTCACTGATAAGATTACAAATGATATTAGATAAATATGGAAGAAATCAGGATAAATAAATAAATATGGACAAAAGTGAGATGAGGCCATTGCAGAATTTTGATTATGAAAGCTACCAAAAAAAGCTGTAGATTTAAATGGAAAAAAGATGGAACTAAATACTTAGGAATAATGACTGATAATAATTTACAGAACTAATAAAAGCTCAATTATATCCCTCTACTTGAAAAAATTAGAAAAGATTTACAGAAATGGAAAGCTATGCCGATTTCATTAGTAGGAAGGGTAAATTGTATAAAAATGAAGGTAATGCCAAGACTGCAGTATCTCTTTCAATCATTACCTTATTGTCCTAACTAAAAAATTATTTTAATTATTACATAATTGTATAAGACGATTCCTATGGAATAACAAAGTACCAAGAATTGAACTGGAAAGTTAACATTGGACTACAAATTGGGAGGACTTAGACTCCTGGATTTCTATCACCTTTCTTTGAAGAAAATAGTCTCTCTTCGTGGATTCGAATGGGACTAAATTCAATAAAAGAGGAGTTAGTCAAGGACTATTTATAAGTGGAATGTTACATCTATAACAAAAAAAAACAGATAATTCTATCTCAATACACATGATTAAAATATGGCAAGAAACAAATGAATGTATCAGGAAAAAAGTAGGTATATCACTGAGGACACCATTAAGTAAAAATATTCTTCTGCCTATGAATCTGGGTAACAAAATATTGAATTCATGATATGACAAATGAAAAAGATAAGTTGATGATTGTTATATGGAAGGATCTCTTATAGCTTTTGAACAATTAAGAAATAAGTATGGAGTAGCTAATGGGACTTTTGCTTTCTCCAGTTAAGATCATTCTTAAGAGAAAGATGGGGACCAAAGTTAGCTCCACATTAAATTAGTGAGATGGAATGAAACATTTGGCTGGGATACACACTTAAATTTATATCTAGGATGTACTTTGCTCTCCAAAATGGAAGTGTGAAACCAAGCTTACAGAGATCAAGAGAGAGATGAGAGTTGGATCTAGAAGTCGCAATAATGGAAAGATGCTGGTCTGATTGGTGTTTGGAGAGCATGACATCAATTATATATGCAAGATATAGATTAGTGCATTATAACTCCCTACACCAATTATATCTCACACCACAGAAATGACATAAATCAAAATCGGAAATATCGGAGATGTGTTTTAGATGTGGAATAGAAATAGGAATGTTTGTTCATGCTACGTGGTTGTATGTGAAGGTGAGACCTTTCTGGTAGGATATTACTGTAATACTAACAAGGATAACAGGGGTAGCCTTTGCAGGCGACCTGGAGCTTTATCTTTTGAGCAACTTTATAGAAATAAGTAACAGACTAACTAAATTCCAAATGTAATTTGTTAAAATAGCTTTAGCTCTGGCTAAGAAATGTATTGCGATTACGTGCAAATCCAACTCCCCTCTACAGATAATATGATGGAAGACAGAGATGAACAGTTGTATACCTAAAGAAAAAAAGTTATATACATATAAATTTATATTTATATATTTTGAAAATGGAAATTTTGTGCGCTCAATTTTAACATTTAAGAAAAATTTGGACAGGTGCGAATAGGGCAGGTATGGAAGGCTATGAGCTAGATGTTGGTCAATGGGACTAAGATGTGGGTGGGAAGGGAAGGATGAGAATCACTGCTCTAGACCCAATTGTTACAGAAATATTTGGCTTGAGAAAAATTGTCATTGGCCCATTTCCTTTGGAGTTATGAAACCATGCACAAAACGAGTCAATGAGGTACAATTAAAACAGTGGTTTTCAATCATTTTCTTCCCACTCACATCCCACTTTAAGCAATCCCTTACTCATCACAGAGCACCGATGCAATAGAAATTACTTAAAGTGGGATGTGAGTAGAAAGAAAAAGGTTGAGAACCACTGGACTGGTAGAAGTAATTTCCCTTTGGTTCACATCTTGCAATCACAGCTTTCTAAATCCTAGGTGGTTGGTTGTTTAAGTTTATTTGTCACATTATAAGTGGCACAGTGAGAAGGGTTTTTCTGCGAGCAGTCCAGCAGGTCAGCTTCAACATTTGCACAGCTGTGTGAAGCAGAAGAACAAGAGTAGAATAGAGTTAGAATGAAAAGAAAAGATCTATTAGTACAAAAAGCAAGGGCAGCCTCATAACACTGTTGTGAGGTTTGTACAATAGCCTGTCGGTGCCAATGGCTGAGGGACATCGGAGAAGATTCAGTCTGGGACTGTTCCTCTCAGGGTGGTCAAGTCTGTTTGTGACTTCTGTTCACTGAGCAGGCAGAGGGGAGAATTTTCCGTTCACTATGATACCTACTGATACGCTGCATTCAGCAAATTGCCAGCATTGTGAACTGCGGCAAAAGAGAATCCTGCTTGTCATGAGAGAGCCTGAAAGGATGCCTGTCCTTCACCTGCATGCCACTTCACTTATTGTGACCTGACACAGCACCCTGGATTTCTTCCAGTACACTTCCTCAGACATCCAGCGAGTGAACAGCCCTTTTCTGCTCCCCGTGCTCAAGGGGGTTTCCTTCTGACAATTCAGCAAGAAAATTCCCAGTGTCTCCATACCTGTCTAGACTGCCAGGGGGTTCCCAATCCATCCTCGACTTCCAGCACACGGTGCTTCCCCCCTTTCCTCACCAATTCTCAACCCTCCTCAACTCCCAATACCACCGGGCAACTCCTGGAACCTCCCTGTGCTCCCAGATAACGATTCAAGCACCTTCTTTCTCAAAGACTTGCGTCTCCTTTCAATAAAGTAATGGTGCAAATAATCTGCTTAAAACACAGTTAATGTTTATATTAAAGGTTAACGATACAGCAGTTCCGGTAATTACACCCAATTTGAAGAGTGGGAGGAAACAGGGAAAATACACCACCTTACTTGGATAAAAGTGGTGAGTGACATGGATTCAAACCTGGTCACTAGCACTGTAATAGCATTGTGCTAGCCGCTGCATGAACCGTGCTGTCCATGTCCCAGTTCCTCACTTGAAACTTTTAATTTGAACTAAGTTCTTGATTTAGATGGAAGATTTAAAACCTGTTAACAAGTTCTGTTTCACAACAGCTGAGCTCGATGGATCTGTATTATTAACACTGTAATTCTAAACGGGTTTCCCGATATCAGGAAGGCCACTGTTCAATACACAACAGACCACGAGTGGGTCACCTGCTTCGATAGCCTAGTCTCGAACAGAATGCATACTGCAACAAAGCTTCTATTGACTCTATTCCCCCACCATGTCTGATTAAGTAGTCACTGTGTCCCGCATGAATGAGGAAAGGTTCAGCTCGAGTGAAACATTATTGTTGCACTAACAATCCCTTTAATGTCTATGTTCAATATTGTTGATGGAACTGGCAGTTATGTTGCTTTAACCATGTTTCACACTCTCAAATGGATTTCTTACTTTGTGACTGATTAACCCTGCGCCAGTGGCACTGCGAGACTCATTAACCCTTCACTCCCATACACTGCATTATTTATTGAGAAACTGATGGTCACTAGACCCTTTCAGATGGCCTTGTAAAATGGGGTTAACCGGGCAACTTGCTAGGTTGAAGGACCAGGTACAGGGATCTTTGAAAGGGCCGAACTGAGCAAGCCTAGTCAAAATCCACCCGGGTCCCAGACCTTCCTCAAAGGTGGTCAGGGAACCCAGTAAAACTTACCTGGGCGTCCTTCTCCACCTATTTGAAAGGGGAAATGGCTCAGCCCGTTACTCTGCAACTTTAAATAAAAAGAACACAGGGAACAGGGGGATCCCCTGTGGCTGCGTGACACGTCACTCACCACGTCATCGCAAGGGCAGGATCCCCCTTAAACTTCCGGGTTGGTGATTTAACAGGTAGGTTAGGCTGCTATTTGAAAGGTACAGAAGGCACCCATGACTCAGTCATCTCACCCAGGTCCCAGGACGGCTACCTGGGTGCTGCAATTTGAAAATGCCTTTTGTGCAACTATTTGATCTATGATGGCCATGTGACTGACAGTCATAGATCACTGCTGGTTTGTTGTGGTGAAAACTAATAAGGTGAATACTACTAAACAGTGGAAAGTCATGGATAGACTGGCTGAATGGGCAGATTAAATGTAATACATTATAAGGTGATGCACTTCAGCATAAACTAAATAAAAGAGAGACTATGGACTGAAAGCACAGGTCCTTCGGGTATGCAAGAACTAAAGACATCAATGCACATCCAGTAAATACAGTAAAATTGGCAAAACCTGTTGGCATAGTTTGTAAAATTTAAGGGATCCTTGGACTTTTAAAAATATCAAGTACAAAAAGAAACAAAGTTATGTTTAACATGCACAAAATATTGGTTGAGTGACAATTTGAATATTGGATCTACTTCTACACCTAATTTAGGAACTAGAAAGGGGAAGATCCCAGAGAGGGGGGAGGTCCCAGTGAGGGGAAGGTCCCAGAGAGGAGAAGATCCCAGAGAGGGAGAGGTCATAGTGAGGGGAAGGTCCCAGAGAAGGGAAGATCCCAGAGAGGGGAAGGTCCCAGAGAGCAGAAGGAACCAGAGAAGGGGAGGTACCAAAGGAGGGGAAGATACCAGAAAAGGGAAGGTCAAGTGAAAGATAGGGGGAGGTCCCAAAGAGGGGAAGGTCCCAGAGAAGGAAAGGTCCCAGAGAAGGGAAGATTGCAGAGAGGAGAAGGTGGCAGAGAGGGAAAGGTCCCAGTGAAGGGAAAGTTGCAGAGAGGGGAAAGACCAAGAGAGGGGGTCCCAGAGAAGGGAAGGTCCAGTCCCAGAGAAGGGGAGGTCCTAGAGAAGGGGAGGTCCCAGAGAGGGGGAGGTCCCAGAGAGGGGAAGGTCCAAGAGAGTGGAAGATTCCAGAGAAGAGAAGATCCCAGAGAGAGGGAGGTACCAGAGGAGGGTAGGTCACAGAAAAGGGAAGGTCCCAGAGAGGGGAAGATTTACTCCATCCATTCCAGAGGCAAACAAGTTCAGTTTTAAAGTTAGATAAGAGAAGGTAGCCTTGTTCACGGTGGAGCAAAGACGGTTGCGGGAAGATTTAATTGGGTTGTCCCAAGCCGTGACTCGTTTAGACAGAGTAAATAAAGAAAGGTTGATCCCATTGGTGCTTAAAGAGCAATGAACAATATATGTAACTTTTAAGCAAAATATGCAAATATTTTCCCCTCACAGAGTGAATATAATCTGGGATCAGCTGCCTGTACTATTTTTCGCAGGAAAATTTATCTGTCCTTTCCTATGTTTTACCTCTAATTTTTGCATCTGGTAATTTATTTCATACTTATTTTGCATGTGTAGCTTAAATTCCTCTGTAGCTGCAATAAGCAATAATTTCAGGGCACTTAAACATTGGACATGTGTTTGACGATAATCTCTCGTCTCATCTGTAGTCGTGGTGGATGGGGCCGGTCAGGGCCTTGCACAAGGGATTGAATAAGCACTTGAGCAAAAATAATTTGCACATTTTGAGAGAAAGAATTGGGACATTATGATACACTGTTGTGACAGTAAGCAGACACAAGATTTGTAAAGACTGAACAACCGGCTTTATTCTACTTAAAGTCTTCTGATGTATTTAGCTGCACTCTGAGTGACTGATCTCAAGGGGTCGGATGTGGCTTATATCCTGACAGTTGATTGGCAGCTGACCGGATGGGGCTTGATCCATTCAGGTTGGCTGATTGACAGCCAGCCAGGTGTGGTCTGTCCTCTGGTGACCTTCCTGCAGGTACACAGGTTGTCCCCTGCAGTAGGCTAGTGGTGTATCACCACAGACATTGTGACTGAGAGACTTACTTTACTAGGAAATGGTTCCGATTGAATGGGCCAAATGGTCTTCTGGCCCTTAACAATGATCATCATCTTACCAAGCCTGTATGACTACACAAGTATTGCCGTGGCCAAAACTCACAGTGAAGAGATCACTGCGCATATGACCTTACTGTTACAATGCAGCTCACTCACTGTTCGATTGGCAATCCTGCCACTTTGCAGACCCGGACCTGTATTATCCTGTCACTTATTCCAAGATTGATCTTCACTGTCTGCTTTTCAACCTGCAGTCCTCCATCTCCACGAGGGCTGAAGCTCATTAACTTCAGATCTGTTTCCTTCACATGAGATAGCATGCTAGTGTGGCCCCATTCCAATTTGCTTGACGCTAATTAAATTGATATCAAGTAGCTGGGCTGAGGCCACCTGTTATTCAACAATAATCAGCTCCACACTCCGCACCTCATTTTTCTTTGTCGGTCTCTCCATTACATATAATTGCTCTGCGAGTGGAGCAGCAAAAATCTTTTAAAAGGTTTAAAAGATTTCAATCATTAACTAAGGTAAGTTGGTTAATGAAGGTGTAATGCTAGCCTAGAAAAAAATTAAAATGATTCCTTGCATCTCTTTGCTTTCCCTTTCATGCTGTTCCCTGTTCACCATCATGGGGGGAAGTAAATTCCCACTCAAGGCAATGGGGTTACTATTTGCTAAAAGTTTTCGAAAAGTTATAGCCTCAAACCCAGCTTCAGAGACACGAGCAGATCATTTCAGATGAAATGCTGAGCAAATGCACGGCCAGAGTGTGGTGATAAAGGTACACAATCCTTTATCCGGACATCTAAAATCTGGAAAGCTCCAAAAACTGGTATTTTTTTCCTGGTGATGGTACAGTGGGGGGGGGGGGGGGGGAGAGAGAGAGAGAGAGAGAGAGAGAGAGAGAGAGCAGTGTGACTAGGTTGGGTGGGGGGGGAGAGAGACAGCAGCATGACTCGGGTGGGCGAGGGGGAGAGAGACGGCAGCGCGAATGGAAGTGGATGGATACAGCAGCACAATTTGGATTGGCTTAAATCTGGGGCACTGGCTTTTGTTCTGAAATCCAGAAAAATCTGAAATTTGGAACACACTGTCCCCCAAGGGTTCCGGATAAAGGATTGTGTACCTGTACAAATATGTGACTGTCAATGGGTAGCTGGTCTGTCCCCGACTGGGGTGACTCGCTCCCTGGTAACTCCTCCCCTTGTGACCCTGGAATAAAGGTTGACCTCCCTCTCCCTGTCCTCCCGGGCTGGCTACATCTAAAGTGTAATTAAGCCTATCGTTCCTCACTCCACGGCTTTGGAGTTATTGATAGAGCCTATCACAGAGGTATCATTTTCAGATTGAATTGTTAACCTGGATCACAGGGGAATAGGATTAATTTAAAAGAAAGACCTCCCTTTCACACGATGATGGTGAGAGTTTACTGTCATATACAATCATACAATGTACACATTTGTTTACATTTTTATTTGCTGCAGCCTCACAGAATTGTAAGATATGCCAGTTAAGTTAGTATATTGTAGCGCTCACGCTACGCAGGTGTGGAGAATTACAGCGCACACACCAAAGCCTTAAAGTCAAGACTGGACTATTGCATTGTTGTCAAGGCCCCCGCATCATTGGAGCGCTGACCTGTGACCTGCCACAGTTCACCGTCTTCCCGCCGTTTTTACAAGCAGAGAGAGAGAGAGAGAGAAAGAAAACAAACAGGATTCTTCTCTTAGAGGGAGAGAGAGAGAAGTCAGTTCTGCAGTGGCTTTTGAGGCTGCAACATGGCAAGCTGGCAGCTTGTTGAAAACCCCATTTTGAAGACGGGTTGTGAGTTCTGAGTTCAGCCTGTTGAAAACCCTGAAATAAGGGAAACAGGAGGAACTCTGTGGTGACCTGGAAGAAGAGGTTATCATTTGGAAAACTCATGATGGGGCAGGTTTCTTTGGCAAGACACTGAAGTAGCTGATCAGAGGGAACAACAAATATCTCTCTGAAACCAACAAGAACCGTCCTGAGTGGTAACCATTTACCTTTAAGCATGAGAACCGGGTGAAAATACATAAATGTTAAATTCTGTGCACAGTATAAGAATTGCCTGATACCAGTGAACTTAGAGAAGTGAGAAGTGAATGATTGGACTATTAAAGCAAATAATGTTTCTGAACATATACACATTACATACACATGAGCTTGTTAGGTTAAGTTAATAGTAATAAGTTGAAGTTTGATCTTGTTTTTATATTTAAACATAATTAAAAGCAACTTTTGTTGAAATAACCATTTGTCTTGGTGAATTTCTATTGCTGCTGGGTTTTGGGGTCCTCTGGGCCCATAATAATACATAAATATAAGTATATCTTTGGCTTGGCTTCGCGGACGAAGATTTATGGAGGGGGTAAAAAGTCCACGTCAGCTGCAGGCTCGTTTGTGGCTGACAAGTCCGATGCGGGACAGGCAGGCACGGTTGCAGCGGTTGCAAGGGAAAATTGGTTGGTTGGGGTTGGGTGTTGGGTTTTTCCTCCTTTGTCTTTTGTCAGTGAGGTGGGCTCTGCGGTCTTCTTCAAAGGAGGTTGCTGCCCGCCAAACTGTGAGGCGCCAAGATGCACGGTTTGAGGCGATATCAGCCCACTGGCGGTGGTCAATGTAGCAGGCACCATATATAGATATATAGATACATATATAGATGACATATATACATATATTTATTTATAAATAATGGTACATCAACAGCAGTTAATCACAGCCTGAGTATTGGCTTCTGTATGTAAGAAAGATGAGATTCACTGGAAAAGTCAAGAGAAAATTCACAAAGGCATTGCTGGGACTAGGATATTAAAGCTCTGATGAAAATCTTGGTAAAGCCTTCTTTGGGACAGAGTGAATTAGTTGAGATATGCAGCAATATGAGTGGCTGGATAGAGTCCATAGGAAGGACCCAGAATCAGAGTGTCAAAACCCAGGGGGCATGGATTTACAGGACTCAGTGAGGTTAAAGTGGAGGTGAGAGAAATGTTTTCGCCCAGAGGACGGTCAGTGTCGGGAACTCATGTCAGAAGTGCTCACTGCTACTTGGCTATGCACTTGAACCCTTACAATCTGCAGGTTCTTGGACCTGATGCGAGAAGGTAGGATTTAGTTGGCTTGTTTCTTTATCCAGCACAGACATGATGGGCAGCCTGTAGTCCCAATCCAAAATCAGTTACTTTAAGATGCCTCTAACTTCAGCAACCACAACAAACCTCTGCTAGAGGAAATCAGCGGGTTGAACAGCATCTGTGGAGGATAAAGGATTTGTCACCATTTCAGGCTGAAGCACTTCATGAAGGCAGATCTCCCCTGAGTTCCTCCAAGAGTTTGCTCTTTGCTCCTGATCCCCACATCTGCTGGCCCCTTGTGCCTGCGCAGCCACTTCCTTGTGTTCAGGGCCTTTAATGTGGTGAAGGGCTTCATGGAAATTTTGTGGGATTAATTTTCAAACAAAATATGGCACTATCTAACTTGATCTAAGAGGTGGGATGTAAATAGTTCCTTGAGAGCGAAAGAGGAGTGGAGAGAATTTCAGGGCGTTTGGGTGTTGGCAGGTGCGAGTGCCAGTCATGGATGGATCAACATACGGGATTTGGAACTTGGAGATCAAAGAAGTTTGCAGGACTGCATGAGATGATAGAGACATACAATTCCCCATCCAAGGCACAAATATCAGTGCATGTCCCAGCAATAAAAATAATGAAGAGAGCATTTTTTTCTGATTTTGCAGCTTATGGGATGTTTTTCCACAATATAAAATCGGGACAAGATTTCATGTTTAGCCTTTAGAGAATTTTTCTTGACAGGACCAAAGATCTGCAGAAACTATTCATTTTTACTTTATCTGAGCAAAGAGAGCAGTTTCTTTCATTTGAAGTAAATTACTCACAAACATTACAGTCTTAAAGCACAAGTTTAATTGCTGGCTTATCAGCAGATTGAGTGCAGTGCAGGTTAACTTTCTCCTCCCTAAACCAGATTTCAGATTTATCGTCTGCGTACGTACATGACATCACATACAACCCTGAGATTCCTTTTACTTGTGGGTGCAACAGAATTACTACTTATTGGTAGAGCAAAAAAAACTGTATACAAACGTAATCAAACAAAGAACTGTAAACAGATAATGAATGTAAACAAACTGTGCAATACAGAGAGAATTTAAAAAATCAATAAAATGCACAAGTAAGAGTCCTTAAATGAGTCCCTGATTGAGTCTGATGGTGGAGGGGTAACATCTGTTCCTGAACCTGGTGGTGTGGGTCTTGTGGCACCTATACTTCTTTCCTGATGTCAGCAGCATGCTGGGTGGTGTGGATCCTTGATGATTGCTGCTGCTCTCTGACAGCCGCGTTCCCTACAGATGTACTCAATAGTGGGGAGGGTTTTGCCTGTGATGTCCTGGGATGTGTTCACTACCTTTTGGAGGGCTCCACGCTCAGGGGTATTGGTGTCCCCATACCAGACCATGATGCAGCAGGTCAGTACCTCTGTAGAAATTTGTCAGGGTTTCTGGTGTTATGCTAAACCTCCGCAAACTCCTGAGGAAGTAAAGGTGCTGGTGTGCTTTCTTCACAATGGCACTAGTGTGTTGGGTCCAGGAAAGATCCTCCGAGATAGTGACTCCCAAGAACTTAAAATTGCTCACCCTCCCCACCCCTGGTCTCCCTCCAATAATCACTGGATTGTAGACCTCTGGCTTTCCTTTCCTTTCCTGAAAAAAAAATGGTGCCGGAAACACATGTCATCTTTCTATGGGCTGCAGAACTCCCGTTACTTGAGTCAAGAAAGTGAAGTTGGTTTTAGCTCCAGCTGAAGTTGGCAGATCTTGCCAGTACCAGAGAATGGAGTCCGGAATATCTGGCCTACACTGTACTTACAGCAATGTTCGCGCAGTGTGTACAGTGCCAGCTTTTGAACTATACAGCATGGAAACAGGCTGTTAAGCCCAACTCATCAATGCTGGTCAGATGATTTCTTTGTTGACCCTGCCTCCAAGTAGTTGTAGTCTGCTGCAGAAGTCATAAGGCTTCTAGCTGACTGGAGAAGGGGGTTACTCAAAACATGATTAGCTGCCCTGACTTTAAATCTGGGGAAAACATACTCATCCCCTCTCCTGGAGGATGTCATCTCTCCGGGGATTTAATCACCTTGCTCTTGCTGAGAGCACTCTCACACAAAATAAGGTGCATCCAAATTCTTATTTTCTTCATTTACTGAAGCGTCACACCCAGCAAACATTTCCAATTTGTCTGAAGGTGGGCTCATCCAATCCAGTAATGGATCTGTGTGCTTCTGGTGGGAAGGCAGTGTGCCGTGAGAATCGACATACAACAAAGCACGGCGGCTGGAGACAAAACCTCATGCCATGAAACTTCCAAGAATTCCAGGAATCTGAGTTCACAGTCCTCATCAGCTGGGACCAATGCAAGCTGCACAAATATAGTAGCACAGGGCTGGCAGGTGTTCCAATGAATGCTCACTATCTATGTTTCTGCTCCACCAACCTGCGCTTTGTTGTTGTGAACCAACTGCAGACAGACGTGTAACTTAAGGACCCCACTTATCCTTTTTAATCCATTGTTCACCAAAGATTTTCCTTGCTTGGGAACATCTGACCAGAAGCTGAGTGGCTCTGGAGATGGGCAGTTATGGAGCCATACTCGGGGGCAGCACTGCATGTGTCTTGCTAGTTAACCAAACTACACCCAACCAAATCCAAAGGTTGTATCCCATGAGTCACCATTGCTAAGTAATGTGAAACCCCACAGCAGCATTAACTTATTCTCTGAAATCACTTTCTCTATCCAGTGAGAACACACACACCTCACACACATCCACACACACCTCATACCCCTCCCACACACATACACACATGCACACACACCCCACACAAATACACAGCCACACACACACCCCACACTTACACACACCCACACACACATACACACACATACACACAAACCCTACACACACACCCACACACGTATACACACAACCAAACACATACACTCCCCCCCCACACACACACGCACACACACACACACACACACACACTTACGCACACAGGCCAAGATCTAGGAACACAAGTTCTGACATTCACTCACCAGCCCATTTCCCCAATAGTTTGAACATGTCCACTCAGTGAAGTGTTTTCAGAACAGAATACAGAAGCTGGATTTAGCAGATGAAAGGGATGGAGATGGAGTAGATTTTGATGACTTTTAATCTTTTAGCTTGATCAGAAAGGTAATCATGCTAGAAGCTGGTGAAGAGGAAGTGCAGGCAAGGTGGGCTGTTGTGTGGAATCCATGAAAAGCGTGTGACAATGATGCAGCTTTCCTCTCGAACTCGCATCTCCTCATTGAGTTCCTCTCGTTAACAGAAACCAGGCGCTGTGGCCATTCAGCTCTTTTTTGTTCGGTTCAAGTCAGCCTTAACCAGAACACCCTCATCTTGGCTGAATGCTTGTTTGCACAGCTGTTGAAATGATGGTGCTTGTTGCATGCCTGTCATGAATAAAGGCAAGAGAATGCTGTCAGCTGGATTCACTTCTCAAAGTTTCTGTCTGCAGAGCTTGGTGGTAGCCTGTGGTGGTGGAAGGGGCTGAGGGTCTCTGTCTGGGTACCTGTTGATAGATGTTAGACAGGGGCTTGAATGCCTTTCATACTTGAAAGGGGCTTTAGCTCTTTATGTGAACAAAAAATTGATATTGATCGCTATCTGAAATCAATCAATGCTTCAGTGAGAAAACTGATGGCTACATGATCTACTGCTGGGGTAAACCTTCACTGCAAAGAATTGGCAACATTCCTAGTCAGTCCCGAAATTGATCAAGCCCTCAGATAGCTATGGACTAAGAAATGGCAACTCAGATCCAGAACTATGCATCATTCCTCACTGATATAGTGTAGATAATGGCCATGGCTGAAAGATAATTGCTCATTGATACAGTCAGTGTTCAGACTTAGGGATATTACAGTGTAGATTGGAGTCAAAACTACAGGTGCTCCTCAACTTACAATGAGGTTACGTTCCGGCAAACCTGTTGTAAGTTGAAAAAATTCACAAGTCGATAAAGAAAACCACGCCTACCATTTTTTATAATTAAATTTTCAATACCTTCATTCCACTCTGAAAAAAAAACCATTAACATACCCAGCCGAAAACACACTGGGCATAAAGAATATTCGAAGCAATGAACTAAAATTTACTGCTGGATGGCGGCAGGGTCATCAATTTCACTCGTTTTGCGTGATCGCTGCAGAGACTGTGAGGGTGGTTGAGTCAGTTCTGCAAGGGAGCATGCTGTACATTACCCTTGCCCAGCATCTCGAGAGAGTAGCATACTGCATATCGCAAGGGCAGAAACAGATCAGAATTCAAAGTTGAAAGTTTGGATTTGAACAGTCGTAACTTTGAAAAATCGTGTATAGATTATTTCTCATTGATATGGTACAGATGAGGCCCAGGACCACAGATTATAACACACTAATGTCATATAGATTAGTGCTTAGATTTTACATTATTACTCACATGTATAGATTAAGGCCTGGGTTATAGATTAGTATTTACAGATGTATGGATTAGAGTTAGATTGTAAATTATTACCCACTAATGTAGCATACATTAGTGCCATGATACTAGATTAATATTCACTGATTGTACAGGCTAAGGGCAGGGTTATTACTTATGAATATAAGACTAGGAGTGGGAGATAAAAAGCAGAACTGAGGCAGAATTGGTGATCCTTTGCATTACTGTTCCGGTCATGTGTGGACTGAGAGGTTCCCACTCTCTGAAACAGTGCTGATTTGGGCTGAGTTTGGGGATGTTCAGCCTCATTGATGGAGGAAGTCTTGGAGGGCAGCCAAGCTATCTCCTGTTGGGTTGTGGAAAGTATTGAGCAGCCATTGTAATCAGTCGCTTTCATTCATAATTGGATTTGCGTTGCATTGCCCCTGCATCATGTCATTTTTGTTTGCAGTTGGGGTAATCAGACTAATTCAATTTCAATAAGTGATATGTATCTTTCTTAATACTCCAATTGCAAAAGCAGTGTGTAATTGGCGAAGGAAGTTCTGGATTCCATTCTAGTTCTGATAATACAAAGCTTCTATAATTGGCTGCTATTCTGATATCTGCTGGAAATCTGAAGCTTGGCATTGGCGGCAAGGTCATAAGAACACCATTGAGTTTGAGGCCAAGGCTTTCCACAATTACACCTCAATTTCCAATGTTCACCATGACGTTCAAAAAGATTAGCTCAGGAACTGGAGGGAGCATACTGCAGTGAAAGCCTGCACAGAAAGAGAAGCAAAGGGCCCTCAATGAAATGTAGATATCTTTCTTTATTTGGTGAACTCCTGGCTGTTTTCTGATACCTCCCCACCTTGGACATGCATGTTCATCTTGCAGTAACACAGCCATTTTCTCCCTATTGTATTTGACTTCAGAAAAATGTACCTGTTTGTAAACAGCTCTCAATCATCTTAGATGCACAAGTACCAGCAGATGATGCAAACCGTTGCTTTTATCGAAGGCTCTCTATCTATTCTAGCTCTCCTGTGCCTCATCCTCTCGACCTCTCCTTATGCACACCTCCACAGATAGAGTTGTCAGAAAGGCTATCCTGGGACAAGGGCAAATTCAGTGCTCTCCGCAGAGGGCCAGAAGAAAGCCTGTGTTCAGTCTCCCTCTCTACCCCAGGCTGCTTTCATTTGGAATTGAATTTGATTTACCTCTGTCTGGGGCATAATTGAAGTATTAAGTGCATTTGGTCCAATCAGAAGCTGGTGAACTGAAAGTGCAGGGTGCCTCTGTGCAAACATGTTGGATATGGTAATCCTGCAATGCTGCAGGACCTTTCAGCCCCTGAAAGCATCAGTCTTTCCTCTGGGGCTTCTCCTGCCACCCGAAGCTTTGAAACTGTGCAGAGTGTGTGAAGGAAATCCACGACGTTCCTGGGAATTACCATCTACTTGTCCTGTCTTGAACAGAACCCAAGCCGACCAAGAATACAAGAATGTTTCATTAGAGCCTACTAAAGCCCTGATAGTCTTCCCAGGAAATGGGAGTCGATCCTGGAGGGAATCAGTCATTGGACTGCAAATGTAGTTTGTCTATTCTGAGATGGAGCATTTAATTGCCTTTCTGCAAGATTTCCATGGACCCTTTAACGTGGAAGCAAGAACCTTGGAGGCAGTTCAAATCGGGAACAGGAAGGTTCTAAATTTCCTTTGCATTTCTAAGTCTGTTTTTAACCCACCTTAAAATCCCCTAATAATATCTGACATAACTTGGACACCGGTTTAAAAGGCATGTGATTTCAAAGGAAGTATTTTTGGAAGCAAGGCTGATGAAAGGACCCAGGCTGCAGCTTTGACGAACATTAGTCACATTTGGTCCCACAAGTGGCAAGGACGCAGTCACACATTTTCCAGGATGCTCTGAGTGCTTTGGGGTTAACGATTGGTTTCAGAATGCTTAAGCGGGGTCAGGGTCTCCTACTTGAACAGTCTTGATAAATTCCTGCACGTAAGCTATCATCAGCTAACCAGGTTTCAATTATGCGTAATAAGTAGGGGTATTGAAAATCAAGTAATGCAGATTATTACGGGGCCTGGTTTCAATTTGAATCGGCAAGGTGAGGTCCCCAGCAACAATTTTGTATATGGGATGTTTTACCCTATTTTCAGCCAAGACCCAATACAGTTTAGACACAGTTTCTCTGCATAGGATAATAACTGAAGATGAGAAAGTCATTGAAGGAAGTTTACTGTGATCTCTGAAGCCGATGATCTATGAAATTTCCATCCAGTGGCAGAATGACATAGACAGAGAGACACCAAGGAATAACGCGGGTTGATATATACAGGACAGGCAAGCCAGAGCCTTGAATAAAAACAGACAACTTTGGAAATATTCAGCCACAGGAGAAGCAGTCAATGTTTCAGGCTCAGGACCCTTCATCAGGTGGAACTTTTCTTTATCACCACTCCCTTTCTGCCCTCTAATCACGAAAGCAAATCTTGGACAGTGTGTCAAGCTCTATCTGTGGGCGAACATTACTTGGGTCAAGTTCCTTTCCTTTCATACTTTGCGGATGAAGCCGGAATCCCATCAGCCCACCAGTATAGTTGGAGAGGGTCTGGTTGGTTGGAGGGAGCAGACAAGACTCGGCGCTCAAGACACCACAGCTCACCATGGGGCGCTGCCAATGTCCGAGGGATGGTGAGATTTAAGATTCGTCTGTAAAATAGGGGCTATCTTTTTTCACGGCTTCACATTCCCAGCCTCACTTTGCAAAATTACCACTCCTGAGTTTTTCCCTGCACGAAGATATCCCATTAAGGGAGGGTACCTGGAAAAGGTTCCATTGACCTTTCAGCCCCTGAAAGCATCAGTCTTTCCTCTGGGGCTTCTCCTGCCACCCGAAGCTTTGAAACTGTGCAGAGTGTGTGAAGGAAATCCACGATGTTCCTGGGAATTACCATCCACTTGTCCTGTCTTGAACAGAACCCAAGCCGACCAAGAATACAAGAATGTTTCATTAGAGCCTACTAAAGCCCTGATAGTCTTCCCAGGAAATGGGAGTCGATCCTGGAGGGAATCAGTCATTGGACTGCAAATGTAGTTTGTCTATTCTGAGATGGAGCATTTAATTGCCTTTCTGCAAGATTTCCATAACACCTTCCCATTATCCATCAGCAAGACATCGGTCATACATAAAGGAAGCCATTGGCAGTCCATTATTTAGTCTGCGCAAAATTTGGCTCGGCATTGGCATCTTGAGGATGTTCAACAAACTGTATGAGCCTGATCTAATGAATGTTGGATATCAAAGGTGGGGACATCTGGGGGAAAGCCCATTGGTCTGTCCAGTCCAGGTTCAAGCTTTAATCATTGACTCTTGTAGTAACTTAAAAAGGCTTTTTTTGTCATATCAAAAGCTTTTTTTTATTACTGGCTTTCTTAGTTGAATTGTAGTGAGAGTTCTGAGGGGTGTGTGTGGGTGTGGGTGTGTGTGGGTGGTATGTACTGGAATGTGTGTCTTTATATGGTGTATATCTGTGTGTGTCACTGACAAAAGGCAAAGGAGGAAAAACCCAACACCCAACCCCAACCAACCAATTTTCCTCTGCAACCGCTGCAACCGTGTCTGCCTGTCCCGCATCGGACTTGTCAGCCACCAACGAGCCTGCAACTGACGTGGACATTTTACCCCCTCCATAAATCTTCGTCCGCGAAGCCAAGCCAAAGAGAGAGAAGATCTGTGTGTGTGTGTGTGTGTGTGTGTGTGTGTGTGTGTGTGCGTGTGTGTGCGTTGTGGGTGTGTGTGTGGGTGTGGGTATGTGTGTGTACTGGAGTGTGTGTCTTTATATGGTGTATATGTGCAGGTGGGTGTGTGTGTGCATGTTTGTGTGTGAGTGTGTATTGGAGTGTGTGTCTTTATATGGTGTACACACGTGTGTATTTGTGTGTGTATGTCTGCATTGAAGTGTGCATCTTTATATGATGTATGTGTGTGTGTATTGGAGTTTGTGTATTTATATGGTGTATGTATGTGTGCACGTATGTGTGTGTATTGGAGTGTGTGTCTATTTGGAGTATGCGTGTGTGGGCGTGTGTGTGTGTGTGTGTGTGTGTGTGTGTATTAGAGTGTGTGTCTTTATATGGTGTGTGTGCATGCATGTGTGTGTAGAAGCCACCCTTCTATTTTTAATCAAAATCCATGATTTGCCCATTGATCCATTCGACTCTGATTGAAGCCCTGTTTATCTAAGAGGCTACTTTACTCTCGAGCCAGTGTCCTTAGCAAAGTGGGACATCCTTCATCACAAGGAGCACCTCAAAACCCCAGTGCAGAACATATGACATGAGACCAGCAACATTTTCTACCAGTGCTGCCCATTGATTCACCATCAAACTTACTTCCGCCCAGCCAAATGGCTTCACTACTTCCCCTCATAGAACCTGTTATCTATCAGTGTTTCAGGCCTGGTTCCAGATTTTATCAGGTAACTTCAAAATGGAGCGATGGTCAGGCAGGTAATGAAGAAATAACACTGGCTTCCCTCAGTAATTTATAAAATCTGTTAAAATATTGTGGGTTTGGGAAACAGTATTGCACATATAAAGATTTCCTTCATTTATTTCATCAGTACCTTTCACATCTTTATTATTATTTTCTCACAAAGGTATGCCCTTTATGTTTTATTTTAACCCTAGTTCACCATTAATGCCCTCATATTAACACTCCTCCTTCAAACCAGTTATCTATTTCATTGCCCAATGAAGTTGGTATTTTTGTCCGAAAGGTGGCATCCATGGCAATGAGGCAGATGTCCTGATAGCAGCTATGCCTTGGTGCTTGTCAGTCACAATCCATTATGTGAACACAGTCCCTCTGAGCACTGCCCAGTTACATCCTTCCAGTGGATGGTAACTAGTCGTGTCCAGTTCTCATCCCCCCATTACAGTAGGGAGGGGGATGCTGTGGAAAGGATGCGGGAAGGGCTTTCCAGGATGCTGCTTGAATTAGAGGGTGTGAGCTATAATGAGTGGTTGGACAAGCTTGGGTTGTTTTACTCTAGAGCAGCCATTCTTAATGGGGACAGTGTATCCCCTCCCACCCCCGCCCCCTCTCCCCACCTGGATTCCATTTAAAGGGGGCACAGACGGAAATTATAACGGAAATGGTTTCTTTTTTGTGTAGTCAGTGGGAGAGAAGTATAGAAGAAGCCAACTAAATTTGACTGCTTCACAGGGAAGGAGGCCCATAAACTCCAAGCAGAGACCTAAGGAGGCCGAAGGCAAATAAATATTGAGAATCACTGCATTTGGGGCATGAGAGGCTGAGGCAAAACCTAATAAGAGAGATAAAATGATAAGTGGCATCGACAGGATAGATGGAATTCAGTTTTTTCACAGGGGAAACGTCAAATATTGGGGAATATGCGTTCGGGTTAGCGGGGTAAAGTTTAACAGAGAGTAGTAGGTGCCTGGGACACACTGTCAGGTTTAGTGGTAATAGCAGAGACAAGGGTGGTATTTAAGAAGGTTTTTGACAGACACATGAATAGGTAGGGAATGGCAGGATATGAATTGTGTGCAGACTAAAAAGATTTAATATAATTTGGCATTGTGTTCAGCGGAGACATCCTCAGCTGAAGCATGTGTTCCTGCATTTTCTGTATTAGCCCCAAGTGGAAGGGTAAGATGAAGGGACATGCCAATCGTTGGAGCCTGATGGTTCTTCAGAAATCATGCACATTGAAATTTGGAGCCAAGTTTTCGGCCAATTGATTAGGAGCAGCATTTTCAAATTTATTAAAAAAATTGGACTTGTATTGAGTTAAATGAGAATATCTGCCAAAGATGGGGTCCAGTGCAGTGCGCAAAAGTGCAGGAGAAACTCGGGAGGTCACTCAGCACCCATTGGATGTACTCGTCCTCGGGATGATGCGTGGCCTGCTGAGCTTCTCCAGGATTGTTGCATTGTCTATGAGATCTGCGCGTGGCTGTCATGAATTGTGTCTCCATCGACAACAGTATCTGCATCTGCACCAGCGCCCACCCTCCCCCCCCCCCCCCCCCCCTTCTGCTCCATTTTCCAAAATCATCTGCCTTTGACCTCAGATAATGTCTGGTCGACATTTGAATTGGCCCAGAAGCGTGTCCACATTCAACATGAGTGAGCTCTTCCATTGAAGAACGTGAATGAATGAATGGGGGTGAGGTGATCAATTTTTGTGATGGTATTTTGGTGGGGGGGAAATAATTGGGGGATGGATATGATGTTTTGACTGCCCAGCTTCCAATCAAAGTTCAGTGTCTGTGGCCTTGGGGAAATTATCACTTGGGAGCTTCAACAGAATGGCAGGGTGCTGCTGTGTGTATTTGAACAGCAAGACCTTGGAGTATAAGTTCAGAGAGAAACAGAATGCTGAAGAATTCAAATTGTACGTTTGACTTTTTATGCCATGTTATTGAGTGCAGTGGACAGTAAAGAAGGTTACCTAGGATTGTAATAGTGTTGTAATGTGAGATGCTTTAAAGTGAGGATGGGAGGGGTTTACTTCCTGTCTGTCTTCTTTGCTTCCTGTCTGTCTTCTTTACTTCCTGTCTGTCTTCTTTACTTCCTGTGCATAGCTTGGAGGCCATGCTGTGTGCAGTAGAGAAACAACAGAGGAAGCAGACAAGCCTCTGTGTGTGTGTGTGTGTAAATATGGTTTTGCTGCTCCAGATAAAGTTGGTCTTTCGAGCTTGAAATTGCCGAATGGTTCTTTCTCAATGTAGAAGTTACCGCAAATAGGATCTACATCAACTGAGGAACTGGACGAAGCAACAAGAGAGGAACTGAACTCGGACATGTGTGAGGTGTAATATTTTGGCAGGTCAAACCAGAGCAGAATTGAATGGCAGTGTTCTAAAGTGTGTTGTAGAATGGCGAGTGTTTTTGGAAAGGAATCTGAGAACTCTGCCAGGAAACTCATCCCAATTCAATATCACCAGATTCAAGTCAGAGTGTCTGCATGACATCACACTTATTGGTAGTGCGAAAACCTTCTACTCAGGAAGATACATATATAAGTAAACAAATGTAAACAAACTGCAATAGCGAGAGAAAAAAAATCAAGAAAGCACAAAAGTAAGAGTCCTTAAATGAGTCCCTGATTGGATCTGTCGTCATGGAGTCTGATGGTGGAGGAGCAGGAGCTGTTCCTGAACCTAGTGGTGTGAGTCTTGTGGCACTTACACCTCTTTCCTGATGGCAGCAGTGAGAAGAGAGCGTGTGCTGGTTGGTGAGGATCCTTGATGATTGCTGCTGTAGATGTTCTCGATGGTGGGGAAGGTTTGGTGGGGTCCATTTGGAGCAGAAGTTTGGAAGCAGAATTTATGCACAAAACTACAAAAATAGTACATTCAACATTACCAACCAGGGTGAATGTCTTAGTCAACTGAGGGTATCATTAGTGTTACTAGAGCGACTAAGTCCAGGGAATGCTAGAAATGGGTGGAGGTCAGAAATGCCTGATATTACAAACTCCCCTTTCATTTAGTGTATCACTTTAAGTGTTAGTAACGGCTGCCACCATTCACAGCTGTGGAGAGACTGGGTGATAGCAGATAGGACAGGCTGTACCCCAAATTTGCTACTTTGGAGAGGAAAAAGGACAATGTGTTGCTTTTTCCAGGGACACAGGTGGTGAGAGAGTCATGTGGGTGGAACACTGAAGGAACAGCACTTCATGACCAGTGGCCATCTCACTGAACACAAAGTAGGAATCACTGTGTGATAATGGACAATTCAGCTGATTCTCCCGGTTGGGGAGAATTATTCAACCCCATCATGACCAAAGGAAAAGGAGAATAGTTGCATCAGATCGTGAGTAAAGTTATGCTCATTTCGATTGACCCGTACCTGGGTTTTGGAAGCATCGTGGAAGTCATGTGATTTGTTTCCCCTACACAAGGAAAAGAGAAGTTTATGACAACAGTTCATACAAAAGGATATTTCTCTGGAAGCCACTGAACAAGGATTCGTATGTTTTAGCAGTCCAGTCACTCAGTCTCTCCCCTCTTCTTTGAGATTACTGAACTTTGGAATGACTTTCCAGAATTTCACCTAAGCTGTAATGGTTCAGTTCTCTCTCTCTCACACACACACACGCGCACACATGCACACACGTTTGCACATAGTTGGATTTGATTTGACTAAGTTGTTATATTATTAGTAGTTATTAATGAATATAGTGTTTTAAAAGAAAAAAATAATAACACTGCGGTGGTGAATCTCCATTGCTGCTGGTCTGCGATGTAAGCTTCAGAGGGTTTAAGGATTCATTTTCACCTGACTGCTTGGCTGAGACTCAGAGATGTGAGAAAGGTAAGAATGAAGTTGGAGACCTGGGTCAGCTTGCCCCAGAATCACAGTCATTCAGCGTTAAAACAGACCCCTTGACTCACCTTGTCCATGGCAATAATCAAGCATCTAACCTATCCGAACCTATTTTTATTATTTTTGTGTTCCCATCATCCTCCCCTTTCCTACAGTCTACCTCTCTCCCACACTGGCTGCCCATCTTTGGGATGTGGAAAGAAACAGGATCTCCTGGAGAAAACCCATGTGATCACAGGGAGAACATGCCAAATCCACACAGACAATGGTGGAGGTCAGGATTGAACCCAGGCTAGTGGAGACATGAGAGAGCAGCTTTGCTAGCTGCTCCACCATGCCACCCCTGTAGGCACCAAGGCCCCAACAGGCAGCTTGGAAAAGAATCTAAAAATATGAAGAGGAGGAGAAATATTTTCATTGGATCAAGTTGATGATTGCAAGTGTTATGCCTGGCTTGAGGACTTGAAAAAAAAATGAGATTATTTGCTAGATCATAATTCCATTCCAGGATTTTGTAGAAATTATATTTGGATTAGAAGTGTATTTATCAGTACAGAAATAAATAATCTTGAATAAGGAGCTCGCAGAAGAAAGAATTCTAAATATGGTCTTTGTTTTTGTTCCAAGTTATTTGACTGATTTTGCTTTAATTGCATTTTTTCTCCTTTTTACCATTTCCAAAGCCGTCTGATTCATATTAGAGGAAGAGCCAAGAAACATGATTTTTTTTTAAAATAAAGTCCTCGTTTATCACCTTGGCTCAGTTGAAGGATGCACTTGTGTTTGTTGAAGTCACCAGGGTGTTTGGGCATCACAGGTTTTCTGTCTGAAGCGCCATCTGTTTCTTTATTTCCCTCTCATCTTCCTTCCTATTCTAAGTAAGAGCCCTAGTCTTTGGCCAACAGTCTGCTTGGCTTAATTACGCAACTGTCCCTTTGCTCAGCTACAGGACATTTGGAGGCCATTTGGCCTATCCATTTCACACATGATCTGGGCAAAGGCCTCACTCCCCACATACTCTCCCCGTAGCCCTGCAAATTCTTTCCCTTTCCGATCCTTTCCAAATGGTGCAATGAATCTGCCTCTTCTATCTGGGCAGTGCACTCCAGGCCCCAAACACTTGCTGTGATAAAAGCTCTTTTTTTAATGTTAATTTTTTTAATTTAATTTTTTTAATGTTTTAGAGACACAGCAAGGTATCAGGTCCTTCTATCCCACGAGCCCGCACTGCCCAAATACACCCATGTGACCATCAATATACGAACCCCTGTATATATTTGGAAAGTGAGAGGAAACCAGAGCACTCGAAGGAAACCTACGTAGTATGGGGGGAACATGCAAACTCCTTTCAGACAGTGGCGGAGTCTAACCCAGGTCACTGGTGTTGTGATAGCATTACACCAACTGCTGTGCTCTTTAGTTGTCTCTTCTGCACTTTTTTTTGGTTCCTTTGCCAATCACCTTCTTGGGGGCAGCACAGTGATGCAGCCAATAGAGTCATCGCCTCGTCATTCCAACGGCTCAGGTTCGATCCTGACCTCAGGTGCTGTCTTCGTAGAGTGTTCGTGTTCTCCCTGTGACTGCGTGAGTTTCCTGCTTTTGCCCCCACATCACCAAAAACACACACACAAGCTAATTAGCTGCTGTAAGTTGTACCTGGTGTGTAGGTGAGTGACAGTATCCGGGGAGAAATTCATAGGAATATGCGCAAAATCAAACAGGAAAATGGGTGCTTGATGGACCACATAGATCCAATGGGTCGTAGGGCTTTGTCTATGCTGCGTCTCTCCATGGCTTTACAAACTTCATCATGTGCAACCCCCCACCCTCCCTCCCCCTTTCTTAGCTCTTCCATAAACGGGAACAGTTTCTCCTTATTACAATTCCCTCCGTCATTCAAAAATCTCTCCTGCACATCCTCTAAAGCAGGGGTGGGCAACCTTTTAATTTTTAACTTGGACATACCGCATGCTAGCAGATCATTTCAGCCCACAAGTCCGTGCTGCCCAACTAACCTACGTGCTTGTGGGCCAAAACGGCCTGTAACAATGCCTTATGCCTAATTTTTTTTAAATTAAAAATTAAGGTTGGGCACCACCCCCCGCCCCCCGCTCTAAAGCCTTGCATTTTCCCTGATGTGTGGTGCCCAGAATTGGACACAATACTCCAGTTGTGGCTCAAACAGCGTTTTGTAAAGGATCCTCATAATTTCATTGTTTTCTCTATCTCCGATCCCAGTTTGTTTCTGCAGACTCTGTTCTATATACAGAGTTCTGTGAAATGTAACTGGTCTGTGTTGAGCTTGCTGATGTATGATTGGGAGGGGAAGGAGAGGATAAATATTGGGGAGCAACCTCTGGCGGAAGGGGAACGTGTTGAGGTGGGGAAGTACCAGCATCCATTGTGGTGCTCATTGCAAGTAACCAGCATCTAACCCCACAAAATGGGAAAGTCAAGTCCAGACACCTTTACTTGTCACTCATACCATGGATTTCACGGTGAAGACAAGATACTGTTTCTCCAGGACCACGGAACAGATTTACATATAAATATAAGTTAGATTAGAAGTTGAAATATTAAGACATATACAGTAAAATTCCACGGTGCACGATCCACAGACTGGTTGCTCCAGGAATGAAAGAACCAGCGAGAGCACAGAAGAGTCGACACAGTGTGGGGAAAGGAGAGAAAAAAAAAACGGATGTGCAAATCAATGGCTGACAGTGATTGTCACAAGGTCCTGGAAAATACTTCCATCTTAATGCTGTCCTGTGCCCTGCAGACAAAACAGTTCATTCATTAACAAAACTACATCTCAAATGCCTCATTCACAACTCAGGTGAAAAATCAGAGGTTGGTGTTTGGAATAAGCTGGTAATGCAACAGGAAATTACTTGAATAGATGTGCTTTCGCATAAGCTTCCAAGGTACACAGTTGCCAGGACTCAGGCTGAGCCATTCCAACATAAGCGCAGCAGACAAATCTCCAGGGATGGAAAGTCAGTACCGGGAACGCAAAGAATGAAGCACAAGACAGGAAGAGTGTGGGCATCACCTCTTCCAAGAAACACAGACTCAAAGCTGAAACCCATTTCAGTAAAACATCACATGGTGTTTTCACTCTCTGTTAACCTTTGCCCTGCTGAATGAATAAGGAGTGTGTATGGATGGCTGGCACGGCAATTGCTGTGAGAGGCACATTATGATCTGAGATAAATGTATCACAACTGTGCAGAAATCTGCCGTTTTTCTTGTTGAAGGAATGGAATTGGGTGGGTGGCCATGTTCATGTCTGAATGCGTACCCGTTACCTCCAACTCAGACTAAAGTCAGGTGCTCGAACTGTGGGCTGCCCCCACCGCAGTGGACAACCTGAGTCACAGGGTTGGATCAAGGTTCACCGGCTTCCCACTCTCACAAGGAAGAGAAGAGGTGGGACACTGTCTACACTGGTGTCCCTGGACATTTACCCCCTTCTCATCCACTGAGCTGGGAAGCATTCAAGTGGTGCAGTGAAGAGCTTGAGATGTCCATACTGTCATTCTCTCCTTCTCCTCCGCAGCCTCATGTATTAAGACTGCAGGTATTCAACTAGTTCATTCAACATAAACAGGAAACGGCATAATGTGGTCACACACACACAGAAATACAGGCAAATGTGCACACACGCACGCACACACACACACACACACACACACAGTAGAGGTGTATTGCTAACATTTGCAAATTTAACCCACTGCAATGGCAACTTCCTTATCAGTGCACCTTTCCATTGGTTCACTGCCATCTCAGATCCCCACCAGACACACACCCTTTGAGCATGACTCTGCATCTCCCAACTTCAGGACGACTGGCCCTGTAGACTTAATCAAGAAAATCTACAGATGCTGTGGTGTAGGGCAGTACATAACAGCACTGGGGAAACTCAGCAGGTGACCAATATGTCGGGCCTGAACCCTTCCTCAGGAGTGCTGAACTTCAGACAGATGCCTGAATAAAAATGGGAGGTGGAGGGGGTAAGGGGTGGAAGGGGGAGGAGCACAGGTGAGAGGATACAGGTGGGAGAGGAGTGAGACCAAAGCTGAGGAGCTATGGATGCTGCCTCCTCTCTCATTGGTGAGATCATCTCAAATCAGCTGAGATGCATGGGAAAGGACAAAGCATTTGAATGAATTTAGAGCAGAAGATTATCCAATGAGGATGAGGGTACACATAACTTATTTTATTTCTGTAGCCTGATGCAGATGCAACTCCTTGAACTGTGTGTGTGGATTCGCCTTGACACATTGCCCTCAAATATTAAAGATCAGCAGATTGGTGTTGTTGAGGGATGTGATTTCCTCAAGCTGGCTCATTTCTTTGATTCCAACTCCACTTTAAGTCAATGGGCTCCATTCTTAAAATGCCTCTCAGTGTGGTCGTGCTAAGTACTCTGCTTCCACGACCCAGTCCACTTGAACTCTCTGCAGCTGAGCTCCTACCATACCTCAGTGTCTTTAGAAATGAATTCCTCGACAAGGAAATGGACCTGCTCATCAAACTGTTGACTCAATCGGATCAGTCATGCGCATTTACAGCAAGACTTTCAGCACGGTATGGCCCACGAGCCCATGCCACCCAAATACCCCAATTAACCTGTAATCCCTGTACATTTTGAAGGGTGGGAGGGAGCTGGAGCACCCGGAGGAAACCCACACAGACACAGGGAAAACATACAAACTCCTTACAGACAGGGTCACATTTGAACCCGGGTCACTAACACTGTAATAGTGTTGTGCTGAACGCTACATTAGCCATGACACCCTTGATATTTATATAATAAATGTATTATTTATTCAATAAATTTGCCATAATAGTCATGGAGGTGTACCCAAAATGGATTTAATTCTAACGTGACTATCACTGAAACATACCAGCTCTCAACCATCTCATGTAGAAATAGATCTTGCATGATCCCTGCTGCTACAAACCATATGTAACAAGCAGCAATAGGCAATGAACCAGACAGTGTTTAATTTTAAAACACTAATTTTATTTCCAACTCTTAAACAATAGTCTTAACTTTTAAACTATCCTTAACATTAAATCTATCTCCAACTATGCGCAGGTGTAGTGTGTGTGTGTGTGTGTGTGTGTGCGTGCGTGCGTGTACGCGCATGTATGTGAAATACCCAGACCATTACAGTCCGGGCCAAAATCTACAAAAGTTACTTCAAAGTTCAGTCTTTCAAATTCACTGTTGAACCTTAGGCCTTTGCAATTTAATGCCCAGAATTAAAGACTGGAGTTGTGGCTGCTACAGACTCTTTTTGCATTGCCTTTGAAGAAATGTCCAACCACACAAGCTCCTAGTCCTTTTGTAGGCAAGACTTAAATTGGGCGGCCTCCACAAAGCTTCCAAGACCCTGGCACTGGTCTCTCCCAGTGACCTTCACTGTTAGTCACAATCAAAATGAAGCACTTTGCTTCCCAAAAAGACCCTCCTGGCACAGGTCAATCCACGGAAATGGCCCAGTCATTCACAGACCATGCTTTGCTCTGAATTCCACAAAATGTGACTGGCCACAAGAGCTGCTTCGAAAGGCTGTGTACTCTTCAGCAGTCAGAATGGTTCTCCCTTGTAAAATCATAATGTCTTTGCAAATGTATAAAATCTGGAACAGACTGTGACAAACCTTCCCTCAGTTCTTCCAATGTATCAACTTGTCGCTGGGCTGTGACTTATGATGGTGCTCGTGTGAAATGTTAAATATTAACTGTGACCATTCCATTCCTCCTGTCAATACTATCCCTTACAGTGATAATCCCATTTTACTAAAACGGGAGCTTGGAATACTGCTCATCATCTCACTCATTAATGGACAATGCCAGAGATCAGCTGGAAACAAAGTTATTGGGCTATTCCTCAAAGCGTTGCCTCTCTCCATCCTAAACCTTAACTGTCCTAAGTTGCTGCTTTGGACCAGGACAAAGATAGATGACTGAGCCATTGGGAAGTAATGAGTTGGTATGATTTCTGAGTTCAAGCTGCCTTCTGCTTGCACCACCATTGACCATTTATTCTCTATCCTCTGTGCCCAGGTCCTCCAAGGATTTCCAAGAAAGTACAAAGCCGGCAGCCAGTGAAACTGGGCCGGGCGATCAGATTGGCCTGTCCGGTGGAGGGCGATCCCCCACCATTGACCACCTGGATCAAAGATGGACGCACCATCCACAGCGGCTGGACACGGTTCCGAGTCCTACAGCAGGGCCTCAAAATCAAGGAGGTGGAAGTGGAGGATGCGGGTGTCTATGTCTGCAGAGCTACCAATGGGTTTGGAAGCATTCATCTCAACTTTACCCTGATCATCATCAGTAAGTATTCAGATTTGTTTATTACTGTCAAGGGTATGGAGATGCCAGGACAGGCTTTTTTTTACCTGCCAGTCAAGGGCTAGCAAAACATCACCTTGCTCTGTTGCTATTATGCAAGAAAAAATAAAAAGAAAGGAATGGAAGAAGAAAAGGAGGAATGCAGGGGAGGGAGGGAGGCAGGGAGGAAGTGAGGATGGAGGAAGGAGAGAGGGAGAGAGGAAGGAAGGAAGGAGGGGAGAGAGGGATGGAAGAAGGAGGGAAGGAGGGAGGGAGGGATGGAGGAAGGAGGGAGAGAGGAAGGAAGGACATGAGAGGGATGGAGGCTGGATCAGAAGAAGTATTTGAAATAGTAAATCACCAGATTGTATATCTCTGCTTTTCCACAATCAGCTCCTTAGTTTTGGTGACATTGAGAGGAAGGTTGTTGTTGGTGCACCATTCAGCCAGGTTTTCAATCTCCCTCCTGTATACTAACTCATCACCTTTCTTTATACTGTCCACAATGGGGTATTATCAGAAAATTTGCAAATGTGTTGTTGTACTGAGCCACACAGTCATACGTGTAAAGTGAGTAGAGCAGGGGGCTAAAAACTCAACCCTGTGGTGCTCCGGTATTGATAGAGATTGTGAAGAAGATGTTCTTTCCGATCCTCACTGATTGAGATCTGGAGGTGAGGAAATCCAGGATCCAGTTACACAGTCCAGAGTTGAAGCCAACGTCTTGGAGTTTACTGTTCAGTTTTGAGGAGATGATGGTGTTGAATGCCAAACTGTAATCAATAAAAAGCATCCCGACATATGCATCTTTGCTGTCCTGGTGTTCCAAGATTTTGTGTAGAACCAGTGAGATGGCATCCACCATCAATCCATTGCTGCAGTAATTAAATTAGAATGCATCCATGTCGCAGCTGATATGCTTCAACACCAGCCTCTCAAACCACTTTACCACTGAGTGCCACTGATTGGTCATTATTTAGGCAGGTTACCACACTCATGGTTGGTTGAGGCCTATTTGAAACAGGTGGGGACTTTGCCCCATCCATTAAAACTTTGGCCAGGCATTGGTTTTCAGTACTGGGCCCAGATACTCGGTCCAGACCAGATGCTTTCCTTAGATTCACTCTCCTGATGCTGACAGTCGAGCATCGTGAAGGAACTCCAACATGGTGATGGTTCCGCTTCCTCTTGGCCTCAGTAATCCAGGTTCAATTCTAACCCGTTCAAATACCTGAATCAACTTAAATTATAAGGAGAGGCTGGATAGGCTTCTCCCAGGAGCATAGGGTTTATAAAATCGAGTTACATAGATAAAGTAAATAGTCATTCCCAGAGGTTAGTGAATCTGAAACAAGAGAAGGTAGACTTTAGGTGAGAGGGGAAGAATTCAAAAGGGACCTGAGGGGCACCTTTTTCACATGCAATGAACTGCCTGACGCCTGATGAAGCTGTTTGAAGTGGGAGACATGCAGAAATTTTCATGTTCAAAAACACTTAGACAGGTACATAAATAGGAAAGGTTTCTGGAGGAAAATGGGGCGAATGCAGGCAAACGGGACTGCTGTCCAGTGTGGACCACTAAACTTCCATGCTGTAGATTCGATGACTCGATAGCACATTAGCCTTAAAAAAAATCATTTTATTTTGTAGATTATAATTCCCTCAGATATATATTTCAAAGTACAATTAACATTAAGGTTTATTTACTGAACATGTCTATCTGCAGTTCTTTAGTGCGGTACGAGCTGGTCATTTGCATCCCCTGGACCCATGACAATTCCCAGGTATACACTAGCCTGAAGAGGCACATTCACCATTTCTGGACCCTCTCTTTTACAGCCACCAAGCTTCTACCCCCCACCATGGTTTAAAATTTGTTTTCAATTTCTTTTTAAATAATGCTAATATTTTAGTTAATTTAATTTACATTGAATGACGTCAATTTATTTTTTATCTTCTTAAATTGTGTCTGATCAGCTGAGACATTTAAAAATCAGTAGGCAGTATCAGCTGTCAAACAGCCATCAGGCACTCAATGAGTCTATGGTGAAGTCACTATTGTGTATATAAATGATATGACCTTATATGGCCCCGGCTCGAGACTCCTCCCCTTTCTCCCCCATAAAAACTGTCATGCCACAACCCTGCCCCCAGTTTGAGCCCAGGTCAGGGAGAGCCAGCAACATAAGGGATGCTGTCCATCTCTTGCTAATAAAACCCTTCAGTTCCAATAACTTCAGTCTTTGCGGAATTGATCATGCATCAGAGTTGCCATCACCTGAGCCCCAGTCCCCATCCTGGGTTCATCCAGCCTTGTGAAAAGGCCACAGCTGTGACACCAGTCAGATGATGGGAGATACACTGCCAGAAAAGGTAGAGAGGGGTGAACAAGAGGCTTGTTCACAACCTTACTGGTCTTTTTAATTTAAACCTATAGCACAGTAACAGGCCACTTCGCCCCACAATCCTGTGCCACCCAATTAATCTACAACCCCCGGTACATTTCAAATGGTGGGAGGAAACTGGAACCAACACAGGCACAGGGAGAACATACAAATTTACAGAGCGCATATTCGAACCCCGGTTCCAATCGCTGGCGCTTGTAACAGCATTAGGCTAACCGCTATGGTAACTGTGCTGCCCCAATTAATATTAATTTCATTTTACCTGGTGGGCCAGGGCTCTAAAATGCAACCTCATGCAATTAGTCCAGTTTTTGTTGTGTCTCTTGCAGAATATTGAAATGGTTGGTTAAACATTGAGGTTTTTCTTACCAGAGTTCGCTGTCTGTAAGAATTCCTCATTCCAGTTAACTTCTCAGCGAACTCAATGATATCATTAATACTAGACAGCAGGGAGCTGCTGGAACCACTGCCTGAAAAAAGGGGAAGTTCCCAACACAGAGATCACTTGATCTTTCCAACCTCCTGGTCAAGGTCACTGGAGAATGCTAGAACTGACAGTAAATCTTGTCCCCACCAAGTGAAAATCTGGAGTGAAAGGTAAAGGATATTTGGAGAGACAGAAAGAGAATACCTCAGAGACTAGATGCAAGAAAGTCCAAGAATGAGTGTTCACAGATATCCACTTGTCCGCTGTCTTCACACACACACACACACACACACACACACACACACTCACACACACACACACACACACACACACACACACACACACACACAGATTTTTAATTGTAGAG
Organism: Narcine bancroftii; assembly: GCF_036971445.1. Classification (NCBI taxonomy): domain Eukaryota; kingdom Metazoa; phylum Chordata; class Chondrichthyes; order Torpediniformes; family Narcinidae; genus Narcine; species Narcine bancroftii. The sequence goes on from NC_091477.1 coordinate 54,581,640, forward strand.
GAATTAAGGATTATGGGAATATTGATTCATTTTTCGAAGAGTTACTGGGGCCTAAATAAGTAGAATATTTTACATTTCAAATTTAAACCTACAGCATGGTAACTGGCCCTTTTGGCCCACAAGCCCGTGCCACCCAATTACACCCAATTAACCTATAACCCCCCCCCCGTTACATTTTGAACGATGGGATGAAACCAGAGCCCCCCCGGGTAAAACTCCCACAGACATGGGGAGAGCGTACAAACTCCTTACAGGGAACGTGGGATTCAAACCCCATTCCTGATCACTGGCATTGTAACCACTACACTAACTGTGCCACCCCATTTTGCCCTGATTCCAAGTGGAGGACGGATGATGATAGCAAAGATTTATTCAAAGATAACCCTTGTATGTGCGGCATATTAAAAAAATGGAAATTACTGCAGCATTTAGTAAGATTCTGAAAGTAACAAAACAGTGAGCATTTGTGGATTTATCTTCTCCTGTTGGGAACAACTCTCCCTGTAATTTGTCCTGCTTTGACTGACAGCCAAAGGAAGGAAGTGAGCTCACACGGTCTCCAACCTTTCTGCTTTTAAATCGTCCCCTGGGCCTAATTTGGTGAAATGAACTGATGAACTGAAAGTCTCAGTGCATTAGCTGAAAATGTCAGAAGGGTATTTTGTTTGTGAATGCTCATGCAGTTGAGAAGGATGGCAGAAGACATGGCTATGAGACCTTTTCCTCAGTGACTGTCTACCCCTCTATTTAAACATCATGATATTTCATGTTCATTCTTCAGGTTGACCCTCTAATCAGCTTTACTCGGCACCTTGCCCTTTTAACCTCGGATTCCCAATAACCCGAGATGAGAAAACTCTGTTGCCCAGATTCAGATCCAAAGTGTTGATTTAATTTGACAAAATCCACCAGTCGATGACCTGGGTCGAAACATCAATTTGTTCCATAGCCCTTCATGATATAGGGTCACAGGGGTTCACACACAGAAATAGGACCAATGGTCCAATTTGTCTGTACTGACCAACCAACAGCAGAATAAGATCCAAGTGCCCAACGTTCAGGAGTTGTAGCCTGGGTGGTCGGGAGGGGAGGGGAGTTCCAGGTTGCCACACACCTTTGTTAACCACCTCTATCCATCATCCTTCATCTCTCCCTCGTCCTATCCCTCCCACCTCTCCTCATTATACCCCATCTCCCTCATCACACTGTTAGTCATGATGAAGGGTTCCACCCAGCAAGATTGGAAACGGCTTCCCTCCTTGGATACTTCTCAACCTGTTGAGTTTCTCCTGTCGATTGTGTGTTGTTCCCGATTCCAGCATCTACAGTCTCTGGTGTGCTTACTGTGAGAAGTCTGTCTTTGCACGTACTATTGGGAGAGTGGTCTTTCTGAGATTGCTGTCTCCTGGAGAATGTCAGCTGATGGAAAAGATCGGAGCTTCATATGGGTTCCTCAGCTTCTAAATTAACTGATAATTTTGTTGTTAAACATACATTGAGGATTTGGTTTCAATTTAGAAAACATTGTGGATGCCATAGATTTTTATTAATCAGTCCTCTTTTAGATAATTTCTAATTTTTTTTTACCTCTGGTACAAGATTTTGTTTTTTGTCAATGGTCAGAGTTGGTATCCAATCTTTCCAAGATTTCTTTATTGACCAAAATTTGGTCTCTTTTGAACAATTATCTTCTAAATTTAAACTAACTAAGCATCATTCTTTTTAGAAATTTTAAGATTAGGAGCTTTTTTAAATTCCTTGGTATTAAAACCCCCTCAAGATTTGGAATTAAAGATGATGGAGAGGATTTCTAATCTTAAACTGAATACTAAAAAAAATTGATATCAGTTCTCTCTGACCTATTATTGATGTCCAGTGGTAATTCCCTGGACAAGACTAAGAAAAGATGGAAACAAGATTTTCAACAAGCAGCTTTTGGTGCTACATGGGATTCGATTTTGAAATTGGTCAATTCATCTTCTTTATGTGCCCAACATTCATTAATACAATTTAAAGTAGTGCATTGAACTTACTTCTCCAAAGTTCAATTGGCTAAATTTTATTCTTATTTCTCGTCAAAATGTGATAGATGTAAGATTGAAGAAGGTTTATTATTTCATATGTTTTGGTCATGTTCCTTGCTTTCAAATTATTGGGAAAGCATTTTCCAAACCTTGTCTTTAGTTCTTATATTAATTTGGCCCCTAGTCCTTTCCTTGCCCTATTTGGAATATCATTTTGCTGATTTAAAAGTGTCTGGGCTACAATCCCATGTAGTTGCCTTTGCTCTTCATATTGCGAGAAGAGCTATACTTATGAGATGGAAGGATTCTGTCCCTCCTACACTCACTCAATGGTTATCTGATGTGATGGAACACTGAACTCTGGAAAACAATTAGATGCACTACTAATATAATGAACCTTAATTTTCTAAATTTATGGGCTCCTTTCCTCAATTATTTTCAGAATTTATAGGATTATCGGATCCCATTTTAATTTTGGTTCTCCTTTCTTTAATGCATTAATAGAACATGTATGTTTAATCATAACTTCACAAGGGAAAGGTTAGATTATTAGAATAATTTTTGTTTTATATACATTTTGAATTTTTTGTTTCTTTTACTTTGTTGGGGACATGTTATTACCTATGTATTAATATATATAAATATATAAAACTCAATAAAAATATTGGAAAGAGAAGTTGCCAGATTGTGACAAGAAATGTGAACTCAGGCTTATTCTCCCACTTGCTTTGCATCTAATGGTGAGAGAGAATGAGATGGGGGTAAATCATAGAGTAGCCTGGACCCAGCCATAACAGCCAATCACGGTGTCAATGACTGTGTTAAGCCTGACTTCGCTGATAGTCAGAAGATTGTGGGATCGTCTTCTGAGAAATCCCAGAATGCAATCTGTTACTTCCATGACATGCTGAGGGAGAGGTGACCTTTGACTGAGGGATTAAAGAGAAGCTGCAACTCCCCTCGTTATCACAACCTCTGGATCCAATTATGTAATTCAAAGGGAGACAGCCAATTTACCAGCAGTTTGGGATGAGCCAAAATATGGGCCAGTGTCTACCTTTCAAAAATGCTTAAATCGGCTGCTAAATAACTTTGGATTGACATGATTAAAGTCTTCCATTATTTAGTTGCCTACATATGAATCAAAAGAGTTTATTTTTGAAAAGATGCCTGTTTATTTACCAGCATCCCAGCATGCTTGGTGCACATTTCTTGTGAGTTGTTCAAGGAAATGTATTTAGTGAGAAATATGGGCTTAGTATGGCCATTAACAAGCTCTGCCATTACCGCACGAGGACATGGACATGTGCAGCTTCTGTCCTTTTAGCAGGGGACTTCTTTATTTTAATTCAAGGCACAGGCATCTTCAAGGTCCCGTCAGCCATTCTGGATGAATGCTAATTTGATCAGCAGTTTCAGGCCAAGGTGTGGCTGGATTCTAGCCTCAGGTTACTAATGCATGGTAGGTGTACCTTTTTTGTTGCTCCAATAAGTCAGGGCCCTTGTTGAGGACAAGGCTTTCTGTGTCGTGGCAGCTTCCAAATCTCAAGGTTAAACAGGCCTCCCAGGGCTGGCAATCAACAGGAGAAGCATCTCACCCCTCAGCAATGACATGCCTTTGGCCTTGGGATTCATGTTTCAGGAGTCTTTTGGGGGTTCTGCATTTTCTTCACTTCACTTACTGATTTAGAAAATTCAATCAAATCCTGAAAGACTTTTCTGGTTAGTTCATTTCTGAGGGAAAGTGGTTTGGACTGAATGGTGATAAAGTGCAGGCGATATAACAGGTGAAAAAAAGAGTTCCATTTATCCTCCCGCCACCACCTTCTGAAGGTGTCAGAAGCCACACAAATAGCTACTAACCAACAAGTGAGGGGATGGGAGACCTGATGACTCCCCTGGACTTCAATAATGTCAGAGTCATAGTCGTAATTGTTCGGCATAGAAACGGGGACCTTCAGCCCATCAAGAGCAGGGCCTTACTATACTAGTCCCACTTGCCAGCATTATGACTGCATCCTCATACTGCTTGCCTGCTTAAATGTGTCTCGGTGCCTCTCGGACATGTCAAGTGTATCTTCAGGCAGTGTGTTCCAAATATCAATCACTGACCCCTCAGATTTACTAGGGGAAGGAAAACGAAGAACAAGGGAAGGACGTGTTCCCTACCAACTTCCTGCTCTCCCAGCTGACATCAGACTGTTTGTCTAAAGCTGTTGAATTCCATGTCTCAAACCACTCTGGACTGATGGAACAGTGCAAGGAGCTGATAACAGATGGTTTAGAATGGGAATAGGGTGGAAAATTATAATGACTGGCGATAGGTTACCCTTTCAAATAGAATCCATTCATCCCCACACCACTTCCATTATTCTACAACTTAACGCCACTCTTCTCAGTTTCAATGTAAAACAATTGACTTGAAAAATTAGGTCCGATGTTCTCCTGAAAATCCGTTCTGATAGAATTTAGCTTTAACTGTTATAAAAATTAGACTTATAGCATGGTAACAGGCCATTTCGGCCACGAGCCCGTGCCACCCCATTTACACCCAATTAATCCACAACCCCCGGTACGTGTCGAATGGTGGGAAGAAACTGGAGCCCCTCCCCCCACCCCCCCGTCTGCCCCAGGAAAAGCCAACACAGACACAGGGGAGAATGAGCAAACTCCTTATGGACAGCGCAGGTTTCGAACCAAGTCGCTGTAGAGGCGTTGCATGAACCACGACGCCAACTGCAGTGGTTCGTGCAACGCCTTTACAGCATCTCTCCAAACTCTTCATCTTATCATGATGAAACATCCTCTGTTCTAAAGAGGATGCCCCAGCTTTTCCAGTCTGCCCTTTCATTCTGATATATTAGAGTACCTGTACTCAGGATGAATGTTGGGCATGCTTCTCCAGATGAGTGGGTTTTATTCAAGGTTTAGTGTAATCTCTTAATCATCTCAAATCAAATCGTCAAGTTTATTGTCATCTGATTATACAAGTACAACCCGATGAAATATTGTTCTCCGGTCCTCAGTGAAAAACATGTAGACGCACAACCAGACATAACCCACATACAGACAGTATATGCAGGACAAATATTTCATGCATGCATATAAATAAATAAATAAATATTCTTTGGTGATATGAGAGTCTTGGATGGTCAGTGTGAACAGTTCCTTTGGTCGTTCAGCAATCTCACTGCCGATGGAAAGAAGCCTGGTGGTGCAGCCTCTGATCCTCCTGTATCTCTTCCCTGACGGGAGTAGCTTCTATTCTCTGTCTCCATCTTTCAAAGCCAACATCCCATAATTAATGAAGGACCTTCATTCTAAAACATTGGCGCACCTTTTTTCTCTACATATGTTGGAGTGGAGTGTTTCTGGCATTTCCTATTTTAAATTTTAACTTAGACATACAGCACGAGCTCGTGCCACCCAATTATACTCAATTAACTTACATCCCCGGTACATTTCAAAGAGTGGGAGGAAACCGAAGCCCCCGGGGAAACCCCATGCAGGCTCAAGGAGAATGTACAAACTCCATACAGAGAGTGTGGAATTCGAACCCTGGTCCCAATCGCTGGTGCTGTAAAGGTGTGGCGCTAACCGCTGCGCTATCTGGGTTGCCCACATTTTCTGGTTTCCAGCATCTGCAGCTTTTTGGCTTCAAGTTCAACTTTGTTGAGTGTCACATTAAGTTTTTCCACCAAAGATTTATGGACAAATGCTCTCTGGTCCATGTTCTTGCAGACCCTTTAAAATCCTACCACCTAACTTGTCCCTTCCTTATACATGCCTACTGATCAGGTTACAGATCATTTGCTCTGTGCCTCCTCCATTCCCCAAGAGTGGCCAACTCCTGTTTTCCCTAAGGCTTACTGAAGTTCCAAGATTTGGTGGCATGGTTGACATAGCAGTTAGAGCAACGCTGTTACAGCGCCAGTGATTGGGACCGCGATTCAAATCCCACGCTGTCTGTAAAAAGCTTGGACCGTGTCTGCATGGGTTTTCACCAAGGGCTCCTGTGTTCGAAACATACCTGGGGTAGGTTAATTGGGTGTAAATTGGGCGGCACAGGCTCGTGGATTAAAAGCATTTAAAATTTTGTGATAGTTACTAAAATTTCAAGATTGGTGACCTCTAGAAATTTTGCAAGCAGGCTTGTGTGTATATATATATATATTGCCTTGGCCCATTCAGAGCCAGCTCTTCAGCGCTTGACGTCCTGCTTTGCGGAAACTGCCAAAATGTTTGGCCTGGAAGTCAGCCTGAAGAAAACTGAGGTCCTCCATCAGCCAGCTCCCCACCATGACTACCAGCCCCCCCACATCTCCATCGGGCACACAAAACTCAAAACGGTCAACCAGTTTACCTATCTCGGCTGCACCATTTCATCAGATGCAAGGATCGACAATGAGATAGACAACAGACTCGCCAAGGCAAATAGCGCCTTTGGAAGACTACACAAAAGAGTCTGGAAAAACAACCAACTGAAAAACCTCACAAAGATAAGCGTATACAGAGCCGTTGTCATACCCACACTCCTGTTCGGCTCCAAATCATGGGTCCTCTACCGGCACCACCTACGGCTCCTAGAACGCTTCCACCAGCGTTGTCTCCGCTCCATCCTCAACATCCATTGGAGCGCTCACACCCCTAACGTCGAGGTACTCGAGATGGCAGAGGTCGACAGCATCGAGTCCACGCTGCTGAAGATCCAGCTGCGCTGGATGGGTCACGTCTCCAGAATGGAGGACCATCGCCTTCCCAAGATCGTATTATATGGCGAGCTCTCCACTGGCCACCGTGACAGAGGTGCACCAAAGAAAAGGTACAAGGACTGCCTAAAGAAATCTCTTGGTGCCTGCCACATTGACCACCGCCAGTGGGCTGATAACGCCTCAAACCGTGCATCTTGGCGCCTCACAGTTTGGCGGGCAGCAGCCTCCTTTGAAGAAGACCGCAGAGCCCACCTCACTGACAAAAGGCAAAGGAGGAAAAACCCAACACCCAACCCCAACCAACCAATTTTCCCTTGCAACCGCTGCAATCGTGTCTGCCTGTCCCGCATCGGACTGGTCAGCCACAAACGAGCCTGCAGCTGACGTGGACTTTTTGCCCCCTCCATAAATCTTCGTCCGCGAAGCCAAGCCAAAGAAAGAAAAAAAAGATATATATATATATATATATATATATATATATATATTCAGTTACATTCATCTAACAACCATGATTCTAGTACGGCATACTGCGGACCACCACTGTATATCTCTTTCCAATCTGAAAATTAGTCATTCACCACCATTCTCTGGTTTCAATTTATTTGCCAATCTTGGATCCCATTTTAACACTTACCTTATTACTCATTTGCCTCACTTTTGCTCTGTGCTATTTTGCCAAGGTCCTTCACACAGTCCTTTGCGAAGCACCAACTACATTGTGGAAAACAAATAAATCTTTAGATACTGGAACCTGAAACAAAAACAAAAGTGCTGGAAGAATTCAGGCAGTCAAGTGGTATCTGTGGAAAGACAAAACAGTTAGGATTTAGAGCCTTCCTCAGACTGGCTAAGTTCTGGTTTTCTATCAACTATTCTGTGTTCATCCACAGAGTGCTATTTTAAAAAAACTAAATTAAGTTAGCCAAACACAAATTTCCCTTGGCAATCCCTGGCCTCGCTCTTTATTTGTGCATATTTCTCCAAAAACCCATTAATTTTCCTTTTGTTATTTATTCTGGAAAGTGGTTCTGTCTTGTCTGTCATTTCTGTTTCTCCTTTTCTCCCCTTTTGTCGGCCTCCACTTACCACTCTCCTCCTCTGTCATCCATCCCGCCTCACTCACTCGCCTCGCTCCTACCACTCCTCCTTGGTACACGTACTGATCCATTTCCCCATTCCTCTTTTAGTACTGCCTGGCTTCTTTTTCCTCACCCAATTCTGGAGGACGATTTTGACCCAAATATTGACTGTCCACCCTTCCCCATGCTGCCTGACCCACTGATCTTCTGCAGCCGTTTGTTTGATGCTCCAGATTTTAGCAGCTGCAGTCTCTGGAGTCAATTTTTTTTATCCTCCTCATGTTCCCTTTTTGAGAAGTGGAGACCACCAGGTTTCTGCAATAACCATGTACGAGCAGATGGTAGACGGTGCTTTTTGGACATCTTCCATTTCCCCATTCTTTGGTTGTTCCCCACCCAGTCTGGCCAAAATGGCGGTGCGGTACAGCCCTCTGCACCTACTCTGACTACGGTTGTTGCAGGAATTCACAAACTGATGCCCTGCACAACTTTTAATTTGCTGAAGTTGGACTTTGTATCACAGTGAGTCAGGTGTTACAAACGGGGAGCACTGAACAGGGGCCGTTCCAAGCCAATGTTGCAAAGTTGTGGGGAATCCATCTGCTGAAAAGCAGAACTCCAGGTGCGGCCTCGAGGAGGAGGTTGAGTTGCTTTGTGCTGATGTGACCCGGTTGCTTTACAGACTCTTGGTGTCACCATCAGGGGAGTGTCGGCTGCCGGGGGGGTCGAGAGGAAAGGATGGAGTGGCAGAATCGGAGGTGGCATCCGACTGCGACTGGAGCTGCGGAGCCGTGCTAGGTTTAGAGGTCTAGAAGATGCATCGCCCTGGGCCTTGTGGCAAGCTCAGAGGTCTAGAGATGCATTATCCTGGGCCTCGTGGCAGGCGATTCTGGAGCTATTGGGAGGTCCATGAACTATGACTATGTGGTTATTGATTTCCCCCAACGCTGGTGAACCTTTAACATCTTGTCCTGGAGAGGTTGGTGGCCTGACCTGTGATGGCTACGCGACTAACAGCCCACAGTGGCCCCTCAGGATTAGGGAAAATTCTTCTCCACTTCAACTGCCAGACACTTTTAACATCTAGTTTGCAACCAGTCTTTATTGTGCCATTTTCTAATCTCTGAAGAATTATTTGTATCTGGTACTGTTTTTGTTAAGCAGTTCTTGTAAAATCATTGTGGTCTCTGGAACATTGTCTCATTTTAATTCCGTGGCACTTGGTGTTAAAGGGACAATAAAGACTGAATGACTGATCTACCTTTTTTTTACTGCCAGGCCTTCCAGTATCCCATCTCTATTTTTAACTCTTCCAATACTCTGACAGACTCTTCATTCAGCAGATCTTGGCCACGTCTTGCTCTTTGGGACTGTATACTCCTTATCCATCCATATATAATTACAGTACAGAAACAGACCATCTCAGCCCCTCTATTCTGCACTGATTTAAGTCCTTTGATCTTGGTCAATAGAAGCCCAATTTGATTTTCAACCAATACCACAGTTGCTCTGACAACCACATCACGACTTCACTTTTAGCTTAATTTCCAATTTACGTTCATCATTTATTTCTTTTTTTTTCATTTCTTCTTTTCTACTCTGCACTTTTTGAAGTATTCGTTCTGATTCTCTGTCCTATTAATGAGGCTTACCTCCACGTCTCATTTCTGGTCTCCAAATCCATGGAGTTCTGATTTTGTCTGTTCTCACCATCCCTCCCTAGGGGAAACATCGTAAAGAGGGAGGTATCGTGGTTCACGAGATACAGGAATGAAACATGTAGCTAAAGAAGTCAAATAATAGGAGGGCAAGTAATATTGGTCAGGCTTTTGGTACATGGGCCAAATACAGGCAAATGGGATTCTCTTAGGTGGTCAACTTGGTCGGCCTGTATCCACGCTGAGACATTCTGTAACTCTACACATGGGATTTTATTGCTTGGCAGTTGGATTAAGAAGCTTTTATGAGATTGTACACAGCTTTGAAGACACTCATTTGGAGTTTGGTGTCCAATGTGATTCTCTGTCGAGCAAATGTTCCACTAGCTTTTGAATATCCACCTGATTAATCCCTGGAATGGAATGCTCATTGAACGAGTAGAGACTGAAGAACATTAAAGTTTACAAGGAGATCTCCTTGAGGCAAGAGAAGATACTAAAAGGGAGTTACAAAGCTGATCCTGAACATCTCTTTCCTCTATTTAGACAATCTTAAATTTAGTCTCAGCATAAGAGACTGAGATGAGAATTTTCTTCATTCAAGAGGTTCTAACGTTTGGGAATTTTCATCCTGGGTGGGGGCTGAGGATGTTGATTTACTGGAATGATGAGATCAACAAATCTTTGAATACTAGGGAAAAAAAAATTGAGAAGCAAGGTGGACTTGAAGCATAACATCAGATCTCATCCCTTTGAATAATAGCAAAGGGATTATATTGTCGATACCCGTCTCTGTTTCTCATATTCTTGTGCTCTTCAGGTGAAATCAAACCAGCCATTGATCCGGTTTACTTTTGCCTACATTCATTGACTTCAATTGAACCAGTGCAGATTTCACCTCAACATGTTAATTTAGCCCTCTTCAAATATATTTACTCTTATGCACAATTATAATAAACGTTCATATATTGTGATTAATATTCCTGAAATACTAACTGAGAGAGGCGTCATTTAAGGGAGAGCAGAGAAATCCCTCGTTTTGTGTTGAAGTACAGAAAGAGATACCTATCAAAGATCCAAAGCTCTGAAGAAGTTTAACGTGTGGAAATTATTTTGATTGGTAGGCAAGTCATCAATTGGCAGGTAAGAATATAACGGCATCACAAAGAGTAGAAAGAAATTTGTGATATTTTATTAAGTTTTGTGTCCTTAAACATGGAAGGCGCTACTGGAAACAGAGGTTGATGTGCAAGTCATGGTAGAATTATATGGAAGGTCAAGAAGTTTGAACTATAAAGACTTGAAAAGGTTTGGAGAGGTCAGAGTGGAAAACCAATGTTCCAAGTTGTCTGGGACTAATGGATCATGGCAACAGGAGTTCAGAATTTGGAAGTGAAAAGGCCTCAAGAAGTATTTTAGAACATAATCTTCACCATCCTTGGCTGTACCACAGTACAGCAGAGGCAGATTTGATCCAATGAGCCGGTCATGTGATGTTAGAGAGTACCACCCCTTAAACATCAGGCCTTGCAGAAATCAACAAAAGGTGTTCTGTCCACGAGACGCCAGTTCCAACTTTGCACACAGCCATTCCTGTTTAGCCATGAAGAAAGATTTCCTCTGCTTGTGTGTCTTGGCGGCCTGTGCTCTATTTGTGCAAAGTACAGTTTCTGGAATTCAGAAACATTTTCCCTCAACTTGCTTCACTGAGGTAGCCGAGAAGGGGAATATTGAACATGAAGGGGCTTCAAAACTCCCTGCTGTGTTGATGAGAGATCACCGTGTAAGCTGGAATCTTCAAGGGGCAGCCAGACTGTAACACGGTAATTTCCTGTTTCACACACTGGAGAAAATACTCTTAAGCTAACTAAATATCAGGGTTAGGGTCTAAATCTCAGCAAGAAGAAAGGGCTTTTATTTCTGATCTCCAGCCTTCACAGTAATTTGCTTCCAAATCAAGAAAGATTATCTGGTGCCTCCAGGAGTAAAACGTCTTCAGGATTCATTATGCATTTAATCTCTTCTGAATAATGCGTGAAGTTTTCAAAGAAGGTGGTGGAGATATTTCAATCAGCTCCAAAGGGCGCACTAGAACTGGGGCAGCAGGGAATCAATTGCAGCAACTGGGGCGCCACATATTTTCGAACCTGCCACTGTTTGGCAGAGTGGGAGGGGGATTATGCAGAGAAGGGGTGGGGATGAGGGGTGGGCTACACAGTGTACAGGGGAGGTGGAGAGAGGAGGGGGTCGCTCAGTGGGGTTGGAGAGACCAACAGTTTATACAGCCTCAGCGTAGATTCTAGTCCCTTTGTAATTAATATTATATTTGTCTTCCTTACTACTGACTTAACCTTGAGGGAATCCTATACGAGGACTCCCATGTATCTTTGGACCTGTGTTTATTAAATTCTCTCTCCATTTAGAAAATAGTCTATACCTTTATTCCTTCTGCCAAAGTGTATGGCCATGCTTTATTCCATCTGCCACATCTTTGTCATTTCCCAACCTTCCCAAGTCCATCTGTAGACTCCCTGCTTCCTCAATACTAGCCGCCCCTCCACCCCTCCTCATATCATCCACAAACTTGGCCACAAAAGCCATCAATTCCACCATCCAAATCATTTACGTACAACATGAGAAGTAGTGGACCCAGCGCTGGCCCCTGCGGAGCATCACAAGGCAATGGCAGCCGGCAGCCACGAAAGCCCCCACCCCCCACTTTATTTCCATTCTTGCCAATCTTGTTTCGGAGCCTTATGTGCAGCACCTTGTCAAAAACAGACAAAAAAATCCATTGTTTGTGTTCCTCAAAGAATTTCAACAAATCTGTCAGGCAAGATCTCCCACGAAGGAAACCATGCTGACTTAATGGGAAGAGGAGTTAAACAGTGACAGTGTAGGTGGAGACAAGAGGAGCGACACGGTGTGGGGAAGGCATGAGATTACAATGGCAACATTGTCTGCAGTATTAAATGGAGAGTTAGCAGGAAGGAGATCATCTAGGGGGTCCCAGGGGAATGATGGTGGTTCCCTGGTGCTCCCGGCGAGAAGGAGAGAGTGCATGAATATTGGCCATCCTGGCATTTTGGACGGTCCACCTCACTCCCAGGTTGGAATGGGAGTCAGGTCCTGGTGACTGGACATGTCCATTACTGGGCAGCAGGGGCAGGCTGGTACACACTTCCCCTCCAAAGGAACAGCTTCTCAGGAACGACGTCATTTCCGCAGCCCTGGGCCACTTTAGCGTGACTCATGACAGGTCTGAATGCAAAAAGTAGCAAAGTTTTCACAGCAGCACAGAACAACCTGGAAATATTTGTAATTAAGTGTTGTTACTGGGTAAAAAAATACAATTTTCCATTGCAGACAGAAAGGTCATTTATAATTTGTGGGAGGCACAATTATCAAAGTGGTTAACACAATGCTATTACAAAACCAGCACCTGATTTGAATCCACACTGTCTGTAAGGAGTTTACTTGTTTATTTCTATGTTCTCCCATAGCTGTATGTGTTTCCTCCGGATGCTCCAGTGTCCTTCCACACTTCAAAAATGTAAAGGGTTTTGTAAAGGTTAAAACCTTGTGTTTTTGAATCTTAGTTAATTTTGTGCCTGTCTCTTTTTTAGAAAACTATTGTTTGTAGTGTTACCATAGTGACTATGACGTAATATATATAGTAATATATGCCCTGGCTAATGGCTTGCCTTACATTCTACAAGATGTGAAGGAAGCGTGAGCACGAGAAATTTTTCTTTGAATCTTGTGTATCTCTTTAAAAGCTTTTGTATCTCTTTAAATACCACTTTGTATCTCTAAGATTTTATATCTTTATGTACATTTTATATCTCTATATATCTTTTGTATCATTATACAGTAAATACTTTGTTATTCATCATTATGAAAGTCTTAATGTGAAACTATGCAAAATGTTTCTCCATTTTATCAATGAATTAAAGCTACATAAATTAACAGCCACAGAGTTTGATTTGTTGGAGTAAAGAGATCAAAACGTGGGATATCGCAGCGCGTGCTTTGGAAGGTGATACTTTGAAATTAGGATATATTAGAATAAGGAAAGTGTCATCTATATTTTGATTCAAAGAAAATTATAATAGACATTAATGGATAATATAATAGGTTTGTAGGTTAAATGAGGTTTGTATGTTTGTAGGTTGAGCCAGAAGGCCCAGTTACCATGCTGTATGTCTAAAAAAAATTAATTTCCGAGAACTGCTTGTCTCTGCTTTTTCTCTCTCTTCTTTTTGCACTAATTTATTTATTTTTATTTATTTTTAAAATATATTTTATTGAGTTTAACATAAAAATCTACAAACAACTTTTACTAATATTACAAAAAGCAAGTCTTATTATATCCATCTCACAAATTAATATAAATGTAATTTTATTAAAAATCCATCCATTTTTGTTTATTTAACATTATTTCTTAAACAAATTCTGGATAGAAACCAATTGAGTTATGTTCTACCAACCCTTGGTCAAAACCGACTAATAGCTGTCTAATTTGACGATAAGATCTAGGACAACCATAATTAAACCCGTATATAATCAATTAATCTAAAAAAATGGATAAAAAAAATGAAAAAAAATTTAATTGACCCCCTCCCTCTAATCAAGGTTACCTTGTAGAAAAAAAATTAAAGACATGGATCGAATAGCAACCTTTAGACCCTAGACAGAGAATCGCTGAAGCACCCAAACTTCTTAAATCTTCCAATCACGATAGTGTTCTATGAATAGGCCCCACATCTTTTCAAATTGAAACTTTTTATCTTTGATGTTGTATCTAATTTTCTCCAAGCTTAAATATTATCATTACATCATGTAACCACTGGGCAAGAGTAGGTGAAGAGTCATCTTTCCATTTCATTAAAATTGTTCTTCTGGCTATCAACGTGCTAAAAGCTAAAACATTCTGTTGCGATGCACTCAGAGGTATATCTGGTTCACGAGAAAAAACAAACAAGATCATCTTAAAGATAAGACAATGTTTTCCCAAAATCTTCCAAAATTGGGACACTCCCAACACATATGGATCAATGAAGCTTTAAAAATGTTGCACTTCTCACATAGTGGATCCACATCTGCATAAAAGTGAGATAATTTAAGTTTGATGCAAATTGTAATGAACAATACCATCTCTGCTTTTTTCTGCAAACCCACTACTTCTTGCTTCTGGCTGCACGTGGTCATCTCCTCTCCATCTTCACCCATCTTGGGACTCCAATCAGGCCAGACAACTTCAAATTATTTGTCTCAACCTAACGTATGGCCAATCACTGCACCTGCACAACTGAAATAGAAAGAGATTCTCAACAGGTCAGACTGCATGGCTGTCTTCAGTTTTCACCCTCATTTGGTGTGACTCCTACAGCAATATGATTGATTCTTAACCCCCACACCTGAAATGTCCTAGCAAGTCTCTTAGATCAGAGGGCATTTCACAATAGACAATAAATGCCGGTCTGACAGGAACGCCCACATCCTGAGAGCAAAGAGAGAAAACAAAGTTCAGATCCTGGTGGAAACCCTGAATCCTTAAGGCTTTAATTATTGGATGTGGGAGCCATTTGCAACGTGTATTGCCTGTCCTCAGTGGTTGGAGCATCTTCTTGACTAGGGCTGGTCCCTTCTGCAAAGAGTTACCCAGAGCTGTGATGTAGGGTTGCAGGATGTTAATGAGATTATAGATAGAGTGTGGCTTGGAGATAATGTGTTCCCGTGTGTCTGCGCTCCTTATCTTCCTGGTTTGGAAAGTGCTATCGAAGGAACCTCACCGAGGTTTGAATGCAAAAGTAAGGATGTCATGTAAAATGATGGTTGGCCCCATTTGGAATACTTCGGGCAATTTCAGTTGTCCTATAACAGGAGGGGTGTGGAGGCTTCGGAAAGGGTACTGAAGAGGATTTCCTGGATGATGTCTGATTGAAAGGGTGTGAACTATGGGAAGAGGTCAGACTAATTTGGGTTATTTTCTCTGGAAGTGTAGGAGGTTGAGGGGTGACCTGAAAGAGGTTTATAAGATCATGAGTGGCATGGACTAAGTGAATATTTACTATCAGTCAGGGTAAAAGTACCACTCACCCAAGGACATGCATTTCGCATCAGGAGGACAAAGTTCTTTTTTTTAAATTTGAATTTAGACATACAGTATGGTAACAGGCCATTTCGGCCCATGAGCCCATGCCACCCAATTTACACCCAATTAACTACATCCCCAGTACATTTCAATCACTGGGAGGAAACTAGAGCCCCCAGGAAAACACAGATGGAGGCTTCCAGATGTAACCAGCGCAATGGAGGGATATCAATTATGTGCAAGCAGTTTGATTAGGAAATCATGTTTGGCTCAAACACATAGGCCTGTTCTGTGTTGTATGATCTATGTGCTGCAGTGAATCATATATGCAGCACTCACTCCAAGCACTGATCTGCTGCTAGTGGATGAAATATTGACGACGGGTAATGTTTCAGTCTTGCATGCTTTATCCCAGGTGCTGTTTAAGTTGTACTCATTTCGGCAAATGGGAAGTGTTCTGTTATCACTTCAGATCAGATGCTATTTGTTATGTGATAAAACATTGCATTACACAAAATTACCTTTAGACAAAGTTTCGCCGTTAGCATTGCCTGATGCCCCTTACGGTTCTTTCCCAGAAACAGAAGCAACAGAGAGTCCCCTGAGGGTCCATGGATTTGCCTCCAGGGTGCCCACAATCTCTGCAGCTGCAGTGACCCCAATTTAGTTCAAACCATCAGCAACCGGAGCCCAGATCCAAACCTCCAACACGATTAAGAGTCCTCACCACTCTCTTGAATCCTGGTACAGATGCCCTGTTCACATGAACCAGCCTTCAGCACCCTGCAGCCTGCATGAGTCCTATGACCTCAAGACACCAGCAATCTGCAGCCGTGTTGGTCCCTCACCCGCAAGTAGTCAATAGACCACAGTGCACGTCGTTCAGCTGCAGAGCGCCTCACTTGTCCACCACTGTGATCACCGTGCTTCTCCTTCTCAATGGTGGTGGGGGGTGTTCTCCCTATTACTGGTCCCCCACGTAACCCCACTGCTCCTCGAGAGTCTGCAACACCTTGTGGCCGCTGCTGAACACAGGCACCACCATCTTGAGCCCAGACCCCATGGTCTGAATTTTAAATAAACCACCATCTCCTCCTTTAACAGGCAATTTTAAGCCTGCTTGGAGCTGTTAGCAGTAGGACTGGGCAGGAAAGACCCTGCAAATGAGCATTATGTCTCTGCTCCCTGCTCTCCCTGGTCCGCACAAGCGGCAGTGCTGCTGGTACAGCCAGCTGCAACCACAGCACCATTTTGTTTCTCTGCTCACCTGTATCCTGTCGCTGGTGGAAAATCATTGGAGAGACAGAAGGAATGCTGACTGGAGAATTCCCATCTTCTGATCTGCCCCTTTGATTGTGGACTTTTCAAATCTGATTGAATTCTCTTTGCCATGTCAGTTGAAGGATATTTCAGTGGGAGTGACCTGCCTCTTATGGGAGCATTGATTAAATTCATGTCTCGTTGAAATCTACATGAGGACCATGTGGTGTTGGTGCCCATTCCCAACATGTGAAAGAAGCAAGTTAAGTATGAACTTAGAAATTGAACATAGCACAGACCAGCACCATATTCCCTCTAATTTATAGTGGTCAGTGAGTACAAACATCTTACGCTGTGCAAATACTTTTCCTGTGACAAAAGTGTACGTGAACTGAATGCTTGTGCAAATGTAAAGTTGAAATTGTTTCAAGATCATTTTGGCACAGCCAATCTCCCATGGATAATAAAACTATATTGGCATGTTTTAACTTAATATAATACAGTTTGCTAAGAGATTATTTTCAGTAAGTATAATTATTAATTGCTACATTATTTTAGGTAACTAACCTTTCATGCGCACATTAATTTCCTTTGCGCTGGTTACAAAATGTGTATGCATGCTCGCGCACACACACACAGCTTAGAGGGAACTGGGATCAGCACGGGAACAGACCATTTGGCCCACTATTTCTGTCCCCATCATGATGTAAATCTAACCAATCCCATCTGCCTGCATATGATCCCTAAACCTCTACTCCCTGCCCATCTAAATGGCTCAATAATGGCTATTGTATCTTCTCCAATCACCACCCACTATGTAAAAATTCCTGCCACTCACATCTCCTCTGAACTTTTCCCGCTCACCCTCAACCTATGCCTGATGGTATTGGACATTTCCACCCAGGAGAAAGACTTGACTATACTTATGCCTCTCATAAGTTGACACAAATCTATCGGGTTCCACCTCAGTCTCCAACGCTCCAGGAAAATAGCCCAAATCTGTCCAGCTTCTCCCTGTAGTTAATACTCTCCAGTCCAGGCAACATCCCACTGAATCTCTTCTGAATCTTCTCAAAACATTCCACATCCTTCCTCTGATGCAGCACTCATGCCAGTCATGGCCCAACTGTAGCTCTTTCCAGCTGCAACTTCACTTCCCATTTTTTTCACACTCTTTGGCCCAACTGATGAAGGCAAGCGTGCCTTACGCCTTCTTTATCATCCTGTGCTACCACTTCCAGGGACCCATGGACCTCTACTCCAAGATCACTCTGCACATCTGGGCTTTAATGGCGTTGCAAATTGACTGTACACTTTCCTCTTGCATTCTATGTTCCAAAATAGCTCACTTGTCTGGAGAAAATGCCATCTGCCATTTCTCAGCCCAAATTTCCCACTGATCTATCACCTGCTGCTTCATTTGACAACCTTCCTCACTATTCACAACTCTACCATATATCTCATTGATACAGTATCTCTGGACAAAAGAGGTCCCAGCACTGATCCTTGTGGAACACCCCTGGTCACAGTCTTTTCAGTTAGAAAAGCAAAGAGAATTCAATCAGATTTGAAAAGTCTGCGTCATTAAATTTTTATTTTTTATTTTTTTGAACTTTATTTACAGGAGGGTAGAAACCAGCCATTTAAACCCATGCTGCCCAATTACAGTCAAATTAGCCCAGAACCCCATACATTTTGGAAGGTGGGGGGAAACTAGAGCACCCGGAAAAATCCCAAGCAGACACAGGGAGAACGAACAAACTCCTTACTGACAGTGCCAGAATTGAATCCGGGTCACTGGCGCTCTAATAGCATCTCGCTAACCGCTAGCCTCACTGTGCCACTGCCTTCCCAGCCCAAGCAGACTTTAATGGAGGAGCTGATTAATGGCTCAATCCCTTTCCACACCCCCAATCCAACAACCTCCCAAATCGACCTTATACCTGACCTTTCACAATTTGAGACCTCCATGTTTGCAATTTGCCATTGTCATCAAATCCCACTCCTTCATTTCAAAATCTTTGAACATAGAGCAACCTTCTCACTTGGGGCTAAATAAAACCTTCCAGTTTGCCTTTTACTCCCGCCACAGCTCTGAAAGAACACTGCTCCTTGCCACTAGTAACATCCTGTGTGAAGTTAGCATGGTGATACACACCCTGTTATTTTGCTCACCGTGTGTAGCTACTGATAGGGTTGACCACCAAATCCTGCTCCAGTGCTTGCCCCGTGGGGTGAGACTGTCCTAACCAGCTTCATTGGGCTAAGACAGAAAGGCCCTTTGCTATCAGTTCCAATGAGAATTCCCCAGTTCCAATGAGAATCATTGGAATCTCATGTTCCAAGACGGCAGACCTCACCCTCAACGCATTGTGAGACCATCAGTGCCAGTTCTGGCGGAGGGAGTGGTGTTGTGTGACAACGCACAGAGGTGTAGTGGCGAACCAGCCCCACTTGTCACGTGCGGTCAGCGGGGCAGCCGTGGCAAAGATGGCATCGCGTGACTATTTTCTGAGTGTTCCAAATGCTTTGAAATGTTCCAATTTAGTTGACTAATTCTTTCTTCCTGTTTTTTTTATTACCCTAATCATCAGGGACATCTAAAAGCATGCTCTAAGTCTTTGACAATGTAGAGCTGTCAAGAGCATATCAGGGCAGAGTTGGGGGTGAGCTCCAGAATCCACCAGGTGAAGTCTCTTGCTCAAAGCTCTGCTTCTCAGGACAGGTGAAGAAGCAAAGGCTTAGGGTTCACTTGGATCCGTGGAGCTGTGAGAAGTTAATACCCGGGAAAGGAAGGGCTACAAATGTGAGGAATTATCCAGCCCATTCTTTTAAACAAAACCCCTGCTTCACAAACTCTGGTTCATACATTAAGACACACTTTAAAGCCACTTGCAGGATATCCATGGGCATGGATATGTTTTTCTCTACGCATACAACATGTATGCAGGTACAGAGGTCCTACTGGATGGAGAACATTGACAATTCATTAAACGTTGTGTGCATATCATATACAGTATCCTATTGTGTTATGCAATTGTCAAGATGTTATATCCTATATCCTATCCCTTTGTCCATTTTTGTTGCCTGCCCCAGTATCACCTCGTGGCTCAGTATTAACGATTGTTTCTCTACACCTCTATGAAATGCATGGGAGACTGGCCATGAGAAAGCGTCGTACAAATGAAAGTTGAAGAGATTTGTGTCGTTCTTTCTTCAAAGACATCGAACGTGGTCGGGTGTGACCACCATATTCTGCACTTAAGCTCAGATCTTGAGGATCAGTAGCTTGCTTGCCAATGGGGTACGCATCAGACTTGAACGTTACTGGACCATCACCTGCAATAGAGACTGATCCTCTTCATATAGGAACACACACCCCCCTCCCTCAACTGCTCAGTGGTTCCCCTGACTGGCTACGATTCGCCTGCCACTGAGCAGTCTCTGATCTGGGATCAACTTTCATGTTTATCTCTGTTACCCTCAGCCTTTCAGCACAGCCTCCATTTACCTAATGATAATGGTCTCTTCACTTAACTGTGGGCTCTTCAAACTCTGCAGTAATCCTTGACATCTGTTTCTCCTGCTCGCTGCCACTGAATCAATTGACATTCTCTCCAGTCTTGCAGAGTGAATGAACTGATTTTCTGTTGCATATTAATCACACTATAAACTGCATGGAAACTTCAGGAAAATAAACATGGTGCAGCAGGAAGGGATCAGCATGGACACCCACAAAAAGCCAGTGATTTGTCAAGTGATCTACGTACACATGCTGTAAATGGATCTGATCACAGTGCAAATACAGTGGTTCTTTTGTGTCTCTTCCTTTGGGAAAGTCCTGGATGGTATGCTCTGAGGCAGCCCATAGTGTCATTTGTTTTCAATTGAGTATAAAATGTAGCTGGGGGAAGGACCTGATTAAGTATCCATGGGCATTCACACATGCTCCTTGGAGCATGGATTGATACCAGTGATAATTGAGTTAAAGCAGGTTGCATTCCCATGAGTTTAGAAGGTTAAGCAGTGTTCTAATTAAAGCTTTTAAGATGATTAAAGGAGTTGATAGAGTAAATAAAGAGATACTATGCACTTCTACAGAGGGCGTAATCTTAAATTTAGAATGTTGCTTTGTAATTAATGCCCCAATAATGCAGAGTCAACTGAAAATTTCAAAGCTGGGAAAGGCTTTCATTCAGGAAGTGTACTAAGTGTACCATAACCAGGATGCACATCAACTCTGGTGTCAATGGGCAGCAGAACAAACTGAAGAGTTTTGAGTTTTTATTTCTGCATTTTCAGTTTTGTCTCAGATTTCCTGCATCTGCAGGTTTTGTTTTTCAGAGTACTTCCACCCTGCGCCTTTGTTCCTTCAGCAGTACATTGACAGGCAATGAGACTTTATTGGCATTTGTGCGATGTACCAATGCCCTGACGTTCTTACTTCCTGCAACACACAGGCACAAAAAAAACACATCCACTCCATAAACCAGCACAAGATCCCAAGACAGAAGAAAAGACAATCGATATTAAAGGATATATAGATAAATATTTGCAGTTGCAGTTAATGCAAGTAAAATATGTTTCAATGATGCGAACAGATTTTTTGGTGGGTCCTGGGCAGGTGTAGTGTCAGGTTTAGGGTAGTATAGGAAGTTCAAGAGCATGATTGCTGATAGATAAAAACTGCCTTGAACCTAGAAGGGCTGGACTTTTGCCTGAAGTGAGAAGAGATTATGACGAGGGTGATGGGGGAGCTTTATGATGCTGACTGTTACCTCGAGGCAGTGTCTCACACAAGTGTCCTCGGTGGATGGGAAGCCGGGTGCTGTGATGGGCTTGGCTCAGTTTGCCACTTTCTTTACTTTCTGGACACTCCTCTCCTCTAATCAGAGAAGTTGATTTATGTAATAGCTCCAAAGAAACCAGCCCTCCACTCTAGTAGCAATTCTACATAATTTGGGCAGCTAGCTGTTCAGCCACTGATGGAATCACAGTTAAACCCAATCCCTTTCTTGACTAACATCCAACAAAAGTGCATTTTCTCCAATTGAATCCGCACTGGGAAGAGGATCCTGGCAGATTTCCCTGCTCTACTCTGTAGCCAGAGGCAAGGAAGCCAACTCTTGCTCTCTCCACCAGCCCTCTGGTGACACACTTCAGGAGAACAACTAACTCAGTGCAGACTTGGAACTAAATCTCAACTGCAGACTTTCTGTTTCATGAGAGTCAATGCAGTTCCCAGCTGAACAACTTTGGCTCTATTTGCACGTGATGAGATGTCACTTTTTTTTTCCTCTCGAAACAATGAACTAAAGGCATCAGCTTGCAAACAAAGAAGTATTCTTTGTTCTTTTATGAAAGGAAGAGAGGATGGAAACAAGAAAAGA
This sequence comes from Narcine bancroftii, assembly GCF_036971445.1. Taxonomy (NCBI): domain Eukaryota; kingdom Metazoa; phylum Chordata; class Chondrichthyes; order Torpediniformes; family Narcinidae; genus Narcine; species Narcine bancroftii. Next base: position 54,603,860 of record NC_091477.1, read on the forward strand.
CCCCCTTGGATTTCCATGGTCTCACTGGTGTTACAGGTCCACAGTGAAGGTTAACAGAGTGTACAAAGTCATCACAAAGGTAATGAAATGTTGGCCTTTGCCTCTCGGAGGCTGTGATACTGAGAGGTGGAAGTCTGCTTCACTCACTCAGACCCTTACTCAGGGTAGAGTTTCACAATTAGGTTTAGCCACTGCCACCTGGGAAAGAAAGGAGGGCTGAGGAAATTCACTAGACTAATACACGGTCTAAAGTCCTCATGTTATGAGGATAGAGTTGAGGTGAAAGGTGAAAGAAGAGGGAGTTTTCACTCCGAATCCAGAACAACATTATCATGGAAAGAATGAGAAATGTTCTTACAATTGAGAGTGACCTGTCTGGCTGCATCATTGTGTATTCAAGTTCATTATCATCCAATTACACATGTACAACAGCGTTCTCCGGTCCTCAGTGCAAAACATGAAAACACACAACCAGACGTTACACACATACAAACGATACATATGCAGTCCATACTGTACAGGTACACGATCCTTTATCCGGAACCCTTGGGGAACAGTGTGTACTGAATTTTGGATTTTTCCGGATTTCGGAAATCCCACCCGATGTGATGCTGTATCCACCCCCACCCCCTTCCAGTCGGCTGAACGTCTCCCCCAACCGTCAGTCCCTCGGCCACCTCCCCTGGCCGATGGTCCCTCGGCCACCTGGCTGCCTCCCCCAACTGCGGTCCCTCAGCTGTCGCTCCCGACCACTGGTCCCTCGGCCACCCAGCAGTCTCCCCCGACTGCCAGTCTCTTGGCTGCCCAGCCACCTCTCCCGACTGCTGGTCCCTTGGCCGCCTCCCCCAACCGCCGGTCCCCACTTGCTGGATTTTAGATGTCCGGATAAAAGATCATGTACCTGTATAATACATATATTAAAAATAAATAAATATGGTTTAATATACTGTAGGGCCTTGGAGGGTTTGTCTGAGCACTTCATCAGTCGTTCAGCAGCCTCACTGTTCCAAGTGGTATTGACTCGGTGTTATTCTCACACCATATCATGACGTCTTTCACACCTCCAGCGATCAGCTCCACAGTTTGCTGCAATCTGTATTCTCTACTTCGGTAAGGTAAAACCATTCAGTATCTTCCCAATCCAATCCACTAGTTTGACAGTCAGGTTGGTATCTCTCCATTTCACGAGTATTTCATGATCATAGACAGTGCATAATAGGTTGGGGATTTCACCGTTGGAAGCAGCAGAAGTGGCCATTGCAGCCTCAGGCATGGAATGGTCATTGCAAAGCATCAAACTTGAAGGCAATAAAGAGGATCATCAAAATGGCCAAGAAGATCACTGGGGTGATCCTTTTCTCTGTTGATGAGATTTATCAGGAGTGTTGCTTAAATAGGGTCAAAGAATTATTGAGGACCCTTTCCATCCAGCGCACAGTGTCTTTGAACTGCCTACCATCAGGAAGGAGGTCCAGGGGTGCCTGGCTAGGAAATAGCTTCTTCCCACAAGCTATTAGTTTGATGAACAGCAACATGTAATCTAGTAAATCAACCCAAATTATTTATATATATTTATTCTAAATTATATCTATGTATCTATGTAATTATTATGTGCTGTATATTGTGTCTGATCATGTGGCCTGGCCACACACCACTCATCAGTCTGTCTCGTCCTTCGAGGACACACACAGGACTGGCCTTGAGGGCAAAAAGAGACGGAAGAAGATCCATGACACAGCAGCACCAAGCCCAGAGCAGAATTTCCCTAGCAGCCGCTGCGTCCGGGCATGTCAGGCCCGTGTTGGCCTCGTCAGCCACCAGCGAGCTTGCAGCAGACGTGAACATCTCCCCCTTCCTAAATCTGCATTCGCGAAGCCAAGTCATGAAGTAAATATTGTGTCTGTATAGGTATGCACCATGGTCTGGTGAAACACTGTTTCATCTGGTTGTACATGTACAGTAAACTTGAACTTGATGTTTCTGGTCAGACCATTTGGTCAATATTTCATGGTCCAAAATGTCAACCATTCCTGCTCTACTCGCTGAGTTCCTCTAGCAGCTCGTGTTGTGCTTAAAAGGTACAGTCATTCATAACTCCACCTGCAGTAGGGACAGGCTGAATGGATTTTGGTTAGTCCGTAACATCTCTCTATCATCACATCCCAGTCTGCTGAAGTAGATCGGACATGCCTTTGAGGAACCCTGAGTAACCATTCTACTGATTATTTTCACCTCCTATCTACATCATTTAAACCTCTACAAGCCTCCCTCCCCACAACGCCCCTTCCGACATTAGACATCTACTGAAACTCCACCTCATTGCTTTTGCATTTTCAGAACTGAATTTTAAACAACCAACTTTGCCAGAGTGTGTCCAAACTACTTCAACTGGCTGGCAAACAGTTCTGCAGATGAATCACTAACTGACCCAAGCTGGTAAAATGTAATAATTGACTGAAAAGTAAAATGTTACTCAGCAGCGATAAGAGTGATAAGGTGTACGACATTAGGTTTCCATAGTAATCAAGGGAAATTGTTCTGATCGGTTTACACTGATCGCGGCCATGTTCTTTGACACATAGTGAGAACGTCACCATGCGACCTCTCAAGTGGAGTTGATCTTTCTTTGCACCCACACAGAATCCTTTGACCAACCTATTTTATCTTCTGAATGGTGCTGGGGGATTCTTTTTTTTCTAAGTAGGATTGAAGCAAAGATAAAGATGGCTTTGCTTTGATAAAGAGTAGAGGATCATGCACAATTGGTAGTGAGGAGGGAGGTGGAGTACATGGAACACTTTTGGGCTCCTTATTTAAGAAAGGGTGTACTAGCATTGGAGAGGGTGCAGAGAAGTGTCTGGAATTAAGGGATTACCATATGAGGAATGTTTGACGGCTCTTGGACTGTACTCCAGAAGAATGGGGTGGGGGGGGGGGGGGGTTGTGGTTTGCTCATGGATGGATTTTGAATGTTGAAAGGCCTGGACAGAATAGATGTGGCAAAGTTGTTTCCCATGGTAGGGGAGTCTCGGACTTTTCTCAACCTTTTTCTTTCCACTCACATCGCACTTTAAGTTATCCCTATGCCATCAGTGCTCTGTGATTAGTAAGGGATTGCTTAAGGTGATAGGTGAGTGGGAAAAAAAAGTTTGAAAACCAGTTTTAATTGTACCTAATTGACTTGTTATGTGCATGGTTTCAGAACTCCAAAGGAAATGGGCCAATGACAATTTTTCTCAAGCAAAATATTTCAGTAACAATTGGGTCTAGATTCTCAACCTTCCCTTCCCACTCAGATATCACCTTAAGTATAATCAGAGAGCACTAATGGCAGAGGGATTACTTAAAGTGGGATGTGAGTGGAAAGAAAAAGGTTGAGAGCCATTGGACTCTACAACAAGAGAACATAACTTCAGGACTGAAGGGTGCCATTTAAAACAAAGGTGCAGAGAAATTTCTTTACCCAGAGAGTTGGAGAACCTTTGGAATTTGCTAACCTGGACTGCTGTGGAGGCCAGGTCATTGGGAGTATTAAAGCAGATATTGATAAATATCTGAATTGTCAAAGGTTGTGGGAGAAGGCAGGAGGGTGGGGCTGAGTGGGAGAATGGATCAGCTCATGATGGAATGCCAAAGCAGACTGGATGGGATGAATGGCCTTCTTTTGCTCCTATGTCTTATGGTCTTATGGAACTCTTGAGTGATGCTTGTAGTCCTATTTGATAAACCGACTGCAAGCTGTGAACATACAGCCAAGTTAGAGGAGCTGGAGTAGCTGGTTCCAGCTTCTAAGTTACCCACTTTTAAGGTTCCAAACCCTTTTCCAAGCCTGCAGCATTTGAGTAGCTCTTGGCTGAATCACTTGTAAAAAATAATACTTTTTTTACAAGAGACCCTCTCGTTTCTTCACCCGTTTCAAATCAAAGGTGGAAGGGTAGCAAAGCTTGAAAAGGATGCAGTGTGGCTATTTTTTTCACACTGGAAGTAGTTTTGCAGTGGGGAGGGTGTTGGATTTAATGATTTTTTTTGATAACCTTCGGTGATTTCCCAAGTATTGAAATTCATCGTGAAATCGTTCAGGGATGCTTTGAATTCGTCTCTCACCATTTGGAGACACAAGATCTCAGAATCAGCAAAGCTTCACTTTATTGTTCTCTTCAGAGGAGAACTGAAAGAACATACAACAAACAAACGCAAACATAGGTAGCCGGAGGCTCATTTACCCAATCCAATGATCATGGGGCCTTGGTAGTTTTTAACGCCAACTAAGAATGCCTCAGAATATGTACAAGATCAGATTTATCAAAATGCAAGGTAAAAGGATTAGGGTCACAGCAGAGGGGCAGTGGGAGTACTAATGAGAATGGAAAGGAAAGGAATGGAGCAGGGAAATGGCAAGAAACTACATGGGCAGAGCCAGAGTTCAAAGTCTGCACGACATAGAGGATTGATGCAATTTGTCCACGTTTAGAAAGGGGGGGGGGTCTTTGTGGGTCATGGCTGAATAGAAAAGGGGATTGAAATGGGAGAGGCTGAACCTCAGGCTCAAGGAATGCTCTTGATGTGTAAGACCAGATATGAAGCCGTCTTTCAAACTAACAACAGAGGCAGAAATTTATCCGTGGAATGTACCCTGTTGCAATTGTACTGAAGCAGAGAGGGGAGGAACCCAATCCCCCTCCACCTCCCCCCCCACCCCAACCACCTTGTTTCCCCATATTAATTGCAAGCGAACTTGTTTCTCTTGTTGAACTCATTCCCCTCCGCCTCCAATCCCCCTCCACCTCCCCCCCCCCCCACCCCAATCACCTTGTTTCCTCATATTAATTGCAAGCGAACTTGTTTCTCTTGTTGAACTCATTCTGCTTCACCAGAGTTTTCCTGCTGGAGATTCATCCTGTCACATCTTGTTTGCATTCCATTGTTTCTCCATTGCCCTGTTCTCCTGAAGAGCGCCTTCGCTGCCTGTTTCATGCACTTTCCCTTTTTTTGAATGTTCTTTACACTAGGGAACAGTTTCATGTCGTGAGTGATGCTACTTCCTATTTAGCTTCCCAATGTCCAGTCAAGCCAATAGATTTTTTTGGTTTCATTTGATTAAATTAGAATACCAGATTATAAACCGTGGTTTCCTGCCTAAACCCAGAACCCTTCAGAAGATGACTGTGAGACCCTACCCACAGTTATAAGCTAATAAAAGTGTTTGTTCACCCTCCAGCTGTGAGAGCTTTTATTCATGCTACAATTTTATCGGCTTATTCCCAAAAAGATAGAAGCTCTACTCAAGCCAGATTTGCTGCTGATAGACCCTATGTCCCCCGACGCAGCTGAAGAGTTCACATGTACTGGCTAGACTTTCCAGACCTACCTGAATGCGACCAGAGATGTCTTCCACACCGATGAACTCAGTAGGTCAGCACTCGTTTCGAGGGTAGGAACAAAAGGGTATGCAGCCATTGAGGGGTTAAAGGCTCGGTTCCTGAAGTCGCAAAATGAGGTCCTAGCGAAGCACCAACTCGCTCTATGTCACCAACAGCCAGGAGAGACCACCGATGACTATCTGCTGGGTCTGTGGACGCTTGCCAAGAAGTGTAGGTATGAAGCAGCTAAGGGTTGCGTTCGTGAGGAAGATCAGATCCAAGACACTCTAGTTGCAGGGGTCCGTTCGAGGTGCATGAGGCAGCGACTACTCAAGTTGGGTAAGAAGGACCTGGCTTGCCACGTTGAACTGGCCAAATCACTGGAACAGGCCAAGCTTGAGAATGACTACCTCGAAGCCAGCGAGCTCACTCACTCAGGTGACCTAAGGACCGACTGCTTCCACTACCCCAGCCCTAACGGCTCCCGCTTCCCATGCTATGGAGTGCTCCCATGCTAGGGAGTGCTTTTTTTTCTGGGGCAAGAGCCAGCATCCCCGATCTCAGTGTGTTCCAGCTGTGGAAAGAAAGGGCATTGGGCGAAGGTTTGCCATATGAGGGGAAGCCCGGGAAAGTCCATGGCCTGCACCGCTCCCTGATCCAATTCCAGCCCCAAGCCATCTGCCCTGAATTCACCCAAACACACTTGCTGTGCTACCCGCCGATGGAGGGTGGCAGTGGCAGTGAGGAAATAGCACGAAAAGGCTCAGTGGCCATCTTGCCATGACCCAAATTCAAACGGCACCATCATCGACAGAGGAGGAAGGAGGGTGGCCATCTTGCTGCGCCATGAGATCGACACCATCCTACCCATGCAGGGCAACCCAGGACGGTGGGGGACACTCAAGTGAGGAATATGGAGTCTCTGGGGTCCTAACCTCACTGGTTCTAGATCAGCTCAGACCTTACCTGCTCAGCAACTCCATAGTGACTTTGAAGGTAAATGGACATTCCACTAAATGCCTAATCAACACAGTCTCTACTGAAAGCTTCATAGACTCACGGATTGTGCACGAGTACAACCTAAAGATTTACCTTTCCAATTACCCCATATTCCTTGCATCTCATTCACATTCTACACGTATTCAACAACATTATATAGTACATTTGTTGTTTGAAGAGGGGGATTTCTGTAAGATTCACCTGTATGTACTTGATGAATTGGGACTGGACTTCCTGTGTCACTTTAAAAGCGTGACCTTAGAGTATTCTGGTCCCCTCCCTCTGTAATGGTCAGAACAGAGGGCCCCTAAAATCAGTACCCACATGCAGCCTCTCCGCACTGAATATTGACCCCCCACCTCTCTTCCCAAATCTGTCCTCGGTCTGCAAGCCCATTGCTATCAAGAGCAGGAGGTACAGCTCAACAGACTGAGACTTCATAAACACAACGTCTGCTCGATGAAGGTATCATCGAACCTAGCACCAGCCCGTGGAGAGCACAAGTGGTAGTGGTAAAAGGGGAAAACAAGTCCAGGCTAGTAATTGACTATTGCCAAACTATTAATCGGTACACACTCCTGGATGCATACCCCCCTCTGTCATATTTCAAACATGATGAATGATAATACGCAGTATCGGGACTATTCGACCATCATCCTGAAAGCTGCTTATCACCAGCTGCCAATCCATTCCGAGGACTGTCCATATATGGCATTTGAGGCTAATGGTCATCTCTATCAATTCTGCTGGGTCCCTTTCGGTATTGTTAACAGGGCTTCTATCTTCCAGAGGCAGATGGACAGAATGGTGGATGAGTATGGGTTGAAGGCTACCTTCCCCTACTTTGATAATGTCACCATCTGTGGCCACACCTTGGAAGACCATGACACCAACCTCCAGAGATTTATCCATGCGGCGAAAGCCCTGAACCTCACTTATAATTCTGACAAGTGCGTGTTCAGGACTAAACATCTGGCTATCTTTGGTTACGTAGTGGAGAATGACATCATTGGCCTCGATCCCGATAGGATGTGCCCCTGGTTAGAGCTCCCCGTTCCCAGGACTACAAAGGCTTTGAGGAGATGCCTGGAGTTTTTCTCATTTTTCTCAATACACTGATAAGGTTCACCCTCTTGTAAAAGCCACTAATTTCCACCTCTCAGCTGAAGCCCAAATGACTTTTAACTACCTCCGGAATCGCGTTGCAAAAGCCACTATGTATGCGGTGGACAAGAATTTACCTTTTCAAATGGAAAGCGATGCTTCAGACGTAGACCTGGCCGCTACCCTCAACCAGGTGGGCAGGCCAGTTGCATTTTTCTCTCGGACATTACAAGACCACGAGCTCTGGAACCTCTCTGTGGAAAAGGAGGCTCAAACCATTGTAGAAGCCATGAGGCACTGAAGACACTACCTGGCTGGTAGGAAATTTATGCTCCTCACTGACTAGCGCTTGGTCACATTCATGTTAAATAATGTCAAGAGGGGCAAAATCAAAAATGACAAGATTGCTGGGTGAAGGATCGAGCTCTCACCTACAATTATGACATTGCCTATTAGCTAAGACCCCTTAATGACCCTCCAGATGAAGCTGTGGCTCTGCACACACCGGCAATCTGCAGTCTCTGCATAATGCACTCTGCTATCCAGGGGTCACCTGCATGGCTCATTTTGTCAAGGAGCACAATTTGCCCTACTCCATGGAAGATGTCAAGGAAATGACCAAGTCTTGCCAGGTCTGCGTGGAGTGCAAGCCGCACTTCTACTGTCCCACAAAGGAGCACCTGATCAGGTCATCCAGACCCTTCGAACGGCTTAGTGTCGATTTTAAGGGACCCCTCCCCTCCACGAACGGGAACATTTTCTTCCTCTCTATCATCGTTGAGTACTCCCGCTTCCCGTTCACCATCCCATGTCCAGACACGTCCGCTTCATCAGTAATAAAGGTCCTAGACTCCATTTCCGCCCTGTTTGGGTATCCCAGCTATATTCATAGTGCCCAGGGCTTATCCTTTATGAGTGACAAGCTACATCAGTACCTGCTGGTGAGAGGATCCAGCAGGATGACTAGCTACAACCCCCAGGGGAACAGGAGAACAGAAGAGGAGAACAACACGGTCTGGAAGACTGTCAAACTAGCCCTGAAGTTAAAAGGTCTTCCAGACTCATGTTGGCAGGAAGTCCTCCCTATGGTGCTCCATGCTATCCGGTCGCTACTATGTACCATGACCAACACTACTCCTTATGAGCTCCTATTCAATTTCAAAAGAAGGTCAACATCAGGAACTACACTCCCAACCTGGCTCACTGCTCCTGGTCCAGTCCTTCTCAGGAAGCATGTGAGGAGAAGCAAGACCGACCCCCTGGAGAAAAGGGTGAAACTGCTCCACACCAATCCCACATACACCTATGTGGAGTACCTGGATGGCAGAGAGGACACTGTATCCATCAGGGACCTGGCACCTGCCAGAACAGACGGTTCATTGCCTCAAGTGCCCTGTAAGCCATGGAGCTCTTTCTCACTGCCCCCAGTCAGGGCTTCAGGGATCTGGTTCAGGTGGAAAGTGCATCCCCCTCCACCGTTGAGTAGAGAGACCCAGCCCGCCACTCCTCCCTCACAAGGAGTCCAAGGCCCACCAGTGCTAAGGCACTCCACCAGGATCTCCAGACCCCCAGATCACTTAAATCTGTAAATTTGTAAATAATTGTATATTTTTCTATATTTTTCTGATCCCATGTTCTCTGTCTTCATTCACAGACCCTAAATTCTACAGGAAGGGGTAAATGCAGTGAACTGGGATTCACTGATAGTGTGTTGTGCTGATGGCTGCCTCTGCCTCTGTCTCCTGACTCTCCCCCCATCTGCTCATATATAACCCTGGTTTCCCACCTAGTCTTCCGAAGACCACTGTGAGACCCTACCCTTAGTTATAAACCAATAAAAGCATTTGTTCTCCCTCCAGTCATGAGAGCTACCGTATGCAGCAACAATCAGCAGGGATCCACACCACCCAGCATGCACTCTGTTCTCACTGCTGCCATCAGGAAAGAGGTGTAGATTCAACAACACTCGCACCACCAGGTTCAGGAACAGCTGCTACCCTTCCACCATCAGACTCCTCGACGACAAACCTAATCAAAGACTCATTTAAGGGCTCTTACTTCACACATTAATGGGGCAGCATGGTTGGTGAAGCGGTTAGCGTAATGCAGTTATAGCGCCAGTGATTGGGACCCGGGTTTGAATCCCGTGCTGTCTGTAAGGAGTTTGCACATTTTCCCTATGTCTGGGTGGGTTTTCCTTGGGTGCTCCAGTTTCCTTCCCACCGTTTGAAACATACCAGGGGTTGTAAATTAATTGGGTGCAATCAGGTGGCAGGAGCTCGTGGGCCAACTTTAAGTTTTTTAAAAAACAAATAAATAATATCAATTAAAATGTAATTGAATTAAATTTATTTAATGTATTGCACAGTCAGTTTGTTTACATTTCTCTCTTTTGTATATGAATCTTTTCTTGAGGACAATGTCTGGCACCACCAGTAGGTAGAAATGTTGCCTGGCCTTGCAAGAAAAAGTATTTGCAGGTTGTTTGTGATTGATGTTTGTACTCTGACAATAAGTGTGAACTTCAAAACTTGGGGCCATTGTGTTCATGGGCTAACACACCAAGTGAACCCTGCTCACTGGGCACGGTGGAGTAGAAAAGACTATATCGATTTATGATTGGCTCCAGCAGGTCTGTGACCATGTCTGGAGTCTCCATGTTTGGATTATTGACCATCAAAACCCCAGGCTTGAATGTGTGCATGGATATTGTTGAAGTCTCACAAAGTAATTCCAGCGTTCCATGGGTCACTGGCTCCAATCAATCAAAATGACGCCTCCACTCTCACTGAGCCTCCTCCTTCTATTTCTATCAATGTATCTCTATCTTCCTCTTCTTGCTTGAGTTTCTTCTCCTTGACACTGTGCTGCTATTTGCTTCTCCCCCCCCCCCTCCCCGCCCCACGCCGAGAAGGAACTTTATTCTGACTAGGAGTAATTGTTCATCGGGCATTTCCTAGTTATAATCATGCAGTTGTAGTCTTCTGGTGGCTCTGCTCGCCCCTGCAAGTGGGCATAACTTCTCCCACATCCAAATTATCAAACATGTTCACTGCCTTAGGCCACCATGGCAAGCGAGTCTTTCCAGACAAAACCCTGGCCTGTCCATTTCGGCCAGAGAGTTGGAGAAGAGGGTAATTTCAGTTGAACCACACCCCCCCACCCCCCCAGCATCTAATACATAGTGCATTGAATAGGATCGGGCACTTCAGCCTATGGTGTTGGTACCAAACACAAAGCCAAATTCAACTAAAATGCAAGTACGGCAAACATACTGATATTTAAATTTACATTTTAGGCATACTGCACAGTAACAGGTCCTTTCAGCCCACAAGCCTGTGCTCGAATACACGTTTTTGAAGGGTGGGAGGAAACCGGGCCACCTGACGTAAACCCATGCAGACAAAGGGAGAGCATGCAAATAGATAGTGGCTGGATTCGAACCCAGGTCGCTGGCACTGAAATAGCATTGCACTATTATTTATATAGTGCTTTTCATAGCCAAGGATTTCCTAAACCACTTTACAGCCAATAGTGATTTTAAAGTATAATTATTGTTGCAATATAGGAAATAAAAAGTTGTGCACAGCAAGATCCCCTCAAATAGAAACCAGCCAATTGCAATACCTCCAGCGGATCCCCTTCAAGCCATGACATTCCTTGTCTGAACTTTTCAATAGAAGCTCACATATGGTACTCCTGCCCAAGGAGCCAACAGAATCTGCCAAAGCTACAGGCTGAATAGAAGTGGATTAGTCTCAAATATCGATTGCAGCAACAGTGGACACAAACCAATTTAGGCTGGTGACACTATTCTCAAGTAATCGTGGCCTAATTAAAACTGAGAACGTGATTAAAATTAAATGGAAACGAGTAAAGGGGTTGGAGGGAGAAGCCAACGTCCTTCAGGCCCCCCATCGTTTCACACATGAAAAGGTAGATTGTCGGATCAAATTATTCCCATCTGGCTTCAGTTAATGCTCCCACTCTCCTCTCTTTACATGAGGTACAGGAATTGACGAGCAACTGAAAGTGCCAGTTATTTGTTTAACCTTTGAGCGAAATGTTCATTTTGTTTGAGAAAACACAGCAATTAAGGACAGAGGCTCTTGGCGTTTTCTGAATGAGAATGTAAAAAAAATAGAAACTAGAAAATAAACTTTGCTCTGTTCTCACACACTGGTCCTTGGAAAGGTGTTTCATCTCCAGTCCTGTGTTCTGTAACAGTGGAGAGTTCTGTTCAGATGGTGACTGAGAGAGCCCTCTCACTAGAAGGCTGGGAGGAACCCTGAGACAAGGCGCAATGTTCCATTAGGTGGTGAACGTCCTTCAGATCCACAAGACGATACACAAAACCTCACAAAGTATGGCAATTGGCTGCTAGCCCCTGAGTATCTCCAAGAATTCAAAGGATTTCTCAGCTAACAAGGAGGAGTTTCACAGGGACTTCAATATTCTCTTCTTGAATATTTTGTGCTTATCAATGGAAAACAAATTAGAAATCTGAAACAAGGTGTCTGGGCAACATGGGGAGTTTGGATGTGGGAGGACATGAATTAAACTGAATACATCCAATTAGAAGTATAGTATTCTGAGAATATTGATCCAACCGTATAAATAAATCACCATGACAATGAGTGATTGTCTCAGCCTGACAATAGGCCCTTTCAAGCAAGTCCAACTGTAAAGGTGGAGGTTCTCCGCCCTTGCGCCTAGAGACTTGCCTTTCTGAATGCACCGTGGCCAGATCCGAGGCACTGAATCCAACCCTTCTCGGGGAAGGATAATCGGTGGACCGCAGGGCTCCGCCACCTGGCTTGAAGCAGCTGGTTGGGGGCGGGCTGATGACGCCGTCAGCCTACAACCCATCTCCCCACTCACCCTTCTCCCTCCATGACCCCCTCAAGGCAAGGGTGGCAGGCGGGAGCTGTCAGGCAGCGGGGGCCAGTGGGAGCCGACAGGGTAGCGGGAGCCATCAGGGGATGGCTAGTGCGGGGCTTTGGCAGCCTCACCAGGCCGCTTCAGCCTTCAGGGCCGGTCTCTGTGGCTCAAAACACGGCAGTGCAATGGCCGTCTTCCCAACCCATAATCCCCCACGCAGCTGGAACTGTTCTGGGAAACACAGAGCAGTTCTAGCTCCATGGGGGATTATGGGTCAGGAAAACGGCCATTGCTCTGCCGCGTATTTATGACGGGTGGCGCTACAGCACCAGTCGCCCCCGCCTTCATGTGGTCCAGAGGGCACTATGAGGCGACAGGAATGTGATGCTGAAGCAGCCTTTTAGGGCTCCTCTACAAAAGATAGCTTTTAAGTTTTCCCTCCGCGCTTGTAGCCAGCCTCCAGGCGGCGGACTGACATGAAATGGCCTAATGAGTGATTCATTCCTCTTCTACCTTTACAGAGAAACAAGCCCTTCACTCCATTTAAAACATTTATCAGGTCACCTCTTATTTTTCTCCTTCAGAGTTCCACTCCCATGTTCATATTTGTTGGGCCTACTCCTCTGGAACTACATCTTCTTTAGAGTATGAAGATCAAAAATATGCCCAGTAACTCCAGACTGAGACTAATCAAGTTTTTTTGGAAGCTCTGCTTTTCAGATCTAGAAATTAATTGGCTATATTGGGCTTCCTTAACTTGCAACACCCAGTTCTCATGATTTCCATATTGTGACCATATCACCACTTCTCCATCCCAGTGGGGGAAGATGTGTCAAGTGATGGAGACTATAGAGAATGATCTATTGAGTGTCAAGAATCAGGGGAAGAAGGGAGAGATTTTAATTCTCTGGTGTGAGAAGTCTTGTCATCAGACCAAAATTCATTTATTTGGTATTAGGACCGCTGATCTTTTCGATCTATATTAATCATCCAGGCTTGGGCATACAAGATTGAAAGCAAGACATAGCCCTCAAATTCAAGGAACAGTGAAGAGCTAAGAATGGAAATTGGCTGCAGACTGGTGAAGTGACAGTCAAAGTGTTAATGAAGCGATAGATTTTGGGAAGCTAAATGAAAATTAATGTATATTTGAAGTATCCGGTTTGCCAGTTCAATAGGAAGTTAAAATGCAAACCTCAGTAGGTGGCAGGGTATGTTGTAAGGGCTGCTAAACTGGAAATGAGCCCCTTGCCTGAGCCTTTATTAACAGAAGCATGGAATTTAAAAAAAACAATATTAAACTTTGTTAAACTTTGATTTGGAATATAAAGTTCTTCAGAAGGGTATCATCTCAGACGGGGGGGGGAATGGGGGGGGGTTCTGTTTCAGCACAAGACTTAATGGGAAATCTAATTTATTCCAGGCACTAGTCCTGAGGTTACGCATCTTTACAATGCAGGAGTTTGATCTCTGCCGATAATTAGAGATCTTTCATTATTTTGCTCTAGAATATCAGCCTCTTGCTTGATGTTCAGAGTTCCAGTGTCACGCAGCACCTGCTGGCTATAAATACTGTGCCGTTCCCTTTCATCTTGTGGAGGCTTCAATGCCAGCCCATGTGATGTGGACCTTCATGTCTGTCAACTGGCACCAGTTCTTCCGCCACCCCCTCCTCCCAGCCTCAGAGCCACCTGCTCCAGGAATCCACACGCCTTGCAAGGGGGCTGCTTTCGTCGCTAATGCCTTGCACACAGCCCCCCCCCACCATTCCTGTTTTTGTTTGCTCTGCTTCCCTTGAACAGTCAAAAAAAGATCCCTGCGAATGTGGGTGTGTAGGTGTATGTGCGTTGCCTTCACTTTTCACACGTGGAAAATGAACAGCATCCGTCCAGGCATTCCATCAGTTCTTTGTTCCTTGAGCCGTGCACTTAGTAAACAAGATTCGACATGGGAGAGGGAAAGGGAGAAATAGGAGACGAAACATGAGAAAGAGGATGGGTGAAATCCGAGCTAGTGGTGGAGCCTTGGAAGGAGAAGTGGGGAAAGTGCCTGGATGGGGAGATCAGGGGATGAGGTGCTTTATGCACTGATATTCCAAAGGAGTTCATTTACAGTGGTCCCACTCTATGTCTAAGTGAAACTGGGCTAAGGGGGTGGGATTAATGGCAGTTATGCCACAGGAGAGGTCTGAGAGTAGGTTGAAGACATCGATAACAAAGATAGATTTATCGAAAGGAATCACAAAATGATTGTATCCCTCCAGCCAATAGCTCTTTAATGGGATTTGATACTGCATTAGGATCCATATTCTGCAACTTTCTGCACTACTCCAGGGAATTTCCAATGTTCACCCAGTTTCTGTGCGCTTCCTTATATAACTGTTCCTTACTGCCTTCCCCCCTTCCAATCATCTTTCCCCCACCGCCCCCCACCCCCCCCCCCCCACCACCACCTCTCCTGTGTCCCTGGTCTCGTGTCTATTATGGCAAATTTGATTTCCCGATTCCAAAACCCTTTTCCACCATCATTGCTGACACTCCACCATCAAATCTCACCCGTCTTCTTCTCAAAGGAAATGGCTGACCTCTTGCCTTTTGGGCTCCATGGTTGGAAATCAAGGAAATCATGGGGAATGGTTCTTGTTTAGGACTTCCTGTGGATGAATGAGAATTCCATTAAAAAGACCAGGGCTGTGATTTTGAAGAGATCTGCTGCTAAAGCTTGAGATTGTGTATTAATTTGATACAGCATTTCACGAGCACCAATGGGAATGTAGTCAAGACATAAGGTCTGTGACGTTAGCAAAATATTTGTTCTGGTGAGTGAGTTATATCTTCCAGCTGTTACTGTGAATTATTTCTCACATCGTGCACTACTTTGAAGGATATGGACCCTCATTTAAAAGAGCACTGAGTTTTCCGTGATCATTTTGTAGGTTTATAAAAATTTTGCTCTTGATTTGGCTGTTGGCTGATCATTGATTTCTCAGTCACCGAGTGTCAATTTGGCACTGAAGTTCAGTGCAACGTGAAAGTCTGCAGACACTGTGATTGTAGAAATAAGTGCACAGAAATATATATTTTTACCTCCTATGGATGCTGCGGTTCTTGTGCATTCCTCCAGCATTTCTGTGCTTTTTTACTGAGGTTCAGACACTATGGATGGAAAGGGAAAATTTTTCGGATTTGCAGGATGATGAGTTTCAAGAATGATGTCTCAAGGAACCCCCCCCCCATCATCCCGTCCACAGAAATGCCATCACAAACACTTCACAGCCTTCCACATTAGGAAGATGCGTGCTTAGCCCACGGCTCTACTCATTATACACTCATGACTGTGTGGCCAGACGCAATTCCAATGCTACCTACAAATTTGTTGGTAGAACCGCAATGAGGAAGCGTACAGGGAAGGAGATAGATCAGCTCGTTGAGTGATGTCACACCAACAACGTTGTGTTCAACATTTTAGCAAAAGCAAGGAGATGACTGTAGACTTCAGGAGGAGGTCAAGGGAACACAATCCAGGGCTCAGTAGTGGAGAGGGACAAGAACTTCAAATTCCTGGGTGTAAACATCTCGGAGGATCTGTCCTGGAGCCTCCATGTTGAATCAATCACAAAGAAGGCCCACCAGTGGCTATACTTTGTGAGGTATTTGAGTAGATTCGCTGACTCTCAAAAACTTCCAATGTGACGAGCATTCTGGCTGTTCGCCTCACAGTCTGGTTCGGAGGTGCCAACGCTCAGGACAAGAAAAAACTTCAGAAGGTTGTTAACTCGCCCTGCGACATCAAGGGCACCAGAAGAGGTGTCTCAAGAAAGCAGCCTCAAAGACCCCCACCACTCTGCTACCATCGGGAAAGAGGTACAGGAGTCTAAAGACGAGTACTCAGCGGCGGAAGGACAGCTTCTTCCCTGCTGCCATCAGATTCCTAATGATCAATGAACCTCACTTTGACTTTTCTTGCACTATTTTTATTTATTTTTGTAAGGTGGTTTATATGAATGTTTACACTGTGATGCTGCCACAAAACAACAAATTTTGTGACTTGTTCATGACAATAAATTCTGATCCTGATTCTGATTAGGAGTGGCCACAAGGTACAAACAGCAGCCAGAAATACATACAGAAGGAATTGTTGAGCAGGGTCTAACCAGCTGAAACCCAGGGTACTAATGAAGGGTGATAAAAATTGATTCGTGCAAGAGACCAAAATTAAAAATCTCAGAGGTTGCAAGGCAGAAGGAGGTTTCATGGATGCCAAAGGGAAAGGTTTTGATGGCCTTTAAAAAGTGAGATAAGGATTTGAAATTTGTATTTTTCCCAGAATTGGAACCATTGTGATTCAGTTCATGATCGTGCAGGTGCCAAAGGTTTCTTAGTGAATTTGGGGAGGTGCAGTTAATGTAGCGGTTTGTGCAACGCCGTTACAGCAGCAGCGATTGGGATTGGGGTTTGAATCCCACCCTGCCTGTACGTTCTCCCTGTGACTGTGTGGGTTTTCCCTGGGGGATCCGGTTTCCTCCCACCGTTCATAACCAGGGGTTATAGGTCAATTGGGTGTCAATTTAGCAGAATGATCTCGTGAGCAGAAGTGGATGTATGTAATAATAAATGTATGCCTAATTTTAAAAATTAATTTAAATTTAAGTTTGCAAGCAGGGCAAAGCAGGGTAAAGGTCAGTCAGTGGACAGACAATAGTTGGTAGCTAATAGTTTGAGCAGAGCTCCAAGAACAGATGCATGAGGCAGGAGGCTGGGGAATGGGTGAAGTAACAGAAGGGATCGTATGCTGGCTTAGTGATAGAAAGGAGATGGGACAGAAACTCACTGTCAGATGGGATGGCAAGTTTACGAAAATCCAGTTCCACCTCACTCATACATAGGTAGCAACTACTATCCATAAAAGCCGCTTGGAGGCTAGGTGGGGATCTTCACTGTGACACATTTCGTATAGTCCAGATGAGTTTTTTAATGGTTTATTGATGAACACAAAGACTTGTAATGTTTTATTATAATGTAATCGGAATATTCCAAGCAGTAATGTCTATGTGGAAGTGATCTATTATGACATCTGTGATGAACGGTCTATAATAACTAACATTTAATCCATGGTAATGGTCAACAAAAAGTACGCAATCCTCACTCATCCTCCCCAGCTCTAAACTGCCATATTGTTCAATGTGGGCTAATTAACTACTCCAACCGCACATAACCCCCCGCGCATGCACCAACACATATGCAGTGGAAGATACCGAATGCTCCAGGTCCTCGACACCGCTGATGGCTCTTACAGCACTGGAAAGGGCAGAGGACATTCACCAGGGTGTTGCGGGGAGAGATTGAATAGGCTGGTTGTTGTACATAAGAAGGTGGATGGTGTACTGGCTTTTATTAAAGTGGGATTGCTCAAGAGCTATGAGGTAACATTGAAGCTATATTAAGACCTCAGTTAGACCCCACTTGGAATATTGTGGTCAGTACTGATCACTTCACTACAGGATGCTATGAATGAGTGCAAAGAAGATTTATAAGCAGAGGGATTTATAAGGATACTGCTTGGATTGGAGAGCATGCCTTATGAGGATAGTTTGAGTGAATTTGGTCTTTTCTCCTTGGAGTAACAGAAGATGAGGGATGTCCAGATAGAGGTGTATAAGAGGATAAGATGCATTGATTGTGGATGGCCAGAGGCTTTTTCCCAGGGACAAAATAGCTAACAGAAGGGGGCATAGTTTTAAGGTGTTTGTGGGTATGTAAGAGGTAGGTTTTTCTGACAGAAAGTGGTGGGTGCATGGAATGAGCTGCTGGCAACAGTGTTGGAGGCAGAGAAAATAGGATCTTTTAAGAGACAATTAGAAAGGATCATGGAACTAAAGAAAATGAGGGTTATGCATTAGGGAAATTCTAGGCAGTTGGTAGAATGGATTATTGGGTTGGCACAACACTTTGGGCCAAAATCCACCATGCTACAGATTTCTATGTTCTATATTTTCATTCCCTTGAGTTTAGGAGGTTGAAGGGATGTCCTTACAGAGGTGTATAAAATCATGAGGGACATTGATAACAATAATTTCCCCAGGGTAAAGGAGTCGAAACTGAGAGGGCTCCAGTTTAAGATGAGTGAGAGGAGATTTAAGAAGGGAAGTGAGGGGAAATTTTTTCACTCAGAAAGGTGGTTCATATTTCAAACGAGCTACCCGAGGAAGCTATAGAAGTGAGAACAATTATAGAATTCAAAGGACGCTTGGACAGATACATGGATGGGAGGATAGGGCCCAAATGCCATCTTATTCATCATGAAGGAGATGGGCCATATGGCCTGTTCCTTGCACCATGAATCTATGTTAGTTGAATGGGATTGAAGAAAATGGCCAAAACCTAAAATTTTTCATCTTCTTAATTCTTCACTTGAAGAAGTTTTTTCTCCTCCATTGCTGGATGTTGGATGTGGCCAAGCGAAAGTAGAGAGTGGTATCTGTGGAACCTTATCAATAAAGAGCTCATGAACTTAAGTCTCCACTGCAAAGGGAGTAAAGTCATATCAGTCCCATTAGACAGAAGTTACATTGTCAGTGCACCCTCAAGTTGTAAGCTGCTGGCTACAGTTGTCCTGGAGGTTATCGCCATGCCATCCCACTGGGCAAATGACCAATTCCCTTAATCAGAGCAGAAAAAAAACAGCACACCTTGTACACATTTCTACGTCAATTTATTGCTGAAAAAAACTACCTTCGGGAGCATCTAAACACCCTAATTCATGGTAATACTCCATGAACAGGCCCCACATTGTATAAAAATTCATTTTTAGATCTTCAACGCTATATCTAATTTTTTTTCAAAACTTAGGAAGGCCCTGACCTCCTGTAACCATTGAGTATGAGTAGGTGGTGTTCAGCCTTTCCCTTTCAACAAGATTGCCTGTCTAGCTATCAGTGAGGTAAATGCTAAAATTTGCTTCTGCCTCTTGTTGGGAAAAAAGCAAATAGAACAATTAAGGGGCTTGGTTCTAATTTGACCCCTAAAAGTAACTGATATGGTTTGAATGTAATTTTTTCCAAAAAATCTTATCGGGCAAGTCCAAAACATCAATGAAGAAAATTTTATATTTCTCACATCATGAATCAATGAATCAATATTAAAGTGAGATAGTTTAACTTTTGATATATGTGCTCTATGCACCACTTTAAACTGCAATAAACAATGTCGCTCACAGCAGGAGGATTCATTAATAAAGTTTAAAACAGTAGGCCAGTCCTCGTCTGTGAGTGAGAAACTGAAATCATGCACCCAATCTTTCTTAATTTCAGTTAATGAAGCTATTCTGAAGACCATCAGATTACCATAGTGAGCCTCCATGAGTAGGTAAATCAAGAACATTTGACTTCCAAAAGTCATCTTTCTTTTCCTAAGTACTTTAGATAAACAAGCATTTTTTTTAGAGGGAAGGGTTTGATTAATAGGAGGGATTTCTTTTTTTTCCTTTCTTTTATTTTCTTTTGAGATATTTTATAAAAGGAAGTTGATTGAGAGGACTACACACAATTTTCATATGTTGTGGCAGCGCACATTGTGACGCAGGTGAACTGGCTCTGCATGTAATGGACACGGCAGTGGAGCAACCATGTCAAGATGGTGCCACCAGGTTTGGGCTCCCTCGTGGCCAAGACGATCGCATATGCCCTCGGCTGCTTCATCGCGTCACAGCCAATGCGGGGGTGGGACTTGCGGCCATCTCTTAAAGCGCAGCGTGGGCTTTTTAATAAACAGTTGAAAACTAAACCAACCTCATGGTTTCTATTTGCATTTATTCCTTGTAGCTACCACTACAAAGTATTATGTAATTATTGGGGAAGTACAAATTATTTGTCTTGTCGCAGCAGCTACTAAGCAAGAGACTCACAGCCACCTTGTTGGGGGTTCTCAATGACTGTTTATTTCAAATCCCGCACGTGCCACTTTAAGGCCAGCGTGAGCTCCGCCCCCGTGTGGGCCGTGATGTCATAATACCTACCCTAGGCGCATGTTGGGTTAAAGCCACAAGGCAAGGAGGTCCCCCGATAACGCCATCTTCTCGTGGCTGCCCCGTCATGAGGCGGTACGAGCAGAGCCAGTTTGCCACGCGTATGTGTGACACCATACAACCCCCCCAGAACTGGCTTACGTATCCCATCGCTTGGGCAGACGGCCTCGGCGCATGGGCTGAGCCATTTGGATTGGTTGCAAGAGGTCCAGGTATGCCGCCTTTAGTTGGTCTACTGTAAACAGTTCACCTTTACCCCCAATGTCCAATGTGAAGGTTTTACCGGACTGCTGGAGGTCTCTGTACGGGCCTTCATAAGAGTGCTGCAAGGGTACAGTGTGAGGGCCTTGCAGAACGAAGATAAATTCAGCCACATCCAGCTCTTTTGACAGTCGGGTTGATCGGGTGTCGTGGTGTGTAGGAGGAGGGGGGTCATCAAGGCGAGTTTGTTGTGGAGGTCTGCCAACAGGGTTGGGTGGTCGGTCGTGGAGGCTGTTTCCAAGGCAAAGAACTCACCCTGTAGCGACAGTGGCACTCCGTATACCAGCTTTGCGGGCTATACCTGCAAATCCTCCTTTGGAGCCATCCTGATGACAAGGAGGACCCAGGGCAACTCATCTGCCCATCTGGGACCGATGAGGCGAGCCATGAGGGCTGAGTTCAGGTGGCTGTGAAACCACTCCACCAGGCCATTGGCTTGCAGGTGATATGCCGTGGGGTGATGGACCTTAACCTCCAGAAAGCTTGCCAACTGAGTCCAGAGGGCAGAGGAGAACTGAGAGCTTCTGTCGCTGGTGACGTGTGTCAGGACTCTGAGCATGGTGATCCAGTGAGCAATCAAGGTCCTGGCACACATTTCAGTGGAACTGTCTTTGATGGGGATCTTGTGGTCCGGTCGACCACCATCAGCAGGTAGCATGCCCACGATATCAACATGTATGTGCTGTAACCTTTTGATCGCCAGGTCGAACTGTTGAATTGGGGCCCTCATATGCTGGTGGACTTTGGAGGACTGTGCAGTTGGGCGACCTCCTTATTGAGCCCATGCCACTCAAACCGCTCCACCACCATCCGCACTGATGTTTTGACAAGGGGTGTGCTAGATCGTGGACCACGCTGAAAGCCCAGGACCTCCACTGCGGCAGGACTACTGGGCGCAGCAAACGGGTGGAAATGTCACAGAGCAGCATGTCCAGGCTGTCCAGCAAACGAATGTCCTGGAGGCGGAGCCTAGTAATGGTGGTGCAAAGGGCCTAGATTTCCGTGTCATCTCTCTGTGCCTGCACCAGCTGAGTGTAGTTTAGGCCAGTGGAGAGGCTGTAGATTGCGGGTCGAGAGAGCGCGTCCGCCATGATATTGTCTTTACCTGCCGAAGGTTTTGATGGTGGACCCGTTAGCTGCCCACAGGGTGGGACCCCGCGCTCGGGTGCGGGTCTCAACGGCGATCAGGGGTAAGACACTCAGTTCTGCTCCGGTGTCCACCAGGAACCGCCGGCTGGTGGACATCGGTCATGTGGAGGAAGCTGTGACCAGCCGCCACAGCCATCATCGGCGGCTGGCTGGGTTGTTTCCCTGAAAGGTACAGGGTTGTCTGCACTTACAAACCTGGGCTCCCTAGAAGCACCAGGCGGGTTGGTGCTCTTCCAGCTTGTGTTTGGGGGAGGGCTGTGACCGGTTGGTTCCTGGGTGGGTGACTTGGCTGAGGGCGGCCTCATTTTCCCTTTTGGTTCGCCAGAGGATATCTGCTCAGGCCGCGACTCGCCGTGGGTCCGTGAAGTCCTTGTCCACTAGCAGGAGCTGAATGTCTTTGGGTATCTACTCCAAGAAGATCTGGTGGAACAAGAAACAGGGCTTGTGGTCCTCCGCCAGCGCCAGCATCTCGTCCATCAGGGCCTACAGTGTTCTGTCTCCTAGCCATCTAGGTGCAGGAGTCTGGAGACGCGCTGTTGTGGGGAGAGGCCAAATGTGCCCAGAAGGATGTTTTTAGGTCAGGGTATTTACCCTCAGCTGGCGGGTTCCTTCTCTTGAAGGAAATTTATCCTGGGTGATGGGAGCTGAACGAGAGAAAGGTATCATTCCGTGATGCCAAGGTAAGAGGGAGATAGGTTCAGTGGAGAAACTTCATCTCAGAACCTTGGTTGGCAGTCAGGTTCAATCAGACCTCAGTCTGGCCTTGAGCTGGGGCCAGAATGAAGTGTCATGGTTGATCACTCAGTCAAGCCAGAGTTGGAAAGTGACCAGGCAGTGAATGGACAATAGTGGAGTTTGGTCCAGAGCAGAAAGCAGTCAAGTTTATCATCATCTGATTGTACAAATGTAATCTGACAAAACCGTGTTCTCCCATCCTTGGTGTAAAACATGCAGGCACACAACCAGACATAACACAGATTCTATCACCAATGTGTATATGTACATATGTACAGATGGTAGTGTAGGATGACTGTGATTGGCTGAGAATGTAGCCACACCTACTGGCAAGTCTTAAAGGATTGTTCCTAGCCAGACCAGGTCATTCTGGACTGGTCGACCTACTTGTGATATGCTCCAGTCTTTTAGTTAATAAAAGCCTTGATTTGGATCAACAAGTCTTTGGTTCTTTCAACGTGCATTACAACACACATACAGCCAAAAAATATATATGCAGGACAAGTATTTCATCTATACAAATAACTGATTAAATATTGTTTTGTACATATGAGAGTTTCAGATGATCAGTGTGAGTAGTTCCTTTGGTTGTTCAACAATCTCACTGCCCATGAGAAGTTGTTCCTCAGCCTGGTGGTGCTGGCTCTGATACCCTGATACTCCTGTATCCTCTTTCACTATGGGAGCAATTGAAAGATACTGTGTGCAGGATGGAAGGAGTCTGTAGAGCTTGTCGAAAGAACCAAAGACTTGTTGATCCAAACCAAGGCTTTTATTAGCAAAAGACAGGAACTCTTCACAGGTGGCCGACCAGTCCGGAATGATCCGACCTGGCTAGGGACACAACCTTTTAAGGCCCAGACAGTAGGCGTGGCTAAGCTCTCAGCCAATTGCTGTAAGCACAGTCATTACACTCTAGATACTGTAACTATATACATTGGTGATAGGTCTGTACTATCACAGGGTCCTCAATGATTTTGCCCACCCTCTTCATACAACAATCCCGGTAGATCACATCGATGGGGGAGGGAGATTCCAGTGACTTTCTCTTCCACTCTTATACTCCTGTAGATTAACCTCCATTACGTGAACTCCAAGGAACTTAGTGCTCTCCACCAACTGTACTACAGGGTTGGTGATGTGTAGTGAAGGGTGGTTGTTTGGTCATTCCTGGTCCTAAATCATCTCCTTCATCTTGTCCACATTGAGACTCAGGTTATTCCTCTCGCACCATTTCACAAGATTTCCCCCCTCTTCTCTGTCATGCGACTCATCGTTGTTGCTGACGAGGCCAACTTCTTTAAATCATCAGTCTACTAAAAATCACCAGACATTCTGTGGCTAGCTCCTTCACTAACGACCCCATGATTGAATGTTGACGAGGCCAACATCTGCAAACTTGATGACCCTGTTGGATGGTGATGCAGTCATGGGTCAGTAGCATGAACAGGAGTAGGCAGAGCACACAGCCCTGAGGTGCGCCAGGGCTCAGCGTGATGGAGCTCGGCATTCTGCTACCGACCCAGACAGACGTGGGCTTTCCATACATAGTCCAGGATCCTATTACAGAGAGGGGTGTTGAGTCCTTGCATGGACAGTTTCTTCACCAGCCTCTGGGGAATGATCACGTTAAACACCAAGCAGAAGTCAATGAACAGGATCATTCTCTATAGGCAAATTGAAATGCTTTGTTGCACACCTTCAGCACAAGCTCAAAGCACCTTTGGGTCGTGAACACAGATAGAACCATCACCAGATGCTCAAAGCAGTCAATGGAAGAGTCAGAGAGTGATGGGGAAGTTGAGGGGCTGGCAAGACCAATGGGTTGGTGGTGGTGGCAACAACTGTGGGGTTTGGGCCTGTAGAAGAGGATCACAGTAAGGAGAGAAGTTCCCAGCTCAGCAGGGTTGAACCTTGATTGTCCAATGACAGCCACAGGGCAGAGCAACGCCACCCAGGCATCGGTCGCTGGGCGCCTGATGTTGTCAGTACAGACTCAATTTCAAACCTAAAGCATCCAGTTGAATTTCTGGAATTGGAAATCAAGTGCCACTCTCAAAATAGCCTCCTTCCATGCCCAAATTTTCAGACCTATTTGCAGTAGCAAAGAGAAGCCAACCTTCCAACTCCAGGAAGATTCTAAAAATAGTGAACAGAACAAGACTTGTTTGCTAGACCTGGCAAAGAATGACAAAATATAGAAGGTTGTATCCAAAAGAACTTTCTGTTGAGCCACAGTCCTTCATGTGGGGTAGGAAACATGACCGAATGGTTGCACATCCAAAAAAACCCAGCAGAGTGATATGATCTGGTAGTCTGTTACAGAAATTTGGGATGAGAGCCTGATAATGTCTGAGACATTTGACAGGATAATTCCATGGCTTGTGTTATTTCCATCATTTATAAGAGTCCTTGGTTTAATGTCACACCTGAACGCTGTCACGTGTTGACGGTGCAGCAACCTGTCATTGAGGTGGGATTGGGTAATGAGCTGAGATTTACAAGGGTGAATCTGGCGCTCTCTGTTGGGTGTTTGTACGTTCTCCCTATGACAACATGGGTTTCCTCCAGGTGCTCTGGTTTCATCCCATATTCCAAAGATTTTCAGGGTTAGTAATTGCTCACATTGAACAATGCAGGTTCATGCTATGTCTCTAAAAAAAAATTTTAATTAAATATTTACATTAAACATGCTTTTAAACTTTTGACTTCAGTTTCCTCTCACCCTTACCTTGCGCTACCACTCAGTAAAGATGAGAGGAAACTTGTCAGTGAAAAGGTTCACTGATCAGAAAACTGTTCAAAGAAAACATAAAACTGTGGCAGACACAGGAACTCTGTAATAAAAATATATTTAATATACACAGGTAATACTTGAAGCATTCAGCTTATCAAGGCAGTGTCTTTGACAAGAGAAGCAAGGTTAGAAATGGGAAAGAGAAAAGTAAAAAGGGTAGCTTTCATTTCCTGAGAAGATTTGGGAAGGATGAGGAAAATCTCTCAAATAGAGTGAGACCAAATGGATAATGTGGCAGGTTGAAATACATTTTTGCTTTGAGTTGTATGCGGTGAGTAGCTGGGTAACAGGACAGCAGGACACATTAATGAAGAGAGAAAACTGAGCCAAAGTCACAGACGATTGTTAAAAATTGCCACTTTTGATGCAGATAAAAAGAGAGAAACCTCCATTAAATTGGAGTACCAGCATCATAAAGTAAAAGGGAAAGGGGAAGAGTAGGGAGTGCACTTTTAACATAGACGGTATTTCCACAATGCCTGAACACCCACAAAGTTCATCTCCCACCCTCCATCCTCACTACGTTCTACAGAGGATGTATCAAGAGCATCGCTGCCTGGTTTGGAAGGTCAGACCAGAAGACCCAGCAGAGGATAGTGAAGTCAGCGGAAAAGATCATTGGGGGCTCTCTGCCTACCATGAAGGACGACTACTACACATGAAGCAGGGGAAAGACAATAAACATTGTGAAGAATTCCACACACCCTCATGTAAACTGTTCTCCCTTCTACCATCTGGTAGGACGTACTGCAGCACTCGGGCCCTTACATCCAGATTGGGCAACAGTTTTAGCCCCCCCAACCAAGCTATGAGACTTCTGAACTCCCAAAACAGATGTGGCTAGGTACTGTGGACTTTTACTGAATACATCTTAATATTTTAATGAGTTTAATTTCTATTCTAACTTACATTTATGTAAATCTGCTCTGTGGTCCTGGAGGAACACTATCTCGTCTTTACCATCCAAGCATGGTATGAACATTAAATAAAGGTGACTTGACTTGACTTGACTTAAAGAATAAGCCATGGTTCAGGCATCAACTAGGCAATGACAGAACTCGGATTTAAAACAGGCTTTTACAGGCACAGAAACGTGGCAACTCTGGTAGACTGGGTAGGTGCCAGTCTAGCTGGCGTCAGAAGTTTTTCAAAACCTATGGAAGATGTTCCGACGTTTATTCTGGAAGCAGCGTTGGTATCAAGTTGCATGGGAAAAATGTTACCAAACATTAAGTTCTTTCGTTGTCCCACATCAGTGAGGTTCCTGAACTGTTATAAGAACAGAATTAAGCCATTGAGGACGCAAAATGCCAACAGGAATTGTTGGCATTTTTGTCGCACCTTATCCATTTTTCTCTCTCTCTCTTTCTCTCTCTGCTTCAAGTAAATACCTTTAAAATGGTACGCCTGCGGTTAGTGGACAAACTCCACAGTCAATATTGCACAAACAAACAGCAATACATTGAATGGCCTGTGAGTTTGTTTTTGTTGACAGAACGATCCCAGTTTGGACAAGTAAAGGCTCATAACAGTAAAATAAACACCAGCATTCCAAGCTGAGATGGCAAGCTGATTTTACAATTGGCACAGCGACCAAAGAGAAAGGGCAGCAATGGAATGGGAAAATTCCAGTCAGGTTCCACTTGGTCCCTTGCTCCTTTTTGGGCTTAAGTGTGGGAGCCACGATTACATTTGTGGACGATTCCAAATTCAGTCATGGGGTCATTAGCGAAGGAGCCAGCCACAGCCACAGATTGCCTGGTGATTTTTAGTAGATTGATGAATTTGCAGAAACGCAGCAAATGGAATTCACATTAGAGGAATGTGCAGAAATGCATTTGGATGAGGACAAAAAAGCCAAGGGAATAGACAATAAATGATGGGATCCTGAAAACATTGGAGAGATTGGGGGGGGGGGGGGATGCAGGAGCTCTGAACCACATCTCCTGAAGGCAACAGGACTGGCAGAAGAGATGGTTACAGACAATACTGGGCACCTCATTGATCAAACAGCTGGAATAAATGAAAGGGAGCTTATGACAGAATCCATTATGACACTGGTTGAGGCACAGCTAGACTACTATGTCATGACTCGCCAATGGAAGGGATATATAACACTGGTGAGGTTGTGGAGGTGATCTGTAAAGCTGTAGCCAATTATGGAGAACATTAACAATGACAGAAGATTGACCAGACAGGCGCTATTTTCTCTGGGACAGAGGTGCCCAGGAAAACGCATGATGCAGTTGCATAAGATTATTTAAGAAACACAAGAACTGCAGATGGTGGGATCTTGAGCAAAGGAAAACCAGAGGGACTCAACAAATGGGGAGGATAGTCAGGACCTTTTTTCCAAGTTATATTATCCAAGTCTGGATTGCATAGAAGAGTCTATTTCCTCCAGAGATCCTTGGACCAGGGATGGTAGATTGAGGCAGAATGGGTGATTCATTGGGATCTGAATCACTGAGCGACTGAACGTAACCAGCAGAAGGTCCGCATCAACTTCTGGGCAGGCCCACTCTCCACCTGCCCCAACCACTTCAGAACTGGAATAGAAGCAAGTCATCCCCAATCTCGAGGGCAATGCCTGAGAGGAACAGAGGTTAGTGTGTCCATGTCCTCGGGGTTGGAACCTAATCTCAAATTCTTCTGAGTCAAAAATCATATGTGAGCCAAACTGACTCATTGATGTCAAGCTCATAAAGTTAATTCGTGGATTTTCCACCAAACTTCTGCCAGATGTAGTTTTATTGAAATGTGTGCCTTTGGTGAACTTAAGGCTTTTTTTAGATGCAGATTGAAAGACTGTGCACTCTCCAATTGTGCTGTGTAACGCATTTTAGTTGCTGATCCATTGGAAGTCCTGTAACTATAGCTGTCTTAGCCACTGGTGGAAAGGAAGGAGAGGGATGGTGTTGGGTGAATGGAATGGGAGGTGCAGCATGTGATGATCCTCTCCTGACACATTAAGATTAATAATCAGATAAAAGAGCTTCCTCGTTCTTTTCTACATAGACTCTTGGGAAGGCGTTTTCACATTAAACTCACAGAATGAGACTGATTGGGATCTTGTATTTTTCTGGAATCTGTGATCATCAGCTGAATAACTTCCAATTTTGTCACTGTTTCAAGGATATATTCTATCCGGGCACTCTCCATCGGCATGAATACTGATCTCCAATTTCGGTTATCCCCTTCTCCCGTCTCTCTCTCTCTCTCTTTCCCCATCCCTCTTTTCCAACAGCTCCCCATACTCTTCCCTTCCTCTCTCCTATCAGAGAGCTACCCTTCTTAGTCTTCTGCCCTTTTCCCCATCACTGCTTCTTCCACCCTCCCACCTATATCTACCTCTCTTACCTGTTAGCCTGTGCTCCTCCACTTTCTCCTTCCTCTCTCCTCGCCTTGTCCTTCCTCCCCCCACCCCAACTTTTGGTTCAGGCATCTCTGCCGGTTTTCCTTATTCCTGACGAAGGGCTCAGGCCCAAAACATTGGTTACCTTGTACCTCTCATGGATGCTGTGTGACCCTGCTGAGTTTTTCCAGCACGTTGGTGTGGTGTACTGCTTCAAGGTGCTATAGTTCGCACACCGGTATCTTTTAGTCCTTCATTGGAAACTTGCGGAGGAATGTATGAACAATGCTGGCTGGGCATTCCAATCAAAGGCAACACTTTTGGAAGTTTCTTTTCAGGTATACTTTGGTAGGCAGAATCATTAAAACTCTCGTTGGGCTTTGAGTCTCCTTAAGGACCTATATTTCCAATTTTACACAGCTGCTGAGATTTAAACAAACACAGTAAATGAAATGCCTTCTGAAAAGGTGATGAATGACCAGTTTGCTTTAGGAAGTGTCGATTGTGCAGTTAAGGGAGAAACGTTGACCAAGACCCTCTTTTCTCGTCTAGAAATCTCCACTGGATCACATACATCTACAGGGTATGATAAATATACGAGGTATGCACAGATGGCCTATATCAAATAAGTTAAATAAAGAACCAGCAGTTTTGGTTCCGTCCTGGACCGCGAGCTGCTTTATGGAGTTGAAAAGGAAAGTATGCGGTCACGCAATTGTACTGCAATGCGCAGATGTGTTGGAGGAACTCAGCTGGTCATGCAACATCTATAGGAAGTAAAGAGTAATTAAGCCATTTAACACAAAGATTCCAAAGCACGAAGGTGAGACAATTTTGAGCTGTTACGCGAAATGTAACATAGCTCCTCTGCACTAATACCAGCTCAAAATGGCAAAAATCTGTCTGAACCAAGGACACATATCCTCAGATTGAAAGTCTAAATTTTAAAATTGAATTTAGTAATGCAGCATGGTAACAGGCCCTTCCAAACCATGAGCCCATACCCCAGAATACGCAATTACCTTACAAGCACCATAGGATTTTAAAGGGAGGGAGGAAACTGGAGCACCAGGAGGAAATGCACGCAGACACGGGGAGAACTCCTCACAGACAGCGACAGATTGGAAACCGGAACTATGCTGCTCTGGGAGCCAAGTTAGTTAGACAAAGCAACTTCAGGATCAAGTTTTCTTCACTGAAGAGAAGGTTACACGAGATTAAACCACAGAGGTGAATTCTAAAGACTGTGAACTGCAGAGAATTGGGCCAATAGAGATCAATACCAGGAGCAATGACAAAAAGTGACACACCTTCAGACAAAAGATTTCAAGAACGTGCATCTGTCTACCAACATGAAATGTCTCAGCTTTTAGCCAGCTATCTAAGTAAGTCCAGCAAATTACAATTAATGAAGAGCACAGATGAGTATTGTAAGCATTAGGGCAAAATATTGAAAGTTTAAATTTAAATTTTGATTGTAACAGGCTATATCGGCCCAAGAGACCAATTGATACCCAATTAATCTACACCCTCAGTATGTTATTAATTTATCATATTAATTAATTGTTCTATATATTTATTTATTAAATTCTATTAATTAACATAGAAACATAGAAAATAGGTGTAGGAGTAGGCCATTTGGCCCTTCAAGTCTACACCACCATTCATTTTGATCATGGCTGATCATCTACTCAGTACCCAGTACCTACCTTCTCCCCATAACCCCCTGATCCCCTTAGCCACAAGGGCCAAATCTAACTCCCTCTTAAATATAGACAGTGAACCGGCTTCAACTATTTCCTGTAGCGAAGAATTCCACATATTCACCACTCTCTGGGAGATTTTTTTTCTCATCTCAGTCCTAAAAGACTTCTGATTTCCCCCAACATCAGGAACAACCTTCCTGCATCTAACCTGTCCAATCCCTTAAGAATTTTATATGTTTCTGTAAGATCCCTCCCTCAATCTTCTAAATTCCAGTGAGTATAAGCCTAGTTGATCCAGCCTTTCTTCATATGTAAGTCCTGCCATCCCTGGTATCAATCTAGTAAACCTTCTTTGCACTCTCTCTATGGCAAGGACTTCTTTCCTCAGATAAGGAGACTAAAACAGTACACAATACTCCAGGTGTGGTCTCACCAGGGCCCAGTACAGCTGCAGTAGAACCTCTCTGCTCCTGTGCACGAATCCTCTTGCTATGAATGCCAACATACCATTCGCTTTCCTCACTGCCTGCTGTACCTCCATGCCTTTCAATGACTGGTGCACAGCGACACCCAGGTCTCGTTGCATCTCTCCTTTTCCTCATTGTACACCATTTAGGTAATAATCTTCTCTCCTGTTCTTGCCTCCAAAGTGAAAAGCCTCACATTTATCCACATTATATTGGAACTGCCATGCCTTGGCCCACTCGTCCAACTTGTCCAAGTCACCCTTCACCCTCTTAGCATCCTCTACACAGCTGACCCTGCCACCCAGCTTCGTGTTATCTGCAAACTTGGAGATGCTGCTTTCTATTCCCTCATCTAAGTCATTGATATATATTGTAAATAACATAGGTCCCAGCACTGAACCTGCGGTTCCCCACTAGTCACTGGCTGCCATTCAGAAAAGAACCCATTTATTCCTACTCTTTACTTCCTGTCTGCAACCAATTCTCCATCCACCTCAATCCCATCCCTCCTATACTGTCTGTTTCAAGTTTTACACTGATCTCCTGTGTGGGGGCTTATCAGAAGTTAATCATGCCATCTCTTTTGTTCTTTCTCCTGAGAAGATCTGTTCCTAATTTATTCTCCCTGCCTCATCCCATCTTAATTGACCCTTCCCCAGTTAAACACTTTACTATTTTGTCTGCTTTTATCCTTGTCTGTACCCATGCTAAAGCTCAGGGAGTTGTGGTCACTCTCACCAAAATGGTCTCCCACCGAGAGGTCCGCCACTTGACCAGGTTCATTACCCAATACTAGATCCAGTCAGCTGGTCCACATCCTGTGTCAGCAATCCTTCTTGGACCTACCTGACAAGTTCTGCCTCATCTATCCCTCTTGCGGTAAGAAGGTGCAGTCAATATTCAGGAAGTTGAAACCTCCCATAACACCAGCCCTGTTATTTCTGCTCCGTTCCGAAATCTACCTACTTATTTGTTCCTCAGTGTCCTGAGAGCTATTTAGGGGGTTTTTAACTGTTCCACACACAGTGATTGCTCCCTCCACCCTGACTCAGAAGACACTCTCCCCACAGTGTCCTGCATTTCTGCAGCTGTGATACAATCCCTGCTTCTCCCCCACCTCTTTTATCCCCCATGCTATTGCTTTTTAAAACATCTAAACCCTAGTTTACCAGCCAATCCTGTCCTCGCATCAGCCATGCCTCTGTAAAAGCCATAACATCATATATCAGTTGGGGAGCACAGTCCCTTATCTCAAGCCTGAAAATTTGCTTATGTATCTTCATCTTTGCGACATAAAGTTCACCGTTTGACCTGCTGAGTTTCTCCAGCGTCGTGTTTGAACTTCAACTGCAGTGTCCACAGACTTTCATGTTTTACTACAGATTTAGAAATGGCCAACAGGACCATTCCACAGGTTGATAACATCTTTACTACTCAGAAATAGTCACTCAAAATGGGTCCTTTGTGCTCTGTTGGAGCACACTATTGAAGAACTGAAATCTCTGTTTTCATGTTACACCTCACCAAAAAGAGCTAGTATTGGATAATAAGCCTCAATTCCATTTACCTGATGGTCTATGGGGCAACATGACATTTTTCACGTCATCTAGCACCAAAACAAGAACATGAGATCAGTGATAATTATCAACTAAACATTGAAGAAACAAGTGTTAAAAAGGTGCTTACGTTTAACAGTGAGACATTTTCCATGCAACTCCAGAGTAACACCACATTTCACAACAGAATATGCTCCTGACAAGTTAATTGTGAGTTGGAGACTGAAAAGAAAGCTAAGCTAAATTTGTTGTCATCTCTGGGCCGCACGGCTAGCGCAACGCCATTACAGCGCCAGAGATCGGGAGTGGGGTTTGAATCCCGCGCTGTCTGTAAGGAAGACAGAAACCAAGTTGCCATTCATCTCCCAGAGAGAAATATTTCATACAAATGGTGGAGTTTGTGATAACACCAGCAAGCAGTGGGGTGTAGAGGTGATAGGAGATAGCACAAGGAGACCTGACATCTTGTCATATTACAATTCTACAAAATGTTTGTTAGGGCAGCACCTGGACTCTGCAATTCTGGTCACCAGGATTAACTTAAAAATTGAGAGGGTGCAGAAAAGATGTTGCCTGAATTGGAGGCCTTGAGTTATCAGGAGAAATTGGATAGGCTGAGACTGCTTTGCCTGGAGAGGTGACATGATAGAGACATAAAATGTTAAGAGAGATAGACAGGGTAGATGGCCAGTGTCTGTTTACAACATGTATGCTGCATTATCAATCAGCTGATTGATCATCAGTCTGGCAAGAAGTTGGAAGATAGCCCCAAAGTCAGAAGATGCTGTCGTTGTCATGGTTCTAAATAAGCTCGTGTGTGGAGAGCTTTTCTGAATATCCACCTCCAGCTCACTTTGTTGTTGTCCATGGCACGGGGCCGACTATGGCAGCATGAAGAAAGAAGTTATTTTCAGAGCCACCGCTAAAGTATCAGAGAAGTGAATATCGCCACTGACCACCAAAATTTAGCCAAACCTGAGACTGACACCAGCCAAATTTTAAACAAGGATCAAACAGAGAAGCTGGGGGTCAGGAAGCATCCGTGGAGGGCAATGGACGGTCAACGTTTCGGGTTGGGACTAAAGTGGGTAGGCGATGGATCAAATAAAAGGGAGGTGAGGGAAAAGAGAGACCAAGAAGGGCCAAGGGGTAATAGGGTACTGGGCTGAAGAAGGTGGGAGAAAGGGAGAGATAGGTAGAGGAGGAGGCCACTGGGGTGTGATTGGGAATAAAGGTAAGAGAACAGTAGGTAGAGGAGAAATGGAAAGAGTAGAACCAGATGAGACAGAGATGTAAAAATAGAAAAATCAATGTTCATCCTATTGAATTTAAGATTATCCAAGAGGACTATGGTAAGGAAGACAAGTCCTCCACTGGTTTCCCGGATTAGGTGTTCTCTGCACCTCACCGTCAATCATTATGTAGTCTCAAGTCTGAAGAGTTCCCTTAAGAATGATGCCCAAGGCTAGTGTGCATCTGTGGACCTGTGTGGTAGATTGACGGGTTTCTCAGTTGTTCGAGGCCAGCATGCAGAGATTCATCCATGTTGGAAAAAGGTCCATGTGCACGACTGAAGAGAAATCTGCAATGGCATTAGGAATTCAAAAGTTGGCTTTATTTTCTAATCTAGGGAGAAGAAGCTGTGTTGGGAGGGCTGGGGGGAGGGTAAATGGGGATTGAGATTCCATCCCAGAAAATAAAGTTCTTTGTGCTCTTCCATCTGTCAGAGATTCTGGTGAGACCCAAGCCATTCACAGGCCACGAGAGAAACCCAGCACCTCAGCATTAGCAGTGTGATACCCTATATTTAGTCTCGGCGCATTAACTTGATCCTTTGCTCCGCATTTACTTGGATTCGATGCCTGGGAGCAATCCCTTTGCCAGCGGCAAGGAGCTTTCATCTCGCCCACAGCACAACTCCTCCCAGTGGTTAAGCCTCCCGGCTCTGAAGTGGCTGAATTTGTTTCCGATTCAATAGAAAATGTGGGCTGTGTAATTGCAGATTAAGCTGCTTTTTCCAGACGGGTCTTCAAAGGCCCCTATCAGACCCACGGAGGCCTACCAGCAGGTGTAGGGTTTCTGAGTAACCGGGTGCGTGAAGGAGAAGAGAGCGGCTGTTGGCTGCTTATGCTTGCCATTCATTTTCAACACAGACCGCAAAACATAAGTGGAATTTAAGAAAAAGGCAAAACACACTGTGACGCACTATAGAACAAAACATTCAGCTTCATAGAGGAGCGGCCCTGTGGTATTCCATGTATATTGGTGCTGTATCTAAATATGATGCCTGTTTTATATGGTATTTAGAGTATAGAAGCAGGCCAGTTGGCTGGCATGAGCTATTTACTGCAACAAGAGTGCAGTCTCGCTGTTTCTAAAGAGCATTGGGTATTTCCCACAGCTGAAGTTTTAGTCCAACCGTAGCCCTCTTTCATCCTCTACCTCTCCCAGAACTGCAGTTTTTCCCATCAGCAAAATGCATTGCACTAACTTAATGAGGCCTCCTCCAGCTACCCTTGTCTATCAACTAGAACAGTCTTTCCCAACCTTTTACTTTCCACTCACATACCACTTTAAGTAATCCCTATGCCATAAGTGTTCTGTGATTAATAAGGGATTGCTTAAGGTGGTACGTGGGTGGAAATAAAAAGTTTGAAAACCACTGTTTTAATCATTCCAAATTGATTTGTTATGTGCACAGTTTCATAACTCCAAAGAAAATGGGCCAATGACAATTTTTCTCAAGCAAAATATTTTAGTAATAATTGAGTCTAGAGCAGTGATTCTCAACCTTCCCTTCCCACTCACATACCACCTTGAGCAATCACTTACTAATCACAGAACACTTATGGCATAGGGATTACTTAAAGTGGTATGTGAGTGGAAAGTAAAAGATTGGGAACCACTGAACTAGAAGGACAAGGGGACCATTCAAGTCTTATGCTATCCAGATTTAGAAAGGCAGAGCCATTCCTTTATCATACTGGCTCAAAATCATGGGTTCAAGACACCATTCGTTCTCCTCTTTTTCGTGTTGCATAGATCTGGTCACTATAGGAAAAGTATTCACCAAGTTGGAAAGGGCGCAGTGAAAATTCACCAGAATGTTGCTACAACTGGAGGACTTGAGGTTGAATAGACAGGGTCTTTACTCCTGGAGCATAGGAAGCTGACATGTGACCATACTGGTGTTTACAAATCCATGAAGGCCGTGGATAAAGTGAAAGGTTACGGTCTTTTTCCCAAGGTAGATGAGTGATGAGTCTCAAACTAGAGGCTGATATGAGTGGGAAAAGATTTGCGAGGAACCAGAGGGGAAACCTTTTCACTTAAAGGATAAGAATCAAGCCATCAGAGTAAGTTATAAAAACAGGTACAAGTATAATGTTCAAAAGATATATGGTTCAGAAGGATTTAGAAAAATCTAGGGCAAATGGGATAGCTCAGAATGTCAGTTTGGGTTAGCATGGACCACTTGAACCATAGGTCTGATTTCCTCTGTCTGACCATGACTCAATGGCAGGTAAATATGGACAATAAATCCTAGTCCTGCCATGTAAATTAACTGAAAATCCATGATAGAGTCAATTCATTTCCTCCCAATATTTGGATATGATGAGTGGGGCAATTTGATGTTCCTCATAGACACAGTTCCTCAATCTTTGAATGAGATGGGCAAATGACCTGGTTTATATATGGGTTAACATATTTGCCAAGTTCGATCCTGACCTCTGTAACTGTCACTGAGGAGTTTGTACGTTCTCCCTGCGTCCACATGGTTTCAAGAGTCAAGATATCTTCATTGTCATGTAAAACACAGAAAATCTAATGTTACACTTCACCCACACCCACTTACACTGTACCCACACCCACACAAAATCCATTACAGTCTAAATAAAGATGGTAGTGCTGCCACTGGTTCGGGCCCGGAGGGAGCAAGGGAACAGAGATGCAGCTCTCCTATGGGGTCCAGCCACCCAGTCCACTGCAGAACGGGCTTTGAGCAGCCCATTGAGTAAGCCGACAGCGAGTTTCATTTGATATCCTGCAACCACGGGTCTGCCACCAAGATGGCGGCGCCTATTCATCAGCAGCAGGCCATGAGGGGCTGCAGACTTCGGGGAAGTGGAGGACTGGAACACGGCACCAGAGGACAGATGGGAAGACCACCCCCTCCACCGCCGAGAGGGAAAAGCGGAGGAGATGACTCATGGGGACAGAGATCACGGCAGCGGGCCAGTGAGGGGGTTTCTGCTGCTACCCTGGACTCTGCAATTAAAAACACTGCTGGCTCCTTTAAGAGACCATTTAAAGCCTGTACAAAGCCGCTAAAATTAGGACTGGGCAGGTGGAGCAGCACCGTGACGCCCTTCCCCTCTTTCCTAGGCCCATACCAGCGGTGCTGTTACAGGAGCTCTGGCAGTGCTGCCACTTGTTTTCCCTCTGGATGCTCCGGCTTCCGCCAACTGTTACTATAAGTGGGTGGCTACAGTATAACAAGGGGAGATTCCGGGCACATGAGAGAGAATACCTTGGAGGTTCTCACAGAAATAAGGAGCAGGGAATGGGATTGGTTCATTTGGGAGTCAGCATGGCCTGGCCTGTTTCTGTCTTGTAGTAACATTTAGAAATGAAATCTCTCTTGTCCAATTGGGGATTCTTTCTTTCCTGGGTGTGAAGGTTCAATGATGGTTGTTTCATCCCAAACTCTTTCCCAAAGACACACATCCAAAGCAGCTTGGACAAGCGCAACCACTTTGCTGTGGTGCTGTTCCCTCTGGTCCTTGCACCTAATATGTGGCTAGGATGATAGACAAATGCAGAGTTCATAAGGAGGAACTTCAAAAAATCCCCTAGAAATGAAACGGTGAAGGTAGCTCAACAGTGTCTAACGAGGGGAAGCGGGGCTAGCATCAAAACAAATCGAGGGGCATATAAATAGGCTGGGAAAATCAAAAAATCTGAGGACTAGGAGACATTTAGAATTCAGCAGGGGAAGGCTAATTAGAAGGGGGTAAATACACTATGAAAGACCTCAACAATGAAGACGCTGTTTACATCCGGTACCACACGGATAGCAGTCTCATCAATCTGAGGTGCCTGCAAACTCACACCAAGACACAAGAGCAACTTGTCCGTGAACTACTCTTTGCAGACGATGCCGCTTTAGTTATCCATTCAGAGCCAGCTCTTCAGCGCTTGACATCCTGTTTTGCGGAAACTGCCAAAATGTTTGGCCTGGAAGTCAGCCTGAAGAAAACTGAGGTCCTCCATCAGCCAGCTCCCCACCATGACTACCAGTCCCCCCACATCTCCATCGGGCACACAAAACTCAAAACGGTCAATCAGTTTACCTATCTCGCCTGCACCATTTCATCGGATGCAAGGATCGACAACGAGATAGACAACAGACTCGCCAAGGCAAATAGCGCCTTTGGAAGACTACACAAAAGAGTCTGGAAAAACAACCAACTGAAAAACTTTACAAAGATTAGCGTATACAGAGCCATTGTCATACCCACACTCCTGTTCGGGTCCTCTACCGGCATCACCTACGGCTCCTAGAACGCTTCCACCAGCGTTGTCTCCACTCCATCCTCAAATTCATTGGAGCGACTTCATCCCTAACATCGAAATACTCGAGATGGCAGAGGCCGACAGCATCGAATCCACGCTGCTGAAGATCCAACTGCGCTGGGTAGGTCACGTCTCCAGAATGGAGGACCATTGCCTTCCCAAGATCATGTTATATGGCGAGCTCTCCACTGGCCACCATGACAGAGGTGCACCAAAGAAGAGGTACAAGGACTGCCTAAAGAAATCTCTTGGTGCCTGCTACATTGACCACCGCCAGTGGGCTGATATCGCCTCAAACCGTGCATCTTGGCGCCTCACAGTTCGGCGGGCAGCAACCTCCTTTGAAGAATACCGCAGAGCCCACCTCACTGACAAAAGACAAAGGAGGAAAGACCCAACACCCAACCCCAACCAACCAATTTTCCCCTGCAACCACTGCAATTGTGTTTGCCTGTCCCGCATCGGACTTGTCAGCCATAAACGAGCCTGCAGCTGATGTGGACATACCCCTCCATAAATCTTCGTCCGCGAAGCCAAGCCAAAGAAATACACAATGAGAGTAAACTTGCAGGGAACATAAAAAACTGACTGCAAAATCTTTGACAGGGAGGTAAAGAGAAAGAGATTAGTTAAAGCAGACATGGGTTCATTGCAGTCAGAATCGGAAATTCATAATGGGAATCAAAGAAATGGTAGTCCAATCAAATAGATTCTTTGGTTCGTTTGTCATTCAGAAGGACTAGCCTACAGGAGAAATGGATGGACATTACTATCAGTCTTATTAAAACAGTGTTTTAATAAGTTTATGGCATTAAAAGTTGATAACACAAGATGACACAAGGTATAAGAGCAGGAACAGGCCAATCAACTTATTGAGTCTGATCTGATCCATTTCCCCAGCCTTCTCCCCGTAACCCTTGATGCTCTGACTAATCAAATACCTGTCAATCTCTGCCTTAAATCCATTCAGCGACCCAAAGCTCCCAGTGGCAGCAGATTCACGACCCTCTAGCTAAAGAAATTTCTCCGCATCTGTTTTAAATTGACACCCTTTCATCCTGAAGTTGTGCCCTCTTGTCTAGAATCCCCTACAACAGGAAACAACCTTGCCCCATCTACTCCGTCCAGGCCTTTCAGCATTCAAATGTCTCTATGACATCCCCCCTCAACCAACAAGTACAGTCCAAGAGCTGACAAACATTCCTCAAATGCTAACCCTTTCATTCATGGTCTCATTCTAGTAAATCTTCTCTGAACAAACGTCAGCACATCCTTTCTCAAATAAAGCGCCCAAAACTGGACACAGAACTTCAGGTCTCATCATTACATCCCTGCTCTTATATGCTCTTGCTCTGGACATGAATGCCAACAGAGGCTGTTAGTCTGTATCCCATAGTACTTGAGGGGTGACCTGGAAATAGGAGATGCATTTGTAATTATTTTCCAATGTTCTCTGCACTCATGGATTGGAGAGTTGCTAATATGACACCACTTTTTAAGAAAGGAGGGAGGGAGGAATCAGGCAATATACACCAGTTAGCTTGTCTTCAGTGGGGGGAAAATGCTGGAGTCATTTTGTAGAGAAGTGACAGGTTAGTTCATCAGCATGGATATATGAAAGGGAAATCCTGCTTGGCAAAATCTTACTGATTTGTTGAGGATGTAACAGTGGGGTGGACAATGAATCAGTTCATGTTGTGCATTTGGACTTTCAAAAGGCTTTTGACAAGGTTCCACACAAGAGATTGACAGGCAAAATTAGAGCACGCAATTTCAGTAGAGGTGGATAGAAAACTGGTGGCAGGCAGGAATCAGGAAGTGGTAATAAATGGGTCCTTTTCAGATTGACAGGACGTGGCGTGAGGTACCTCAAGTGCTGGAACCCCAGCTATTTACAATCTATTTACAGCAGAAGGAGCTGTACAGAGTGGAGAAGGTGCTGTACAGGGTGCAGAAGGTGCAGTACAGGGTGTAGAAGGTCCTGTACAGGGTGCAGAAGGTGCAGTACAAGGTGTAGAAGGTGCAGTACAGGGTGCAGAAGGTGCAGTACAGGGTGTAGAAGGTACTGTACAGGGTGAGGAAGATGCAGTACAGGGTGCAGAAAGTGCTGTACAAGGTGTAGAAGGAGCTGTACAGGGTGTAGAAGGTGCTGTACAGGGTGTAGAAGATGCAGTACAGGGTGTAGAAGGTACTGTACAGGGTGAGGAAGGTGCAGTACAAGGTACAGAAAGTGCTGTACAAGGTGTAGAAGGAGCTGTACAGGGTGTAGAAGGTGCTGTACAGGGTGTAGAAGGTGCAGTACAGGGTGTAGAAGGTGCACTACAGGGTGCAGAAGGT
This sequence comes from Narcine bancroftii, assembly GCF_036971445.1. Taxonomy (NCBI): domain Eukaryota; kingdom Metazoa; phylum Chordata; class Chondrichthyes; order Torpediniformes; family Narcinidae; genus Narcine; species Narcine bancroftii. Next base: position 54,644,166 of record NC_091477.1, read on the forward strand.
GCAGTACAGGATCCAGAAGGTGCAGTACAGTGTACAGAAGGTGCAGTACAGGGTGTAGAAGGTGCAGTACAGGGAGTAGAAGATGCAGTACAGGGTGTAGAAGATGCAGTATAGTGTGTATAAAGTGCTGTACAGGGAGTAGAAGGTGCAGTACAGGGTGCAGAAGGTGCAGTACAGGGTGCAGAATGTGCAGTACAGGGTGTAGAAGGAGCTGTACAGGGTGTAGAAGGTGCTGTACAGGGTGTAGAAGGTGCAGTACAGGGTGTAGAAGGTGCTGTACAGGGTGAGGAAGGTGCTGTACTGCAGCCATTCTCAACCTCTTTTTGGCTATGGCGACCTTAGGACTCTGCTCAAAATTTATGGCCCCCTTCCTTATGAAGCAATGAAGTTTTGTTCTTCTCTCTACCAACAACATAAAGACATAAAATATAATGTATGTTGTCAGTTCATGCCCCCCCCCCCCCCACCCATATCGGTACTGTGGCATCCAGGGGCTGCAAGGCTCCTATTGAGGATGGCTGCTGTATTATCCCAGGAATCATGAATTTGTGTAAACCTGCAAAATACATGACTGTAAAGCACGGAAATTTGAAAGGTGGTTCAGTGGAAGTGCTGAACATCATCAAATATGGAATAAAAGTATTTAAAGGAAATGTCCACAGGAGATTGGTCAAGAACCATTGATTTAATGATTGACATGAGGAAAAGCTTTTTAGCGAATTGATTAACCTTGGTTTGGAGTCACCCAGCCAAGCGCAGAAGCAGGTTCAATCATTGCTCAGATTAAGAAAGTCAACTCTTGAGGAAGGAAAAACATTGCAGGAATTTGGAGAAAATGTTGATGTGTGGGATTGAGTGAATTTCCCAACAATTCCACTGGACAACAATTTTTTTTTGAAAGGTTTCCTTCCTGAAAGAAAATTGGGATTATAATGGACAACTCCAGGCTGAACACAAAGATAATTTCAGATTTGTTGTATCTTGTGGGAAGATGGAGCAACATTAAATTAACTTGTATTGAATTTCGTTTGCTTAATCGCATAATGATGCTGGTACATTGTGTTAGTTCAACTGACCTAAAAATATTTCCTGTTCATTTTCGTTTGTACTCAGCATCTGACAACTCTCATGTCAATGTCCATCAAAAGTCAGCTGCCATTGATACATTCTAGTCGCCCTGATACTGCTTTTCCATGGTCACAATGTCCTGGTGAAACCTTTCACCGTGTTCATCACTGACTGCGCCAAGATCAGCAGGGAAGACAATATGACAGGAAATCACAAAACCAGGTTACATTGTAAAAATGGTCCATGATAGGAACATTTTTTTGGGTGACTTTCATGATCAGCAGCTATAAAATACACCCGAAAGTTCAGGAAGCAAAATCTTCATTGTCCAGTGTTATTTGGCACTGGGGTGATAGGCCAAATGGCCTTCTTCTCATCTGCAACAATCCATTGGTTCTCTGATTCTAAGCAGGGGACAGGAGTTAAACAGTTTTATAGGACAGTGGCATAACATAGACACTAAAGTCATTTCTCCAGCTCACTTAGGTGTTGCACTCGACGCCAGCATCTGCAAACTTTCTTGTCTAACGCCGAACTAAGCAATGAGTTTCCCAGAGATCAGTATACAAGTTGCTGTAACCAGTGGGTGGAGGAAGAGTAATGAATCTTCATGAGGAAACTTTAATTCAGGTAGGATCAGTCAATTTGTAAATTTAGCCATGGATATTATATTTACTATTGTGTTTCTAACAGGGCAGTCGGTAGCTGAGAAATAAAATTTTGAGGTTCACCTTATCCAAGGAAAAGGAACCTATAGATGTCAGGGACATTGTATGTAAAGGTGCTCGCCATATGGGAACTACAAAATATGAATAATATAATGTAAGAAAACTGAAAATCCAAATAAGGTGGGAAGTTAATGAATATTCTTTCAGATGCTGCATTCAAAATCAGTCGACCAATGGGAGGGGTGTGTGTGTGCGTGATTGTGTGTGTTAGTGTGTGTATATTGGTGTCTGTGTGTGTGAGTGTGAGTGTGTGTGTGTGAATGTGAGTGTATGTGTGTCTGAGTGTGTCTGTGAGTGTGTGTGTGTGAGTGTGAGTTTGTGTCTGTATGAGTGAGTGTGCGAGTGAGTGTGTCTGTGTCTGAGTGTGTCTGTGTCTGAGTGTGTGTGTTGGTGAGTGTGTGTGTGAGTGTGAGTATGTATGTGAGTGTGTGTGAGAGAGTGTGTGCATTTGAGTGTGTGCATGTGAGTGTGTGTGCAAGTGTGAGTGTGTGTGTGTGTGTGAGAGAGTGCAAATGTGTGTGTGTGAATGTGTGTGAGAGTGTGTGTGAGTGTGTGTGTGAGTGTGTGTTGGTGAGTGTGTGTGTGTGTTGGTGTTGGTGTGTGTGTGAGTGTGTGTGTATGTTGGTGTGTGTACGTGTGTGTTTAAGAGTGGGAGAGAGTGAGTTTTCATTGAGTATTGCACTGAACGGTCTGATTCAAAGTTCCAGCTCAGAGTGAAGTATGAAGCAGTTTGGGTTTAATTACACTCCTGACTTCCTGTGCAGGGTTATGTCAACATGATTCCATGCTAAGTTTACAACACTGACCTTTCTTCATGGAAAATAAGCAAGAGGTGTTACAAAGAAGTACTGTCCTATAACAACCCCTCTCCCCTGCCTGCCACCCCCACCCACACCGTCATGTACATGTTCACATATAGACAAAAAACCCAGAGGAAATGGAACATTTCAGATCTTAACTAACTCATTCTTTTCATTTTTAATAACTCTTGTTTTTTTAAACTCCACACTATTAAGTCTTGGAGAGTTTGGTATTTTCCATAAAAGCCCCAGAGCTTTCAGTAAAATCTTTGACCATCGCAGCTCTTACTTTAAGGCAACATGGAAATAGTCAGGGAACATTATTAATATTGGTCTCCATATCACCCCAAGAGGTTATAGAAATACTGGTGTTCATTTCTGGAGGAGAAGGGTTTAACAGTGTGGAATGATGTTAAAGTTATATTGGCTGGACCACACTGATGGCCACACTGATGGCCACACTGATGGCCACACTGATAGCCACACTGATGGCCACACTGATGGCCACACTGATGGCCACACTGATGGTCACACTGATGGCCACACTGATGGCCACACTGATGGTCACACTGATGGTCACACTGATGGCCACACTGATGGTCACACTGATGGTCACACTGATGTCCACTCTGATGGTCACACTGATGTCCACTCTGATGGTCACACTGATGTCCACTCTGATGGTCACACTGATGTCCACTCTGATGGTCACACTGATGGCCACACTGATGGCCACACTGATGGCCACACTGATGGTCACACTGATGGTCACACTGATGGCCACACTGATGGTCACACTGATGGTCACACTGATGTCCACTCTGATGGTCACACTGATGTCCACTCTGATGGTCACACTGATGGCCACACTGATGGCCACACTGATGGCCACACTGATGGCCACACTGATGGTCACACTGATGGCCACACTGATGGTCACACTGATGGCCACACTGATGGCCACACTGATGGCCACACTGATAGCCACACTGATAGCCACACTGATGGCCACACTGATGGCCACACTGATGGCCACACTGATGGTCACACTGATGGCCACACTGATAGCCACACTGATGGTCACACTGATGGCCACACTGATGGCCACACTGATAGCCACACTGATGGCCACACTGATGGCCACACTGATGGTCACACTGATGGCCACACTGATGGCCACACTGATGGTCACACTGATGGCCACACTGATGGCCACACTGATGGCCACACTGATAGCCACACTGATGGCCACACTGATAGCCACACTGATGGCCACACTGATGGTCACACTGATGGCCACACTGATAGCCACACTGATGGTCACACTGATGGCCACACTGATGGCCACACTGATGGCCACACTGATAGCCACACTGATGGCCACACTGATGGTCACACTGATGGCCACATTGATGGCCACACTGATGGCCACACTGATGGCCACACTGATGGTCACACTGATGGCCACACTGATGGCCACACTGATGGTCACACTGATGGCCACACTGATGGCCACACTGATAGCCACACTGATGGTCACACTGATGGCCACACTGATGGTCACACTGATGGCCACACTGATGGCCACACTGATGGTCACACTGACGGCCACACTGATGGCCACACTGATGGTCACACTGATGGCCACACTGATGGCCACACTGATGGCCACACTGATGGTCACACTGATGGCCACACTGATGGCCACACTGATGGCCACACTGATGGCCACACTGATGGTCACACTGATGGCCACACTGATGGTCACACTGATGGCCACACTGATGGCCACACTGATGGTCACACTGATGGTCACACTGATGGCCACACTGATGGTCACACTGATGGCCACACTGATGGACACACTGATGGTCACACTGATGGCCACACTGATGGTCACACTGATGGCCACACTGATGGCCACACTGATGGCCACACTGATGGTCACACTGATGGCCACACTGATGACCACACTGATGGTCACACTGATGGCCACACTGATGGTCACACTGATGGCCACACTGATGGTCACACTGATGGCCACACTGATGGCCACACTGATGGCCACACTGATGGTCACACTGATGGCCACACTGATGGTCACACTGATGGTCACACTGATGGTCACACTGATGGCCACACTGATGGTCACACTGATGGACACACTGATGGACACACTGATGGTCACACTGATGGCCACACTGATGGTCACACTGATGGCCACACTGATGGCCACACTGATGGTCACACTGATGGCCACACTGATGGTCACACTGATGGACACACTGATGGACACACTGATGGTCACACTGATGGCCACACTGATGGTCACACTGATGGCCACACTGATGGTCACACTGATGTCCACACTGATGGTCACACTGATGGCCACACTGATGGTCACACTGATGGCCACACTGATGGCCACACTGATGGCCACACTGATGACCACACTGATGGTCACACTGATGGCCACACTGATGGTCACACTGATGGCCACACTGATGGTCACACTGATGGCCACACTGATGGCCACACTGATGGTCACACTGATGGCCACACAGATGGTCACACTGATGGTCACACCGATGGCCACACTGATGGTCACACTGATGGCCACACTGATGGTCACACCGATGGCCACACTGATGGTCACACCGATGGCCACACCGATGGCCACACTGATGGTCACACTGATGGCCACACTGATGGTCACACTGATGGTCACACTGATGGCCACACTGATGGCCACACTGATGGCCACACTGATGGTCACACTGATGGTCACACTGATGGCCACACTGATGGCCACACTGATGGCCACACTGATGGTCACACTGATGGCCACACTGATGGCCACACTGATGGCCACACTGATGGTCACACTGATGGCCACACTGATGGTCACACTGATGGCCACACTGATGGCCACACTGATGGCCACACTGATGGTCACACTGATGGTCACACTGATGGCCACACTGATGGCCACACTGATGGTCACACTGATGGCCACACTGATGGCCACACTGATGGCCACACTGATGGCCACACTGATGGTCACACTGATGGCCACACAGATGGTCACACTGATGGCCACACTGATGGCCACACTGATGGTCACACTGATGGCCACACTGATGGTCACACTGATGGTCACACCGATGGCCACACTGATGGCCACACCGATGGCCACACTGATGGTCACACTGATGGTCACACTGATGGTCACACTGATGGCCACACTGATGGCCACACTGATGGTCACACTGATGGTCACACTGATGGCCACACTGATGGTCACACTGATGGTCACACTGATGGCCACACTGATGGTCACACTGATGGCCACACTGATGGTCACACTGATGGCCACACTGATGGCCACACTGATGGTCACAATGATGGCCACACTGATGGCCACACTGATGGTCACACTGATGGTCACACTGATGGCCACACTGATGGCCACACTGATGGCCACACTGATGGCCACACTGATGACCACACTGATGGCCACACTGATGGCCACACTGATGGCCACACTGATGGCCACACTGATGGCCACACTGATGGTCACACTGATGGCCACACAGATGGTCACACTGATGGTCACACCGATGGCCACACCGATGGCCACACTGATGGCCACACTGATGGTCACACTGATGGCCACACTGATGGTCACACTGATGGCCACACTGATGGTCACACTGATGGCCACACTGATGGCCACACTGATGGCCACACTGATGGTCACACTGATGGCCACACTGATGGTCACACTGATGGACACACTGATGGCCACACTGATGGCCACACTGATGGCCACACTGATGGTCACACTGATGGCCACACTGATGGCCACACTGATGGTCACACTGATGGCCACACTGATGGCCACACTGATGGCCACACTGATGGTCACACTGATGGCCACACTGATGGCCACACTGATGGCCACACTGATGGTCACACTGATGGTCACACTGATGGCCACACTGATGGTCACACTGATGGCCACACAGATGGTCACACTGATGGCCACACTGATGGCCACACTGATGGCCACACTGATGGTCACACTGATGGTCACACTGATGGTCACACCGATGGCCACACCGATGGCCACACCGATGGCCACACTGATGGTCACACTGATGGTCACACTGACGGCCACACCGATGGTCACACTGATGGCCACACTGATGGCCACACTGATGGCCACACTGATGGCCACACTGATGGTCACACTGATGGCCACACTGATGGTCACACTGATGGCCACACTGATGGTCACACTGATGGCCACACTGATGGCCACACTGATGGTCACACTGATGGCCACACTGATGGTCACACTGATGGTCACACTGATGGCCACACTGATGGCCACACTGATGGTCACACTGATGGCCACACTGATGGTCACACTGATGGTCACACTGATGGCCACACTGATGGCCACACTGATGGTCACACTGATGGCCACACTGATGGCCACACTGATGATCACACTGATGGTCACACTGATGGTCACACTGATGGTCACTGATGGCCAAACTGATGGTCACACTGATGGCCACACTGATGGTCACACTGATGGTCACACTGATGGCCACACTGATGGCCACACTGATGGCCACACTGATGGCCACACTGATGGTCACACTTGGCCACACTGATGGTCACACTGATGGTCACACTGATGGCCACACTGATGGCCACACTGATGGCCACACTGATGGCCACACTGATGGTCACACTGATGGTCACACTGATGGTCACACTGATGGTCACTGATGGCCAAACTGATGGTCACACTGATGGCCACACTGATGGTCACACTGATGGTCACACTGATGGCCACACTGATGGTCACACTGATGGCCACACTGATGGCCACACTGATGGCCACACTGATGGCCACACTGATGGCCACACTGATGGTCACACTGATGGTCACACTGATGGCCACACTGATGGCCACACTGATGGCCACACTGATGGCCACACTGATGGTCACACTGATGGTCACACCGATGGCCACACCGATGGCCACACTGATGGCCACACTGATGGCCACACTGATGGCCACACTGATGGTCACACTGATGGCCACACTGATGGCCACACTGATGGTCACACTGATGGCCACACTGATGGTCACACTGATAGCCACACTGATGGCCACACTGATGGCCACACTGATGGCCACACTGATGGCCACACTGATGGCCACACCGATGACCACACCGATGGCCACACTGATGGTCACACTGATGGTCACACTGATGGTCACACCGATGGCCACACTGATGGCCACACCGATGGCCACACTGATGGTCACACTGATGGTCACACTGATGGCCACACCGATGGTCACACCGATGGTCACACTGATGGCCACACTGATGGTCACACTGATGGCCACACTGATGGTCACACTGATGGCCACACTGATGGCCACACTGATGGTCACACTGATGGCCACACTGATGGTCACACTGATGGCCACACTGATGGTCACACTGATGGCCACACTGATGGCCACACTGATGGTCACACTGATGGCCACACTGATGGCCACACTGATGGTCACACTGATGGTCACACTGATGGCCACACTGATGGCCACACTGATGGTCACACTGATGGCCACACTGATGGTCACACTGATGGTCACACTGATGGCCACACTGATGGTCACACTGATGGCCACACTGATGGCCACACTGATGGCCACACTGATGGTCACACTGATGGCCACACTGATGGCCACACTGATGATCACACTGATGGTCACACTGATGGTCACACTGATGGTCACTGATGGCCAAACTGATGGTCACACTGATGGCCACACTGATGGACTCACTGATGGCCACACTGATGGCCACACTGATGGCCACACTGATGGCCACACTGATGGTCACACTGATGGCCACACTGATGGCCACACTGATGGCCACACTGATGGCCACACTGATGGCCACACTGATGGCCACACTGATGGTCACACTGATGGCCACACTGATGGCCACACTGATGGTCACACTGATGGCCACACTGATGGCCACACTGATGGTCACACTGATGGCCACACTGATGGCCACACTGATGGCCACACTGATGGCCACACTGATGGCCACACTGATGGTCACACTGATGGCCACACTGATGGCCACACTGATGGTCACACTGATGGCCACACTGATGGCCACACTGATGGTCACACTGATGGCCACACTGATGGTCACACTGATGGCCACACTGATGGCCACACTGATGGCCACACTGATGGTCACACTGATGGCCACACTGATGGTCACACTGCTGATCCACCTATTGAGATACTGAGCGAATTGTAAAAATGGGTCAGTATGTTCCACAATACAGTAGGAATTATCAAGTAAAACAAGCAACATGGGGCTCTTTCCCTGAGGAAGGGGGAAATGTTGAACTGTTTAAAACAGTAAAAGTCAAGTCACTTTCTTTATCACGCTTCCACGCTCGCACGGTCAAGACGAGATAATGTTATTCCAGGACCACAGAGCAGAATTACATAAATATGTTAAAATATTAAGACATATACAATACAAGTCCACAGAACACTATCCACATCTGTTCTGGGAATTCAGGAATCTGATGGTATTTGGGAAAAAAACTGTTGCCCAATCTGGACATGAGGGCCAGAGAGCTGCGGTAACTCCTACCAGATACCAGAACAGTTTACGTGAGGGGTGTGTGGAGCCCTTCACAATATTTATTTCCTTCCGCCTGCATCGAGTGTTGTAGACGTCCGTCATGGTAGGAAGAGAGCCCCCAATGATCTTTTCCGCTGATTTCACTATCCTCTGCAGGGCCTTGCGGTCTGAGGTGATACAGCTTCCAAACCAGGTGGTGATGCAGTTGCACAGGATGCTCTTGATACATCCTCTGTAAGATGTAGTGAGGATGATGGGTGGGAGATGGACTTTCCTCAGCCTTCGCAGGACGTAGAGGCACTGATGGGCTTTCTTGGCTGTGGAGCTGGTGTTGAGGGACCAGGTGAGATTCTCCACTGTGCACTCCAAGGAACATGATCCTCTTGACGACCTCAATGATCAAGCTATCAATGGTCAGCGGAGTGTGGTCCCCCTGGGCCATCCTGAAGTCGACAGCCATCTCTTTTGTTTTATTGATGTTCAGATACAAATTGTTGGCTCTGCACCAGTCCATTAGTGACTGAACCTCTTCTCTGTACACTGACTCATCATTTTTACTGATCAGGCCCACCACGGTCGTGTCATCAGCAAACTTGATGACGTGTTTCGAGCTGTGTTTTGCTGCACATTTGTGGGCCAGTAGAGTGAACAGCAGTGGGGTCAGCAGGCAGCCCTGGGGGGCCCCCGGGATCAGTGCGATGGCCTTGGAGATACTGCTATCAATTCAGACTGCCCGAGGTCTCCCTGAAAGGAATTCAAGAATCCAATTGCAGAGGGAGGTGTTTAAATCCAGCAGGATTAACTTCCTTATCAGGTATGATTGTCTTGAATGTCAAACTGAAGTCAATAAGCAGCATTTGAACATCCGAGTCCTTGTTTCCCAGGTGGATGAGGGCTTGATGGAGGGTGGTGGTGATGGCATCGTCCTTACAGCGGTTGGATCTATATGTGAACTATGGGGGATGGGTGGGTGGGGTCCAGTGACAGGGGCAGCAGGAGCTTGACATGCCCCATGACAAGCCTCTTGAAGCACTTCATGACGCATGGGTTAATGTAACAGTTCGCGCGGCGTTATTACAGCGCCAGTGATCGGGACCAGGTTTAGAATCCCACACTGTCTGTAAGGAGTTGGTAAGTTCTCCCTGTGCCTGTGTGGGTTTTCCCAGGGGGCTCCGGTTTCCTCCCAACCATTCAAAACATACCGGGGGTGTGGGTTAATTGGGTGTAATTGGGAGGCCCGGACCCATGGGTCGAAATGACCTGTTACCGTGCTATATGTCTACATTTTAAAATAAATAAAGGAATTTGATATAAGTGACATTGAGAAGTATTTCTCCTCCTGTGACTGAAGACAAGACTAGAAGTTGTGCGTACAAGATGATCAATAATGAACGCAATCAGCAATTCAGGACAAGCAACCTCTTGGTAGGTACGTGAAACCCATATGGATTCTTTGAAGTGAGTTTAATTGAGGCATGTAAGATCATACTAGATATGTTGGGAGAATGGAACAGAGCTTAAAAACATCCAATCATTGAGATATACATCACTGAAACAAGCCCTTCAAACACTGAGTCACCACCAACCTTCAACCATCTAGTCACACTCATCCCACATTATTTTCTCCACGTGTTCTCATTAACACTATTACAGTGCCAGCGATCCAGGTTCGAATCTCGTGCTGTCTGTGAGGCATCTCCATGTCACCTGCATGGGTTCCTTTGGGTGCTCCAGTATCTTCCCAGTCTCCACAAATGCACGGGGTTTGTGTTTGGGTCAGAAGGGCCTGTTCTCGTGCTGTATCTCTAAATTAAATGAACTCCAAGTTTCCAACACTCCTTAACAGGGGCGATTTACAGCTGCCAATTAACCTGCCGGCCTTGCAGGATGTGGAAAGGGACCAGAGATCCCTGAGAAAGTGCTCGAAGACACGCCCAACAGATGGAACCTGAAGTCTGGATCAAAGTGGGCCCTCGAAGCAGTGGCTCCAATACTGCATTGCCATTGTGCCATCCCCCCAACCGTCAAGTATGTAGGGGGAAAACAGCAAGAGTGGACCATTCAGCCCACTATTTTTACTGCACTCATTTCACGAGATCAAGGCTAATTGTTTACTGCAGCAACACGTTCCTGTACTGATGCCATATCCCTTGACTTCACTGCATCTAAAAAAAAGTATTAATCTCTGTCTTGAATGAAACTAAACTTCCACGGTTTTCGTGAACGGAGAATTCCACAAATTCATGACAAAATGTTTCTCCTCCACTCAGTCATGATTGGCTGACCCCTTTTTTTGAGATGATGGCTCATGGTTCTGCTCAGCTCTGCCAAAGGATACATTATCCCCATATTTATCCCATCGGGCAATGTGGAATTGGGTATATTTCAATGATATTGTCTCTCATTTGTCTAACCTCAAGAAAGTAAAGGCCCTTTACTCTCAATCACTCTCTTTCTCCCCCCCCCCCAGCCCCCCACAAGCTCCATAAATCAATTTCGTGAACCACAATTGCACTTTATAGTAATAATATCCTTCCCGACGATTGGCAACCAGACCTGTACTCAATAGCCCATGTCCAGGATCACCAGGGATTTGCATAATTGAACCAAGTCACCTCCATTTTTATACTGAAATTCTCTTGCAACAAAGGACAACAACATACAACTTGCCTCCCTCACTGCTTTACTATACCTGCATGTTAATTTTCAGTAATGGACACTCAGGTCCCTCTGAACGTCACCAACTCCTTTCCATCTTTCCCCATTTATATAATGCTCTGCCCTTCTACAACACTGAAACCTGTTGCTCCCCACTAGCCACTTAATTGCAACACAAAGCTCTCTTTTCTGTCTGTTAACTGGTCCTGACAGTAATACCTTAGCTCTTATACCACATGCTCTCATTTGCTTCAATAATCCCTTATCAAAGATCTCATGAAGGGCCAAATATACTACAACACTGACTTTGACATTCCTTGCCTTTAGTTACAACCTGAAAAACCTTGTGAAATAAGTTGAAACCAAAAAGGCTTGTTTGCATGAGCATTTCAGTGGAATGTATGCAGAGATCTGGGCAAGCTTTAATGCAGTGTCTGATGAAACAGTGGATGTGGAGCATGGCGAGTCCCATAACCATACTCGGTGAAGTTTTGCAACAGAAGGAAGAGTGGAACAAGAATGAGATTGATGTGCATTTGCTTCCTGAGACGAACCCATGTGAAATGAGCTAGTCCGGCTCTGAACAGACGAAGACACAATTTCTTCACTCCGAAGTTACACAATTTCGAGCACATCCTCATTACCCTCATTTGCCCACGCTGATATGTATTGGCTAGAATTCATTTATTTTTATATTCCATCTCTTTCTCCTGTTGTACAAATGCAAAATGCCATTGATTTGGAGGCAATTACATCAATGCAGCCAGAAAGTAACCAAGGATTGGCACTGAGATTCTTATTTGGGCATTTATTTCTGGCTGGATTCATGAGATAGGTTCATTGCCTTATTACTGAAGTGCTTCCTTCTAATGAGAAACAGCATCAAACACCATGTGTTCGAACCTGGAATTAATTCCAGGTAACAACCACTCCCAGTGCAAAATCTTTGTTCTGAGATCCCCTTTAAATCTGCTTCTCTAATCTTAAATCTATGCCCTCTAGTTTTTGATACCCCTACCATGGGAAAATTATTTTGTCATTTTCTTTGTCATCCATGCCTCTCATAATCTAGTTGTCCACAATTTATGAATTTTCTGGGCTGTATAAAAAGAGGTGATGAGTCAGCTGATAGGTGGGAGACTGAAAACGTAGCTGAAAGGTGTTCTAATAGCAACCTCTCACTCAATGTCACCAAAACCAAGGAGCTGATTGTAGACTTTAGGAAGGGGAAATCAGAGGTGTACGATCGAGTGAACATTGTGGGATCACTGGTGGAGAGAATAAGCAAAGTTTTAATTCCTAAGAATCATCATCTTGAAGGACCTTTCCTGGACCCAACATACTAATGTCATATTGAAGAAAGCACATCAGCACCTCGACTTCTCCAGGAGTTTGTGGAGGATCAGTATAACATCAGAAACCTTGGCAAACATCTTCAGATGTGTAGAGGAAAGTGTGCTGACTGACTGCATCACAGCCTGGTATGGGGGGGCACCAATACCTCTGAGCGGAAAGCCCTGCAAGAGGTAGTGGTCACAGGCCAGTACATCACAGGCAAAACTCTCCCCACCATCGAGAAAATCCACACAGAATGTAGCCATTGTAGAGCTGAAGCAGTCATCAAAGACCCTCACCACCCAGCACACGTTGTGTTCTTGCTGCTGCCATAGGTGCCCCAAGACTCGCACCACCAGGTTCAGGAATGGTTGCTACACCATCAGGCTCCTCAACAACTGTCTCAGAGACCAATTTAAAGACTTACTTTGCAGATTATTTATTACTAAATATATTTTTCTGTATTTGCACTGTCAGTTTGTTTATATTTATGTTTTTGTTTACATTTCTCTCTTTAATATACGTATCATTTTCTTGAGTACAGTTTGCATTACCAATAAGTAGAAATTCTTCCAAGCCTGTAGGAAAAAGAATCTCAGGGTTGTAAGTGATGCTATGTATGAACACTGATGATAAATCTGAACTTTGAACTTTGAGACAGTGTGAGGGTGTGAAAGGTGCTTTATAAATGCAGGTCCTCTCTTTCCTGTGGCTCCAAGATTGGCTGAACAAAGTGCATCCAGTTGCCTTTCAGGGGATTGACATCGACCTAGCTCCGCGATTTTGTGAGCTAGTTTATTTTGGCCACACTGGGAATGGAGATGCCAATGCATCAGGCAGGTCAAAGTATGGGAAGTGCTCGGTAGAAGAATCTGTCCCATTCAATCCCAGAGCAGCACATCCAATGACCTCCCTCCCCCAACAATGGGAGCATTTAATGCCATTTTGTCATGAGCTGCTCTGATTTTTTTCTGTTCAGGATACAAAACCGGTTAGCCTTTCACTCAGCAATCAAAAGCAGATCCTCTTTGAGAATCTTTTAAGATTCCATGTAGGGAAGTCTTGGCTTTCAAACTGAGGTGGTGGCCTGTTTGCTTTCAGTATGTGTAAACTGTACCTTCTCTAGTGGTCAAGGTGGGGCTAGGAAACACATAGTTACATCTGTATTTAAGAATTCATTCCATGGGTCCAGGGGATCATACACTGATTTTGCACTCATGAGATCAATGAACAATAAAATGGAGCAGATTATAACCAACCCATATCAGTATCTTTCCTTTCAGGCAATTTAAGTAACTGTTTAATGTTTGCTGTGAATGGAGCCCTATATATTCTAGTTGGTGAGGATCTGTGAGGCCAGAATCATAAGGCACTCTACCTCATTCCCTTACCCCAGGCATTCTGCATCTCCTTCAAAATCACAACATCATCTCCCTGCTGGAATAATAAAAACATTGCTTTCCCACCTTCTGTTGGATTTTGCCTACATTTATAAGCCTACTTCTCCTGATCTCCCACTCCCAACTTACTTTATTCTCATGCCCTTATTCCAGTAATTTTATTTTTCTCGGGTTCCCATCTTTCCAAAACTTGCCCCTTCTCTCCTCAAATCCTCTCTTCCAATTTCCCTCATCTTCTTTAAGAAAATCTTGCAAATGAATTTCTTTCTTTCTGTTCACCACTCCAGATTACTCCTTCTTTCCTGTGGCCATTTATCCACCATGTAATAGCAAGCTGATGAGGGTCTTTAAGCTAGTAAGAACACAGCTATGCTGAGGGAACTCAGTCGGTCTTGCGGCATCACCAAAACGTCGGTAATATATCCCTCCCTCCTATGGATGCCGCAAGACCGGCTGAGTTCCTCCAGCATTTCTGTGTTTTTAACTGCAATTATAGCACCCACAGACTTTCATGGTCTTCAAGCTACCTTGTTGCTCATGAGCAGGGAGTGTGAGAGTGTTAACCAGAGTGTGTCTGCCACCACCAGGCCCAACTCTCCTTTGCAAGTTCTCCACCCTCCTGTCAACACAGCATCCTATATTTGGCCCAATCTTCAAGATAAATTTCTTAATAGAGCTCGGTGGAATGCTGGCTGTTGAACGTAAACTCATCCTACACTCCTTGCTCCCCAGCATTAACATCCAAGTACAATCAGTACCAGCAGTTTACCTCCCTAATGCTGTCTAGAAAGGGGAGACTCAGCATTGACAGGAGAGAGGCTTCAGATGGCTCCAGTAGAATGCATGAATGCACTTGGTCAGATTCCCATGAAGCCATGGTATTTGTTAAAAGCAGCCTAATCCCAGGGGAATTCTAGTTTGGTGTGTACCCATCAGATAGCAGACAGTCCGAGCCTGCCTTGTCATTCCTGTTGAATAGCAGCACTTGAGTTACTATTTGTGCTGTGTCAAATGGAGCAAAGCCACTAACCCTTTAAATGAATTCATTCCTTTTGAACAGCCATGTATGTGGAATGCCTCATCTGTACCAGAGGTACAGATATCGAGAATACTATGATATTATACTGGATAATAACAGTTGAGGCAGGTACTATTGCAACGTTTAAGAAAAAAATTGAACATATACTTAGATAGGATGCCTTTGGAGGGATATTGGCCAAACACAGGCAGGGGGGAGACTAGTGTGGGTGAGGCAAGGGGACTGTTTCCATGCAATGCGACTCTAGGATTGTGACTACATGCTGTACAATAATATGTTATTATGCAATATTTGGAAACTTAGGAAGTGAGTGATTTGATTGGGAGAAGATAATCCCGTCTTTGACCAGTTGCGATCACAAATATTCCAAGCATTAACAAGCATAGAACAATTATTAAACATGTTAAAAGTTCCCAGTTGCCAATATGGATCTACCGCGATGCAGACCCATTAAGTTAGGCTAATGTCACCAGGTTGAGAATCAGGTGATGGACTGAGCTGCGGAAACAGTCCACAAAGATGTCAACACAGGCAGAAACAAGGATGGAGGGAATGACCTCCCTTGGAAAGGGTCAAGAAACACTTCATGGAAGCAAGACTTACGGGAGAGAATCTACAGGTCTCGTGAGATCGCTAAAGTTGCGGGAAGATGGATTCATTTGATAGGTCAGAGAGGTTCACGTAGGGCTTCTTAATTGGTGCATTTAAATATCTGGCAAGCAGAATGGCCCATTCGAGAGGAACTGGATTGCCTGAGCACCTTCAAGAATTCCTTGAAGAGACAGCTCCTCCTGCTTTCCCATGAGCTAAGTCTCAGCTAATAGAGTTGCCCCGTCTACCATCAATCATTATATATTTCTGTCCATTTGCAGAAGTGGGTTTTCTACATGTATACTAGAGTTAACCTTAGCCAGATAAAACAGCATACCTACTGCTAATGTAGATGAACGAGAAAAACGTAGCTTAAAGCAGGATAATAATAAACCTCTAACAGGAAAGCCCTCCAAATATTGAACACTCAGGATAGTCAAATGCATTAAGGGACAAAATAATAAAGAGAAAATGGGTGGGGGGTTGCACTAAAATGGGAATAACTAGGAAGAGTTGGAAAGCAGTTGAAATGAGTTAGAAAGAAGTTGGAAAGAGTTAAATGGAAGAGGGAAATGTGATGTAACCATATAACAATTACAGTATGGAAACAGACCATCTTGGCCCCTCTAGTCCGCACCGATTTAAGTGAAACCACTAGTCCCACCTACCTGCTCCTTGCCCATAACCCTCCAACCCCCTCACATCCATGCACTCATCCAAACTTCTCTTAAATGACAACATTGACCCTGCTGCAACCACCTCTTCCAGAAGGTCATTCCATTCAGCTACCACTCTTTGAGTGAAGAAGCTTCCTCTTATGTTACTCCTAAAGTTTTGCCCCCTAACCTTTAACTCATTACAATCTCACCTAGTAGACACATGCTGAAATGCTGCAGGAACTCAGCCGATCTTTTCAACGTCTATAGGAGACAAAGACACATCGCTGACATTTCCGGCCCGAGCCCTTCTTTTCATTTCGGTGACCGATCACCAGAAGAATTCTGAGACATTTGGAAAGAAGTCACAAAGACTAATAAAGAGCAAGTCATGTCTAATAAACCCAAATGAATATCTTGAAGGCATAATCCAAGCAATAAACAGGGGAATGTCCATGGAGTGAGTTTGTATGGAGTTACAGAAAACTAATTATCAGGTTGTACATAATAGGCTGCTCTTCATCAAGATGAACTATTAAACTAGCTGAAGGATTGTTGACAGAGAGCAGGGATAACATGTACAAGGAGTCTCCAGGTTATGAACGAGATCCATTCCCAAGTCTGTCTTTAAGTCGAATAGGTACATACGGTTTTTACTTAGGTTTTTACTATGGTTAGTCAAATTTCTTGAAGTAGGCATCAAGGGAGGTTTGTGCAAAGCTTTTCTTGCATCAGAATTGTGTTTTGGAGTCACAGTTACAAGGGCAAAATGCCATGATCTGCCTTAAAATGGCAGGCAGCGTTCTCTTTCCTTGAGCCGACAAATCACTGAAACCGTGCGTAGTCCATTCGTAAGTACGAGTTGCCCGTAAGTCGGACGTTTGTAACCAAGGGACTGCCTGTATATGTCTTAATTGGGAGCAGGTAAATAAAAGAATGCTTGCCTATTCAACGATGCATTCATAATTGAGATAAGACAACAGAAAATCAAAGGTATAAATTTACCAATGACTCGCAGATTAATAGTGCATTAAGGAGTATGAGATTACTTGATGGGCTGGGTGAGTGAGCACAGCTGTGGCAAATGGCCTAAGTTAGAGTTATTGCACAGCTCTTTCAGCCCAACTTGTCCGTGCTAACCCAGTTGTCTGCCCAAACTAGTTCAGCCCACATTCCTCAAAACCCTTCCTATCCATACTGTATGTAAGGTCTTACAGTTTTAGTGCAAAAAAGATCAACCTGAGTATTATTCTAATGTGCAAAATCCAAGAACAATGGATATTCTTAAAGCTCCTTGTACTTAGATCAGTGAATTATATAATCAAATGGGCTATTAGTTTTCATAATGGGGCAAATTCGGGGTTTTGCCACAACAATTAACAATAAAACTCCAGTTAGATCTAACTTAGTATAATGTTCTTTGCAGCATTCCTTAGAAAATACACACTAGGCCTTGAAGATACACGACACAGACGAACCACCAGAGTTCCAGGGGTTGAATTAGGATTGAAGACTGCACAGAATACTGGGCATGAAAGAGTAATTTAATTGAGGTTTGTGAGATTTTGGTAGAAATAGATGGGGTAAAGACAGAAAAGGATAAGAGGACGCAAACAAAATCAGGGTCAATAGAGAATGTGGAAACCAGGGCCTCATATAAGGCATGGTCAAAATGTGGAACATCTCCCACAGCTATCATTCGATTAATAGTTTTAAATGTGAGATTGATAGGTCTTTCCTCGCAAGGGACATGTTGGATTGAGTGAATGTATCGACAGGCCATGGCAGCATCAAATGACAGGCCAGAAACAAGGAATTGATTGTCTATGTTCCTTGTTCAGAGAGCATTTTGTACCCTTAAAATATTACATCAACGTTCTCACAAAATAAACTGTTTAAGAAAACTTCTATCAAGTATTTGTTTGGATGTCAATTTGTCATCAAAAGGTATCAATAGAAGAAAGTGGTAGATAAAAACCAGCAGGGCATAATGCAAGCTTTAATGAAAGTTTCACACTGTCTAAAAATAGCTTGTTTTCTTAATCAGACCTCATATTTCAACAATGTTTTCTTGAAATGGGAAAATCCAAGAATAATATTTTCCAAATGAAAATCAGCAGAAAAACTAACTCTAGTTTCCAGAAGAGTTGCAAATCAGACAAAGATGATATTTTTTTAGAAAATGAATTAAAAATAAATCATTAGGGAAGCTGCAGGAAGTGTTGAGGTGACAGGACTCTTACAAGGTTTGAACTGAGGAGCTGAGTGTTTGCCACAAATGGTGGGGGGGTGGGGGGGGGGGGGTGGATTGTATCCCTTGGCTCAGCCAGACTTACAATTCACTGTTGAATCTGTAGTACAATGGAGGAAGTTGTGTCATATTGGGTGTGAATTTCTGGTATTCCACTTGGAGGTCGGCCAACAAAGATACATCATGGCAAGTATGAGCTTTGCCAGGCGCTAACTACCTATAACCACGGCCAAAATGCTGGAGGAACTCAGCTGGTCTACCCAGCATCTTTGGGGAAACAAAAATATATCACCAACATTTCAGGCCTGCGCCCTTCTTCAAAGAAAAATCAGAAAAGGCAGAAGGAGGAAATCTCAGAATTCAAAGAATGGGGGAGGAATCCAGACCAACAAAAGGTGTTAATTGGATGTGATAATGGACTAGGACTCAATGGTTCTCAACCCTTTTCTTTCCACTCACATCCCACTTTAAGTATTCCCTATTACATCGGAGCTCTGTGATTAGCAAGGGATTACTTAAGGTAGGTGGGAAAGGAAGATTGAGAATCACTGCTTTAGACCCAATTGTTCCTGAAATATTTGGCTTGAGAAAAATTGTCATTGGCCCATTTCCTCTGGAGTTATGAAACCGTGCACATAACGAGTCAATGAGGTACAATTAAAACAGTGGTTTTTAAATTTTTTCTTTCCACCCACATACCATCTTAAGCAATCCCTTACTAATCACAGAGCACCTATGGAATAGGGAATACTTAAAGTGGGATGTGAGTGGAAAGAAAAAGGTTGAGAACCACTGGTCTAAGTAGAATATTGCCTTTTGCCTCTTCTGTCCTTTCTGATTTTTTTCCCTGAAGAAGGGCTCCGGCCCAAAATGTTGGCAATGTCTCCTATAGGCGGTGAAAAGACTGGCTAAGTTCCTCCAGCATTTTGGTGTGTTTACTACAATCACAGTGTCTGCAGCCAATCGTGTTTCACTCTGTAACTACCTGAGCTGTTTGAAAGTCTTGCATAACATTAAAAAATGAGCAAGGGTACAGAAAATCACCAAGGCTCAGAATGAAGAGCCTAAGATACACCACTTAAATTATTGGGTAAGACAAAGCAGAACACGTCTTTGACTCTCTCTGCTTTATTTTCCTCACAGGCGAAAGCAGCCCAGCAAGCAGCATCCTGCCTCTTCCTGAAGGATCTCAGTCAGAATCTCCAAACCCAGAGCCCACAGGAAATCAAATGAGTAGGTATCCACTGAGAATCTTTTATGCCCACAGTTGGGCGGACGGTTTGGACATTGCCACCCAGGCAATGCCCAGGCTGAAAGAGAAATGGCCACAGTGCCCAGGCTGAAAGAGAAATGGCCACAGTGCCCAGGCTGAAAGAGAAATGGCCACAGTGCCCAGGCTGAAAGAGAAATGGCCGCAGTGCCATTGCATGGCCCCAGTTAACAGTCGCCGTTTTCACACCACGGGCGAGCAGTGATCCTACTTGGACCCGGTGAGATACCCGGGAATTTGCTCTGCATGGCAATGTAAGGGAGACACGCACCCCACAATCAATGACGCGTTACGTGCTCACAGGAGTAAGAGTAAGTCCCCCCGACTGTTGGTCGCTTGCTTGCCCACCTGCTTGCTCCCTTCCTCCCCTCCTAGCCATCTGCCCGTCTCCACGCTTCAGGGCTGCTTCAGCACGTCGCGACGCCGACACAATGCGGGACGAATGGCCAACTTTGTTTTCCATAATCCCTCACGCAGCTGAAACCGCTCTGGGGAATCCAGCTGTGTGAGGGATTATAGTTAACGAGGACGGCCATTCATCCTTCATTGTCCTGCTGTCTTAATGTGCTGAAGTGGCCCGCTGTTGTCAAGAGGAATTAATCTTTTCATTTTAATCACCTACGTGACACAGCACGCAAGTGTTGATGGCACGAGGCTTCCCCTGGTCGGCTATTTGCCTTTTCACATCACAGGGAGAGGGTAGTCCAGGAAAATTACCCAGGGCAGTGACCATGAGTTAGGGCCATGGTCCCATTTAAAGTTTCCGGGTGACATTTTCACACCGCTGGTTCATGGGAGGGTCCCGGGAAAATTTCATGGGAATCTTTATTTTGCACTGTTTGTGAAAAGGCCAAATGGGAAATTGTTCCCACCCCAGGATAAAGCTGGTACAGGATGGCAGCCTTATATGAAGGAAGAAGGTGTCACATAGCTGCAAGAAATATATCTGACGTTTATCTAAGGCACTGAAGAGCTTAATTTGACCATTACATTTTCTCACTCTTTGTCATGCTTTATTTCTCACATTTCCTAACACCATAGAATGAGGCTGTTCAGCCCATCAAGTATCTGCTGGGAAGCCCATTCTCCCATCAAATTTTCTTGCCCTTTAATCACTGATTCTCCCACCAGATACAAGGGATAATTCACAACAGCCAACTAAACTACCATGTGGGAGGAAAGCAGAGCAGCTGGAGTAAACTACAGTCACAGGTCAAACCGCACGCGCGCGCGCACACACACACACACACACACACACACACACACACACACACACACACACACACACACACACACACACACACACAGGCACAGGCACACATATACACACAGGCACACACACAGGCACATGCACACACAGACACACACATACACACACATACAGACACACACACACACACATGCACACACAGTCACACACATGCATGCACACACACTCACATACACATGCACCCACACACACATACATGCACACAGACACACAGACCCACACGTACATACAGACACACACACACTCACATGCATATACACGTGCATGCAAAAGCACACACACACATGTGCATGCACATACTTACATACACACACACGCACCCACACAGAGACACACACACATGTACACACACAGACACACATGCACACGCAAAATCACACTCGCACACGCGCATGCACATACTTACATACACACGCACGCACCCACACAGAGACACACACACACGCACACACAGAACCTAAGGACAGCATTAAACCACAGTCACGGCAGCAACACCTCTGTACAACCCATCTGATTTGGAACAGCACAGAGGCATTTTGTGTCAGTCTGGTGTTTGTAGAGGGTCTGTGAATTAGCCAGGTCAGTTCAGCATTAGTGTTCTGGAAGACATCATGGCTTGAAACCCAAAGTTAGCCCCTCATCTCAGATTAATAGCAACAAATCAATGCATGGAAGATTACACCATGATGACGTCACTACACCACAAGGTCAGGTGACTTGTTTGGTGTCCTGGTGCCAAGCCCTGGTTTGACCTGATGCAGGGCATGGAGGTCATGGTTTTTAGAGGGTTAGCTTGACATGAAATCACAGTGGTATGCCTTGTTTTTCTGCTCGCATCCCCTCCCTCCCTCATCTCCCTCCCCCCACAGTTAAACCCAGGTTCACGCAGCCCAGCAAGATGCGCCAGCGAGTAATAGCCCGGCCGGTTGGTAGCTCCGTCCGCCTGAAGTGCACGGCGAGTGGGAATCCCCGCCCTGACATCGTGTGGTGGAAGGATGATCAGCGGATTGCGGAGGATAGGAAGAACAGGTGGACCCTTAGCCTGAGGAACCTGAGGCCTGACAGCAGCGGGAAGTACACATGTCACGTCTTCAACACCGCAGGCGAAATCAACGCCACCTACAAATTGGATGTTGTCGGTAGGTTGCTAGCCTATGCCCAACACTAAGCCAAAACACCTCACGTTCCCTGTTCAGACCCTTCTGAAGTGTGGTCACTGATGGAAGGTAGGCCCTGTGGGCCCATGCAGTGTTGGAGTGGGAACTCACAGTGTCCAAGGGGACGGTGGCCGAATTCAGGGGGCGGTGGCCCCACGGAGGATGGCATGTGTGCTTGATGATGAAAATCATGTTTTAATTTGATGGAGTAACACTATGTAATAGAAAGGTGGACGTGACTACTGCTTCTTATGGGTTTTTACCACGTTAACAGTGGGTTTTTTATTGCAGTTCTGTGTGTGCTTTCTTCTGTAATGTAGTTTTAAATAAAGTTTGTATGTTTAAAAAAATGTGGGCTATGCAGCTGACAGTTCAGGCACAGGCTGATCCCATGGACAGCAATGATGAGGAATGGTGTGCAGCTCACCAGAAGTATCCCGCTGCCCTCCATCAAAATGTACGTCTCTTCACAGTGTCTGATCCAAAGGGCTGAAACTTTCAGCAGTGGAGCTCCCTCCTCAAACGTGCACAAGAACTACCAACAAGGACTGGCTTGTGGGATCCTGTAGCCCTGAACCAAGGGTTCTGCCAATGCCAGTCAAGTGGAGCGGAACTTGGGAGCAAAGTCAAAGAGGTGTTTGCGTAAAGAGCTGGAATCACCTACAGTGGTTCCAGAGGATAGGACCAAAGTGGCAAATGTAGGTCAGCTACTGGCTTTGAGGGGAGTGGTGGGGGGAAGGGATAAGGAAGAAGAAATGAGGACTCAGTTGGATGAGGTTTACAGTTTAGACAATATACAGATACAATGAAAGTCTTACTTGTTGCAGCTTCCCAAATGCAGAAAACACACAAACTCAAATTAAGTATAATTAAGATGCCATAGAAAGAAAAAAATAATAAATATACAAGAAAATGAAATAAGTAAGAAATATTCATTTTAGTCTGGAGAAGACTGCAGAGGTCGAGAGGAGAGGTTTGTAACCGGGGATGCAGATTTTGGCTGTTAATATGTTGTGGGGTCAACATGTAGAATGAGAGGCAAGGAAAGAAAGGTCCAGGACTCAGTTATGCCTGATCAGATCTGAACCATCACACTCTAACCTTCCATCGCTCCCCTGACGCTCACTTCTAGCATAGGACTGGGACTGGGCCTCAGTGCAAATCATCCTTTTCAAACCCCCTTAAAACTTCCCTAAACTGAGTCCGTTTCTGCAGACGATATTGGAATTATGTGTGGGGCCTATCTGCATGGGGAGGGATCAGACACCCCCCTCCCCCTATCCCCAGCAGGGAAGGTGCTTGTAGAGAGTAAGCTTACCCACATCCCCTGCCCCCATTTGCCGCAAGTGTTGCCATCTGGTAGGATGGAAGAAGAGTTTCAAACATTTCTCACACCATTTCCTTTCCTATCCTTGCAGAGCGAACAAGATCCAAACCTGTTTTAACTGGGACTCATCCAGTCAACACCACAGTGGAGTATGGCGGTACAACCTCCTTCCAATGTAAGGTGCGGAGTGACGTAAAGCCAGTTGTCCAATGGCTAAAGCGAGTGGACTATGGGTCGGAGAACAAGTACAACTCAACCATCGAGGTGGGGGGCCAGAGGTTTGTGGTCCTCCCAGCCGGCGACGTCTGGTCTCGCCCAGACGGCTCGTACCTCAACAAGCTGCTGATAGCACGGGCAACGGAGGACCACTCCGGGATGTACATCTGCCTGGGCGCCAACACCATGGGCTACAGTTTCCGCAGCGCCTTCCTCACCGTGCTCCCAGGTGGGTCACCGACCGTCAACCCTGCCCCCAAGGTTCGGGAGCCCCCCTCAGGTCACATAGGGCTCAGAACAGATTGAGACAGGATCAGGGAGGGACATGCCCACTGTCAGTGCAGCTCCTGACCCTGGCCCTTGAGAAGTCCTAAGAAGGCCTCCTCAAGATATCATCAGGGATCGCTTTGAATTTGGCGTCTCTTTAGCAGGATATAGTAACAGAACTTGACCACATGGTCCTTGATGAGCTTTCCTCTTGGGTGTTAACATTACCAATGTTGTGACAAATCAACAGGGAAACATCTCGACCAGTTTGGCAGGAAGTGAAAGGTACCAATGAGTTCAAGAGCTGGGATTCAATAATGAGCCTGCTAAACCCCTCCCCTGAGTCTTTCTCATTCTCTATCCTTCTGTCTCCAGCTCCTCACCCCCCCCTTCCCTACCCTCTCCATTGAGAGCACTGTCCCCTTCCCTCATCACCTCTGCTTTTTTTCCTTCGATCCACCTGTGACCTATTACCTGTTAGCCTGTGCTCCTCTCCCTGCCCCTTCCTCCCTCCTCTCCGCTCTTCCTCCCCCTTCCCCCCACCTTTTTAATGCTGCCTTGCCTGCACCTCAATGAAGGGCCAAGGCCTGAAATGTTGTGTGACCTTTTACTACCTAGCACTGCTGAGTTTCGCCCGCCCGTTCGCGCATCACCTTCAATAGTTCCCCAAGTTTTGCAGGAGTTGCTAAAATTTGGCAAAGTCGTTCGAAAGGTGGGGGGGTCCATGAGGTGCGGCAAGCCGTCAGCTGAGGGGGCCTTCGGCAGTAGAATCGGTTGAGATGGTTGTCACAGGGGAAAGGACTCCATCCTTCCTTCTGAGAACAAAGAGCTGCATGCCTCTCAACGTCACTTGTCTCAACCAGCCGCAATAGGTTTAGCAAAGAGGAGGTGAAAGTATCATCTCTGACAGTGCAGGGAGAGATGAGATCTTTCTTCCAAATCACCCTTTGACTCCCACACTGTGCAGTTTTTTTAAAACATCCAGGCCCTACAACCCCGCCCCCACCCCCCACCCCCGGTCTGCTTTTGAAGGGTGGGAGGAAACTAGAACACCTGGGGAAAACCCATACAGGCACAGGGAGAGTGCCGGATTCGAAGCCAAGTCCCTGGTGCTGCAGTGGCGTTGCGCTCACCTCTACACCAACCGTGCCACCCTCTGTTTGGTGAGTGAGAGGCCAGAGGGGCTCCGAGCAGCATCCAAGGGGAAGAAGTAACGTCAACATTGCCAGCAACATTGATGGCCCCTCCCCTCCCCACAGATGCTGCCTGACCCACTGAGTCCCTCCAGCATCCCCAGCTCTTCTGCTTCTCTGCTTTGTAAGTACTCTGCTAACTGACAACCCTCTCTTTTTGTGTTCCATGTCGCTCCTGGGCTACTGCCTCACAGACCCCAAACTCGAGAAGACAACTACCTCGTCACGCGCCGCCAGCGGATTGCCGTGGCCGGTTATCATTGGGATCCCTGCTGGGGCCATCTTCATCTCTGGCACCATTTTGCTGTGGTTTTGCCAGACAAGGCGACACGGTTCAGCCCCACCGCTCCACCGGCGCCAGCGTGACTGTGTGGTCCTGGACAAAGACTGCATGACCATCGGGAGCCCAGAGTTTGGAGTGGCTTCTCAACCACACCTGCTGGCTCAAACCCCTGCCATGGTGCCGACTGTCACGCCAAAGGTGTACCCTAAAATCTACACGGACTTTCACACCCATACCCATGCGCACACAGAGGGCAAGATCCACCAACATCAGCACTTCCACTACCAGTGTTAGCTGTGAAGGTATCAACCCTTGCAATCCAGGCCTCTTGTCCAAGAGTTCAATGCTACATTGACTGATCTCAAAGCCCACCAGTGTGCATCTAAGCATAATGTGACCACCCCACATGCAACCGTCTAAAGAAGTCACGAGAGAAGGACAAAGAAAATATCTTCTGGCTCCAGCAATGATGGAAGGTCGACCACCACTGAATGGTGTGGCTGCTCTTCGAGAGGTGGTTGCAATGAGTGCTCTCCCCTGAATGGCCTGGTTATCCCGACCCCCCCACCCCAAAACTGAATGGATAGGATCGCTGCATGCCCACACACAAGCTGAACAGTTCATTTTTTTTCTCATTTGTTGAGTAAAACTCGTCTCTCAGGAGCGAGCAAAGAGAAGCATGGTGGCAATGGAGAAAAGTGGGCGGCCAACGTTTCGGATCGGTGAAGGGCACCCCCGCCCCAAAATGTTGACTGCCCGCTTCTCTCCAGGGAAGCTGAGTGACCCGTCAAGTCCATCCAATTCTTCGTTGTTGGTGTAGGATTCCAGCATCTACAGTCTGTGTTCCTCATGTCTCTCAAGACAAGGCAGCGTTTTGCCTGCCTTGGGCTGTCATCGGCGGCATAAAGGAACATCTCCACCCAAGCCTCAATCCCACCTGCCCCCCACCTACCTATCCTACTTTCCAGAAGAAGCCACAACCTGAGTTTTGTGGGGGAATGCTGAGCTCAAACATCTCACCTCTGCCCATCCCCTTCCTTCCTTGGCGTTTACACTGCCCAGGTTTCTGGGGATATTCATCCCCCGTTGTTGGTTGATCCCAGGCCCTTCCTTTTTAACCATGCTCATTCAAAGCAAATTGGCTTGAGGTGGGACTGGTGGATGGCGCACTAACATTCTAAACCAAGATTGGTTTGGTGAAGCCCAAGCCATTGTTTTCAGGCAAACAATCTGGACACCTCTGCACTGAGGTATGCAAGTGTGTGTCAGTATTATACACAACGGTATGCAGTAAGAAGACAACACAGTATGTACAAAGGATGTAATTGGATGATATTTTCTCATCAAAATATTTATGAGAATTCAAATAATTTTATTAAAGAAATAGAAACAAACAAGTTTGTCTCTATGTTGTGGTAGTAAACATGACAAGCCCTGTCATCTCCAATGTGAGATCCAGTAGCAGCTGGCTGGGGTCCTTTGTGGTGCACTGTTATCTTCAACCTACCGACCTCATGGATTAGCTGTGCTGCAAGGGGAGGAAGCAATAAATGGAGCCCCCACCACCCCCCCCCCCCCATGCTTCAGGCTGGGGCAGGAACCGTCATCTCCTACTGCAGCGCAGTGGCTTCTAAGCAGAGGCTAGGCCCTCCCAGCTTTGCGAGAGGTTGGAGAGTGCCTCCTTTCCACAGTGATGTTCTGCGAGAGGCGTTGCCACCCCTCAGCTTCTCAGTGGCAAATAAGGGAGATAAATGCTGCCCTTTCCCAAATGAATGCTCCCTGCAATATAGGTGAATTGATTCAGGTGTGTTAAACTTTGAAACTAATTGATAAGGGGGGGGGGGGGGGGGAGACAGAGAACGTAGAAGAATAATTTGAGACAACAGTCTTGTGTCAAAAGCAAGATAACCTGGATAATGATGGAGGTGAGTGCATTGTATGCACAGGATTTCCTCCTGCTATAAAATTCACACCACCCTCCAGAGCGATGGGTGAGGAAACCAGACTTGGTTTCAGGTGGTCCACACTGGCGGAAGAATCAAGGCCAATGTTGACATGAGGAAAATCGCTTGATGACTGGAATGCCTGCAAACGTGGGCTGGCCAGGTTTCTCGACAACCTTCCACAGAGAAACCTTTTATAGGGGATCGTCCAGGATCCATAAATGTTACGAGCCCCGAGGACCCCAAAACTGAGCAGCAATTGATATTCACCAAGACAAATGGTTACTTAAACAAAGGTTTCTTTTAATTATCTTTAAACATGAAAACAGAATCACACTTTAACTTAACTCCCTTCTAATTCTAAGTGCACGTGTATGTAATGTGTGTGTAAGTTCAGAAAAGTTCTTTGGTTCACAGTCCAATCTCACTTCTCATTCCTCCAAGTTCACTGGTTGCAGGCAATTCCTATACTGTGCACAGAATTTAACATTTATAAAGATCACCAGGTTTTGATGCTTGAAAGGTAAATGCTTACTGCTCAGGAAGGTTCTTGTCGGTTTTCAGAGAGAAATTAATTGTATATTTACTTCCATCAGCCACTTTATTGTCTGGTCGAAGAAACTTATCCTGTCAGGGTTCTCCAGATGATAACCTCTTTCTTTCAGGTCACCACAGAGTTCCTTTTTGTTTCTCTTATTCCAAGTGAAAACATTAGACAGCCAGTCCTCTCCTCTTGCATGAACCACAAGGGCTTTGACAAGCCCATCTTCCAAAATGGGGCTTTCGACAAGCTTGCCAGCTTGTCCTGTTCCAGTCCCAGCTACTTCTGCTGGCTGTAACACTGTGGAAGTGTTGTCTGTGTCTGTCTGTCTGTCTGTCTGTCTCTCTCTCTCTCTCTCTCTCTTTCTCTCTCTGAGAGAAACCCTGTTTGACTCTTTCTGCTTGCAAAACCACATGACCCTCCTAGAACATCTCCAGATAGAAGGTGGCTCTGATAAGATCTTTCATCTGTCACCTCTTGTAAACAACAATCCATTAGTGAAGTCTCGAGCACTCTTCAAAGCCCTTGCAAAGGCTCTGGGTCTGATATGTCTAGCATTAGCAGAGCTCTAGTATTTCAAATAAGATCTGTTTTAAAGTGTTTGTATGTGACCTACTCTAACAAACCTTTCTCAATTTATCTCCCAAAAACACTTCTATATACTCTGTCACAAACCTTGTGAGGAAAAATTTTGAACAGGGGATCAAGCAAGTGAATTATTCTTTTGAAGAGCTAGATGGATGTGATGAGCAAGAAGGCTTCCTTCTTTGCTGCAATCACTGTACCCCACTTTAAATTAGAGAGTCACCCCCCACCCCCCCCCCAGATATAATGTTCTTGCTACACAGCCTCAGTACAGAATTTCTCAAAGTTAGATCTTGTTGATCGGGACCATCATGTAACAAATGTATAAGATGTTGGGTGTTGAGGAGACCACCTTTGTGGAGAATATTGAGGGGTGGGCAGGATTGAGTTAGAGGCTGGATTGGCTGAGACTTTACACACTTGAGTACAGGAGACCTTAGAGAGGTTTATTAAATCACGGGGGGCATAGGCTTGCTAAATAGTCAAAATCATTGGGGACGGCACAGTTGGCTTAGCGGTTAGTACAACACCTAGCAATCGGACTTGAGTTCAAATCCCATGCTGTCAGTGAGAAGTTTGTACGTTCTCCCCGTGAATATGTGGATTTTCCCCAGAGGCTCCAGTTTCCTCCCACTGGTTGAAATGTACCGGGGATGTAGATTAATTGGGTGTAATTGGGTGGCCCAGGCTCATGGACCGAAATGGCCTGTTACCATGCTGTATGTCTAAACTTAAATTGTCCCAGAGGACTCGCGCACATAGATTTATGGTGAAAAGGGAAAAGTTTAACAAGGAGAGGGTGGTGGGTCTATGGGATGAGCTGCCAGTGGAAGTGGTAGGAGCAGGGACAATTGTAATGCTTAAGACATTTCAACTGGTACATGGTTGGTAAAGGTTTAGAGAGATAAAGGCTGAACACAGACTTGATTGGCAAGGTCAAGTTTGGCCGTAGGGCTTGTGTCCGTGCTCTGACTTTGCAAACACAAAAGATTATGAAGGTATCAGCTGCAGGGTGACACAAAGAACTTTATGGAGAGAAACACTGGCATGTCCATTGCATCTTTCATAGCCTCTGCTGAGGCCTTATAACGTTATAATTGATGAAGAGGTTTCTGATGTGTAATCCCTGTTCCAATGTAGGAAGTAAGGCAGGAAATTTACACACAGCATGCGCACATGGACAACGGTGCTGCAAAATCTTGTACAGGTGTTTAATCTTTGAACAGCAAGTTACATTAAACTGTAAACATCTAAATTTGTTTTTAAATGCTGACATTCAGCTTGGCTGAATGGTGTACAGAGAGTTCCCCTGTGGACTGGTTGGTTGGTGGCACTGACGAGCATGGAACTGAGCCTAAAGGTCCACATCCTTATTCCTGACCATCACAGACCTGGTTCCTGCTCTGCCTGGGGATCTGGTGTGGAAAGTACAGTAAACACTATCAGACAAAGCTCCCAGTCTCAGTGACAGAGCTGTTGAAAAGATGACTGTGGGATATTACATCAGGAGAGAGGCAGCAAGTTTGATCTCCTCCCTCTGTGGGATATCCAGGCCGACTCTTGTGAACCACTTTGGATGCTTCATTTCTTGCTTGCAGGTTTGTTTCTGGAGTTTAGAAGAGCTAACTGTCCATGAAGGCAGCTAGGATTCAGCGCGGCACACGAACAGGCCACTATGTCTGTGCTGACGATGATGCCAATCTACGTTAATCTCACCTGCAAGCACAGAAGGACATAAGAAAGGTGACGAGTCATTCAATAAGACTGGTCTGGCCATGGGCTCGGCTCCACCAACCTGACTTTGGGAGCCTCCTGCTTCATTGGGCAGAAGTGTCATGGGCTATATATTCCCTGCCCCTTTACACATCTGTCCAAATGCTTCCTAACCAGGGCTACCTTGTCTCCCCTGGCAGCATGTTTCAGACACCACTGCTTACTCCAAAAATTCCACCTTTAAATGTTGCCCCTCTCACCTCCAACCTATGCCCTGTGATATTTCCACCCTAGAATATATATAATTTTAACACACACCCATCAGATCACTTCATTAGTCTCTGATGCTTGAGAGAAAACAATCCGTTTGTCCAATCTCTCCTTACATCTCATACTCTCCAGTCCAGGCAGGTGAACCACCTCCACCCTCTCCAAAGCCTCCACATCTTTCCAGATGCAAAGTGATCCCCTAACTTTCATACTCAATGCCAATGAAGGCAATAAACACACCTTCTTTCTCATTCTGCTGACTTGTGCTGCTGCATTAAGGGAGCGATGGGCTCCAGATTAAACCCTGCCTGCCATTTCTCTGTCCAGATTTCCAAGGGTCACATTTCAAAATCCTGCAACCGCAGGGTCTGGGCCCAAGATGGCAGCGCCCATGTTTGCTAGTGACTACAGGGGTTTGCAGACACCAGAGGGGGCTGCGGACTAGCGCAGGGCACCAGTGACAGGGAGAACACCACCCCGTCGAGAGGGAAAGGCAGAGGAGACATCCCTAAGGACAGTGGCCACGGTGGCGGACCCACGAGGGGTTCTGACCTGGAGGACACAGGCAGGTGGCGAGTTTTTGGCAGACTTGCAGAGGAGGAACTCATTAGAGCCAGGTTTCGGGACTGGGGTTTAAAGGGGATGCTGAGGCCAAGGAGGGATCCTGAAGATAACTGGGTACTGAAGGCATCCTCATTGTGTGGGAGATTCGGATATGGGCTCGGGTTGCCAATGGTTTGCTGCAAAGGCTGTGGGAGTGCTGGATGCCTATCCACGGACACTCAGTGACTCTGTGGAGGACTCACTTTTGCTTCTCTCTCTCTGGCTGTAAGGGGCTATGGGCAATGCTAAAAGGCAAATTTTTGTCTGCCTATGAGGCAATTGTGTGTAATATTGGGGCAGCACAGTTGGCGTAGTGACTAGTACAAAACCTTTACAGTGCCAGCAATCAGGACTGGGGTTCAAATCCCATGCTGCCTGTAAGAAGTTTGTACATTCTCCCCATGTCTGCATGGATTTTCCCCTGGGAACTCTGGTTTCCTCCCACCATTCGAAAAGTACCAAGGGTGAAGATGAATAGGGCGTAAATTGGGCAGCACGGACTCATGGGCTGAAATGGCCTGTTACCGTGCTGGATATCTGAATTAAAATTTATTACATTTCTGTTTTATTACATGACAATAAATTGCATCTGCATATGTACATGGAGCCAAATAAGGGTATGTATAGAGTGCACACAGAATGCAGCACATGTACCCAAGATTTACTATAGGTGAGCACTGTGAACATACATGGTGGGCAGGCAGATTGTACTCAGGATACACCAAGGTTACCGATGGGGATCAACACTTGTCAAGTGGAGTTCAATTCCCCATTGCCAGGTAAAACCAGAAACTGATCCCTGCATAAAATGGTCCTGCATAATTGAAGCAATTTCACCTCATACTCACCTGGAAGGACATCATTGCACACACAACTCTCGCCCAAAGGTTCTTGGGGGGAATTGGAGCGCCTGGTTCTGAGCTGTGTCTGTCACTGGAATCATATAGGTTACAGGATGGGAGAAGCATTGGTGTTGAAGGAGAGGGTAAGAAGGGACAGGATCTGTATCCAGGACGGCTCTGGACCAGCCCTGTTAAACAATGACACATCATAAATCACTATAATGCCATTCCAATGGGCAGGTCAATGGTCAATGGTCGGGGAGTTGGGGATGGGGGAATTTGGAGATGGAGGGAGTTGGGGATGAGGGGAGTTGGGATGGAGGGAGTTGGGGACAGGGGGAGTTGGAGATTAAGGAAGTTGGGGAGTGGGGATGGAAGGAGTTGGGGGCAGGAGGAATTGGGAATGGGGGTTTGGGGATAGAGAGAGTAGGGGATGGGGAGAGTTGGGGATGGAGATAGTTGAGGATGGGAGTAGTTGGGGATGGGGGAGTTGGAGATGGGGAGGATGGGGATGGGGAGAGTTGGGGACAGGAGAGTTGGGCACAAGGTCATTTGGGGATGGTGGAAAGTAGGGGATGGGGAGTTGGGGATGTGGGGAGGATGGGGATGGGGAGAGTTGGGGATGGGGAGTTGGGTATGGGGTAGGAGTTGGGGATGGGAGAGTTGGGGATATGGGGAGTAGGGGTTGGGAAAGTTGAGGATGGAGGAGTTGGGGATATGGGGAGTTTGGTTTGGGAGAGTTAAGGATGGGGGAGTTGGGGATATGGGGAGTTGGGGATATGGGGAGTTGGGGATGGGGAGTTGGGAACAGGGGGAGTTGGGGACAGAGAGGAATTTGGGATGGGGAGGAATTGGGGAAGAGGGAGGAGTTGGGGATGGGGAGGAGTTGGGGACAGGGGTTAGTTGGGAATGGGGAGGAGTTGGGGGCAGGGGGAATTGAGGATGGGGAAGTTGTGGATGGGGGAGTTGGGGATGGGAGAGTTGGGGACAGGGGGTAGTTGGGGATGGGGGTAGTTGGGGATGGGGAGGAGTTGGGGCAGGGGGAATTGAGGATG
Organism: Narcine bancroftii; assembly: GCF_036971445.1. Taxonomy (NCBI): domain Eukaryota; kingdom Metazoa; phylum Chordata; class Chondrichthyes; order Torpediniformes; family Narcinidae; genus Narcine; species Narcine bancroftii. Next base: position 54,677,934 of record NC_091477.1, read on the forward strand.
GGGAAGTTGTGGATGGGGGAGTTGGGGATGGGAGAGTTCGAGACAGGAAGGTATTTGGGGATGGGGATAAGTTTCCGGGTGACTATGTCTGGACTGATTAAATGAAAATGCTATTCCCGACATCAGATGTTTCAGTGAAACAGATCATTTCCCTTCACCCATGTCCACTGCTCTCATTGACAAATACATTACTCATCGGATAGATCATTTCAAGCAAGCAGGTCGATTGATATGGAATCCCAGACCAGGGGTCTGCTGTGTGCGCAGCGACTAAGGTTACCAATTGGTTTGAAGTGTTCATGAGTGGTTTGTACCTCAGTCTTGTGATTTGTTTAGATCAGTACAACCTTCCAAGCCAAAGTCATCCAACAGGCAACAGAATCCTATCACTGTTTGAAATCACTTTTCTGACAACGTGTCAATGGCATCTCAATGGCATCTCAATGGCAGCAGAGGTGAAAATTTAACCTGTTCAACTATTTTCTTTCAGTTCAGTCACATTTTTCTCTTTTCCAATTGGTTATTTTTCACTTTTCTTTATTCCTCATTATCACAAACCTTCTCCACTATTTAAGCGTCTCACTCGATTTTGGTCCTCAAATAATTATCTTCCGAGACACTTCCATATTACTCTATCAGAGGTACGGTTGATGGAATTTACTGCAGAGAAATGCATTTGAGAGGTCTAACTTGGATAGGACCAACATAGTGAATGGTAGGAATTTGGGGAGCATTATAGAGCAGAGGGATCTGGGAGTCCTGGTACATCATACCATGAAAATTGCATCACAGGGGTGGTCATAAAGGCCTTCGCTCGTTGGCCTTCATCAGACAGGATACAGAGTATGGACGTGCAGAGGTCAAGTTGCAGTTGTATACAGCGTTGGTGAGGCCCCATTTGGAAGCCAAGTGTTTAGTTCTGGACAGCGTGTTGCAGGAAAGATTTTGTCTGCAGAGTAGAGTTACAAGGACACTGCCAGGACTCGGGGACCTGATTTACAGGGAGAGGTTGGGCAGGCTGTCGTTTTATTTCTTGGAGGATGAGGGGTGACCTCAAGGAGGTTTACAAAATCATGACGCGAGATCAGCTGAATACAGAAAGTCTTTTCCCTAGAGTAGGGGAGCTGGTAACCAGAGGACATTGGTTCAAGATGAGGAGGAAGAGATAGGTAACTTTTTTTAAACAGAGGGTGGTGGGTGTATGGAATGAACTGCCAGATGAGGTGGTTGAGGCAGGTTCTATTGCAATTCTTGAGGAAAGATTAGACAGGAGCATGGATCAGGTGGGTTTCAAGGGCTACAGGCCAAGCGCAGGCAGGCGGGACAAGTGTGGGTGGGGAATTTTGGTCAGCGTGGGCAGATTGGGCTGGAAGACTTGTTTCCACGCTGTGTGACTCTCTGGTTCTATGACCTACTGAAGAATTTATGCTGTGGCACAACAAATACTGAAGGAAGCCACCAGTTCATCCATGTTCTTCCACGAATGATAACTCTTGCATTTGAAATTTACAGCTGGGGTGCACATCTCTCATCGAATCAGAAAAAGGCCTTTTTGCCCAACTTATCTATGCCGACCAAATTGGCATGCTGGTCTAGTCAAATTCCTGTCTTGAGTCCATATCCTTCCAACCTATCCCTATATTTGTCCAAATGCCTCGTGGCCATTGTAAATGTAGCTGCTTCAATGGCTTCTGTGATAGCTCACTCCAGATATGGACTGCCCTCTGAGTGAAAAGTTGCTCCCCTTAAATCACTCCCTTTTCTCCCCAAAGATATGCCCTCTTGTTCTAGAACCTTCCAGGAGCAATGTTGGCTCTGAGAGGTTCCTATGCAGTGGCATTCTTTGGGTATCTAGATCATATCGGAACCCCCATCCAGCCTAGAGCCTAAAGCTATGCTCCCAACACTATTATAACCACCCAGTTAGCTGCCTGTCTATTGTAAATGTCCTTACATAAATAATCAATGGAAATGGCTCCTATTCGCAGAAGTCACATTGAACACCCTTTATTCTAGACATGGAGGGAAGAGAGAATTGAGCCAAAGGAGGGGTCAGGGTAGAGTAGAGGGTAGACCTCTGACATGAGGGTAGACCTGGTGTTGGATGACAAAGCCGTGTGTCGGTGGCTGCAGAGCGAAGGGCTTTGTGCTCTAAGATGTCCTGAGCCAAGGAGGCAAGCTTCCAATGAGAGGGAACCATGAGCCTTGGGGCAGACAACGGAGAGGAGGTGAAAATGGCCAAGGATCTGGAACAGATTGTGGAGGAAACATGCGCTGCAGTTCTGTGCAGTGTGAAATAGAGAGCCTCAAGTTCATCGTCATGTATCGCGATACGGAGAAAAGTTTGCTTCATTTTTAATTTTGACAGACAGCATGGTAATGGGCCCTTTCAGCCCATGAACCTGTCCTCCCCAATTACACCCAATTCACCTACAATCCGCATAATAGTTTGGTGGGAGGAAACTGGAGGACCCAGAGGAAAGCCATGCCCACACAGGAAGAACGTGCAAACTCCTTACAGACAGTGCACGATTTGAAGCCCAGTAATAGTATTGTGGTAATCATACCACCGTGTCCAAGAGCAGTCCAACTCGTCAACCCAGTACTGCGACAAGATCGCAATGCTGAGCTAGGGAGAGAGCATTAATTTACTGGTGTGAGGTGCATTCAGAAATCCGACACAGTGGGAGAGAAGGTCCTAAAGATCGGGTAGTGTTGGATCTTCTTCCTGTCAGGAGGGGGCATTGAGAGAGTGGCTAAGTGTTCATGTAGACCAGCTGAGTTCCTCTGGCATTTCAGTGTGTTTACTACAATCACGGCGTCTGCAGACTTTCCTGTTTCATTTTCTAGCAGCTTCTCCTAGGAAGTGTTGACGGTGGGCGGGTGATGGTCTGAGCGTCCCTCACTACATGTGTAGAAGGGGCAGCGTCCGCTACCGGAAGCGCTCCCGAAATATGAGACGTCCACACAGCACGAGGGCGAACCAGTAGCTGATCTTGATTTTGAATTCCTCGTGCTGCTAGAGGAGACCGCCCACTTCCTGTGAGGGGTGCGCTGGCCCTAGGAAGTGACTTTGGCATGTTGTGGCATCACTCTCCGTCCAGCAGCACGCAACATGGAAGTGACGCCGTCCCCCACCCCCCGCTGGGCAACACATGACACCTTCCTCAGAAGGGAAGGGGGACCCGCGCCATCTTGTGTCAGACGACTAGGGCGGCAATTCGGCCCATCCAACCGCGCAGTTGCTTGGCCTGCTACAAAGGTGTATTTAATTTATTTTTAAATTTCAAGACACAGTGCTGTAACAGGCCCTTCCGGTCCATGAGCCCAAGTGGTCCAAATACACCCAAGTGACCATATAACCTACTAACCCCATATGTTTTTGGTGGGTTGGAGGACACCAGAGCAATGACAGAAAACCAACGCAGACACGGGGGAGAAGATACAAACTTCTTGCAGATAGCGCGGGATTCGAACCCAGGTTGCTGGCGCTGTCACAGTGTTGTACGCTAACCATGGTAGCAGGGAGATCAAGAATATAAGAAGGGATAGCATCTCATGAGAGGTGGGGAGGTTAATGATTCTGCCCTTCGCATGGCCAAGAGGGGCAGGATGTTGGTGTAAAGAGTTGAGGAAGTTGTCGAAACAATCAAGATCACCTCACCAGGGGACAAGGCTTCACGTGGCAATGAGGCCAACGAAAAAAACGTTCATTTAAATTATATCTGTGAGCACATTCTACCTGCTGAACTACCTTTGATGGGGGTCCCAGTTATAGAAGAGGAAATATGACTCCAGTTTACGCACAGTAAGATCCCCCCGTAACAATAGCCAGAGAAAATCTATTGAAAATGATGAAAGGGGCTAAATATTCACTGGGTCTAGTATTAATGAGCCCTTTTCTGGGGTCAAATATGTTGGTTATCCAATCGCCAGTTCAGTCAAACTCCACATTTATTGTCTTTCCCATGGGGTGTCAGTCTGTCCAGGTTAACAGACCCCAGGGTGAAAGAGTCTCAGTGTCTGGTCCCTGTCTCCGTCCAGGTAAACAGACTCCAAGGTAAAGCAGTCTCAGTATCTGGTTCCTGTCTCCGTCCAGGTTAACAGACCCCAGGGTGAAGCAGTCTCAGTGTCTGGTCTCTATCTTTGTCCAGGATGACTGAACCCAGGGTAAATCAATCTCAAGCCTCTTTCACCCTTGACAGGTGTGGGGAGAGGGGGGGTGTGGTGGTGGAACACCGATTAACTCTGTCAGGTGTGCAGAGAGTGGTGGAGGGGAGGGGAGTGGAACACCGATCACTCTGTCAGGTGTGGGGAGGGGGAGTTGGGTGGTGGATCACTGATCCACTCTGTCAGGTGTGGGGAGGTGTGGTGTTGGGGTGGTGGAACACCGATCCACTCTGTCAGGTGTAGGGAGTGGTGGGGGGGGTGGTGGAACACCAATCCACTCTGTCAGGTGTGAGGAGGGGGGGGGTCGTATGGTGGAATTCACTCAGTCAGGTGTGCAGCTGCCATCACATATTCAACAGCATGACCTCGGAGACGACCAACGTTTAAAACTGGCCCTTTCTTCCAGCAGAGAAGGAGGGATGGGAAACTGGCGATGAATTCATCATCCTTAGCCCACTCAGCTCTTCCTGCAGAACTAGATCTGACCGGGTTTGCACTGGTGTTCAGCAACTCGTGAAGGGATCCCAGTGTCTGCCTCATCTGTTGACGCTTTAAAAGTTGGCAAAGGTTTAAACATCCTGAATCTCTCCTGCAGGGGACATAAGTACAAAGTGAATGGAGGGAAGTTTAGGGGAGACATCAGGGGTAAGTTTTTTACACCGAGAGTTGTGGAGGCCTGGATGATTGTGGAGGCTGAAACATTGGGGGCATTTAAGAGACTCTAAGATAGAGACATGGATAGAAGAAAAATAGAGAGTTATGGGGTAGGAAGTGTTTAGAACATTTTTTTAAGGAATATACAGGTCTCGAGCGGCATGCCCCTGCAACAGTTGGGTCAGCGCTCCGGGCGGCGAGCACAACCAGGCACCAGGAGATCGCACAGCGGCACTGACCCCAGCAAGCGAACATGCGGTCGGGAAGATAAGGCAGCATAGGGGGCCAGCATCCCCGACATGGCGCTGGCCCAGTACCACACGGCCAACAGTTTTGGGAGAGTGTGCGGGGAAGAAGGTGTTGCAATGGAAGAATGTCCCTGTGCACGTGAAGAGCCGTTATCGTTATGCGAGCGTTGACGTTAGCAAACGGGCAAACGGCAGGGACGCGAGCAATGTAAAAGTCAGGCTTTCGGCCTCAGTAAAGCAGAGCCATACCTGACTACAGGTCGGCACAACATCAAAGGCCAAAGGGCCTGTACTATGCTGTTCCATATTCTATAAAAAGCTGAGAAAAGGGGAAAGAGAGAGAGAGAGAGAGAGAGAGAGAGAGAGAGAGATAGAGAGAGAGAGGGGGGAAAATGGAGAAGATCTGCTGATGGGGACGGAGCAGACATTACCCAGTTCAGACCCAGTGACGTATGGGCAGATGTGGAAAGCAGCCATGTCCGCGCCAGCCTCCCGTGCAACTGCAGATGTGTCGGGTCACATATGCATCAGGCTGGCAAACACTCGCTGCAGGAAATGGGGGCTATTAATAACAGCAGAGAACACAGGTCTCATTGTGCCTGCGGCTATCCGTGGACATGGAACCTGCTCAGCACAGGATGCAGTGAAATTAGTGAGTCTCCCACTCCTTAAAGCCTGGAGAAATGGCTCTTTTCAGTCCTGTTCCAGTGTAACTGCACCCACTGTCGTGCGTTTTCGATGTGACCCTCCCCAGCCCCCACACCCCACATTACGATAGATTCCTTCCATACATGCCAGGTCTCCAGGAGAGGAAGTTAAATGTATGGTCCAGGTGCTGGGGGGTCGGGGGTGGGGGGACGCATTTGACTGCATTTCTACCATGCCTCACGCCATCTCAAACACTGTTGTGCTTTCTGATCAATATAAGTTGATAAACAGAATAGCCACTTTATTTTTGTTTTAATTTAGAGATACATCATGATAACAGGCTCCTCCAGCCCTCGGGCCATGTTGCCCCAAATACACCAAGTAACCTTCAAACCCCGTATGATTTTAAAATGAAGTCCATGCCAGAAAGGGTTATTGCAGCTTGTGAATGTTAATGAGCCATGGTCATACAGTAGGAGAACTGACCCCTCTGCCCATCCCATCCATGATAGCCTCCAGGTCCGTGCCATCCCATTCCATACCCCACTCAAGCGAAGTCCCCAGTCCCCAGAGCTTAAGTGATTGACCAGCTGACGCAGACAACTTCCTGTGGGACGTTAACAAATGCGGCAGAGCAGAGAGCTGACATCCCACTATTGGAATCACGAGGGACCATGGCACGTAGGTTGCAGTCATGTTTGGGACTTGCTGGATTTTAGCTTTAATTCTGCAAAGTTTGTGCCCCTGCCTCAATGGAGAGAAATGTTAGTTACCCTTTACTCCCTCTTCTTCCTTAAAGTAAATAAGGGTGAATAAATCCCCAGGGCCTGACAAGATATTCCCTTGGACCTTGAGGGAGGCCAGTGTAGAAGTTGGAGGGTCTCTGGCAGAAATATTTAAAATGTCCTGAGCCACAGGTGTGGTGCCAGAGGATTGGAGGGTAGATCATGTTGTTCTGTTGTTTAAAAGAGGCTCCAAAAGCAATCGTGGAAATTAAAGGCCAATGAGGTCTTAATGGTCAGTGGTAGGTAAATTACTGGAAGGTGTTCTAAGAGATCGAATATACAATTATTTGGATACCCATAAACTGATTAGGGATAGTCAACATGGCTTTGTGTGTGGTAGGTTGTGTTTAACCAATCTTATAGTGCTTTTCAAGGAGGTTACCAGGAAAGTTGTTGGTTTACGTAGTCTTTAATAAGGCCTTTGACAAGGTCCCATGTGGGAGGTTAGTCAGAAAGGTTCAGACACTGGGTATTCACGGTGAAGTAGTGAAATGGATTTGACAAAGGCTGGATGGGAGAAGCCATAGAGATATAGTAGATGATTGCTTCTCAGACTGGAGGCCTCAGGGATCGGTGCTGGTACCATTGTTGTTTATTATCTATGTCAACGATCTGGATGATAATGTGGTAAAATAGATCAACAAATTTGCTAATGACACTAAGATTGGAGGTGTTGTGGACAACGAGGAAGGTTTTCAAAGCTGCAGAGGGATCTTGACCAGCTGGAAAAATGGGCTGAAAAATGGCAGATGGAGTTTAATGCAGACAAGTGTGAGGTGTTGCATTTTGGAAGGTCAAACCAAGAAAGGACGTACATAGTAAACAGTAGGGCACTGAGAAGTGCAGAAGAACACAGGGATGAGGGTATACAGATACATAATTCCCTGAGAGTGGCTTCACAGATGGGTAGAGTTGTGAAGAGAGCTTTTGGCATATTGGCCTTCATAAATTAAAGTATTGAGTACAGGAGTTGGGATATTATGATAAAGTTGTACAAGGCATTGGTGAGGCCAATTTTGAAGTATTGTGTGCAGTTTTGGTCACCTAACTACAGGGAAGATATCAATAAGATAGAAAGAGCGCAGAGATTTACTAGGATGTTGCCCGGACTTCGTAAACTGAGTTACAGGGAAAGGTTAAACAGGTTAGGAATTTATTCCCTGAAGCGTAGAAGAATGAGGCAGATTTGAAAGAGGTATTTAAAATGATGAGGGGGATAGACAGAGTAAATGTCTTTTCCACTGAGGGTAGGTGAAATACAAACCAGATAACATGGGTTAAGGGTGAAAAGGGGAAGGTTTAGGGGGAACATGAGGAGGAACTTCTTCACACAAGGAGTGGTGGGAGTGCAGAACGAGCTGCCAGCTGAGGTGGCGAAGGTGGGCTCAATTTTAACATTTAAGAAGAATTTAGGCTGGGACTTGGATGGGAGAGGTATGGACTGGGTGCAGGTCAGTGGGACAAGGAAAAAAATCATGGTTTGGAATAGACTAGAAGGGCTGAAGGGGTCTGTTTCTATGTTCTATGGTTGCTGTGTGACCTGCTGAGTTTCTCCAGCATGCCTGGATGCCTGCTGATATTGCTGTTCACTAATATGCCCCACACATGGGGCCAAGACACTGAAGGACCCAATGGTTCTGCCTTCACTAATGAGGAATCACATAACATCTCAATGTACTAAGGGTTGGAGGACAGAGGAGGACTTGACATAAATTGGCATCTGTTGCAAAATTACATCAGGTGACATTGAAAGTCGATAAGCAGCCCGGTTGGTTTAGCGGTCAGTGCAACACCTCTACAGAGCCAGCAATCAGGACCAGTGTTCGAATCCCATGCTGTCTGTAAGGAGTTTGTATGTTCTCCCCATGTCTGCGTGGGTTTTCCCCGGGGCTCCAATTTCCTCCCACTGATCGGGGATGTAGGTTAATGGGTGTAATTGGGCATGGATCCGTGGGCCAGAATGGCCTGTTACCGAGCTGCATGTCTGAATTTAAATTTATAGCCCCCTACCCTGATAGTTAATGACCCAGAATGCTTGAGGGGGTGGCCCTGGAGGTAATGCATGCCTTAATGATTATTTTACAACATTCTCTGCACCCTGCATCAGTCCCCTTGGATTAGAGGGTTGCTAATGTGACACCACATTTAAAGGAGGGAGAGAGAACTGAAGGAGTTATGGACAAATTAGTCTGACTTCAGTGGGGGAGGAGGGAGGGGATGCTGTGGACACTTTTTCAATATCCCATGGCTGAATACTTGGAGAGGAGAGACAGCATTAGTCCAAGTAAGTGTGGATTTTTGAAAGGGAAATTCTGTGTGGCGAATCTTCTCGAAATGTTTGAGGATGTATCGGTGGGTGAACCAGTTGGTGGTGTGTACTTGGACATTGATAAAATCCCACACAAGTTTATTGTCACCCAACCCAACGAAACAGTGTTCTCCAGTCCTTGATGCAAAATAGGTAGACACACAACAGAGACATGACACACGGACAGACAAACAAGTATTTCATCTATACAAACAAATAAATAAATTGTTTTGTAAGTATGAGAGTCCTGGGTGGTCAGTATCAGCAGTTCCTCTTGTCGTTCAGCATCCTCACTGCCTGTTGAGAAGAAGCTGTTCCTCAGCCTGGTGGTGCTGGCTCTGATCCTCCTGTATCTCTTCCCCAATGGGAGCAGCTGAAAGATGCCGTGTGCGGGGTGGAAGGGGGTCCTCTGTGATTTTGCACGCGCCCTTCAGTCAACGATCCTGGTAGATCCCGTTGATGGGGTGGGGGGGGGAGACTCCAGTGATCCTTTCTGCTGCTCTTATGGTCCAATGACAAGAAATTGGAGAGCATGGTATAGGATGTAAATACCTACTGATGCAGAGGTCCCTGGAAATTGAAAGGTAAGGAGATACTGGAAGATATTACAGAAGTTGTTTGATAAAATCTATAATTGACCAAAGTCTAGTCACCAAGTATCGAGCACAGCTACAGAATGTCAAACAAAGTGGTCAAAACAATAAAGTACAGGTCAGAAAAGGTCAGGTCAAAGAGCCCGTACACAAAAGAACTGCAGATGCTGGATCTACAAGGAAGCCAACAGAAGCTGGAGGGACTCAGGGAGTCAGGAACATCTGTGGGGAGAAAGGGACAATCACCGGCTGTGGGCCAGTCCCTTCCTCTAGACCAGGGGTGTCAAACTCAAATTCACAGAGGGCCAAAATTAAAAACTTGGACTAAGTTGTGGGCCAAACTAAATATTTATTGAAAATTTTCAACAACATCTGCATGTTTTCTCTTCTTTCAACATATGTAATGTTAAACTTTTTCTTATTAAAATAAAGGTTTAATAATAGTTTTGGTTAAACTCTTTCCAGAAGAAGCATTAACAAATGAGAAATAAAATATTCAATAAATAATATTTCTCTATAGCCTTTAAGCTCCTTTTAAATGTATTTTTTTTCACAAGTCAAAAAAATAACAACTTGCTTCAATGAAAATCCAATCTTTCAACTATAAACAGTCCAAAGTGAACCAAAGAAAATATGAATCCAAGCTTAGCTTGCTACACTGTGATTTACTCTGATGCACCTGGGTCTAAACCAGATACTTGGCATCTCTTCTTAGATGCAAGTTCATCAAACTCTGGGGTCAGAGTTTGCCTCCCACCTGTCTTGAAAGGTCCTGTTTTCTGTCTTTCGTTTGGCCATTTTTCGTAAGGGATTTATTACATGTGAGTTGGGCGACAGGTCGCAGATGCTAATGAAAGTAAAGAGAGGAGGTGGGGGCGATTAGCGGGCTGACGGGCCAGCGCCAACGCATTTGCAAAGCATTCTGGGATTTGTAGTATTAGCTGTGCATGCGCTATACTGGCGTGGTGGCCAGCGGGCCAGCTCTAATACATATTTGATATGATATTGCGGGCCAAGTATAATTATATCACGGGCCAAATTTGGCCCGCGGGCCTGAGTTTGACACCTGTGCTCTAGATGGTTCAGAGATGGTCAGTCTTGATAAAGGGTCACGAGCTAAACCCCTGACTGTCCACTTCTCTCCATGGACGCCGCCTGGAGCGTCAAGTTCCTTCAGCTTTGAGCACCAGTTTCCAATCCTGGTCATCAGGAGGTGCTGGAAGCACAATGGGGACGTGCGCAGCTGATCACAGTTCGGAGCTGCAAACAAGCACGACAGAAGCGTGAGCTCCTGGCAAAGAAACATGGTTTCGAGATTATCCCACTGATGAGTATTAAAGCATTCGGTCAATTGGGGAAAGAAGGAGAACATCAGGAAATCCTTCTTGCTTGAAGAATAACTGATAGATGAGCTCTGGCATGGAATCTAGTTGCAGACAGAACCACTGAAGAATTAGATTGTGGTAATAACCATATAACAAATACAGCCGGAAACAGGCATCTCGGCCCCTCTAGTCCACACCGATTTCAGTGATCTCCTCTAGTCCCACTTACCTGTTCTGTACATAACCCTCCAATCCCCTCACATCCATGCTCTTATTCAACCTGCTCTTCAATGACAAAATTGACCCTGCTGCAACCACCTCTGAATGATTAAGATAAGATGGTTGGTATTCCAAACCATCATTGC